>NC_133754.1:39686666-40340833 GCF_036562045.2 Rhinolophus sinicus
AGACACTCCTATTAATGTGAAGGGAGGTCAAGGAGAAGTGAGAAAATAAAAGCCAACCCCCATTCCTTTTAAAACCTATCAGAATCGAGGGCTATGTTGGTGGACTAGCATCATCAGCATCACCAAGAAGGCCTGCACAGACCCACTGAATCAGAATCCTCATTTTAATAAAGTCCCTAGATGATTCATATGCACATTGAAGTTCAAGAAGCACTGGGTAGTTGATGCTATTGCTGTTTTGCTCACATCTCTCAGCATTGCATTTTTGTGCACACCATCTACCAGTTGGCTTTTAATCTCAACACTCAGTGACTGTTCTACCTTAACACTACAAAGAATAAAGTTTGCCTGCAAATGAGCACCCAAAGAGATTAAGAATACACCTCTTACCTGGATAATCATTAGCCAGTGATGAACAAGTGAGGGGAATAAATATTCTAGCACCCCGTCCCTCAATTCTGAAGTATGACATGTTTTCTCCATGATTCTCCTATGCCATAGAACCAAAGTTAATCTCTGAGGACTTTGATTGTTGTCACAGCGTTGACTGGCCTCCTTCTCTTTACTTCTCCAGTGTTCCTATCAGGTTTTCCTGGGAACTTACTCTACTTAATCACAGTCACCTGAATCCTTATCGCAATGTCTGCTACTGCAGAATCCAACTAAGATACAAGGAAAGGTAGAATTCATAGACCACAAGCCGGTAAATAATTTTCCCGTATTTTTACTCTATACTGGTTTCTATGTACTGGTTTCGAATTAGACTCAGAAACAGTAAAAGTGACTAAAAAAAGTTTCTGGCAAGGATTTATATCTCTGACCAAGATGGAGTTCCAAGGACTCTCACACTTGAAACAACTGAAAAAAAAAAACAAAAAAAAAACAGACAACAATATATGGAATAATGATTTTACGTCAGGTAACAAAAGAGAGTGACTTCTGAGAGACAAAGAAGAGGTAGTAAATCCTGTGATTGCCCCAGTTTACTGCCTTTGGAGCATTTCTAGGCTGCAGTGCAAGGAGGGGCAACCTAGGCAGAGCATCATGGACTCCCTGATTGGAGAGGAGACTGTGAAGAGACCAAGGCAACTAGTATTTGCAGGGAAAATGTCAGAGAGAAGAGAGCTGAACAGAGAGAAGAAAATGATACCAAATGGAATTGTAGATCTACACAAGGAATAAAAGGCACTGGAACTGGTAACTGCATGGCTAAATGTCTAAATTTTTTTCTTATTATTTAAAAAGATGGCAAAAATATACTGAATTTTATTAAGTGTGGAGCTATAAGTGCATGTAACATTTTATCATTTAATTTAGGTATTAAATTTCATTAATTTTTAATGTCTATTTTATTTTTTCACAAATTGACATCTACTGAAAATGAGATTCTGGAATAGCATCTGATTTTTGTAATTCTGATCATTTTGTATAGTCCCACAAAAGGAGTATAGTTTACTTTCTCTTTGTTTCATTACAACAACAAATTACCATTATATTTTGAAATTAATATTCTGTCCAATAAGAAAAATTTGTAAAAACTATCCGAAAGAGTTGATTTTTAAATTTTTGATATGATGAGTCACTTGCCTGACTTGCTTTTACACTTTTAAGATATGTGAACTTTTCCAACCCAAGAAATTTGCAGCTGGAATGGTTTTCTTCTTAGTATCTATAAATATTTAGAAAGTTCAATTATCATGCTTAAAATTGCCAGAGCTGGATTATGCTTAGCCACTTAAAATATTGATTTGCTTCTATCCGGAGAAATCCAAAACCCTAATTCAAAAAAATGTGTGCACCCTTATGTTTCTTGCATCACTATACACAACAGCCAAGACATGGAAACAACCAAAATGCCCATCGCTAGATGACTGGATTAAAAACTGTGGTACATTTATACAATGGAGTATTACTCAGCCATAAAGAAGAAAGAAATCTTACCATTGCAACAACATGGATGACCTAGAGAACATTATGTTAAGTGAAATGAGTCAGACAGAGAAAGACAAATACCGTATGATCTCACTTATATGTGGAATCTAAGGAAAAGAATAAATGAATGAACTAATCAGAAACAGTCTCAGAGACATAGATGAAAAACTGAGGGTTGCTAGATGTGGGGGGATGGGGATAAGGGGGAAGGTGAGGGGATTAGAAAGCACAGTTGGTAACCACAAGATTGCCTTGGGGATGCGAAAGTCAATTTGGGGAATGTAATCAATAATGTTCTAAAGATTTTGTAGGGTATCTAATGGACACTTGTCTCATTAGGGAGACCACCTCAGGGTTGATGTAGATGCCTGATCACTGCACTGTACACCTGAAGCTGAAGCTGAACAATAATGAATGTCAACTATTATATATATATATATATATATATATGTATATGTATATGTATATGTATATATATGTATATGTATATGTATATATGTATATGTATATATATGCATATGTATATGTATATGTATATATGTATGTATATACATATGTATATATGTATATATGTATATACATATGTATATATGTATATATGTGTATGTATATACATATATATGTATATATATGTATATACATATGCTGGCTTTATTCTTAATTTTTTTGAGGAAACTCCATACTGTTTTCTGTAGAGGCTACATCAATTTATATTCCCATCTCAGTGTGCAAGGATTCATTTCTCACCATAACGTCACCAACACTTGTTACTGCTTGTCTTGTTGATGGTAGCCATTCTAATAGGTGTGAAGTCGTATCTCATTGTGATTTTGATTTTGATTTTCTTAATAGCATCTTTTAATTAAAGTTTATTGGGGTGACAATTGTTAGTAAAGTTACATAGATTTCAGGTGTAAAATTCTGTATTACATCATCTATATATCACACTTTGTGTTTGCCACCCAGAGTCAGTTCTCTTTCCATCACCATATATTGGATCCCCTTTATCCTCATCTTGGGTTCAGAGAGCATTTTATCAATTTGACCCCAAAGGCAAAGGAAGTAAAAGTTAAAATAAATGAATGGAACTATATCAAACTAAAAAGTTTCTGCATATCAAAAGAAACCATCAACAAAATAGAGGCAACCAACCAAATGGGAGAAGATTTTTGCAAACAATGCCTCTGATAAGGAGTTAATATCCAAAATATATAAGGAACTCATACAACTCAACAATAACAAAAAACAAACAATCCGATTAAAAAATGAGCATCTTTTCGTATATCTGTTGCCCATTTGTATGTCTTCTTGGGAGAAGTATTTGTTCAGGTCCTCTGTCCATTTTTTAATTGGACTGTTTGTTTTTTTGTTGTTGAGTTGCATAAGTTATTTATATATTTTGGATATTGCCCTATTATCAGAGGTATCATATATTTGCAAATATCTTCTCACATTCAGTTGGTTGCCTTTTTGTTTGTTGATGATTCCTTTTGCTGTGCAGAAGCTGTTTTAATTTGATGTAGTCCTCTTCATTCATGTGTCCTTTTGTTTCCCTTACCATTGAAGTGAAGTTCACGAAAACCTCTGTGAGACCAAGGTCCATAAGTTTAGCACCTATATTTTCTTTTATGTATTTTATTGTTTTAAGTCTTCTTTTCAAGTCTTTAATCCACTTTGAGTTAATTTACGGATATAGCTTACTTTTTTGTTGAATACACAAAGAGCACTGTGGAGCCACTCAACAGCAAAAAGAAGATAAAAGTTCAAAAGTGCTTTTAATCACTTTTGTAAGATAGTATTTACTTTAAGAAAAAGTAAAGTTGAATAGAAATAACAAGTATATGGAAATATACTTTTATCAGAAAAGTAGAAAGGTAGATCTCTGTGTGTTTCTGAGAAGTAAAACACCCAATGCAAAGTATTTATTAACCAAGTGACTTTAAAGGGTTAAAAATCAAAATATAAATTTCTTTCAACTCAAGATACAAAGGTAGAAAGCAAATTTGCAATTTCAATAATCATATAATTATTTTTCAGTCTTTAAAATATATAAGTAATTAAAATTGATTAATCAAAGTCAGAATTTATGAGTGAGAAAATTTGATATTGTACTTAGGGAATTATGTTTATACAGTACTACGATTTTTATAATAAAATATATATCACCTTTTTAAACTCTGCATAGTGACATTTATTGGTGGGACAATGGTTGAAATATTTTCAGGTGTTTAACATTCCAGTCAATCATTTTTGCATAAATCTAGATTAATAAAATTCATAAATAGCAACTTCTAGATGCAGAGTCAACCATTAATAAAAGGTCATAGGTGTTATCAAATTTCAGTCATCCTCTCATCATCTTACATATTTTCCTTCAGCAAATTCCATAGCAGTTCCTGAACATTTTCTGTGACAATAAAAATATATGTATTTTAATGCCTACTACCTGCTGTAAAACAGATTTTTTGTTAGGCCCTATGAAAATACAGTTTGTCCCCTTAAGATGTTCATTGTTTAGTGAGAAGGAATAAAAAAATTATTATGTAATGCATGAGTATGAACAAAGTGCAAAGGGAGCTGGTAATGTGAAATTTGAAATATATATATATATATATATACACACACACACACACACACACACACACATCTATATATATGTAAAACCATTACTATTATTCAAATACAAATTGAAGAGAGGTCAAAGATTTTATTTAGTTCATTAATGAATGAGTGCCTATAAAAGATTAAAGCTGGTATACAGGAGAATCTGAGGAACAGGTGTAGAGTGAGATGTTGATATAGATATAGATATGCAGATACATTCAAGAATGTTGGAATGACTATTTACAGATGCAAAACTAGGGAAATAAAACAATCTTTGGAATACATTTTTCTATTATGCAGATATCAATTGTATCTCTACTGGAAAAAATCATTTCCATTTCAGTAGACAAGAATAATTTATATTACTATCAGTTTTCTACTGCTCACAGAGTTGTAAAATAGCCTCCTCAGAGGTAATCAAAGGCACAGACCTGATTCTATAAGCCCAGAGTGTCAGCTAGACAACCAACACAAAGAGATCTCTTTTATTTTGAACATTACAATCTAATTTATAGAAGCCTCCAGAAATACAGAAACATTATGTCTTCTCATACTGAGAGGTCAAGGCCTTTCTCAAGCATAGGCACACAAACATGTAGATAAATTGACAGGGAGAGCATATATATGTGTGTGTGTGTATATATATGTGTGTGTGTGTGTGTGTGTGTATATATATATATATATGCCAAAAAAATGTATACAAGTGGACACTTTGGTCAACATTGCTCAAACAGCAGTTTGCCATAATCAGAAGTATCTGGGCGCTGATGGTAACTACTTTGAGCACCTCTTGTAATTGCAGAACTCAAACATGACTTGTATTCATCATTTGTTATTGGTATATATTAAGTTATTGCAATTTTAGTACAGTTTTCCTGCCTTAAAATGTATGTACGTTTTTTTGGCACCCTCTATGTATATAATATCATCAACAATGCTGAATTTCCTAATAGATGCAAAAGTGGCTTAATGCTCCATAAAATAATAAAATGTAATGTTTGAAATCATCTTTTCTACAAGGTAGAAATCAATTGTGTCTAAACTGAACAAAGTTTATATGTATTTCTATGGACAATAATTATTTGTATTGCTATAAGTTTTGTACAGTTTATGCAGCTGTAAAATAATATAGTCAAAGATGCTCAAAAATTGCTATACAATGAGATATCTCCAAAGAATCAGCTAGAAAATGCCAAATGTCTATTGAAAGGTTACCCCGAAATCTTTTGTTGGCCATTTTAAAATCTTTCACAGTTTTTCCTGACAGAGCACACAAGAAAAGGCAAAATATTGACCCAGGGAAATAAGGTAACAAAGACAAGTGATGAGAATACATTAAAACACCAAGAAGGAAAATATGGCAGAAAGGTAGAGTTAAACAAGACATAGTGTCACAAGAGTACAAAGTATTCAGGATATACTGGAAGTTCAGTCAAGTTAGAGTGTGAGGTTTCAGTCACGAAAAATAATACGGGAGAGGTACATTGAAGCCAGAATTTGTAGCAACATGGATACCACTGTTTTAAAGTAGTGAAGGAAGTTATAGTTGTTGGGGTTTCCCCCCCCCCCCAAAGATGTCTCTGTTGGTGCCAGGGAGACGGCAGTGAAGATCAATTGGAATCAAGGGTATTATACATGAGTAAAAAGTGGTGAAGTCAGAAATGAGGCAGTGCTGGTGGGAATGAAGTGAAAAGTCAACACAAAAGTAATTCCAGAAATAGGATCTGGGAATCTTTAGAATGAAGGGAGTAAGTCATTTTTGCCCTTGGTGATTTGCCTGCTTATGCCCAGATGAGATCATTTATTTTCATCTTAGCCCATAGCCAAAATACAGGTAAGTTTTAATTTAGTGGGTCGAATCTGGGTATCAATATATGCACCTCATCACTTGCGTCTGATTTAAATGCATGTTTGAGAAGCTGCCATTACATTATTTTCAAAAGAGCCTCATTATAGCCTGGGGTAGTTTAGACATAATTAGCATAATCACAACGCAAAATTTTTCTAAAACTCAGAGTACATTTATCCAATATTTAGAAGTAACACAATACAAATTAATAGATTCCAGAATTGAATCAATACATTTTTATTTCATAATAAAAAAATGACTATCTTTCATGAATAGATACCAAGGTTATGAATTCAGTACCATTATTCTTTTTTAGTCCATCTTCTTTATTTTAGAGATTTTTATTTAGAGACTTTTTTGTTTCCTTATAGAAGCTTGGGATGGATATTAGACACGTCACAATTTATGATGGTTACTTCTATAATAATAACTTGATATTGTAATGTACTCCCATCTATATTTTTAATTTGTTATAAATATGTAAATGTATATGTCAATCTTTAAAAAAACAATAGGCAACTACCACAAACTGTGTCTTTTTTTTTAAGCTGGTGGAGAATTATGTTCTGACACAAATGACATTTTTCTGTCTCCCCCAGAATATTTTTAACTGAGAATTCATGGGGGAGATTGTAGTAATAAAAACACAACCAAGCAATGAGTTTATTACAGTAGTTTATTTATTTATTTTTTTTAAAGATGTTAAGTCAGGAAAAATGGTTTATGATATTGCTGATTCTTAAAATATGAACAGCTTTCCACTCCTCTGTTTTAGCAGTCTGATAAAAAAGATATGAACATACTGAAAATGTAGAATTATAGCTGTTCTTTTATTTCTTATATCTTCAATCATGAATTTAGAATATAGCTTTGAAATGTAGAGCACATTTCATTAAAATATTTTTTATCATTGAAATCTCCCATCACAAAGGTTCTCTCTCATGTTAAGATAAAAATAATGAATTTTCATTTTGTCTATTGATAGAGAGGAGCGTTAATCAGATTGTTTAGTCTTAATAGGTAAAGTTATTTTATGTTAGAAAAGAAAATTTATAGAATTATTTAACTAGCAATCTAGATCAGGGAGGGCAAATATACAGCATGAATTCCACCACTCACCTAACCATTTCTCATGACTCACATTACTAGTCTGGTAATGCACCTTTTTTCTCTAAGGCTGGAAATGACCTCAGAGTAGGTCTCAAATCACTTGGAGTTAGCACATAATAGAAAAGCTATTTGCCAGCACTAATTTAATGGTCTAGCAGGAATCAAATAATTTAACTATGAACATTTTACTTCAAAAACTATTAATCGCCACTACAATACAATTTGCTATTTCACTGATGTTGCTACACCACTGGGAAAAATAAATGGTAGCCAAAACAACTATACTAAGAAATAAAAGTTAATGTATAACGATTGTAGTAACAGGATTCAAACGTACATGTTCCTCGCTATTGATACTTCCTATAATTTACTGAATGTACAGAAAATTTCTTTCCCAAATACTTCTAATGGAGATACAGAGGGTGCCCAAAAAATGTATACTCATTTTAAGAAAGGAAAAAAAGGTATTAAAGTTGTAATACAATGAATTATGCTAGCATTCATTTGATTAATGCCATCTTTTGAGTGAACGTCATACTACACATTGCTATGTAATTCAATTCAATTTGGAGAAGTAATACAAAGATAACATCTCTTAAAATGTATATAAATTTTTTTGGCACTCCAGTTGTAATAGATTGAGACAGGTATACAGTTTAGTTTTTTCTGTAATTAGTTCAAAATGCAGAATTACCCAGCCTATAGGATGTATTTACCATGACAAATAAGAACAAGAAATTGAAACATTTTATACATTACACACATATAAATATATTTGTGTTATTTATGTTCATGAACATAAAAACTTAGTACAGCAGAGACCAACCTTCTGGACCCTCACATTTCTGTGATGATTTATAAGTATGAAATTTGTCAAATGATAAAATAAAAGATAAAAGGTTTTCTAGAGATAAGATGGCATTCTTGACATTGAAAATAGTGAATAGTATTCTTGTAACATGGTGCACTAATAAGAGCAATTCCAATTTTGATTTATGTTTACTTATAGTGTTTTTATTTGGATGAAAGAATATATACAATGGCAGAAAAAAAGTTACTTAATACATGTTATCTGTCACTCCTCCACCTTTCTGTGAAAATTAGACCATGAGCTCTAGGAGAGCAAGAAGCATATGTTTATTTATGTTTAAATCTTCATACTTAGAACAATGCTAGTATTGAAACAGGCCTTTTGGAAGTAATGAACTGTTGATTAGTTTACCTAACAGAAGGATACAAATGTTCTGATTGGTTTCAATGTCTGCGTTTGCCTGAGGCTGATGGTAGAGTAGGGATGGGGGTGTAAAATGGGTATGAAGAGAGAATCACCATCTTTTCTCTGCAATGCGCTGGAAAGTCTGTAGGTATGTGCACAGCCTTGCCATTTCCCAACAAACTTATGGAATTCCTTGAAAATAAATTCTAATAGCACACATTCGTTTACAAAATTGAGGTTCTCCTATTCACCCAAGACACTCTTCTGAAAATCTAAGATATGTTTTCTTATTCTAATTTAAAGTTCACTTTTTGATAGGTTATGATTATATCACTATTTTTGAATCAGAATTTATGTTATACTTTAAAGTGTAGAAAACTGATGGTTTTATATTCTTTTGTAAGGTAATAATTAAGAGATGAATGTTTATTCTGCTATTTGTGGCCAGTTAAAACACTGAATTCCATTATGGAAAAGTTAAAATTTTCTCCCAAACGTACTGGAAAATTTTCAATAGGTTCAAAATCACCTTAATATTTGTAGCACTTTGGGGTACATGAAGCAGGTGGTGAGTGTTAAGGAGAGCAATTTTACATATTCTCGGGTTTATTAGTTTCTCAAGTCCTAAATAAGTACCAGTTACAGGTAAAACCTTTCTCTAGCAGCTGGAATAATCAAATTTAACAAACAAAACCAAAAATTCTGGGTTTCTGAGACACTGGTCCTTTAATTAAAGTGCACCAAAGTCACCAATGTAAGTGTACTCAGACCTCTGCTTTGATCACTTTTAGGAAAGTTATATAAAGAAGCCAATTGTCAATCCATAAGACAAAAATCAAAATGTGTTTCATATTTACATTAAAGTATATTATACAAATTAATTGGATTTAAGTAGTGTTCTTTAAAGAAATGATAGTAAAACCTAGATTTGAAAGTATGCCTGAGATGAAACATTTTGAAGGCATGGTCTCTGTACTTGTTTGTTCTTCTACTATACCAACTCTTCTTATCCAATTACAGTTTTAAAGATTTAAACTCTAAAGGACCTCAATTCAGTAAGGCAGTAGACTGGAGGCTCGTGAGTGCAGAAACGCAGCCTCTCTTTTCATAATTTCATAACACGTTTCTAGCACAGTATGTGATATATATATTCAATAAATGTTTTGTCTGAATGAATGGCCAAATGAATAGTCTATTTTGAAAAATCAAAGTAGTAAAATAAATTGTGAAGTTGAAGTGATGAGCTGAGAAAAACTGCCATAATATTCCCAGGACCTGAGGCAAATGTACAAATGGAAGTCAATAGACAGTATTGCTTAAAAACTTGAACAAGCAGAGCCCCTCTAATCTTCCCTTTGCTGTACTGCAAGGTGCCTGGGCTTTGAAGTGTCTTTTGGGGTATTTTCTCAGTCTCTCTCTAGTTCCTGGAATTACCAGGGCTGGGCTGTGTCTCTGGCTGTGTTACTCCAAGCTCAAAACTAGAGAGACACAGGCCCTGACCCTGTTTCTCCTATGTGGAGAAACTTGCACCTGTAGGATCATGCTTGGGGTCCGACTGAGTTGACTATGGTTTATTGGAGAGTCACTCCCTTTTGTCCCCTTCTGGGAGCACCAAGGGCCTCAATCTGTGCCTGTCATTCGTGATTTCTAAAACGAAAGGGTCTGAGAACAGCTGCCCTGGCAGATATCATGTTGGGTCATGGTCATAACAGAGACAATTCAGGCTGGCGTGGCTTGGAATTGAGATGCAGGAACAGTTAGAGTACCTCATGCTCTGGCCTAAGGAGACAAGCTTGTAACAGAGTGAAATGCTGGGCCTCTCTGACTCCATCTTTTTCAAGCTTGCTTTATTCCTATGGCCTTCAGGATAATAGCTCCTGCATTAGATGTGCTAAACATTAGAGGAATTCTGCTAGGGGCTTGGGATTTTACAAAAATAGTCCCTCCCATTTTCCTTTCCCTTGACATAAAAGAAGTCTGAACTCGACTTTCTTAAGAAAAAATTGAGGGATTACTAGGGCTCCCAACTAGGTTGATACCTTCTCAATCAATAAACCTTTCCTTTCTCCAAACTCTGATGTTTTGAGTTTTGGCCTTTGGAAGTATTGGGCACACAGATTTTGGATGAGTAACAAGCTGAAGGCAAAAATAGCAGGTGACATGGATCCTCTGTGACAAGAGGTCTCAATCCACTATACACCTCACTGTATTCTAACCATCCTCTTTACTTCAGCTTTCTGAATCTGTAAGTTAGATCTCCTTTCTGGGATCATGAGGGGTTACAAATTCAGAAGATGAAAGGGTAGGCAGGAAAAGTCAATGTGTAAAGTGGACACGTAGAGACAGGAATGGCAGAAAGGTGGTTGCCAAACTTGAATGCAAAACTTAACTAAAAGAAGCTACCTAACTCGCCTCAGCTTCAGCAAACTGTGGGCTTCAATTTGGCGGATATTTGAAAATTTCAAGAAAAACACAAAATTTAAATTTGTTTTGTGATATCTCTCAATTTCAAGTGGTGGCATATTTTCTAATAATTTAAAGGCCAACACAGCACATGCATGTGCCAAATTATTGCCCAGGGTGACCACTTCATGTCTTAGAATCTCATATATTAAAAAGGTAAACTTAATTCTCCCATATCTTTTTAAGGCAGTGTGATATTGTGATTTATAATAAGAAATACACATTTGATCTTCATCTAGGCCTGGCGTGTAGCTCCTAAAATCCTTGGAATTTCCTATGTGATAAGAGCAACAATAGTGTCTCATATTATGTTAATGAGGTGACTTCTGGACCCCACCAACAATGGAGGCTGATTGCAAGGAGAACTAACGTAGTATTAGAGGGTTGAAACTTTCAGTCTGACCCCACAGGTCTCTGGGGAAGGAAGAAGAGCCGGAGATTGAATTCAATTGCTAATGGCCAAAGATTTAGTCAATCATGCCTATGTAACGAATCCTCCATAAAAACTCCAAAGGATGAGGTTCCGAGAGCTTCCAGGTTGGTGAACACACGGAAATTGGGGAGAGCATGGAAGCTCTGTGCCCTTTCACCATACCTTACCCTATGTATCTCTTCATCTGGCTGATGATTTGTATCCTTTATATCTTTTGTAATAAATCTAGCAAGGAGAGGGGCCTGGTGACCTCCCATCTGTAGCCAGTAGGTCAGAAGCACAGGTAACAATCTGGGTTTGAAATGAACATTTAAAGGAGGTGGTAGGGGGTAGTGTTGTGGGACTTTGCCCTTAGCCTGTGGAATCTGACACTATCTCCCAGTAGATAGTGTTAGAATAGAGTTGGATTGTAGGACACCCAGCTGGTGTATGGAGCATTGTTTGGTGGTCTGGGGAAGCAATGCCCTCTCCTCTCTTTCCCCAACCCCCATTGGAATTGGATAATCCACCTCCTTTGGCAGTTTTCCTGAATTCTTTCTTATGACCCTGGGGCTCTCACTCCTCCAGATCCTGGAAGTATGGATGGAAAGAAGCTACCTTCAGGGATTCTGAGTGATTTATATTCATGATCAGAGTTAACTGTTGCATTTATCTCCCCAGAGCAGAAAAATACAAGATAAACAGAAAATTGTAATTTTCAGTAAGGATATATGCCATATACTATTCCTACCTAGCTCTGCTTAACTCATCAGAGTTGCTTGACGGTCCATGATAGACTTGACTGAAAGCCTAGGACCAAGCTTTAATTATTGTAGATGGTGCACTCAATCATTACTTGTAGGCCTTATGTTTGTATAAATGGGTACATGAAACATTTATCAGAAAATATTTTTAAAGTTGTTTAAAATTTTATAAATATAAACTATCATTTCCTTCAAAGCCTTTGTCCACATTAATTTGTGACATATGTACAACAACAAAAAATATCAGAAATTAATGTTCTTTTGCCCCCTGGTATGTTTTGTTGTCCTCATAAGATCCATCCATTTGGTCAATTTATACAGTAGCCCCCTATCCCCCCACCTTATCCAACAGAGATACATTCCAAGACCCATAGTGGATGCCTAAAACTGCAGATGGTTCAGAACCCTATATACTATGTCTTTTCCTATACATATGAGGTGTGAAAAAAACATATTGTGAAAGTTTAAATTAAAAAAAAAAATTGCAGTAAAAGACACATTGCCATTAATCCCCCTCAAAATACTCTCCTCGCTTCAAACACACTTATCCCATCATCCTTGCCACTTCCTGAAGCAGTTCTGAAAGTCCTCTTTCGTGAGTATCTTTAGTTGTCCTGTCGTGGCTGCCTGGATGTCCTGAATCATTTTGACATTGGGGAAGAGGCAGAAGTCCCACAGTGCTAGATCCAGTGAATAAGATGGATGAGGACACACCGTAATGTTTCATTCGATAGAAATTGCCATATACCAGAAGCAATGTGTGACACGGAGTGTTGTTGTGATAGAGGATAATTTACGGCACACTTTAAAACACACCTCCCAACTGTAGCTCACACCCGACTGATTGCACTGAACAAGTTGAAACTTGTCAATTGTTACTAAGGTTTGATGTGCCCCTTCCCGTAATGAAGATCCCTGCCTTTCCGTTGGATGGCACTCAGCAGCAGCATTCACTGTATTTTTTTTTATCATACCAAGTACATACACACCTTTTCACTTAAAGGAAGCACTTTATGGCTTTTTTTTTTTGGCATTTCTGAATCTCCAGCATCACCACTCTTATGCTTTGGAGACATTAAGTAAAACAAGGTGAACACAAGCACTGCATGAGATACAGAGACAGTTCATCTGATAACAGCTGGCTACTAAGTGTCTTTGCTGTATCATTATCAATGTGGATACCCTTAACATAGGGATGGTTCATGTCCAAGGCAGGATGGAGCTGGATGCTTCATTTCATCACACTACTCAGAAGGGCAGGCAATTTAAAACTTATGAATTTTTTATCTCTGGAATTTTCCGTTTAATATTTTCAGATCATGGTTGACCGTGGAAAGCCAAACTACACATAAGAGAGTACTACTGTGTGTAGTCAGTTGAGATCACAAAGAAATCAATTCTAATCTTTTAAATTTCTATGAAGTCTCTTAAACTTAATGCAGACAGCAGTCTTGACAGGTTCAGTGTTTGGTTCATAAGAGCTAGAAGTGTTCTGAAAGAGGAAGGGGTGCTTTAGAGCTTAAGTCTAAGTTGTTAAAGAAGCAAGCTCTGTTGTTTAAGCAATAAATTAGAAAGAATGTGAAATACATGAGGCAAGAGCCATTTTCTCATCTCATTCTAAACAAAAATGCTGGGTGAGGGGGAAGAGAGAAAACCGAAGGAAGCTAATAAAGGTTGGAATTTCCCTGTGTCCTTTCTGTGGGCTGAATCTTTGACAGGATGAGGGTCCCTGGGGAATGAAGATGTTCATTCTGACTCTCATAGATGGAGACATTGTAGTCTGCATTCTCTTTGATATTCCTTATACTAGAATGGAATGGGGGATGAAACCCATACAGAAAGGATACAGGGGTAGAGTCAGGTAACTGCAGACAGATGCTGAAGAGCCAACCTTACTTATGCAATCAACAAAGGGTTAAGGAAAGGAAAGCTACCATTACTGGTAGTTCACACACACTGGTGAATGTGTAGGATTCTAGGCGAGAAGAGGAATTGCATGGCCTAGGGTGGACCCTGTAGTCAGGGACTGGAAAGAGATCTGTTTATCTCTCAGAGACAAACAAGTTGATGATCTGATTTCACCAATGCATGAATGTCTCACCATCCCCCCACAAAGATAAAAATGAACCCTCCTTAGGAAGGGAGAATTGTCTGAGGAAATTCTTATGCAACTAAATTTACCTTGAATTGGCAAGATTAAAGTTTCTGCTGGTGAGTAGAAGAGAGACTTAAAAATAGAAATTCAGTTCCATCATAGGAAAATAAAGAGAGTTCTATTTCTTACACCTGAGTTTGTGGCCTGTGAAAATTCATAACCATTACACAAATATAAGATTTTCCATTTGAGCAGCTACCAGTTGCAATGAACAATAATTTTGCATGATGGTTAACTAATCCTTCAAGCCTACTTGAACAGGAACATGCTTTACCCACCCAACCTATCCCCCACCAAAAAGAAAGTAAAAAAATCTTTAGAAATCTTTTTGCCAAAGTCCAAAGACTTCTTATAATGAATATTTCAATTCAATGCTGTGATGCCCCATATTTCTGTTGAATGGTGAAGTATGTATGATTCATTAAGCTCTCATTCGTTAGGAAAACAGACTAGCAAATTATATTTTTCGTAAGTAAAATCGTTATGGAAGTAATTTACAAAATACATTAAGCCCTTTTATGATCTTTCTAAAGGAAAAGCCAAATCGTTTTAAACACATAGCAAGGTTATTATCATTTTAAAATCTTAGACCTTACTTCTCATAAGTTATTTTGTGAAATATCTCTTGCACAAATATCTAAATTTGGTTATACTTTGCACAGCACAGACTACTTTTTATGTATACCCAGGAGAATCATGGTTCAACTATGTTTTCGTGAAGTTTAAAACAAAGATGAAATTCTAGTTTCTTAACTACTATGTTCAAATGTTCTCTTCTTTTCCTCTGAAATTTGTGTAGGCCTGTTTTGTCCCTTAGAGACTGTAACATGATCCTTCATCTCTTCAGTTTTTGTACTAAATCATCATTTTAAATTTGTAAACGCAACATGTAAGCCAGGCAGCATGCTACAAGTTTAAAATGAGGTTGTTTGACCCTCTATGGGGTTTTAAAATCAGTTATCTCCTTCAATTAAGGTAGAAGTCAGAGCAGATGTAGCGCCATTCTATGCTATGGCCATTCATAATACTGTTCAGTACCACCAACGTGCCGGTACATGTTTGTTTCCCAGGAAAATAGAGCCCTATTCATTATTCATAGAGGTCCTCCGGTACAGTAAAGACATTCATTCTTTAATGGCTCTATGACTAGGGTGTTGTGAAGCCCAAAGATGTTATTTTTGGAAGATAGTTTACCAATTAAAAGCAAACAGCACCGGATTGCTTAGTAATGTTCTCAACATTGATTGGCTATGATTGTAAATGAACATCAGGAGAAAACTGAAGGCACATTGCTGCCTGCTTCTCTGCTGGCTTTAGACTCCTCCCTGGCAACAGATCGTTAGTGGATGGAACTTCCAACTTCCAAGCTTAGACTTTTTTTTTTCTCCAAGTAACTTAAAAAATGCACTAGGTTTACTCTATCACAAGCATTTAATTATTTCCCCCTGAAATGTAATAAAAGGTGTGAAGTTAATATAGAAGCATGCATAGAAATGATTGCGTGGAAGTGAATTCAGACTATGAAGACAAATAAGTCCATATTACTCAAGGAAAAAATATGTTTATATGAAATTAAACGTATTCTACTTTTTCACGGCTGATAAAGAATGGAGGTTGTTGGCCATACATGTTTTATATAAATTCAGTGAAATTAAGTTTGTTTAGATTTTGATTTACCAATAAATGACACAGGTCAAGATCCGTGCTATTTTTCTTAACCATAGATTTAAAAATTATTGCTAGTTTGTAGTTGTTATGCAGGCTGTAAACCGAATGATTTATTACTTTTTTCCTTTGCATTTACTGATCTTGTAAAATGTGACACAGTTGGGCGGAGTGTAGCCAGAAACTGGTTAATAAACTGTTCTCTATGTGGGAGATGAGAATACATTTGTGAACACCTTATGGAATGTAAACTACAAAAAATACCATTTATGTATAAAACTCTTACTTGATAATATTAGCATTGATGGAGAATCTGTTACAGGACTTGTGTCTCCACATCAAGAACCTTTTTTCCAGAGTAATGACTAAGTGGAGGAAGCAGATTTACTTTGTACTTCTGATGTCCATGTATATTCACTCAAACATGAAGGTGAATAGCAGAATTTGAAAAGCTATATAAGTAAGAGATATTATTGAAAACACTATCCTTGTAACCTACTTAAGAGATGATATTCACCATAAAAGAACCAGTTATTTTTTTTTTAGGAATCATCCGGCCTCTTCAAATGAAATCACTGAATAATACTATCATTATCTTTGTCGAAGAATAAAGTAAAATGTATCAAGGAAGTTATTAGTATGTTACTGGATTGACACTGTTCACCTGGTTCCATTAGGACTTTGATTTTCATTTTGTAGAGTTATATGTTAGTACAACCTGGCTGTTTTCTCCTACCCTCTGTTTCTTACAACCAACAGTCTTTCTATGGTTTCTAGCTGGGATGTGTGTGACTGTATCTACTGAATAGAAAAAAGCTAGCTGATCTTCTTGGCCTCAAAAACATTGCCTCCATCAGCTTTCCACACAAAAAATAACCCTGCTTTATGGTGTAATACTCAACAAAGAAGTTTTATTGACTTATATGTACCAGAGTATGAAGCAGAGTTCATTTAAAATTTTCATTTTTTTTTTGCTGGTATGTGTGCTAACTTACAATACAATTGAAAACATTTAATCACTGTATTTTGAAGTTTTTAGAAAACTTCCCAAAGTAAAAGCTTAGAATATGTTGATTATTGAATTTTAGAATATTCAGATTGCCTCCCATACTAAAAGTAATTTTATGTAGAAATATGGTCTTGCAAGTGTTTATCACAATAATGTCTTTTAAAATTTCTTTGGGATTCTTCTGATTCTGATCAAACAGTTTTTGTAATTTATTTATCTAAGTAACTTTTTGTCTGTTTCATCCTCTTCTAATGAAGAGGTATTAGTTTTTAAAAAAGCATAATCAAAATTATTTTACTGTTCCTTCAGAGCAGGGTCCGTCTAAGCTGAAATTAAAAGAGCAGAGACCTGTACATAGTAAAATTGTTAACAACAATAATATTTTACGGGTTCATTATCAGTTGTTTTCCAAAAAAGAAGTCTGTCATGATGCATATTTAATGTTGAAATAACTAATGATAGTTAATTAACCCAGGGCTTTTAAAGTCTGATAAATCATTTTGCTAAAGAGAGTTAAGGAGTTTCATTGATGAAAGTTAGCAACATGTGAGGAGCTAATTCCTGGCCAAATGAGCCTGTGTTGTCATCCACTTACCTTAGGAATGCCATTGTTTATGGTGCCAGAAGATCTGAAAACTACACAAAACTCTATTCATCGTCCACAAAAGCCAAGGAACTAGAGTAATGATTGCCAAGATGTATGTCCAATAACCTAAGTATGTCAAATTACTGCTTAGCTACAGAAACATCTTTCAAAACACTAATATCAGTATTTATAACAAGTAAGGAAAGGTTAGATGATCTTTTGTGAACTACAAAAATGCAAGTTTATTAACATGCAATAGGATTTTCATTTGTGTCACTCTTTTCCATTTTTATTTCTGATTTGGAAACACTTCAAAAATGTGTGAACTTTAAATAATGACATTACTGAAGGCAACAATTAATATCGTGAGTCACAAAGTAAAAAGGAAACATTCTTATGAGGTCTGACAATTACGTCTGCAAACTTATCCTAGAAAAGGTGGTGATACCTCATTGCTGAATATCACCACAGTCACCTTCGAAGTACTCCCCTTGGGAAGCTATGCACTGACACCAGCGCCTAGTCCACCCTTCAAAGCAATTTTGGAACTTTTTCTGGAATGGCCATCAGAGCTGTCATCATATTACCCTTGATGTCCTGAATGTCATCAAAATGTCCTCCTTTCAATATTTTCTTCACCTTTGGGTAGAGAAAGAAGTCATTGGGGGCCAGATGAGGTGAGTAGGGAGAGTGTTTCAATACAATTATTTGTTTACTGGCTAAAAACTCCCTTACAGACAGTGCCATGTGAGCTGGTGCATTGTCGTGATGCAAGAGCCATGCATTGTTGGCAAAAAGTTCAGGTCATCTAACTTTTTCACAGAGCCTTTTCAGCACTTCCAAATAGTAAACTTCATTAACTGTCCAGTTCGTACAAATTCATAATGAATAATCCCTCTGATATTGAAAAAGGTAGATGAGGGCAAAGGGGATCAAATATATGGTGATGGAAAGAGAACTGACTCTGGGTGGCGAAGATACAACGTGATATACAGAGATGATGTATTACAGAATTGTACACCTGAAATAAATCTACATAACTTTACTAACAATCATTACCCCAATAAACTTTAATTAAAATAAATAAATACATAGAATAAAAGAAAAGAAAAAGAAAAAAGTTAGCAACATCATTTTGACTCTTGATTTGGGCTGACAGACTTTTTTGCTCATGGAGAATTGGCTGACTTCCATTGTGCACTTTGACACTTTGTTTCAGGGCTGTATTGGTAAACCCATGTTTCATCACCAGTGATAACATAGCCCAAAACATTGTTTTGCCTCTCCAAAAGTCTTGGCAAACTTTGACTCTCCTTTGCTTTTGTTCATTAGCAAGTTCTTTCAGGACCATTTTTGCACACATCTTTCTCATGACAAGATTTTCAGTTAAGATTTTCCTAACTGTTCTATCGATGTTTACTTGGTCTGCTATGCTTCTCACAAGTCAGCCTATTATTTCAAGGCACAATTCAACAAATTTTTGTTATGTTTTCATCAGTCCTGCTTGTTACTGGTTGCCCTGACCTTTCTTCATCAGTGACGCGTTCTCTCCTCTCAGAAAAACGTTTAATCGATTTGTACACTGCCATTTTCTTCATGGCATTATCCCCATAAACTTGGACGAACATGTCCCTGATTTCACTTCCACTCTTGCCAAGTTTAACAAGAAATTTAATGTTTGTTTGTTGCTCTAATTCAAGCTCAGATATTCTTGCAACAGCACACAAAAACATACAAGAATAATGAACGCCACACGTCGAGATGAACACAGCTGTGAGACACTGATATACCAAGGTTATGAAACATTACCAAGCTGTTTGTACAGTGCTGGCAATGTAAGTGCATGCTGGCAAGTTTGCGAACTTACTTGCAGACCTCATACAATAAGTTTTTTTAGTAATTGTATAAAATGATGCTTAGCTAGTATGACATTTGCCAAGGTTGTTCCAAGGCAAATTTACAGTCTTAACACCAAGTGTTTGAAGAATGTAAATATTTTCTTATTTGATATTTAAATGTACTTAATAACCTGAAACATATTTCTAGGCATGAAACTCACTTAGAATCAATGGAGAGTAGATTTATGGATCATTTATAAATATGAATAATAAAAATAGCATTTTAAACCATTGCGATGCCTTATTTTCTACCTATACTTTCTTGATAATTGTTAGTAATAGTTCAAGTAAATACAAATAGTGCTTTAAAATGCATTAAATACTTTCATTGTTTAAGTTTCCCGCATATATGAAAACTAAAGATTATTAAATAATTGGAGTTCTTTCGATTCTTTTGGTTGAATCCTGACATTAACTATTAGACAAAAATTTGATTAAACAGATCACATGATTCTCTCCTCTGAAGTCACATAGCTCTGACTTCAGAGTCTTAGAAGAATATGGCAAGACAAGAAGAATCTGTTATCCCTTGGTGTTTGGCTTTCCCCAAGAGATCATTAATAACCCAGCTGGTTCTCAGTTACTCTAAAGATATAATTTTAATTTAATTGGTTTATATTAGTAATAGGTATACTCTTAAGGTTCAAAAATGTTAAGTGGACTATTAGGATGTGGTTGGGTATAAACCTTGATAAGAAAAATATTGTTTTCACCATTTTTGGCTATTATTCACTTAAGTTTACCTTTTCTTTCTCTGTAACTCAGCAACCTTCCCATTATCCAGGCACTGGCAGAACTACTGCTGCTAAATTTTTGACAGATTTTTCATTACAGGCCCTGTTTTTCAAGAGGCAGTGTAACTAAGTGATTTTGGTTAGTGCCGAGCTGAGATGTGGAATAGACACTTGAAGTCCATTCTGTTGTTTCCATAAGATTTCATTTGAACTTATTCTTGATCTAAACACATAACACACAGGGAAAAAAAACAACAACTAAATTTCATGTCGTTACTGATTCATAAATTGGTATAACTGAGCAAAAGAATAGTAAATTCTGTAGATTTTCTTTCTTTAAGTCAAGGTTAAAAAAATTAAAAACAAAAAATTTCATCCCTCAAAGTTGTTACCTTATTGAGAAAAGTATTAATACCCACCTGTTTTACATATATGAGCTAAAGGTAAGACCTCTTTATAAAACATGATGGCAATGTTAACGATTGCATTTATTAGAAGTGCAACACACTCATTTAAAAAAAATAACTTTCTCATTATAAAAAATAACACATTTACTATAGAAAAGTTACAATATTCAGATAAGAAAGATAAATATTTAAAATCAACCTACCAGAGAAGATCATACTGAATTTCAATCTCGTTCTATGTCTCGTCTCTCATTCTTCCCTATAGTTTTAGAAGCTTCTGGAAAGCATTCTCTGACGACCATTACACACCTTCCACATAGAGGCACCACACTGTAATCAGCTACACCTGATGTTTGCATGTTCTTTCCACCCTCTTCATAAGCTTTTCTAATAATTGTATAAACTGATGCTTAGCCACTATGCCACTTGCCAAGGTTGTTTCAAGGCAGAGGAGTGGTCTTAACGCCAAGTTTTAGAAGTATGTAAATATTTCACTAGTTGATATTTAAATGTGCTTAATAACCTAACATGGATTTCTAGGCATGAAACAGAATCAATGAAGAGTAGATTTCTGGATTATTAATAACTATGGAAAATTAAAATAACATTTTAAATCATTGTAATGCCATAACATATTTTCTATCTATACAATTGCATGTGGTCTGGCATCTACTCCATTACTTGACTAAAATGTTTTTCTTGAAATTTCTAGTAATCCTCTTTATCATCATCCAAGTTCCATTTTATCCATCTTTCTTGTTCTTGCTGTTGCTGGGATATGATTTGTGTTTGAAAATCTTCTCCTAACTTGGGTTTCATGATGTTCCATAGTTTTTGTTCTCTTCTTACATTTCTGACTAACCTCTGTCTCTTGACTTTCACTTGTTCTTCCTCTAGTTTGCTATATACAGTTATATTGCTTTCATTTGTAAACAGTAGAATAACCAACTGACAGTGGCATAAACTACAAGGATTATTTATGGATTATTTAACAAGAAGTTCAGAGGTTGGTCCCAGAGCTGGTTTGGTGACTCAAATAGGAAATCAAGAATCTAGATTCTTTCCAACCTTTTGTTCTGTCATCCTCTGTCTGTTAGCAATCTTTAACTATAAGGCACAAGACAATCATCTAACTATAAGGCAGGAGGCTGAGGCAAAAAGACCTTTCTGCCCTTAGAGTTCTCACATTTAATAATGAACATATATATTTTTCAGAAATCTTCTCTTAACATCTTATTGGCCATAAATAGCGCTTGTGCCCACCCCTACACTTTTTAATGGAAAAAGAAAAAGGACTGCCATGACTGGCCTAGACAAATTATAATTCATCTCTTGGTGTTGACACAATGTCCCCCAAGCACAATCAGTCTTAGGGTAGCAAGGAAGACGAGCTGATGGCCACGGAGAAGGCGACAGACAGGAATAGCTCTGCTGACCTCTCGATTATGGCTACTCCTTAAGACCCAGTCTTTTTCTCTCTATGACTCAAAGTTTTGGAGGACGTCCCGTTTATCTTATGCCCAGAAGGGGTTGTTGTGATAAACAGCTGGAATGTGAAAGATCTGTATAAGAGTCTTTATTGTTTATCATATTTTCCCAATGAGACTCAATATTTTAAAATAAGTTTTTAATAATTTTGGGGGTTATGTGTGTATTGAACTAAGGACCAAGTCGTGCTAATCCTTTCTGCGAAATTTACCTTCACATTCTTTCCATTTACTATCTTCCCATTGTGGTCTCAATCACCCGAAAATTTACCACTAGGGTAGAGTTCTAAGTGTTTCTCCTACTTACCTCTTTTTTGCTTCTATTTCCTTGTCTCCTCTGGTTTGATGTTCTGCAATATTCTAATTTTTATCCTATCACATACAATATAAACACTACTGCTGAGTTTCAAGTTCTTTAATAACCTTTCTTTCTATCTAAACCAAATGCTAACTTCTCCTTAAAATGAGCTCTCTTCTTTCTAGTTAGGCCTCTTCTATGAACTTTCATGACATTGAATGCTCATTCTAATACATCATCTAAGCTGTGCTGCTATCTTTAACTGGAATGTGTCATATATATATATATATATATATATATATATATATATATATATATTTTTTTTTTTTTAAGTCAAGTTGTTGTCCTTTCAGTCTTAGTTGTGTGTGGAGGGCGCAGCTCAGCTCCAGGTTCAGTTGCCGTTGCTAGTTGCTAGTTGCAGGGGGCACAGCCCACCATCCCTTGCGGGATTCGAGGAATTGAACTGGCAACCTTGTGGCTGAAAGCCCACTGGCCTGTGTGGGAATCGAACCGGCAGCCTTAGGAGTTAGGAGCATGGAGCACTAACCGCCTGAGCCCCCGGGCCAGCCCTTATATTTTAAACAGTGGTACATTACTCAAGAAGTGGACCAAAAAAAGGGATTGAGAGTGCCAGTGAAGCAAGTTACATAGAGTTCACAATCTTATCCTAAATTGTTTCACCCTCATGATGGGATTAAACAAATTTATTTATGTTTGATTAAGTTATAATTCTTTTCATATACTAGTCTTGCCATAAATGTTAAGGGCATTTTATAAGCATAGGAACTATCTGCAATAACCTAGTGCTGTATAGTTGCACTGAATGCTCATTAAATACTTAATGATTGATTGCTTTTAAAATAATTTAAGCCACATACACTATGTTTTCACCTGTTCTTCCTTCACCTCACCTTTTATTGCATTATTTGCTATGTACTGCTAGGATCAGGGTAAACTATGAGTCCCAGTGTAAAATGATAGGATAACTTATGTGTTTATTTACCCCTTTCCTCTGGGTTGCATAACACACATCATCTGGCTATGACAGAAACAGAAGTTTGAAGAAGGTCATGTCATATATCATAGACATAATGACTTGGCTACAGCAATTCCTAATTCTACTAATTGCTTCCTTTTTCCTACAAAGACACTAGAGTATATTTTGTTATCTTGATTTCAGACTTTGAGGAAAATAAATTGAAACACTCAAGGTCTGCCAGTAGCACCATCATAATGAAGGAAAAAAAAACTGTGCTAAAATTTTAAGAGGAAAAAAATATGTCGTTTTCTGAAAGACATGTTTAGCTATGAACATGTGAAGAAGTCCCTCTGTAAATAAGACAACATTTGTGAAGCATTTCCATAGCTTAAGTGAGATTGAGTCTTAAATGTGAGTCTTTTTGGTGGATTAAGAAAGGAGGAATTTATTAAAAAGAGGAAGGGAAGTACCTATGTTATGATAATGATGAAGATTAGTTTGACTGTGATTGTGATAAAAAATACAATGACATAAATTCCATGAGTCATTCTGGTCATCAATAGACATTATCAGAAAAACATCTTCATGCATAGCTTTATAGGTGAGCTGCATAAAATTGGACATTACCCTATAGTAATCCCTGAATAATATGCTGACCTAATATACATATGACAACATAAGCGAGTACTCATCTTTTTTTGCCTTGGATTTAACTACCTTAGTAGCTCTAGGTACTTTGGGTTTCAACACAGATTTATGCCTTTAGGAATTCAATGTGGCAATTAACATAAGAAAGTCAGTGGAAATTAGCCAATCTGGTGTTTTCAGTTTTATCCCATTTCACAGAACTTAAGTGTAAGATGGGAAGAAGACAGTGAACTGATTCACCACTTAAGAATTCTGTTTATTTGGAAGAAAATGTTAAGTCTAGTAGGGGAGATCACTTGGAGAAAGGGAAGGGAGATAATCACTCTTTCCCCCAATATCTTCCATCATGTACCCCATTGACTCCTGCTGTCCTTTTCCCATTGTGTCTGTGTTCTGGTTTGTTTTCCTAGCCTTCCTCTTCCTCCACATACTAGAGACCTAAACATAATGATTTCTGATCCAAGATTATGGAAATTAAAATGGTGGGAAATTTTGAGTCCAGAAGCAAAAATTAAACAAAAACAAACAAACAAACAAAAATCTATTGGTCTCTAACGTGTGCACAGACTATCTTAGAAACTAAAAGCAAACAGAGCCAAACAGAAATTAGATAGAGTGGTGATTATGCACTGCTATTGAGGGTTCCCCTATATGTTTCTCTCTACTCTGGCTTTATGTTTAGGTGGTTCATGAACATGTTAATGGCAACAATTGAAATTGCACTGTTCTTTACGTCCACAAAAATATAGTTTAATAACATGAGTTAATGACTTAAAATTACTGTGTTTCTAAATTGATTACTTATGTCATTAAAGGTAGCATTTCTGATCAGTATGAAGAATGTGAACACATGAGAAAACGGGAACGTCCCCCCCACCCCGCCTTTTTTTTTTCCTTCTACCAAGTAGAAACAGATCCAGTCCAGGTTTTGCCTTCGACTCTGCCTCTGAATTTGGGCTGTGCTGAGTGTGTAGCACGTTTCTCTCTCTCCCCTCCTTTCTCCTTCTCTCTAGCCTCCAGGATTTCTCTCTTCCTATTTCTGGAGGACTCTCACAGGCTCCCTCAGCCTGTGTGAAGCTGAGGTTTCCCCTGAAACCCGTATATCCCCAATACATACCTCCACGCATACCCATCCCCAAGAACCCCGCGCTCACACCGACACACACGCGCACACACACTCGCGCTCGCCTGTCCACCTCCCTCTCGGGAGAGCCCGCGCGCGTTCCCACCTTCGCTGCACACTTCGGCGAGCCGAGCTCGCAGCGCTCTAGGATTCTGCGGCTCGGAACTCGGATCGCAGCGCTGAAACCACATGGTGGTTTTTCAAACATTTATTTTCTTTCTCTGTCTCGTTTTTATTGCACCGTTTTCGATCTGGGGGGCTAGAAGAGCAAGGCGGCTGCTTTCTCAGCCAGCTCTAGTTGGCTTGCCATCCTCCATCTGGCTTATAAAAGTTTGCTGAGCGCAATCCGGAGGGCTGCACTGCTCGTCCCCTCGGCTGGCGGAAGGGGGTGAAGCTGGGCAGCGGCGAGGAGCGCGCCGCTGGCTCTGGCGGGCTTTCGGCTTGAGCAGCAAGGTGAAGAGCGCACGGGCCGTGGGGTTTACCGAGCTGGATTTGCATGTTGCACCATGTCTTCTTGGATCGGGGCTGTGATTCTTCCCCTCTCCGGGCTGCTGCTGTCACTCCCAGCCGGGGCGGATGTGAAGGCTCGGAGCTGCAGCGAGGTCCGCCAGGCGTACGGTGCCAAAGGATTCAGCCTGGCGGACATCCCCTATCAGGAGATCGCAGGTAAGCGCGGGCGCGTGGCCCGGGCAGCTGCAGCCCTCCGCGGCCGTACGTCCCCCCGGGCCGTCCGGCGCCCTCCTCCTTCCCCTTGTTGCTGAGTTGGTGTTCACTTTCTGTCAGGGCTCTCCCAGACATAGCGCTTCCGCGCCTGGCGGCGGATGCTCCAGCCGTTGCTCCCGCGGGGGAAGGTGTGCGTCTCAGCTGCCTCATTGTGTGCACACGCGGGAGCGCCCGCTTTCCCTCCCTCTGCTCTCGCGCCCTTGCGCCCCCTTGCTTGTTGGCTCCCGCCAGGAGGGCCGGGGAGCCTGGGACAATCCGGGATGGCCGCAGCGCGAGGGCAGATCACGGAGCGGGGCGCCCACTCCGCGCTTCTCGCTCCAGCAAACTTGGAAGAACTGCGGCCGCAGTTTGCCTAGCGCCACAGTCTGAGTGGCGCCTTCTCCACTCCCGCCCTCGCGCCGGCGGGGGCGGTGGAGAGACGCGGAGGGCTATCCTTGCCCCTCGCTCTACTCTCTGTCATTGAGGAGGCCGAGCGCACGGCGCCCCAGCCGGGGGCCAGCGAGGCTGGGAGAACCCCCACCAGGGGAGTCGGCCTCCCGATATCCGCAATTCCGGGCTGGTTTGGGGGAGTTCACGGAATGCTTAAGATTTGGGGCGGGCTTTTCTCATACAGTTCTTCAGTGCTTCCCGGATTGCTGTTGGTCACTTGTGTTTGGGAGGACATCCCAACCACCCGGCGCAGCGCCGGGTCCTGAGCGCGGCCTCTTCCGCCGGCTCTTGGAAGCTGAACCAACTTAAGCGGGTGTCTTAGTAGTGGATTCGTCTCAGGGTCCACGAACCCTGTGTCCCCTGCGTGCCCGGCCACTATAGCAGTTCTCTACCGAGAGCCCGAGAGCACCCAACCGCTTTCTCAGTGCCAGTATGTGGATAATACTTGGTCTCTCAACAACTTGCGCAGCAACCTGGGTGCGCGTTTTCCGGCTCTTAGCTCCAACCGAATCCTAGCTTCTTTGGGGCTCTGTGAATGAAACGTGTCGGGGACAGATAATCCTGTAGCTTCCAGAGAACAGAACTGAGAGCAATAGAGAGGCCCGGAGATGCTAGGAGGGCGCGGGCTGCTCAAACCCGGCAACTGAAGCCCTCAGTGACTTCAGATGGTCACGTCAAAGCGCTGAATTTCCACCAGTCTTGCGTTTTATCAAAGAACTGGTCGATGGATGAAAAGTATTTTGCAGATATAACAGTTTCGCTGCGTAATGGAATTGCTATTTTATTACGGTTGATGTACAAACTCTACAAGTATGGGTTTTTACTGATACTGAAATTAACACATTTATATAAATATAAGCATTGAAAAAAAAATAATCCAATCCATCACGCTAACAGAGAGCATTATATACAGAGAACCTTTTTAAGTTCTGAGCCAGACATAGCCAGCCTCTGGTGCTTCGAAGGCGGAACCTGTGGTGAATTACAAGACTACTTTTCTATCTCTGTCACTTCTCCCTTTTCCAGAACTACTTATTTTGTTAATCAGGGAATAGAGACCAGCTGCCCGTACAGCTCCTTAAGTTTCTTAACTCTCCTCCCCCTTTTGTCTACTGTTATTTCATTCTTTTTAATTAATTGATAAGGATCAGCATTGCTTTTTTTATCCTCCCTGAATCTCAAAGAACTAAACTTTTAAAAGGTTTGTAGTATGGAACACTTCTTTTGGGAACTTTTTCTCCTCTAATCTGGGCTTTTTCAAACTGCATCCTTTAAACACACAGATATTTCCCAATATAATTTCAGATAAGATATCTCAAAGAAGAAAACTAAGTATTTTAAGTTTCTTCAGTATTCTTCAGTGGATAATGGGACTTTCTGGAGACTACAGTTCATGCTTAGCAGGATGCAAATCTCCTTAATATCAAGGTGAAGTTTTTCAGTGTAAATAATTTCTGTAGTCACCATTTACTTTCCTGAGAACATCTGCAGAGGTTAAAATAAATTCTTCAGTAGATATTTCACTACAGTTTTATTTTTTCTGTTTTGTTTTTTGCCTTTTCTCTCCACCCCTTGACAATTACAGTGCTTGCTAATTAGCTACGAATTTCTAAAATGTGTGCCCTTTTGTTAAACTCACTTTCTAGGATTAAGAGTACTATTGACTTTGCCTTAACCCTGGTGTCCTTTGATGCTGGTGGAAATGATCAAGGTACAGGTCACTGTGGGAGTCGGAAGAACATATGATAAGAAAATAATGAATTGCAACATTGTACATTAAAGACACATTTTTTTCAAAGTAAACTTTGCTCAGTGCTACTTAATTACTGTTGAAATTATCACTTAGGAAGTGTGCCCCTTTATTAAATGAATGCTCTTCCTCTCCTCCCTACTTCCTGATACATTTTGCATTTAATTATCTAGTATATGGTGGTTTTCCTTTCTTTCTACTCCTTTTTATCCTTTGCCTTGTTTGGACTTTTAATGGTTTGCTTGAGAAAGGCATATGCCATTTGTCTGCCAGTGAACATGAATTTAAAGGAACTGCTGTTCAGAATTTAGATTCATAAGATCTGTTTCTACTTGAAAGATATTTGCAGGTAGCTTGCCTGGTAAAATAACTGAGAAGTAATAAGGACATTATGTTTCATCACGACATTATTAAAGTTTTACTCAGAACTCACAATTGTGAAATAGTGTTGCCCTTTTCTATTCTAGGATAAAAGGGAATTCTTCAAACTCAACAGAGGGACTGTGATGGATAATATATAAAGTTACACTCTCAGGGAGTGCTTGGGAAGGAGGAGGCCTTCAAGGGGCAGTTTGTACCATTAATCTTCACTCAGCCTTGGTTTTAAAGCATCCCAGGCTGATCAGATAGACTATCTGTCCTTATTTGAGAGACACTCAAAGGGGCAGACTCTTGAGCCCCTCTCAGCAATCCATTCTAATACTTGTTAATTTTTGTGGTATCAAAACGTTTTCAGATAGCTAGCCAAAAGCCTTCATAGTGTACTTGCTTATTTTCTCTCGTTCTGTCTTCTGGGAAGATATTGAGCAGTGGATCATCAAATTCTTTGTGAGGACTGTTATTCTGATCAAAGGTCAGTGTGAAACATCCCAGTCTTTCTTTGAGCATCAGTAATATTACCTCGTTTTCCAACCCGACTCATCTTGATGGCTCTGAACTTCTAAAGGAACTCCACAGCTGAAAACAGCATCCACTTAAAAGTCTGGGCAATTCAGGGGATGTTGTTTGAGGGTCACTGTGCCACTATTTTATGTTTTGAGCCTTCTTGGTGTCATTAATACTTTGTAGCTGACTAGTGGTGACTTATTGGTCTACATGTTCACTTTTTTCATTAATCATCAAATGCAACTTTATTTAACAACCTCTTATATAGAAATTACTATGTGCCAGCACCTGTTTGAAAACATCACCTACCTTAAAAACATTAAACATTGCCTTATTGACTCCTTATAATAACTTAATGAATGCTATCATTATCCCCAATTTTATAGATGAAAAAACTGAGCCACAGAGAGATTTTAAATAAATGGCTTGCCCAAGGATGACTCTGTGAGAAAGTGAGGAAGCTAGACTATAAACCCAGGCCCTCTGAGTCCATAGACTTCACCATGGCCACTGCCATTCTGTATTTGTTGAACGAATGCATGTAAAATCAGTTCTTTCCTCATCTAATATTGTATATAGCTTAGTATTATCAATCACCATGTTTTCCCTCACAGTTCATGCTGAATATTTTCTCTTTATTTGTGACATCTATATTTTAAAAATCACTTTGACTTTGGAATTTATTTGTTCTCAGGAACTGGTCACTCTACCATCACTAAATTAGCCATGTGTTTATGCATTTTTCCCAATCATTTTATTTGTATAGATGTGGTTATATAAAAGTCGGAAACTAAAGAAAACATGTTGGTGTTTTTCAACATACTTGGCCTACTGGAATATTGGGTTAGTACAACAATGCTTACTATAGGAAGTCATCATGGGGATAAAGGGGGAGGGAAGTTTCCACAGCTTAGGAAAAAAAATATAAAACTAACTCTGTTCTCAATATTCACTTTGCTCCTTTTGCTATCTCAGGTATTTTGAGAGTTGGACTATAGCTAGATATTAAGAAAGTATTGAACTTTTCTTCATCTCTTTGATTCTAAAATTAAAAAAATAAAGAACATTGTCTTACTCTCTGCTGATATACTAGATACAGTTTTAGTCCTTTATTAGTTTCAAATTTGAAGATACATAATGCTTCATTTTACCTGGTTGTTGTCTAACAGCCTTTCTGTTTCTTTGGTTGGCTTCCCAGGGAACCTGTCCTCTTTCCCTCTGCTCCTCCCCAGCAAACCAACTTATTTAATATATTTGCCATTAATACACATCTTTTTTCAGTTTGCAAGCTGATATCACCTTAGTAAACTAAGGTAAGTCTTACTCTTTTACAGACATATTATATATCCTATTTGGGGATAAATGATTTAATTTCCATTTGTCTGTCTGCTTCACAGATTTCTGATTTCTTTGCCCTCCATTTAGTTGGCTGATATCTTTAAAATCATTTCAAAGACCAGTGTGAGGTATAAATGAGTTAGCTGAACTTCATTTTTTTCTTCTTTTTATGATTTGTCAAGTCACTAGATTTCTAAAATAATTAATTCCACGTATTAAAACAATCTAAAATCTGGACTATTAGGAGTGCCACTTGTTATAAACTCTTGATTTGGGAATTAATTTTAGAATGATCCTTGCAAACAGAGTTGTCTTAGTTCATTTAATTAGAGGATAATGTGTCATCATTGAGAACAAGAGTTCATTTGAGTTGACTGAGATACTTTTTTACATAAAATTCACATTTTTAAATTGCAGTACATCTTAATAACTTGTGAGTAGAAATGCTGGCTGCTATCAAAAGTGATTTAAAGTGTACATTATGTTCTTTCAAATATTACAGTATAAACATTGCATCATAATTTAAGAGCATGACCAGTGTTCTTTTACAATTATGGGTGAGTTTTATTAAATAAAACACATATAAAATTCAAAATGATTAAGTCCTTTTAAACCAAAGTGACCTACCATTCAGTCACTAGATTTGTAGAGAAATAGGAGTTTAGTGTAGCAAAGGAATTGTTGGTAAAATAATTTTAATAACTTAATCTTATATTTAAGCTCACAAAAGTAACATTAGAAGACTATTTGTTTTCCCCTCTTAATACTCATCTTTCAAAAGACTTTTAGCAAGGCCAGTAAGGTGACTTAGAGTTGTCTTGCCAATATAAACATAATACTTAATATTGGTGCTTTAACCTTGGTGCTTATATCCCTTTACAGACCACATTCTTCTCTGTTGAATTCTTTAGCTGGCATATAATTCAACTTTAAAGAGTGTCATGGATTTCTCCAGTATTATTCAGTTTTCAGTGACTTACATGATATTATTTGAAAGTGTAATTGACTCCTTGGGATGGCATATTTATAAATAAAGGGTTTCATAGTGTTAAGTCTTGGGTAAAGGTTTAAAAATTCTAATAAACCCGGATGGAAATATTTAAGAGTTTTTAATAAGCCTGGATGAAAAATATTTTTAACAAATGCGCCACTTAGAAAAATAGAAATTTGATTCCACATTTATACATTATCCAGGTTATTGATTATTTTTATAACCTATTCTCCATTTCCTTCAGGTATTATTATTATTTTTTTTACATTCATTCAATAAATATTACTTACGTAAGTCACTATGGCGGGTGCTGGGTATAGGGCCTCAGGGAATTTTAATAGGCAAAAATTAAGGGCACCATTCACAATGAATGGTTGAGATGAGTGCACAGAACTAGGGTAACTGGCACCGTGAAAGCATATCACATGAGCATCTGATCTAATCACAGGGTTCTGGAAATGCTTCCTTGAGGAAGAGCAATGGCCTCTGAAACATTGAATACAAAGTCAGTAAGGAAAGGGGAGAGTAGAGGGGCACACACATTGCCTATATGGTAAGAAGACACTGAAAGCATGAGAGGAATTCCAGAACCTGAGGGAAATAGACAGTGAATGGGGAAAGGGGTGTGAGAAAGACTGGAGAATAGCTTGAGGGCAGGGTTCATGACTTGTATGCAGGATCCAAAGATGACCCATACATATTGGCCCTATAGTTACTTTTTCACCACAGGTATGGTATCCTATTGATAATAAACTAATGCTTGTACACATGTCAGTTGTTTTAAATATAGCCCAAAGAAGCATATTTTAAATCATTTAGAGGAGCCTGCCTGTTTTGTGTACCCTGCAGAACTGTACCCAACATCTGCTAGCCATTTGTAAGACCAAGCTGGGGCCTATAAAGACTCCAAGCCACTGCTGCCCTCCACACCCTATGGCTGAGCAACATTTGCTGTCCCCTGGCAATTCGGGTAACCTCTTCCCCTTCCAGGTAGTGGTCCCTCTGTTCTCTCTGGAAGCGCTCACAGGCATCCTGGCAAAGTACACCCAAATAAAACTCTTTGTACCCTACTGCCACCTCCTGGTCCGGCCTCTTTCCTTGATCAGCCCTGAATTCCCTGGAACTCAGTACAAGGACTTTGGCCATTAGCCTAGAGCAGTAAGAAGCTGGTGAAGAAGTGTTTTAGTCAGAACAGGACATGATTTTGAAATGTTCCTTTGGTTGCTCTGTAGAGAATGAACATATCAGAAGGGAGCAAAGGCAGACATAGGAAGAGGAGGAGATATTAACTTTGAACTGGAGTGGCGACTGTGGAAATGGAATGAAGTAGAGGGATTCAAGGAACATTCAGGAAGTAAAATGGGTATCACCAAAAGGCTATTAATCAATCAGAAGCCATTTATTAAGCATCTACTATGTGACTGACAATAAATAGAGACTGTGTGTGTGTGTGCGCGCGCGTGTGTGTGAGAAAGAGAGAGAGTGAGAGAGAAAAGCAGTGTCCCAGAAACATTCATTGAATTTACAAGGCCATGTAAATACTTTGACGTGGTTTATGTGTGTTTTTTTAGTGGAAACTACACTTAATATCAGAAAACCAGAAGAGGACTTCAGAGTATTATTGTGGCTGAGAGAAAGGGATTTCCCAAAGAGGGTGGGGTGAGTTGTTAATTCCTAGAAAGTATAGAGTTATCAAAATGTATGTAGTCAGGTGTGCCCATTTGGAAACTGAAGTCACAGTTCTTTGTCCTGTGGTAGTGTAAAACAGAAATCTTAAAAATTTTTTTCACTAAGAGGAAGAATTAATTAAATTGTTATTTTGCTCCCTAAAATTTAAACAATGCTATGTCCATGGCATTAGCACCAAATATCATTACTGATTCCAATGACAGGATAACAGAATGAAGTGATTTCTATGACCATGCTGAAAGGAGGAGGTAACATTTAATTGGGACTGTGTTAATCAGGGTTCTCTAAAGAAACAGAACCAATAGGATATACGTCTACATATAGCTCTAGATAGAGATATAGTAGATATACATAGGAGGTTTATTATAGGAATTGGCTCCTTAGGTTACAAAAGCCATGATCTGCTGTCTGCAAACTGGAGATCCAGGGAAGTGGGGGTTTATTCAGTCCTCTAGGGCCAAAGGCCTGAGAAGGGCATGGGGAGGGGCGCTGGTATAAGTCTAGGAGGAGTCCAAGGCCCAAGAACCAGGATGTCTGATGTCCCAGGGCAGGAAAAGAAGGAGATCAGAGCCTAATAAGAGTGAGAGCGAAATCACCCTTCCTCTACCTGTTAGTTCTATTTGGGCCCCAAGTGGATTGGATGATATCTACCCATATTGGTCACTACTTTTACTGAATCAAATGCTAATCTCTTCCAGTAGCACCCTCACAGACACACCCAGGGATAATATTTCACCAACTATATAGGTATCCCTTAGGCCAGTCAAATTGACACATGCAGTTAAGCATGTCAGGAACCTTGAAGGATCGATAGCACTTGACAAAGGGGCATGAAAGAAGAAGGCATTTGTGGTGGGTTAAATATGTGAGTAAAATTGTGCAGAGGAGGATAATACAGTACAGAAAAGGATCTATTAAGAACTTGTGAGATATGATATTGAACAGATAAAGTGGGGTTGGATTTTTGATGGGCCTTGAAAAGCCTAGATTTTATGTAGCAGGAAGTAGGTCATCATTCTAGGTTCCGGGCAGTGAAGTGACATGATGAAAATATGGTTTAGATTGGTCAAGCACTACAAACAGAATAGAATAGAAGAGGGATCATTAAAGGCCCAGGGGAGGAAAGGAGGACAGCCAGGGGGCTGTTTTATATGTTAAAGCATGAAAGACTGAGGGCAGAGGACAGAGGAAGGAGTGAATGAATTCATTAGAGAAGGAAGAGGCAAAATTAAAACAAAACAAAACAAAACAAACCAACCAAACAAACAAAAAACATAAAACCTTTACTCTGCTACTTAGAAGCTCCAATAAAAGAGTTTGAAGAAGACAAGATATCAAAATGCTTGCCTGAAGTAATTTGTCACTTAAGATACTTGTGTTAGCAGGTCACAGAAAATCCTGAATCAACTGCCTTTCATATTCAGGGAAAGCCATTAATTATTTCACATAAGAAGTCTCAACATAGAGCGGTTCCAGGAATGAGAAACAGAGAAGGTAACCATATCATCAGGGTCCCAGGTTCTCTCCATCTTTCGGCTCTGAGATCCTCCTTCTATCAGGTCAGCGCCATTATGAAAAAAAGATGGCTGCTCGAGTGCCAAGACTCAGAGTCTCATTATAATGCTCAGAGGCACAAAAATTGATGCTTTCTTCTCATGTTTCTCTTTGTTCATGAGGCAGACTACCCTCAGGAGATCCCTAGATTTACCTATCTTTGTCATTCCAGAGTTGCTTCCTGCACCCATGCCTGGAAGAGAAAGGAAAGGGACTATGGCCATTGACCTGGACTAGTCATAGTTACACCCCCACACAGGGGCTGGTGTCTACCTTCCTCAAGTGCATGGCCACTGAATTGCATGGTTAATCTTCATAATCTTAATAAGAATCCCAAGGAATTGAGGGGTAATGGAAAAATTGAGAAGAACTACTCACACTCTCTGAATTAATTAAGTATTTGTCATTTGTGCCTTAGTCCAGTATTTCTCAACTCTGGCCAGTGGTGAACTTAAAAATGTTTAACAGTTGTCTCTCAGGCGGTAGGGTATGGGAGACCTGATTTGTAGCATTTGCCAGTTTCTATCGTATAAATTTTCCCACCATGACCAATTTTAAGGTCTTAACAGTTTAACAACCAGATCACAAAATTCCTGAAACTTTAACAACTGGCTCTTTCAAATTGGGAAGGGCCAAGGCTATCCTGGAATCCTATGAGATATTAAAAAAAAACAATGCCTATACTTAAGCTCCATGTTCAGATATTGTGATTTAATTGGTCTGGGATGGGACACTCCTTCCTTCTGTCCTCTTCCTCCCCCTCTTTCTCCTTCTTCTCTCTTCTTTTTAATTTCCTCAAGTAATTCTGATATGCATCCAGGTAAGAGCACCAGTGATCCAGAGCCTTGCTTCATAAATATTATCATGCATCAGAAACACTAGGAGGGCTTGTTCAACAAATGTCTGGGCTCCACTCCCAAAGTTTCTGATTCAATAGTTCTGGGGTAGGGCCTATGATTTGCATTCTAGCAAGTTCCAAGGTGATGCTGATGCTGTTGTTCCGGGTACCAACCTTTGAGTCTCCGAGGGCCACTCTCTGGGTTCATTCAATGTGGTTTTAAATACAGGTTTTTGTCAGGGTAGACAGTAAAATTTAGGCAATGATTTTGTGTTATTTTTCACCTTGATCTTGGGTAAGAATCTCCACCCAGAAAGTATTGCTGCTCCAAATTGCACCCCCACCCCCTTAGCCTGCTTTTAAATGTTTACATTGGCCACTAGGGGGACGAAGAGAAAGCTTGATTGGATCAATTAAATTCATTGTTACCTATGCCTGGAACAAAAGGGCCTAAGCCAGCTGCCCAGGTCATGTCTGCATGGATAGGAGAGAACCTCAACATTGCATTAAACGGGAACTAGGAAACCTTTTAAGTTCCTTTCACTCTAGGATCCCTGTTATTCTTTGCTAGTGTGGGTACACAAAACTTATTTTTCTTTTGTCCGCTTTCGAAAATTTCTGGTCAAGAGTAATTCGATTCTCCAACCGCCTCCTTGAGTGGGTTTTTGTGACATTAGCCTCCCAAGTGCAGATCTAGCCATTTTTTCCCTAGACTCTTACGCAAAGAGACTACATTTAGAGCTGGTCAGTCTTCATTTTTTACTCGTTTAATTAAAGATGTAGCATAATGCATTCTGGGCATGCACAAATGTGTTCTGTAGGCTTTTATTGCTTAGTGTTGCTTGCACCTTATTTAAAAGTTCTTGGATTTCTTGAGAAATTGGCTTTCTCTTTTTGTGTCTCCAGGACAGCTGAGATTAGTAGGAGCCAGTGCTCTTTAGCTGAATTTCAGGGAACAGAGGTACTTCCTCTTAAATGCTGCAGTGAAGTTGAGGCAACTATTTCTTTTCAAAGAAAGCTCATTGAGGTCTTCCAAAAAACAAACAAAAAACCACAAACAAACAAACAAAACAAAACAAAAAAACCCCAACTTTCAATTATTATTTTCTTATTGGTTCAGAATAGCTCAACCATCAATAGCAATAGCACTTTTAAAATGAACTTGAAAGAAGCCACCGTGGTTTTAGATATTACAGATATCTTTAAGTGGCAAGCCCTAACGTTTTCCTGAAAAAGTAAGAAAATATTGTATTTTAGCTGTTTTCTTACCTTATTTTATCCTAAATCACAGAGTTTTAAAACTTAAAAAATGGTAAAACTTAAAGTAGTATATTTTTATTTTTATGTTTTTACAGCAAAATGTTTAACAGATGTTTCTAAAGTATTTAAATGATCTTTGACATAATAAGGGCTCTATTTGGAAAATAAGAATTTGTAATTCAAAAGTATTAATAATCTGGAAATGTAGGATTCCTGAACACTCCTATGTGATCTATTATAGCTTTTCATCCAGCTATATATTTGCATTGAACTAAGGGAACATAGTTTACTGTTACTTTTACATTATCAAGTGCTAATGTGTGAAAGGCTTTTATTGTGCTTTTACTATTCATTTGATTAAGTGGTATCTTATTCAATATTCTTTCATAGACTTGGGGGTATTCAGACACTAGGAGGTCAAGTACTATGTTAAAAGCTTAGGCCAATCATTTTATATGAGTGCAATAAAGAATATATTCATTTTACTTATATTACCACATGGCTCTCATAAAAGGTCGGTTTCAATTGAATATAAAATAGGTTGCAAATGGCAAATCTCATGTCATTGACAACACAATTATTATACGTAATCTCTTTTCGATTACTACCTTCCACTCTTAAAAAATAACCTGGAGATTTCTTACAATCAGATAACTTCATGATACATTTTGTATAATAGATATATAAAAATTATAGAAACCCAAGCTTTTCTATGTTAGTCAAACACACACACATATATATATATATGTATAGGATAATAATACGTAAATTCCAGTTAAAACAAGTTAGGTGCAACAGTTATTCACAGCAAAAAACAGGAAATTATACTTGTTCATTTTGTGGTTACCTTAATTGAACAAATTCACTTTGAATCAATTTCTCAGCCAAGGTTACTGATGTAAAGATAAATAATTTAATATTGTAAGAAGTTACATGCATAAACGTAAGCTGATTGCTGTGATTTAAGAGTGACAATTTATTCTTATCCAAAACATCCTTAGCAAATTACATAAAGGTTTTCAGTTTAACAAAGGATTGACTCTATATATAGAGAGATATAGGTTATAATGATCTTAATTGTATGTGGTAACCAAGGTTGCATTTTATAACTCGAATAACAATTTCCTATAACTGAAGAAAACCTATAACATTTTAAAATGAATTTCAACCTTTGTAACCATTAGTTTATAAAGTATAACTCTTAACAAAACCATTGTTATTCCTCTGAAATATTTATTTTCACAAGTTGACCTTGTATTTGGAAAAAAAAACATTTAAAAATGTTCTGTGTTTTGAAAGGCTTTGAAACAGTATTATTTTGAAAAAAAAAAATGAGCCTCTGTCCCAACTATTATAATCAGGAAAAATAAAAAGATGGACTATAAATAAGCAGGAACAGACATTTCCCAGTTCCACATTTCCTGAAGCTTTCTTCATTCAGGGTGACAAAACCGATTTTAACCTAATTAAGCATTAGAGAAAACCCATGCCCCAAGAGATAAGCTGGTAGGTTCCTGACAGTCCTGGGCTGCTGATTACCTCCCAGACACGGCTTGGGAGCTGCTGTCTGGGACTTCTGGAAGGTGCCATGGATGCCCAGAAGGAGGCTCTGCTGTGCAGTGCCAGCCTGGATGGAGGTATACCACCTTAAGCCACATTTCAGCCTGGTTACTGTGGAATTGATTTTCACGGTTCATGACAGAAGCTGTTTTCAGCCCTTGAAAAGGAAGTGGCTGGGGCTGATACTCCTAACACAAACAGCAAATTGCTCCATGGCTTTCATAGCATTCGAGGTCTGTTACCTTAAGGTTCTAATGGCCTTTTAACAGTGTTTCCAGCTGAGCAGCAGATGTAAAGGATACTGAACATTGAAAGCACTGTTCTTTTTTTCCCCTCCTCGAAAGAATCATTTTTTACAGACATTGTACTAACACCGCATCCTAGGACCTATTCAGTGGCAAGCTAGATTTGAAAAACTGAACCAAATCTCGGATAAATATAAAGTACTGTCAGTTCCATAAATCTGTCACTTTATTGGGCTGTGTGTCCTGTATTACGGACAATCAAGAACTGAGATTATGTCACCATTAGTAGTGGCCCCATTTGGTAGTATGTCATCAGAGAGAAAAATAAGTAATAGAACCCCGTGAAGCCTCTAAAACACTTTATATTTTAAGTGAATTCATTTTAATCCTAAAAATAGCGGTGTATTTCTGACAACACTACATTTAATTTTTAGAATTATATCCTGTCTACTTTTGGTTTTCCTTTCTGTTGTTCTTAGTGTTCGTTTTGACCTTCTGTTGGTCAGGGTGTGAAACGTTTCCCGAATAGGAAGCTATACTCTCCCGGCACAATCAATTTAAAGGCCTTTAAACTAAGGTTTGGTCTGTTGAAGAAGGTAGGTATTTCAGTCTTGTAGACTTCTGGGGAAAAAGTTAAACATCACTGAAGAACATTTGTCATATTGGATGTTTTTTGAAAAAAAATTAGAGACACAGTATGTCTTTTGATTTTACTGAGGGCCAAGCGATGGTTCATATTTCAAGTTTCCAGTGGTAACTAGACAAGGTAAGAGAAAAACAGTCATGCAGATGAGTCATCTTTCCTCACTCCAGGAACTTGCCGGTTTTAAAAGCTTTTGCAAGGACCTTTAGGAAGTATGTGAACTGCCACCATTTTTATTTCCCCAAATAGAAAATATACACGTATTCTAACTCAGATGGGAAAAGGCATGCAATTTCCTCTCCCTCTTCTTCTTTTCTTTGTCTTCTCCCTCTCTTTTTTACTAACGTAACTTACCTGGTTTAGAGGAACAAGACGAAAAAATTTGGTGTGATTGACTTTAAAATTAGTGTGATCAGTTTAGCTCTTCTAGGTAACAGTGAAATAAGTGGGATACTTGTTCTGGTGCAGTGGGTTAAGTGTAGACTGGCTTTGACTACTGGCTCCACTAAGCCTTTTTTGAACCACTCTGTACCTCAGTTTCTTTATCTGTAGACAGGGAGAAGAACAGTCCTTACTCTCATTATAGTGATTGTATTAAATGAATTAACATTTATAAAGCTCTTGGAATAGTTCCTGGCATATAATAAAGGATATATACATGTTTGTCAAATAACAAATAACAGATAAATGAATCTCTTGATGGTGGTGGGGAGTGACAATGGAGTGACCCTCCCCAGGAAAGGGGAAGTGTGAGTTTCCGTGGACTCTTCCCATCTCCAGGTCCCTGCTTGCCCACATGACTGACGTCTGTGGTGGGTGTACTTTGTGATCTGATCTTGTGCAACTTGGGAAGGACCTGGTTGCCCCCTTTCCTGGAGTATTCACCCTCACATTGGCCTTTCTTGCCCTTAGGCCTCCTGAATTCCTGGCTTGTCCTTCACCTGGCCTCTGGCCCACCTGTAACCTTGATAACCTTCTATGGTGGGACCATGGCAAGCCTTCTGGTTTGTAACTCAGCTGCTTTCTGATTCTCCCCAGGAGGGCTCCCTAAAGCCATACCTGTGTCCCCAAGGTGTGGGTGTAGCTCTCCCTTTGAGCACTCTGTGCTTCCAAGTTTACTCTAAGGTCTTTGCCAAGTAGCCCACCAGGCAATCTCTTCACAAACTCCTAAACAGAATTTGGGCCTGAAATCTCTCTTATCTCTAGCTTTCCTGTATTGATGCAAAGCTCAAATGGGAGAAACTGGGAAACATGGGGAACCATTACTGTCCTTCTACCTCCCTTCTTCCCACAGACCCCTGGGGCAGGGGTGGGTGTACTACCTTTTTTCTTGCTGGCTAGACCTCAAGCCCTTCAGCTGGGATTGGAGACTTTTGTCTCCTAAAGAGGTTAGGTAACACCTGATACCCATGACCTTGGAGGTGGAAACCTATAAGAAAACAATGAATTAAGTGGTAGACTTAATTCAATCAGTTAAATATTTGTAAAATATTATCCCTGTTACATGTATAATACAAAAACTTTTGAAGAATCTCTCAAATATCAAGTGAGCTAAGAAGAAAATGAATTCTTTGTTTTTTATGGGACTCTTTGGGCTTCCTGGTAGATAGTATTATATAGAAGCAAAAGAACTTAATTCCTTTCCTACTAATTCATTATTTTAAAGTTTTCTAAGTCTTTGAACCCAGTTTCTTTATCTGCATAAAAGGCCAATAACATATTCTGGCTCATGATTTTTTTTGTGAGGATTAAATGACATAATGCATGTGAACAGCCTGACAGAGAGAAGACTCCAGTAAATGTTACTTCTTCCCCCCCAACAATTTCCTCCTGACACATGTATCGTGATGAGAAATCTTTTTATTTCTTATTCAGAAGGGGTGAGAAACCTAGTAGGTTGTAATCTCCACTCTAAGACTAGTCATTTTTAATTTCCTTTTATGATAAGCTTCTAAGAGAGAAGCTCAAATAGAACATTAAAAGAAGATCTTGAAATGCTGTTAAATGTCAAATAGCAAATCTTTAAAAAACAGTTACTTTCTCTTCTTTTTGGTCTTCTTGCAAGTGGCTCTGAAACTTCTCTTTCATGCCACTCTCACAGGTTACATTCTGTTGTGCATACTGTCAGCAGAATGATGGAGCTGCTAAATTGCTTTGATTATTTTAATTTGCGTAAACCAGTGCTTCTCAAACTTGAGTATATATCAGAATCACCCAGAATGCTTGTTCACGTGTGGGTCCCACTCTGGACGTTTCTGATTTAGTAGATCTGAGATGGAGCCAGTGTCTAGGTGATACTGACCGCACTTTGACAACCACTGGCTTAACGTTTAAACCTTAAAATCTCAGTGGTACGCTTAGTTCTCCAGTGGCTTGCGAATACATTTCAACCTTGGTTTGACATCTTGGTTTGACATTCAAGAACGCAAACTATCTTTCTAACTTACTTCCAAGCCCCCCTCCTCGAATTTCTGTCTGATAAGACCTTTTTCACTAAACTTACTTAACTTACTTTTCTTTCTGTGTCTCATTTCATTTGCTACCACTCATGACAATGCTTGGTCTGTCCTCCCCACTTTTCTTGACCAAGTAAAATCCAATTTAGCTCAAATTACCTTTCATGAAATCGTTCTAGGCTATCCAGTCACCCCCGCCCCCCCCACCTTTTTTTTCTTTGCCAAGCTTGTATAGTGTTTTTCTATTCATTTGGTAATTAATCAAATTCTGCCTTGTCACGACCCATACTGTCTTGAGTCATTTACAATGAATCCCTTAATTTTTGTTTCCCAAATTTTGTAATAGCTGAGGATACTTTAATACATATTTGTACTCCCCAGAGTACAGTACTTGCATATAGTAGACTTAATAAATAATTGACAATTTCTTGATTGGAAATATAAAGAGTTTTTTTTTTTTTTTTTTTTTTTTTTTTTTGCCAGGCCTTCCAGACAACTTTAATATCAAAATGAAACAGTGTAATAATATAACGACATCCTTATATTTTCTTTGAAAGATTGCAGCTGATAAGTTATATTAACTTAAGCCAGTGGAAATCAATTTGTGGAAGTACAGACCAACAGAGTTAATTGTGTGGAACATGTGTTTTGTTGCTTTCATTTTATTTTAAAGCATAATGTTTCTCCCAATGAACTGTCTACTCTATATGACTATATAAAAAGTGCTTTCTCAAAAATGTGACTTATTTTTGCTATCACTGACAGCAATTTTCAAATACCTGGAAAGATTAGAGAAGTTAAATGTAAAGGGTACTGTATATTGCAGTGACATTTCCTTGGGGATAAAGACGATGATAGAGAGTAAAGTTAGTTTAAAAAGTCAGGCCTAGGGATAAAGCAATCAAATTGTACCACGTTTGGAATGATCTGTTTATGATGGCTTTGAATAGTAAATTGTGCTGCTGGGATGTTCATAGGAACCACTTGTAATTTTGTGCATTCCATTTTAAGTTGTTACCTGCCTAGGTTCTCTTAACTTACATCAGTTCAGGTCAATGAAATTTACTTTTCATTACTTGGTTAAAGAATAGTACCCACAGTTTCCCTGCCCTTGAGGTACACACAGATTAGTGAAGTCAGACAGATAGATGGTTCATTTCACTATAACGTGAAGTATGGAGTTTTCCTCTGGGAGCCCAGAAGAAAGCAGGTAGAGGTTGGAGAACAAGTATACAGGTAAGCCATTGGAGGAGGAAAGGAGAGGTAGTGAGGGCTCTGAATCAGGGATTATGAAATGCCTTTTTTTTCTTGCACTAGAATAATTTATTTCTTATATAGTATCAATTGTTCTTTCAAATAAATGGATGAACCCTAATTCTATAGTAAATAAGGAACGTTAGATTCCTCTGCTAAATAGAAGATCATACCCAATAAACTCCCTAAAAAATAGGCAACCCTTTTTTTTCAATATTCATTTCTTTCAGTTACAGTTGATAGTCTATTATTTTATATTAGTTTCAGGTGTACAGCGTAGTCGTTAGGCATTCATATAATGGATGCACTGATCCCCCTGGAACGTCTAGTACCCACCTGGCAGTGTACATAGTTGTTGCAACTATTATTGACTATGCTGTACTTTACATCCTCATGACTATTCTTCAACTACCAATTTGTGTTTCGTAATCCTTTCACCTTTTCACCCAGCTCCCCAACTCCTCTCCCCTCTGGCAACCGTCAGTTTATTCTCTGTATCTATGAGTCTATTTCTGTTTTGCTTGTTTATTTTGTTCTTTAGATTCCACATCTTTGTTTAAGCAGATAGAACATGCATCTGTCCTTAGGGAATTGCATATAACTACTCAAGGATGACACTTAACCCTAAATTATTTTAGGTCTCATTTTAATAAAATTTCTAGATAAATATTAGGAAAATAATCACATTTATCACATGATAATTCCTGCTTAAAGATGCAGTTTTAAAAGGTGATAATTCTACCATTTTATATACAAACATTACTTTAGGGACATTAGTATGTGATTGTGCTGTATATTTAAAAAATTATAGACATCATAGCTACCCTATTTAAGTGGGATAATATGTGTAAATAGACATATAAATATTTTGATAATCAAAGTGGACACCAATGGTGTGGCAATTTTTTTGCCATCCGTGGCTACAAAGAACAATTTGTGCTGTGAATCCGTTTTGAACTTTCTTCCATGGATGGTGGAATAAGTGGTTCCAGCTGGAGAAAAGGTGAACCCAGGTTAGCTTTTTGTGCTCCCTGTGATCTGACTTGGTTTATTTTTCAGTTAGTTTCTCTGTTTTCTATCACATTTGAAACTGTGAACATTTAAACTCTTGTGCTGTTACACAGTTTGCATATGAAGATGTTTTACGCAGATTTGGAAATTATGAAAAATAGAGAGGATTCCCAGATGACAACAAGCAGAAAAAATCCTTCTTTGAATAAAAGCCTCCATTCTCATTTGTTAAGTAAAATGTTCTCTCTTAAAAGTAACAGCTGCAAAAAAAAAAAAAAAAAAAAAAAAAGTAGGAAGGCAGAACACACTAAGTTGTAAAATATGTTTTGGTAGCTCAACAGAGATTTAGCTGTTTCTTAGAAAAAAATCAAAATGTAGTTTTAAAATGAAGGTATTTAAAAGCATGGCACAAGAGAGCCTTATTTATGGAGTTGGTGAGCAGCCAGGCTGTGGCCACTTCACTCTCTCAACAGGAGTCTCTACCTGGCCCTTTAACGTGCCTGCCGTAGGCAGCCGTACACTGCGGCACAGGCGTCAGATACATTAGCAAGCACCTGTCTTTTCAGAATGCAATAGTTGGTGAAATAAGAGAATTCCAGAAACAGTTTTAACACAAAAGCAGTCGTTATCCCAGATTTTGTTTTTCTTAAAGCCGATCTGTACAAATTAGTATTTCTTTCTTAAAACAAGGTTGAAAGTTTGTTTTTCTCCCCACATAGAGTTGAAGCTGTGAATTTCTTTAGGCATTATACACATTGATTCTTAGGATACCCTGAACTTTTCATAACAGAATAGTTGTAGCATTGAAGGTGCTGTTTTCTGAGTTGTGTGCCTGATCTCTGAATGAAACACATAGTATTCCATCAGAAATATTAATGAGTAAGTCTTAGAAACCTGTTTTCTTGGACAGTGGACCAGTTTCCTAACCTGGAAAATATAAGCCTCGATACATAGCATATATTTTTTGAAGCTGAAGAATATGCTGTGTGTATGAATTCACTACTCACGACAATAAATAATATCAAAGTTTTGTTAAAGACTAATACTAAGCCTGATTTGCTAAGATACTCATTTCAGCCATGATAGACATATTAATTTAGTTTTCTAATAGCTAAAGGAAGTTCTTATGTTTAATTTGGAAAATAGGACAGACTCAAGTGATGCTGTGATTTGAAGATGTTTTTCTATGGACAAGGGAGAGATCAATTTTTTTTTTTCTAAGGGAATACATTTAGAAGGAATACTTCCTTCTTTCTCTTACTTCTTACAATATTTTATTTAAATATTTTGGAACAATAATTATTTTGTAACTTGTATATATAACAAATATAAAGTATACTTATCTGATATATTTGATTAGTCTCCCTTTAGTCTACACACTCCTAGAAGGCAGGGCCATGTCTGATTTATCCTTGCATAGCCCTTAGCGCCTGTCATGCATATAGCATTCAATACACATATATAGAATGTACCAAATGGTGACAATAACCTGGGCTTTCATTTGATTCCTAGAAAACAACCTCTGTGTAGATCTTGACCAACTCATGTGTATTGTCCTCTATGAAAAGCATTCTACACAGTACTGGGCATATGCTGACTTCCAGACATTATATTATCACTCTCATTTCTACAAACTTTTATTGAGCACAAGAGGTCAGAGCACCTGGCCCACAATGAGTTTATATTCTAGCAGGCACACTGTACAAGGTGCCATGTAAGTTATTTTTTATTGAGACTGATGTTGAGATATTTTTCTACCATGTAAATTAGTAACCCAGCAAGTAAAATTATATTTAGGGTTGGTCCAGCTAAACATTATACATTATCGTCTCCACCCTAATTTTTAGGGAGGGAAAGACCATCTTTACATTTATTTATCTGTACCTTTGCTTCTGAAAAAAAATAATCAGTATTGTAGAACTGTAACTTTTACAGTGAGTAAAAGTTACTCACAGTTACTCGTAACTTTTACAGTTTTATTCCACTGATACTTTGGGAAGGATAGACTGTCCACTCTCTTTTCTTTTGCTATAACAAAAGTATCAAATGTTTGACCTTTCCATATAGCTGAAGGTTGCCCTTTAATAAAATGAAACGCAATCAAGATAAACCATGTAAATTGTAGTGGGATTGTTAAAAATGGGCTTCATGTTACAACACTGAGTATGTATTACATAACAACATGTGACATTGATTGAGCTCTCTCTATGTCCAACATAATATTCTAAATTGTTTACTTATAGGATGTCATGCAGGGTGTCAGGCGGGATCTCTGGTCCCGCTCCCCACATAAGAATGCAGGATATGGTGAGGCCAAAAAGGAACACCCATGGAGCCATGGATGGGGGAGTCATACCACTATATTCTCGCTGGCGGCATCCGCCTCTCGCAATCCACGCTTGCTAGCTCAGCCACCATCTTCTTGTTAGCCCCCATTTTTTGTTAGCGTAGCCATAGCAGTTATATTAGTGGCCAATGGCTCACTGGTTACAGCTTATGTCCAACTAGCCACAGCTGATGGCCATCCAGTCACAGTTGATGGCCATTTACTACCTGAGCCAGCACCTTTCTATGTGAGGCCAAGAGCCTGGAAACTGCACTCCTGGCTCTGTCCCCACATAGGATCTTATGGGTATTATCATTGACATTTTACAGATGGGGAAACTGAGACAAAGGGAGTGCAATTATCTTGTCCAAGGACACAGATTTATAAACAGATGAATGAGGCCAATTGCACAGTCCATGGACTTAACTACTACGTACCTATGTGAATCATATGATTTACTGTTTCACATGAGCTAATTAATTTTTTCTAGAATTAAAATAATTTTCTCAAATTAATGAGCTATGTAACTTTTTAATGCAGTTTTTTTCCCAAATATTATGGATCACTTAGCTTGTTAAAGAAGGTAAGAAATAGCAAACCTGGTTCCAGTCCTGAGATATCTCTAGAATCTTCCAGTAAAATCAAGTGATAACATTTCTAGTATACTTTTAAGTCATCTTTATGTGTAAAAGTGTATACTGCTACATTATCTTTATCTAGCTGTTTGACATCTGAACCCCCATCTAGAAATCCTCATTCTTTTGAGTCTAATGGGAAGAAAAGCTCACCTATTATTATAGGAACTGAAAATACCAGATGCTTGCTTTCCCAGACTCCTTTGCTTCGTGCTGAGGTCGTCTGACCTTTGATGTACCCATGAGATGTACCTATTCTGGTTTTTGCCTTAGGAACTTATGACACACAAAAGCAGGGACAGTGGAGAATTCATTCTGAGGAAAACCAAAGGCAAGATTTAAAATGTATTTTATTGTAGACTTGGCCAAATTCTAACTTTTCAGTCCTTAGTACTGCTTCTTATGGGAAATTATGAAAGCCAGTGTTGGATTGCCCACTAGGCAGACCAGGAGTGTGCCTAGGGCACATGTGAACAGATGCATTAAAAAGTATTTTAGAAAAAAACAGTATTTCAAACAATGTAGTAGTCATCATGATAAAGATTAGAATTTGATATTTCCTTTCTTTTTCTTTTCTTTCCTTCCTTCCTTCCTTCCTTCCTTCCTTCCTTCCTTCCTTCCTTCCTTCTTTTTCTTTCTTTTTTTTTTCATTTGTAGCTTAGCATTGATTTACCTTTGAATTATATGTTGCCATGGTGGGTGGATAGGTGGGGATGCATTTTCATGTTTTGGGTCAGATACCTATCACCATCCACTTTGATAACAAGCAAACTCCTTCACTAACAGCAAATAATTCCTTTCCAGAAGGAAAGTGAGGGCTCTTATACATACAGAACCAATATACAGTATTATTAGGTTGGTACAAAAGTAATTGCAGTTTAAAAGGTTAAAAATAATTGCACAAACCACAGCTACTTTTGCACCAACCTAATGCCATATCTTCTGTTTCCCTTCTGAAACCTATTGATTATTGAGCATGCTTTGTTTCTCTTGCAAAACCAATCACATGAGATGTGGGCAGTTAGGGAGAAGGGAGTTTGAAGAGCATGGCTCATGCAGCAAAAAGAGGGAGGGAGGGAGAAGCAAGCGTGATTGTAGAATGCTCCTATTTGGAGAAAATAGGAGATTTTCAAAGCAATTATTCCAAATTCAGAGAATTGCCTATCTTTTTGGTTTTCCCAGGCTTCCCATATTCTAAGAATATTTTTTTTTGCAATTAATTTCTAAGAGTGATAATAGCATTCACTGTGCTTTGATGAGTTCAGCTTTTTATATTAGTAATTTTTTCTGTAGTACCGATTTGAAACAGCTATTTAGATGCAGTATGAATACGGCTTTTTAAAACATTCTAAGATATAAGAAGTATTCAATATATAAATGCCACTTCTAGATCTATTTTGTAATTTCTTTGCAAAAACAACAACAACAAACAAATAAACAAAAAACGAAGGGAATTGAGTATACATCTGCCGCTCCAAAATTCTATGAGAAACATGGTTACTGTTTGAAGAATTGTAGACTCCTCCAAAGCTAGGTTTATGTGTTTTCATTTGTTTCATATGTACTTTGCCCAAGGTTGGATACACAGATAAGCTTCTTAACTGATAGATTTAACTGACTACCTGTTCACTTTTGAGATGTCAGCCTGGTGTTTAGTGAAAAATATTGGGGATAGGAAGTATTGAAAGGAAAAAGATTAATAAAGATGAAGTAACTGGTATTTCTGGAATCATTCATATTTATCTTCTCTGTCTCTCTTTACACACACACACAATCTACACACATACTTATGCATATTTATTTTTTAATGTGAAGTCATTAATGGAATGATGATGTTGGAATTAGGACACATAAATTGTGACTATAAGATTATAACATACTGTATATTTACAACGTATTATAACTCCTTACAATTTTTTCTTGACTTCTAGAATCTTCTTCAAGCCAAAAATAACCTTTACTTTTCTCAGGTTCAGACTACAAAAGGTTGTAGTGACTTTGGGAATACTGGCATCAAATATCACCTCAGCAGAGGGAAGGAGGAAGGGTTCCAAAAGAAGCATGAGTGGGAAAGAACAATTTTTAAAAATGGATGGAAATGTAGATGCTTTCATATTGGGTTATATTTATGTCTTCTTGTAAAAAGAAATGTGACGACGGACCAAAGTCCTTTTAAATGTAAACAATTGACATATTGTGACTGAGCCTTCTAGATGTTTTCAATTTTTTAAATTTATTTATGCATTGGTGCTACAAAAATATTTAAATGATACAAAAGGATTGGCCTGTGACGAGGCAACCATTCTTATAGGCATTTATGATTCTTCCATTGATGTTTTATGCATGTACAGACATTTATAACTATTATATATACTCAAATGGTAACATACTGTATACATTTTTATGCAGATGTTTTTTTTCCACTTAACAACTTATCTTGAAAGTTGTCTCACTTCAGTACATAAGAACTTGCCTCCTTTTTCTCCCCTCCAAAGGTTGCATTTTATTCCACTGCACAGATTTACCATAGTTTATTTACCAGGGTCTATTCATGGACATCTAGGTTATTTGTTTTTGCTATCACAAACTATACTATTGTGAATGTACTTACATGTACACTTTTTCACAAAAGTTTGTCTCTAAAAGAAATTCCTGGAAGTGGAAATGCTGGGGAAAACGTCACAGGCATTGAACATTTTGATTGACATTGCTACATTTTCCTCTGTGTGAGTTGTGCCTTTATTCTCACAACAGCAGCACATGGGAGCACTCAGAGTCCCCACATTGCACAACCCCAGAAGGTGCTATTCAAATGATAATACACATGGATGGAGTTGTGCTTTGTCTGCAGGTATCCGTGGCTCTGCTTGATGCTCACTCGTTTCTCTTCTGTAACTGGGACCCTTGGTTCAAGGGTATGGGCTAGTCCACTTCAGAAGGAGTAGATGGATGGAGTTTTAGGGATTCCCTTCAGGGAACTTTTCTCTTCAGGATTATGTACCATTGCCAGAGAAAGTTGGGTAAATACAAATATACCTATTAAATATGTGGGATTAATGGTACACTGAAAACGAAATGCTTTATCTCTGTATTTGGAATAGAGTACTGTGTGTGAGCTTCTATCCACGTGAGCCCAGTATTCATTTACCCACACACATTCATGTAAAGAACTTCATGAAGGATGTTAAGAAGATTATGAGATATCGTAGAGGTCTGCTGTCTGAGTTTATAAATTGGACCTACTTCATTAGACACCAAACATATGGCCATAACTAATTACATGCTTAAAGCTGATGCATTTCAAAACTGTTGATATTACTCTATAAAGGACCTCAGAGGCAACAATAATAAGATATGTGGTTAGAAGGATAGGAAATGTATGTAAAGTGAGATTCTGACCTTTAGTAAAAAACTACCATAAACTTTGAAAAAAATGATTTAAGAATTATATTTCAGTGTTCTTTTCATGTGTATAATACATGGCAACATATTTGCATATATGTGGGTATGTGTGTGTGTATATATCTCTGTCAGATATACACATAGTGGTGTGCGGGAGTCAGCTCATCCAGGGCCATAAGAGTGAATTGTTAAATTTTCATGCATTTTGTTAAATTTTCAAGCATTTTGTGAGGAGACTGACCTCACATTAGTAGCTTGAAGTCAGCTATGGTGGAAGTATTTATACCACAGAAATAGGCAAACACTGAAAATCAGGGCTTCATTTCCTATCAACTTGGTTGTTAAGCATGTACCAGGCCACCTCTTCCCACAGGTATCAACACTCTGTCCAGAAATGAGGAAACCCTCAGAACTATTTGTTTGCAAGGTTTTCCAGTAAGCAGGAAAAAGTTGAAATTCTGTTATACTTTACTCATCAAAACCTTAGTAGTGCTTTGCAGATTAATTTCACTTTTTGTAAGTAGAAATAATGTAAATATATACCACTATAGTTTATTTTTAATTTGTATATAATTTCCAGTTGTTTTTGAATATTTTCATACCAAAAGAATATTTTGAAAATAATACGTTATAGAATACTAACAGCATGATTTACGAAGATTTTCTGTGGTATCTCACAACTCTGACAAGCAAAAGGGTACACTAATATTTGGTCATATGAATCAGGAAAACTGGAAAAAGTGCTACTGTGGAATTCAACATACACTTAAAGTTAGAAGGATGGTGAGAGTTCCTAAATGATGCAGGACCCTCAGTTATAAGAAGGATGAATGGAAACAAATCTATAAGGATACACACGAGTTAGCATTTGAATTTCCCCGGGCCCAGCATAACCTGGGTTTTAAATGCTTTGAGTATGAATATAGGAACTTAGGGCTTTAGGGAATGAAAATGAGGAATATATAGAGGTTGCATTGCTAATTTTCCTCCTCAGTGTTAAAATAGAGAAAAATTACTCTTCCAGTCAAATATAGATAATGTTAATAACTTAATCAGAATTTAAGAAGATTAAATATAGGGCTTTGCTGGTCAACATCGTTTACGGAAGCAGAGGTAATAGTTATATATAGACTTATGGCTTTTGCCATTCTATAAGGAGTAAAATGTGATTTATGATTCTGTACTCTGTCACGTATTGCTCAAGAGGCACAGACAAATGAATACTTAGAAATCCTGCAAAAAAAAGAACTGAGAGACTTCATGGTTTCTGGATGTGCAAAAGGTTATAAACAGGCTATATACCTATTTTAGTTTAAGACTTACTGATCTGTAAACAAAATAACTTGTAAACCCCGAATTAAGTGGGAGTAATGATAGTTTACTAATAATGAAGGCCAGCTGTGCTTGTTTCTTCTAATAGCGACAGTGCAGTACTAAAAATGTAGTCGTTTCCATATTAGGTCTTTGGAAATGCGAAAATTTATTTCTTAGGGTCCTGATGAATTCAAATTTGTTACAACGTATTTCATTCAATTTTTAAAAATTAAATTTATTGGGGATGACAATGGTTAGTAAAATTATATAGGTTGCAAGTGTGCATTTCTATAATACATCATCTCTATATTACATTGTGTGATCACCACCCAGAGTCAGTTCTTCTTCCATCACCATATATTTGACCCTTTTTACTCTTTTCTAGCATCTTCCCTCCCCCTTTACCTTCTGGTAACTACTAAACTGTTGTTTGTGTCTATTAGTTTTTGTTTCATTGTTTGTTTGTCTTGTTCCTTTGTTGCTTTCAGTTTTATATTTCCCGTATGAGTGAAGTCATATGATTCCTGACTTTTTCTGTCTGACTTATTTCACTTAGCATAATCTCAAGATTCATCCATGTTGTTGCAAATGGCAGTATTTCATCTTTTCTTATGGCAGATAGTATTCCATTGTGTATATATACCAACTTCTTTCTCCAATCATCTATTCAAGGACACTTTGGTGGTTTCTATGTCTTGGCCACTTCAAAGTTTCAGTGAACATAGGAGCACATATATCTTTATGGATAAATGTTTTCAGATTTTTTGGGTAGATACCCAGAAGAGGGATTGCTAAGTCATATGATAATTCTATTCTTAATTTTTTGAGGAAGCTCCATACTGTTTTCCATAGCGGCTATACCAATTTACATTTCCACCAACAGTGTATGAAGGTTTCTTTTTCTCCACAGTCTCTCCAACACTTGTTATTATTTGTCTTGTTGATGATAACCATTTTAATAAGTGTGAGGTGATATCTCATTATGGTTCATTCCATTTTTAAGAATGAAAATTTTTAGGAATGTGATTTTCTCCTAAATGGAAATTTAAGATTGGACTAATATATGTTCTTCCAAGAAGATGTGAGGCCAGGTATTAAAGGCATTGCAGCTTCCACCTTGATCTGTTCACTCATTTATAGTTTTCAGCAGAATTTTTTTTTTAACCATAGACTGAAATTATTCATAACATAATTCATGCCGTTTTTACTCTTCTATCATTTTATTCTGATGATACTTTTGAAAAAACTCTTTATATATTTGAAGATTTATACGAGGTTATAGCTATTGTTTTCCAGGCTAATAACTCCAATATATGCACTATTATTTTCAATAACTGTACGTTTTTGCAATGCCTAATTTCAGAACTTTAGGACCAAATATTCTGTACGGTATTTGGAAACTGGAAAAAGTCACATATCATTAAAACATTATTCTCTGCTTTCTTTTTTAAAGGCAAATTTGACGTCCCCAAATTAACAATTTAGTAGATTATACAACTACATTTTTATCAGCTTATATGGACAAGGGTTTTTATATGTATTTAGGGACAGAGGTTTTATGTAGAAATTAAAAAGAAAGAAAAAATAATAAATGTATTTAATTAGTAGACATGTAGCTCTAGCAATACATTCTTCCCCATTAGTAGACTTGGGGAAGACTGTATTGCTAGAGCTTTCTATAGAGATATGTGGTTAAGCATTTTTTTCACTTGTCGATAAAACTGACTAAAACACTCTTTTACTTTATTCACTCATTCTTTGTAACCCTAGTAACTAGTCCCTTAATTTAGAGTGTATCCGTTTTGACCTAAAAATAAATTATCTATATTTGTCAGTTTTTTCAGGGCTCATTTTTAACATTTTATGCATTCTAAAAGGTGTTTTAAAGTGGATTATGTACATTCCTATAGGGAAAAAGCATCACAAGAGGATTAGTTACACAATACATTTTATATGCTGTCTAACATACACTGAAAATCCCCTTGATAGTAGTTTTTTAGTTCATAGAATGTAGAGTCTCTAATGCCAGCTCCCCACGACTAGTTCTGCTCATACATTTACAGGTTGATATGTATCAAAAACTTTGGCCAGTTCATATGAACAATTGATAAAGTAGAAGTGTAGAAATAAATCTTGGTTAATCTCCATTTAGGATACTAAAATCTGAATATTAGGGTTTTCAGTCAGTGAGGAAACCTATAGTACGCCACACACTCCTTTGGGTGCTTGGGGGTATAGCAATGGATAGGCAAGTCAGGTACTGGTGTACAAGGAGGTATAGTGAGCATGAAATGGTTGAATATAGCATTTATAACTCCACAAAGACCAATTCTGAAGGAGTGAGAGCAGTGGAGTGCCCCATCTATGTGTTTTGGTTGTCTTCGTGTCTGTGGGTTTTGCTCCAGACAAGTCAGTCTTATTTGGAAGCACATGCCTTTCCACGTGGTCTCATCTCTGCATGCCCGCCCTTCAACAAGTGACCTCTGGTGCATCCTTCACATATCAGCTCAAGCCTTATGTCCTCAGGAAGCCAGCCGCCTTGAGATCTTTGCCAAGGTCAGAGCCTCTTTTCTTTTACCCTCTGATGTCTTTTTGGGAGTACTTATAACAGTTGTTATAATCAAACTTAGTTGAAACAGATAAGATGATGATTATTAAATCTAAAAAATGTGTGGAATATGTTCATTTTTTGTCATTGAAAGAGAGAAGTAGTGGGTTGAGGAAAGGTTTGGAATTACATATTTTACCCTGGAGAGAAGATGCTTTTTGTTAGCAATGTTATTTTCTGAGTGATCATGTACTTGATGAATAATTGGAGGCATGTCACAAATTTGGAAATAATCTAATACAGTATTGACTTAATCAGGGTTCTGCCAGTGAAAAGACAATAAAATTAAATTTTGATTTATTAAGACAGGCATATAAAGCCTATAATTTTAGAAATGACATTTATTTCTCATTCTATCAGTTGAAAATTTGAGCATTGGTTTCTATAATACTTTTGTATTTATCAATATAATGAATATTGATTGTCATAAAAATGTTCCATTGATACTGTACAGTCCTCGAGTACCTTCTAAATAAAGAAGTAATTAAGGCTTGTGTAATTCTATTGTCATGTGTTTCTCATTGTTATTCTTCCTTCCTTTCTCCCTTCTCTTTCTTCCTTCTTTTCTTTCTCTCTTTTTTTCAATTAAATAAATAGTAAATGAACATATGCCCACTATGTGGAAGTATGTGTTGTAAGTATTCTGACAACAGAGGTATGAATAAATGTTGAAAGTCCCCGCAGCCACCTATGATCTCATGCTTCTGCTCAATTAACATTTCCCACCAGGACATTTTCTGTGGATTTACACATATGAGTATACACATACACACACAATATTATATGTTGATCTTATAGATATGTAGATAACATTTATATTATATCCGCAGATTAGACAGTATGCATTGTGAAGCGCTGTGCTTTTTAATTTATTTGTAATCCCACTTAACAAAGAATTAAAAATGATTTTATTTCTGTACATCTGGAATATTTTTTCCTCCTCTTCTCTGTAAATTGCTTTTCAAATGCAACTTTCAAGTTCTACTTAAACTTCTCAATGAAGCTCTTCCAGAATCTCTTATCTAGAACCCCTTTCTGCCGTATGTTGGTGCATTTGTCATCTTTTAAAATTTATTTTTGTGTTTATTTCCTTCAAAGGACATTCCCCCCAGTGACTTATATATATTTGGGGGTTTTAGAGAGTCAACCCTAACTCTCCCTTTCCTTTGCTTTCATAGTTTGAGACCAAGTGAGAAGCAATTTAGAGAAGACAGATAAATGGAGATTAAAGTGATGAATGGAGATTAAAGCAGATTGTAGATCTGTATTTAGATTTTAGGTCAAAAGGGCTTGCTGCCAGTTCCCAGCAGAATTTAATAGACTTGCAGCCGAAGTTAATAGCACATCTGGACAATTGGAGGCCTCTGCCATTTACCATTTGGGCAAAAAGCAAACAGAAAGCAAATTCATTTCCTTTTTCAAAGAAAAAGCAAGAGTTTGTATTGTAAGGCTGATTGGTTCTCCATTATCCACTTGTTCTGGTAATAGTTCCTCCTTTTCTAGGTAGTCAGGGAGCAAGAGAGGCCTGGAGTGCTATTTGAACATAAGTGTCTCCACAGGAAACTTTAGTGCTAGAGGAAGAGAGTTGTACTCAACTGTAGACCTTGAATTTCTCTACATTGCATTTTATTTCACTCAATTTTTAACTCAATTAAGTTTCTCAAAATTCATTTAATGATCAAATCTGTTTGTCTCCCTGTCCCACTTGCCCTTTCCTAAGACAAGGTATTGTCTGGAAAACACTGAATAGTAACTTTCTCTTCAGAAACAGCTAGGGCTTAAGGTATACAAATATTCAGAAATCTTTGATATAAAATTTACAATTTAGATAATTCTTAAAGCAGTTGATAAAATGGAGGCTTAATGTGTGTCAACTATAACTTTAAAGTATATGCAAACTTTTACACAGAAATCTGAAAGTAAAACATATCACTGGAAATAGACCAACGTAAGTAAATAATATAGCCATGGTTAGAATGTTTAAGGAAGATCTAATGAGTGGTTTAAAAGTTTACTTTAGTCATTATTTTCTTGAGCTTGAACAAATCTGTGGACCTTATTGTTAGATATAAAGGTTAATTTTTCATAGAATATCATGTCATTTGGAAAAACTATGAATAGACTATCCCTGCATTTTAAATATTCTGAGCAATAACTAAAAATGGGAACTCGTAGACAAATAACTAATTTTCCTTAACAGACTTTTAAAATTTAGTGACAGTGTTTTTCAGATTAAAGAACCAGAACTTGCTAGCTATCACTGAAGACTAACAATTGACTCTTATTTACTTGCACTAAACATAACTAATAAACAATAAGACACTCCTTCTTAAATTTTGTAAATTCTGGAATCAAGTTTATTTTGTGCTGTTGGGTTATAGTAATTTATTGAATAGCAATTTATTGAATATCAAAATAGAATTACATGTTTTACTGGTATTAAAGAAACTTGATAATAACTTTTAAGATAATAATTTTAATTGATAACAAGAATGTGTACATTTTGGTGTCAGAATATGCACAACACATACTTCTAGTTTCAAATTTGGAAATGTGACTAGTTTGAGTGATGTAATAATTACAGTTAACCTGCAATTTTAATACCTCTGCCTTCAGAAGATATATGTTGTCTTTAAATGTCATATTTATCAAATGACTAAGATAAAGAAAATTAAAACTGAGTGGTGAATTTTTACTACCTTTGAAATTGCCTTTTAAAAATTCCAACAATAGTCACTTAATTTGAAAGATAATTTACAAAACAATGAATGTGAATGATTTTGGGCAGTGAAATTTAAGAGGAAATTGAAGATGAGGTGATTCATTGTCTCTCTCTCTCTCTCTCTCTCTCTCTCTCTCTCTCTCTATATATATATATATATATATATATATATATATGAAGAATGTTTAAATGATGTGATTAGAATGGAGTCATAGTGTTTATAAGTTTTTCAAAACATAGATTGTTGAAATACTACAATCCAGGTTGTGAAGGTTCTTAAATAATTCATATAAGGTATCACAGAAGAGATCCAACAATTTATTCTGGCCTTATTTGGATATAATGTCTGTGAATGATTCAGTAAATGAGGTTATAAATATCCATCTATTTTATCACTGGCAACAGCTCAGCATGTCTGAATAGACATTGGATTGTAGAATCCAGATCTTCTATGCCTGCACAAACACATAGACTTACACAACTTTATTTCCGTGTTAGATTTCAGCAGTTCAGGAACATTTGTGTTAACTAGCTACAGAAACAGAATTATACTTCTTTGTATCAGAATTTGGAAATGCTGTTACCTGATTATCCAGAAAAAGACAGGTGGTAGGTAGGCCTTATTCTCATTAAAAACTTGGGACAAAGGAAAAACATGCAGTGCTTAAGTAACTGGCAAACTGCTTCGCACACTTTTCAACAAAGCTATGACCTGAAATACAACTTGTAAAGCCTAATGTGAATGCACTGTATCCTAGAAAGGCAATTTGTCTCCATAAAACTAGGAAAAACCTTTTAGAGCTCTCTGAAATTTAGGAATGAATTTTCCAAATTATTTTTACAAAAATATAGTCTGAATCATACGTAGGTAAACCCAATTGCACTGTAAGAGAGATACTAAAAAAAGCTGAATATGTAATCCATTAGTAATATTTAATGTCTAACACCAGACTTATAGAATCCTTTGCTGCTGAGCTGACAGAATTCATTTGCCTAAAAGTTAAAAAGTATTTTACATGTCAAAATTCTACTGTTTGTCACAGACATTTTATGTATTTTTGTGCTTTGGATTTCTGTTAATAATATTCCTTTTAGGACCAAGAGATTGATTTCCTTTTTATTCAAGGGGAATGAGTGAAGATGCTGTCACACAGCTTCTGTTTAAGAAATTTAAAACTTTAAAGGTAGTTGTAAAAATTATTCACCTAGGCATTCATTCATTCATTTAATCATTCTCTACTAAACATGACCTATGTCAGTTCCTAAGGTATTCATTTGTGCAGTGCCACATAAATGAATGAGTAAATGCTATTATTTGTGGGAATCTGATAGATTAATTCTGTAAATGATATAAATAATGCATTGCTGCCTATGTGTCTTCTTAGTATCAGTACAAAAATAATACTTTTAGTATCAAAATATAGAAGTCTATACTATGATGAATGGATTCTAAAGGAGGACGTGATTCTTTGCCACATGGAGAATTTTTCCTGAAATGTTTATGGTATGCATATATTTATTCATTTATTCAACTATGTACATTGAGTGCTTACTATGTACCAGTCATTTTGCTAGGAGCTTGAAATAAAATATATAAGCAAATCCCCAGAAGAAAACTATTTTCATGAAAACTCGATAATAAATGAAACCTGACCTCAGATATCCCAACTTAGTTTATTGGCAGTTTTTTCTCAAAAATGATTTATGGCTTTAAATGTAAGTTTTAATGTATAAAATGTCTTTAATAAATATAAGAAAATATGTCCAATGTTTTTGAAATTTCCTTAATAAATATTAATGGAACTTAGTAATACAGATAATTCTAATTTTGATATAACAATTTCCTGTGTTTTCCAGTACTTTAACATAGTAGTATTGTTTCACAAATTAGAGTCTTACTTCAGACTGTGAATGACTAAGGGAAAAATGTTGTAGAGGGAATTAGTAAGGATTTGGGGATAGACACTGGGAAAACTTAATCACAAGATCACATATTCACAAATTTTGATTGTCTATCCAAGTCTTCTGAATTTAAGCACTTAATCAGGCAAAATACTGAGGAATGTTACAAGTCCTGCTTCAAAACTGAAAGCCTCTTCTGATTATGGACTAACCTGTCTGCCAACTCGGACATGTTGCAAACAGATGCAGTAATACATTGAAACTCTTTTCATCTCATTGGGGGAAAGACTGTTTTAGTTCTTAATGGTTATTTTTCTAAAAATGGTTCATTTAAGACCTTAATTGGGTACATGAAATGTTTCTTCTGTCATTGATTCTAGTATGTGCACATTTGCAACATGTACAAAAGGATCCTTTTGCTTTAAACATTACACAATTTTATGAGGCATAGAAACGAGAGGAGAGATTCATTCTTTAGAACGCTGTTTGACTAGATAGCAAAGGGGAAATCAACCTCAAACATGATATAAGTGGATGCACAGGATGCAGTTACTGTATTGTATTAGTTTGCTAGGGCTGCCATAGTAAAATACCACAGACTGCATGGCGTAAGCAACAGAAATGTATTTTCTCACAGTTCTGGAGCTAGAAGTCCAATGTCAAGGTTGTGCAGGTTTGGTTTCTTCTAAGGCCTCTTCTCCTTGACTTGTAGATGGCTACCTTCTTGCTGTGTTCTCACATGGTCTTTCTGTCTGCGCATGTACCCCTCGTGTCATTCTGTGTGTCTAAATTTACTTTTATAAGGACACCAGGAAGGTTGTATTAAGGCCCACCCTACAGGCCTCATTTTTACTTAATTACCCCTTCAAAGGCCCTGTCTCCAAAGATAGTCACATTCTGAGGTACTGGGGCTTAAGGCTTCAACATGAGTTTTGTTTTGTTTTTCCCGGGGGGTGCGGAGGAGTGGGGGGGGTTGGATGGGGTGGGGGATACAATCCAGTCCATAACAACTAGGAACATTTTTAAGTACTTTGACTTATTTGTAATGACCAAGGTGAAAACATTTACCGTTAGCCAAGCAATAGCTAGGAATGGTCCTGGCGCCCCAACTGAGGGAAGATAAGAAAGTAAGTCCTCAAGTTTCTCCCTACCCCCAGACTGAACTCTATTTTTAAGCTTTCTCATTTTATGTTGTGAAAAAGTCAAATAAACGAACTGGGGTCCTTTTTACCTTTGATGTAAGAGACCTTTATACCCTGAGGTTAGTCAGGAGCACACAACTTAAAAAATGCCTGAAGCATTTGGCCTTTTCACCGGCAAGTTTATTGATCTTTATACTTTGAGACCTTGAACTCAGCGTGTGTGTGTGCGCGCATGTGCACATGTTGGGGATGGTCATGGGGGTGGTCACAGGATGAGAATCCCCTAGAAGGGCGCTCTGGCCATAGAAATGCCTGGTTGTTAAGATTCCTCTGAAAAGTAGCCTCTTTAGGGTGGGGCTTGGCAGCTCATTTTTGCTCAGGTCTGGAGAGTGTGCATGGAGACACCATGAGTTAGCTTGCTGCCAGCTCTTATTCCTGTGGGAGATTACCTAAAGCCAGAGGCCTGGTGAAAGCCTCATTCTCTGGAAAGGGATTCTACCATCATTAGTAGCCCACTGTTCACTTTGGAACTTCTTGGACAGGTGGTTCTTATTTTTTTTCCAGCTTACTTTTTTTTCCTGCTAATTTCTTTAGGTGGCTTGCAGAGAAGAATTTCTATTGCATGTCCCTTATGTTCTGCCTCATACAAATAACATCCTCCACTTCAACATTTTTTTTAAGGCAATGAAGATTTTAATCAGTGATTCCAAAATACACAGCAAAAGTGGTATCATAACATGGTTCTCTGATGAGAGAAGAGAACCCAAGGGAGGGAAATTTTTCCTCAAAAATCTCTCCCCCATGATGTCTCCTAAAGCCCTATACCAACTCCTAAGGACATTTTTTTGTTGTTTTTAATTATCCGTTAAATTATGATACTTTGCAGAGATGGCCTCATCATTTTACAGTGAGTGAAGGAATTCACAAATAAAGTAGTGTAGTGAAAAGAAAGCCTGGTTGTCAGTGCTTGTTTTGCAATTATTGGCCTGGTGACCATTAGCGAGTCACTTCATCTCCTTCTGTCTCAACATCTCATCTATAAAATAATGAAGATAATATCTGCCAACCTAACTAAGAGTTTTAAGGATCAAGTGAAGTAATGTCAAGGAAAGTGCTTTATAAATTGTCAGGCACTATACTTATAGAAATGATGAATGCTGGTAGAAAAATGTGAGATTATATTGGAGGCATTAAAAGCTTATAATAAATGCTTTAACGTCTCAAAACCCTTGTCTATTTAGACTAAGCCAAGGTGTCTTTATTATAACCCAGTTCCTGAAATCCCAATCTGAGCATGAATTTGAAATATTCAGAGATTCCTAGAACATAAAAAATGAGTTTTTGCGATATTGTGAAAACATATATTGACAAAACTATGGTTAAAACGTTTTTTTAAGCATTCAATTTTTTGACTTTCACCTTTTATTTTTAAGAGTAATTGTTCAACTGTGTGGGGCTTTCTTTGGAAATTTTTGTGAATTTTTTAAGTATCTTTCCAATGGACCGTAAACTTCCTAAGGGTAGGAATCCTGTCTCTCATCTTTGTTTCCCCAGTGATTGGCAAGCTCAGTGCCTAGAACCCAGCGGAAACTTAAGGAATAAATTTAGAGCAGGGAATGTTTTCTTGTATCATAATAAAGGTTTTAATGTTCATTTTCCTAACATAAAATTAGAGTTTAGTCCTTCAATGCTGTGCTCTTCACTTTTTAATTACACTCTTTATTTTGAAAATAATTTTATATTCTGTCCCAATGAATTAAATATATTTTCCTTCAATACTGTAGTTCTTGGGTAGAGTATACTGGTGTTGTAATAATCTTGTTTACAACAATTGAAAGTTCTTCAATGGTTCAGTTTTACCGTACGAGCTGAATAGAGACGTATGTTTCCAAAAAATTGTTTTAGTTTTAATTGCAGATACAATCACATAACATTAAATTTACTATCGTAAACATTTTTAAATGTACAGTTCACTTATGTATATTTACATCGCTGTGCAACAGACCTCTATAACTTTGTCTTGCAAAATTCAAACTCTATACCCATAAAAACTAGTTTCCCCTCCTTTCTACATTCTGTTTCTGTGAGTTTGACGACTTTAGGTACTTCATAGGCAAATACTTTTGAAAGGCATATTGACACATTACTTTTCATTTCTGCTTTTATTTATGTATGTCAAAGTCATATAGGAAATCTGGATCATGTGCTTATTGCTAAGTGATGTTTTCATTCTCATTCATATACAACAAAGCCAGATACTTATTTTCTTTAATAAGCATTAGGAATTTTACCTTGCTAAGGGTAAACAGTAAAATAACAAGAGTGTGAATAAAAACATGTTCTATAATTTGTAAAGCAGTAGGTGCCTTTCTAAATCAAAATAGATTTAGATAAGGAAAGAAGAAATACAATATATATTTAAAAACTGCCTATTATTAAAGACCAATTTTTAATTTGTAAACCCTTTCTTTTCCAAGATAATTATAGAAACCATGTTTGCACTTTTACACAGAATGATTTAGCTAATTGTTCTCAAAGTTAAGTGTATATCCCAATCACCTGGAGAGCTTCTTTATACAGAGCTGCTGACTCAGTAGGTGTGGGAGGAAACCTGATGATTTGCATTTTTAACAAGTTCCCAAGTGATGCTGAGTCTCGGGGCCTGGAGACCACACTTTGAGAACTATTGGTTTGGAGCAGCAGTTTCCGAGATATTCTTTAAGGTAAGAAGAGATAGTTTGTTAAGACCTGTCCAATGGGTTTGGACATGCTGCACTATAATCACCTCCTAGGGATTTACAGTGACCTTTTGTGTATGAAAGAAAGACTTGTTGAGATCCTAACCTAAATTAGACTCTTTAACCTTGTTACCACAATTTCCTAAATTGTATTGATTGCAGAACCATCTTGTTACTAACATCTATTTTCTTTTGAAGGATGCTCATCTTCCATTGCGCAAAATTTGAAAAGAGCACTTTAGGAAAAAGAATTAGGAAAGTGTAAGGTTTTTTTCAATGTCATGGTTGAAAGTGTAGGGTTATAAAACTCATGGTGAGTCAGTGCAATGGGTAGCTCATCTCTTTCTATCTTTAAAATCAGTATAACTCTGTGGGGGCAGAGCCCCAGAAAGTAGTTTACAGGCTCTCGGCCTCACGTGGAGGGGTGCTGGCTCGGGTAGTAGATGGCCATCAGCTGGGGCTGGTTGGCCGTCAGCTGTAGCCATTGAGCCATTAGCCACTAATATAACTGCTGCGGCTACGAAGGAGAGCCGAGGAGAGTGGAGGAGAGTGAAAGAGTTGTCGGTGGGTTGCAGACAAAACGGACAGCAGGTCGCACGTCCAGTGAACCCAGCCTCCAGTGAGACCGTAGTGGTATGACTCCCCTACCTATGGCTCCGTGGGTGTTCCTTTTTGGCCTCACCATATCCTGCGTTCTTGTATGGGGAGCGGGAGCAGAGACCCCGCAGGCTTCCCCGCATGACAGACTCCATTTCCTAATGTGGAGAGAAATGGAAAGGATTTGTTAAAGTATTTTACATTTCTTCCGAGATAGAAGATAAAGGAAATAAAAAGTTTGCTTCCTTTACGTCTAGTATTTGTTTTGAGGTTTGTCAGTGAAAAGTTCTATCATAGCATCTAAAATGGATTATTTGGTTTTCAATTACAATTTGTGTGAATTTCACAATAATAGACATACAAGATGGTTGAATATACAAATATTGTGGCAAATTTTTGTGATGCAAGAGTTCAGAGGTGTAATGCTTGAGTCTGAAATGCACCAGGTGGCCTGCTTTAGAGGGTAGGGCCAAGTCGGTGATTAAAAGCACCCGTGGTTTTGCTGTGGTTCACATGAATGCATTTTTTCACCTCGTGTCTGAGGTGAGATTTCTGCTCACGGTTATCATCTCCCAGAGTCCTCAGGCTCACTTGTAGGATCAGAATAAAGCTTTCTCTCCAGGAAGTGTAAAGAAGGTCTCCCACTTCCTGTTTCCCATGCCAAGAACAGGCAGAGTCCTATGTGCATTCCCTAAGCAAACTTAGCTTTGCAAACATCCCATTCTTTGTATTCATATGGTACTCTCTTCCTTTCTGTAGATTTTTTTATCCACAGAATTTTATTCAGGGCCAAATAATTTAACTGGCCAAACTCTGAGAGTTTCTACAAAGATGCAAAGTAAACAAAGTGAAGAATGTTGACACCAAACATTGCACATTGCTTATCCCCCCACTTCTCTCCTCTCTCTCTCTTTTTTTTGAATTTTTACATCAGATATAGATATATGTCTTTTGAATATGATGTGCTTATGTACATGACACAAAATAAATATATATATATATATATTGAAGTATAGTCTTTTCATATATATTGTGATGAATGCCTAACATGGTAAAGCCCACTCAGTCATTACCAAAAACCAGTTGGTCCCAGTAAGTTTTGAAAGGAGAATAAATGCTCCTCTCTAATTGAAAGCACTTATTAAAATATATAAGAAACAAACCAGAATCTTTAGTTGTAAGAGTTCAGTGCTAAATATCAGCGTACTAACTACTGAGATTAGTTTGTCGAGAAAGCACTTTAAATGAAAAAAAAATTTCAACATGGAGCTACTTTGAAATCACCGATTTAGATAATTTGGTACGTAGATTAAAAAAAAAGAATATTGTACTTTGTTAATTCTGTATTTATTTCTTGACACCTAAACTTTGGAAGGATCTGTATTTATTTCTTGACACCTAAACTTTGGAAGGAAGGAAGGAAGGAAAGAAGGAAGGAAAGAAGGAAGGAAGGAGAGAAAGAAAGGAGAGAGAGAGAGAGAGAGAGAGAGAGAGAAAGAATTGCAATGTGCTTTTCAAAAGTGTATACTACTAGGAATTGCCTGTGTTCATGTGTTCAAAAATAGTATTAATTGTGAGACTAATTTTTTCTTTTCCTGTGGGTATCTTAGAGTTAAAGCCATTTTAAACTGCTAGTACATTCTTTATACATAAACATTGAAGTATGAGCTGACGGTAGAAATAGTGTTTGGAAAATGGGGACTTATTAAACCTCAGATCATACTTTCAGCAATGAAATAAAAGCTTATTTCTAATGTAAATTTCAGATTCATAAAAGGAAGCAGCTTAATCTTTAAGAAGAAATGATAAGAAATCTGGTAATTCTTGGTGTCTGATGTGATTTTCTAAGTGGTTAGGCCAGTAAATTTACCCCCTCTGCTAACTTGATTCTACAAAGTTACCTGCATTGAATTCTTTTCTCAGAGAGTATTCCTTATTTACTGTTCTCTTCTCCCCACCAGAAAAAGGGGAGGGATCAGATATCACTGCTTTGGGGGCCCCTAAGTGGTTTTTTAGTTATCATTCCTCAAGGTGGCTGCTATTGGCTGGTCAAAATGATGACCTTTTTGTATAGTAGTTATTCCAGGAACCTTACTGGGTGAGGTTGTAGGAATGTTGCCCTTGGAAGAAACAGAGCAGGGCGTCAGTGAACCTTCTCTGGGCCTCATTCTGTCCCATGGCTTCTCTCACCCTGTAGGTTCTTGTTTTTTTTGCCTGACTACTGTTCTACCCTTCCCCTCAGGTTTACACTTCTAGTAGAAAGTGCAGGCAAGCCAGTGATTTTCATCAGGTGTAAGTGATTCTGCTTTAAGCATGAGTTTAGTCCACATCAGCAAATGAGCTCTTGTGTTCATTACAGTGGCACTGACTGAATTTTGTGTGTGGTGAGCTTTTTGCTTAGAAGAGGCAACCACAGGGGTTTTAAAGAGTCCATGATTTCTCTTGTGGATTGAAATGGAAAGGTAGAAAGGTGAGGTATGTAGAGCCAATATAACCTCTCATTTTTATACTTTTATATGTTTACTAACATCGTCACCCTGAATGAAATGGAATTCGTAATGAGTGATAGTATTTACTACAAGGCTGGGTTTTGAATTGTCCATTTACTAGGAACTTTTTATAGCCTCTGAAAGTATAAAAATTAAGATAGGTTATTTAATGGGATCAATGTACAATCAAGTGAAGAAACATTTTTACATTGTTTTTTCTAGGACACTCAGAATTTTTATTTTTATATTTATTTATTTATTTATTTATTTATTTATTTATTTATTTTTGGAAAAGAGTAAAAGAAACAAAATACCTACTTGAAATAGGGCCATCCTTTTTCTTTGAGCTAGAAACAAACCTATGAACTTTCTGGGAAAATTGTCCTCAATGTGGGGTAAAAGTGTCTAATTCAGGGGACTCGGTCAGATTCGTTTGGAGAAAAGAATTCAAACAAAACACACTCATCCTTCACTCCCAGATTCTTATATCCCCCTCAGATTCTCAGAATCTATGGAGAAGAGAGCTGGAACGTGTTAGATGAAAAGATCCTCTGGTGGTTCGGAATCTCCCTCTGTCCCAGCTCAGCTGACCTAACCAGTGCATTAGAGTGAAAAAAAAGTTCTTGTTAATTTTCTCTCGGGACTCTCTTCTAAAATGTAAGGACAACAGACCAACTAAGAAGATGAATTTTTGCTAAACAGAAATATCTTTTATTTTAAAGTTATAACATAAAGTCAAGTATTTTACGCAATTTGCCTGCCACCATCCCCATTTCTCTTTCCATAGAGATAATCACTTTAAACTCTTTTCTTTAGTTCTTTTGACAATTAATTCTTAAATTTTAGACATTTTTGAATTGGTGGCCTACTATGGTAAAAGAAGATTTAGCATTACCTATTTTCTCCAACCTTATTTATCTTTAATCAGCCTCAAACTAGGAATGATTTTTTTTTTCCTTATAATAAAAAGAGTAAAATGGAGAAGAAGATGAGATTTTGAGGTTGAAAGAAACAAAATGTGAAGAAATCTCACACTGGATGACCTCAGTTTTCTCAAGAAAATAAAGGATGGGTTAAGCTTCTGGGATTGATCTATTAGCTGCTGTCAGTAATTCATGAAGGAGTTAGCAGATAAATGTAAACATTCCTGCAGACAAATGGAGAATGAACAATAAGATTTGCTTTTATAATAATGTGCATACATTGTTTTAAAGTCATGGAGATGTGTCTTAGAATAAAGTCCTAGAAGTGGGATTACTAGGTTTAAGGGGGAATGCATATGTAGATAGAAAATGATATGATAAATGGCCTTTAATGAATATAGGGGTTTTGTTTTGAATGGTGGATTGTTAATTTTCATTATTTGCAAAGAATGAAAAAAAAACAAACAGTAAAAAGCTAGAAAGGAAAGTTAGACAATTTAATAAATGTGAGAAATTACATTTGTGGTCTTTGTTCAATTTCATGTGATAATGGACTAGAGATCAATATGGAGGATAATTTTAAACTGCAGGTAATTAAAAACTTTAAAATATTTAACTTGATATTTTATATATGTCTTCATATATGTGGATAATATGAATGCTGTTATTTCATTTGTTCACTTCCTGATATTTCATTTCCTTTGATTAATATTTAATTGGTATCCTTAGATTCCATAAACAAATTGGAGGAAGTACGTAGCTCAGCAAATAAGTTGCAGAAAGCCCACCCACAATTTCAAATTCCCTTTAGAAGACTCATAAAGTAGTTCGTCTAAGAAATGGATGATCAAGGATTGACAACTATATAGCAATGTTCATATTCTCTGAGGGCAACACATTTTTTTGCATTGAATTTTTTTATTCCACTAGCTTTGTACATTTGTAATAATGAAGTTCAGCTTCTTGCAGATGGCAAATTAAAACATATAGTTTAGTGCTTTTTTTTAAGCAAGTGAGCTTGATTTTATGTTTAAAAGGGTGTACTTTTACAGCAGAAGAAAATAGCAGGGCCATTGAGTTGGAGTCCTAGAAGTAAGTCCCTCAGGGCACAGCTGCAGTGCAGTTAGCAATAATTTTAATTGGACACCCAAAGTAAGCCAAACCCAAATCATGTGTATGTCTTACAAATAGGGTTTATTATGTCCATTAAGTTCTTTTAGAGGCTTATGAAGATTTATACAAGTAGTTAGCTGCTTTGTCTGAGCTACAGAGAATATTTAATAGTTTTTATCAGGATTAATGAGCAGAAATGTCTCAACAAATGAAGTTCTTTAGCATGTACACTGTACTTATTTGACATTCTCTTTATTCACTTGCAATAATGTCAGTAATGGGAGACACTTTTTGATATGTGCCCTTGTATTTCTTGTATTTGTCAGGTTGCCGGGAAACCATTTTATAACACATTTGTAATTAACACTTTTCTAACTTCAAGCTTGTCCCAGAATTATGTAGTAAGTACATAAATCTCATAAGTATTATAGCATTATAAAGATATTCACTCCATTTAGTGAACAAATGCTTAGTGAGTGCCTACTACATGCCAAGTGTGGGGACAGTATTGAGCAAAACCGAGCCTAGGGGAGCTTATGGTTTAGAGAAGTGAACTTAATGTATGAATATACATTGCAGTGATGCTGCCCCAGAAAAGTAGAGGATAGTCCAGTGTTTTTATTAGGCCCATTATCTGGTCTGGGAAGTGAGGAAAGGCTTCCTTGGGAAGTAATATTTGGGCTGAGCTGAAGGTTCAACTAAGTTAACTAAGTAAAGATGGAATAGGAGGGAACCTTCCAGTCAAAGAGAATAGCAATGGTGGAGGTTCTGAGGCAGAATAGGTAAAGTCTTCTTTAAGGAAATGAATGGAAGTCATGGGCATTGGAGCACAGAGAAGGCCAGGGAGATATTTAAAGCCAGTGAGTTCAGGTGAGCTATGTTATGGATTTTAGTATTTATCCCTGGAATAATATGTGCTTATTATAAAGAATTTCGAAACTATTGCAATATACAGAAAGGAAAATGAAAGTCACTGATAATTCTATTAGCCATACCTTCTTCATTGTAATACTTTTTTTTAATTAAAATTTTATTTGTCAATTATACCTCAATAGAACTGGAAACAATAGTTACTGATTTGAAAAATGTTGATACATTACCTTTAAATTATTTATAGATAAAAGCAAATATACAAATACACATTCTTTCTTTTTGGACTGTGTATCAGAGTTACAATCTTTACTAGCATGCTATACCACTAATATTTGGAATAGGAAATAATTTCATAAGCTATGAAATGATGGTTTTGCACACTGTAGTCTCAGTTTGGCAATTAGACTACAAATCCTTGTTTTGTGTGTGTCTTTAACATACTTTGTCAAGATATCAGATCATTTTGTATCCTTTGTTTTCCCATTTGAAATTGATAAATTATTTTCTGTGTGTGTGTGTGTGTGTGTGTGTGTGTGTGTGTGTGTGTGTGTTTGGTGGTAAGTAGAGGAAAGAGAAAAATGACAATAATAATATCTCTTGAACAGCATTCCATACTGTTCATTAAATAGTGGTCCAAGTGCTGATATCCTTTAGGGAAGGAATATGGAAGAGATCAAGAATTGTTCTCTCCTGAGGGAATCCACTAAGGGAATGATTTTCCTTCCCAGCCTCCTGATCACTTGAGTAGTGAGGGTGAAAGTAAGGTGGTTCTTTTCCTTTCTTTCTCTTACTTTCTTCCTAATTCATTCCTAATCCCTTCCTTCCTTCTTCCCTTCTTCCTTCTCTCTTTTCTCTACTTCCTTCCTGATACTCTAGTGTTTAGTGTATCACAAAGCGCGGAGTGAGAAACTGAATTATACCTTAGTAATAATGTCTAGATAATTAAAAAGTCACCAATGAGAATGTATTAATAAAAGAATTCCATAAGAATATTTTTGCCAAAAGTGTGCCAATGACGTAGAATGCAGAAAGGCCTTTGTCCCCAAGAAGAGTGTGGAAGGCTGGTTTAGGGGTGAGGCTGAATGTTCCAGAAGATCTCCCTGCCTGGTACTGTTCTCACTCAGGAGGCTAGCCAGCAGCTCTCCCAGCTCTTTTGTTACTCTTAAAAAAGCCAGTGTGTAAGGAAAGGCCTTGCAATTCATCTTTACTGAGCATGCCTTCTTTTCATCTTGAAGAACATCATCATCCCTTCAACATATTCAAAAGATAAGAGAGAGGAGATGTGGAATTGAGTAATTATTAGGAATGTGGCACATGTTGCATTTATAAAACACATCAAACTATTTTTCAAATATTAGGAGGTGTAATCAAGTCTGCAACACATTTTGCTAATGATATTTCCTGTAACTTTTACCCATATGTAGTAAAAGGGAAATGATATCCATATGTTTGATCATTTCCACAGTTCATTAAAGGATATATTTAAAGGACTATTTGATTAATGCTTTAAAATTTTCTTCTTATTTAAAAATAATCAACTTTTAAGGAAATCAGTTTTTTGTTGTTTTTTTTTAATCTGAATTTTGTTCAAGTACTCTTGTGGACAAACTAGTAGTAACAAATGAATATCATCCTGATGATTTGCTCTTAAGCAATCTTTTGATTTTATTGCATTTTATTAAATAGTCATTAAGCTTCATCAATTTTGATTTTAAGTAAAATTGCAAAAATATCCCTCTTAATAAAATGTATTTGTAAATTATCTAGACTAACCTGTTTGGTTTCAGATATTTTTCATATTCCAATATTTTGAAAGTACCAAATAATACTTCTAAAATAGAAATAATTACAAAAGATAATTAAGAAACATTTCCAAAAGAAGACAGTCACAACCATTTGGGCTAGATCATACCAAAAAATATGTTGAACAGGAAAAACCCTTTAGAAATCTGTATGCTCTCTCCTAATTTCAAGTGTAGATATTTTGAAGCCTAAAGTAATGTCACCGAATAAACTATCTGCAGTGTTCTGTATCAACTGTGAGTTAACACATCTGTCCAGAAAATTAGTTAATAGTGAATTATACTAATCAATCCAGATAATGGAGATTTAATTAATATTAACATTTCCACTAAATCTTTAAAAGCTTTCTTTTTTTGTTAATTGGGTTGTAATCTAGGGAGTCTGTAAAAATTATGAAATAATATTTTTAACATAGATTTTATTAAAAGCATTTGAGATATTTAGTATGTGGATAACAAAACATTTCTCTGATTTTCCTAAAAAGGCGCTTCATAAAATTAAAAATGGGTAGCCAGTATTAACATTATGCTATTACATTTATGTTAAGAATACTCTGATAAAAACATTTGGGAATTACAGTTATTTTATACAAACGTACATATATGAAAAATTGGTAATGTATGTATAACCAATGCATGATCTCCAATTTTCTGTAGTCCACTTTTCAGGCATGGAAGCTTACTGCTAAATATCCAGCTAAGACAATAGATGATGTTACAAGTGATTTCCACAAAGTAGTTAAACCACCTAATGAGCAAATGTAAATCTTGATACAGACCTGTATAGGGCAGTCTGTAGCCACAGGCCAGTTACACTAATAAGCAATGGAAGAATTAGGATGAGGACACTGAAATGAGAATTTGAACATGACTTTTGACTCTTTGATGTTCCTCATTTTGGTCCAAAATAGAAAAGAAAGAAGAGACCAGGGACAAGGGTGAAAATCTCTGTATAGTGATGTTATTATATTTATTTTGCTAATTGGATTTTACCAGTGCCATGTTGCCACCCTAGTGTAACTAATGCCAATAGCATTGTTAATGCTCACAGCACGTTATCTTTAATACGGAACAGCAGGAGATAAGGGAAGAAACCCTACTCTGGACATCAGAAAGCTCGAATTCTATTCTGTCCCAAGTCATTTATCCTAGCTTCAGTAGTCCCATTTGTAAAATGCAGATAGTAATACCTGCCCTGAGACTCAGACACTGTTTCAAAACATGAGGATGTGAAATAGATGCATTTAAAAATACTATTAGAAAAGGTAATTGACCCCTTTTTAGAAATACAAATGTTGTGCAGACAGTCTATGTTTAGTACATACATATTTATATCCCCCAAATTACAAACATAACTTACATCTATATCCACTTATAGATGTGTGTGTGTGTGTGTGTGTGTGTGTGTGTGTGTGTGTATAAATATACTCTGTTGATGAAACTTGTATACAGAATTTGGCTTTTCAATTTAGATAATCAAATCCTATAAATAAAGTCCAGACAGATTTTATTTGACACTTTTGAGCGATTTCAAATTTATGTGAATTCCAATCTATATAAAAGAATTTGTTTATGTGTGCAGATTTTATGCTTTCAGGATCAAAAGGTGAGCAGTACAGTTGGAAAATAAATACTGAATCTTCTTTTACATTTTCTGAATCCATCGTTTTTGTTGGTCATGCAAGGCTGGTATGTTGTGGAAAAATATCTCCTCTTTTGGGAAATGTCATTTTGTGTCACACGGACTTTCAAAATAAAAGACATTTTCTGTTAGCAGTATTGTGACTTGAACATGTATTTAGCAGGAAAGTGAATAAGTAGAATTTCTTTAGTTGGTATGTGGGGTTACTCATTTTTGTTCCACAGTGTTTGCTCTGGGTTCTAAATGAAGCAGGGAAGTTAATGTAACAGAGACTCTTGGTAATCAGGCAGCACCATTTGCTGACTTGATAAGGACCTGGAGCAAATTTGTAAAGTCATCTGAAAGCTCAACCCTATAAGGAGTGCTTCCATGTGACTTATTTTAAACCATGATAATGAAAAATTCAAGCAATGGCTGCTAGGTTGGAATCAAATAAAAATAACACAAATAAACTAGAGGTTAGAGATAGGATATTTTGCAGTTCACATAGAGATATGATATTATACACTGGGAACATAAATTAAGAACTATTTCCACAATCTGTCCAGGAGTTCAGTAATAATATGCACTATGAAACCATTAACTGATACATTCCTATTTTTCTTTTTAATGGTGAGGGAAAAAATGGAGATAATAAAACAGGTAAATTGGTTTATTTTATAGTAATCAAACAATTTCATTAATGTCTCGGTAATACTATCTCTGTGGTTACTCAGGAAATTGTATAGAAATAATGGTCTCTGATGTGCCTGATTTCCAAAGCAACACAGATTGGTGGAACCTCTTCCCTTCCTCTTCACTGGAATTATCATCTCCCATTCTGACTAAATGCATTTCAAAGAAAGTTTTTCCAAGACATGATAGGCATTCCATGTTTGTATACTTATGCCAAGCACAATAAAAATATATGAAATCAATCATAAGTAATACAATTTATATAGTGTGTACTGATGTAATATTAATAGAAGTGAAACTATTATTTTTGCAGTTCATTTACTCATAGTTATTAAAATGCACAATTACTTTAAATGTGTCATTACCATGATTCTTTTCTCCTTAGTGAAATACTTAGGTAATTTTCAATACCCATATTCATTTAGTGTTCAAATACACAATATGTAACTCTTCTGCAGGAATCAATTTCTACAAATTACCCTACACCAGAAGATACTCTAGAAAACAATGTGTAATGGATTAGTAAAGTTTTATTGCCTCATTGACTAGCATGGCTAGCTGAAGACACCTTGTCCTTGGCCTATATGTGTAGTTATATTCCTTGTAGAAGTTTCTTTTCTGAATAGCTGTAGTGTAATAGTATTATAAATACTTAGAAATAAGAAAACAATAATTGTATTTCTTTACCTAACCTTTGAAAAATAACTTCCTATAGTATTTGGGAAACCCTTGGCAGTTCTATTAAATGAAAACCAAGAAAAAAAAATGTAGCTCTATAAGCAGTTTCTTTCCCAGAAATTAATCTTATATCTATCTTTCTGAATAAGAACTGTGTTTCTTGAAGCATTAGAACATTTTTTAAGGGTTCTTTAGTACTCAGGCCTCAAGTTATTGAGTTGTTGAGTTTGAGTAGAATTGAAGTTGTTGTTGGTGAAAGCGATGTCCGATTACTTGAGTAATAAACTTTTGCTAGTGTTCATTTTTAAAGTAGCTAATCCCTCCCAGCCTATTCTCCAACCCCTTCTGCCTGCCCCACTGCACTTGGTGGTTTACATAATAGGAGGCATAATTATTGATTAAAACAGAATGATGCACACTCAGTAGCACACTATTATTATCTTACATTTGTTTCGCTTTTGTCTATGTCTCTCGTAATGAGTTGCGTATATAGTTAGTACACATAGTTGTGGTAATATATTCATTCATGAGTTTAGGGAGTGAGGCTTTCAGCTTTATTTCCCCCCTAGACATCTGACCTAGGAACACAGAGGAGATAAAAAGATCATAAACTTTTTATACGGTTGTGTTTGACCCTTGGCACTCTATTCTTACTTCAATTATTATTTATTAAAGGATCCATTTTCATGTCTGATTTAACCCTAAATTCTGAGTTCCTTGAGATTAAGAACTTTTGTCATACTCATGTCTTATGTATCCTGAACACCTAATTAAGGATCTGGTGATGTGCTAAATAAATGGATATTTGCTGGGAAATTAAAAGAGAAAACAACAAATACTGAATTGTTTTCTTCTAATCAGTCACCCTCTCTCCACAAGTATATTTTAGAAATTGAAGTTTATTTTATCTACAGTAAAATTCATGGATGGCATATAAACAGTTTGATGAGTTTAGACAAATGTATACATTTGTCTTTTTTTTTTCCTCCAGGCTTTCAACAAATAGAGATGAAAATAAATTTTTATTCTAAACACATAATCAGGTATTTGATTTTCTGAGTGACACAAATAAAACTCTTGGGGGGGGGGATCAATTTTGTATTAATTAATCTGTTATTCAGTACTTAGTTATTACTTTATAATGACTCCAAATTCCCTAATAACTTCTTCCCCCAATCCCCCCGTCTGAAAAAAACAAAACAAAAAAAGCCTCCTTTCCCTTCCGGAAATAGTCGCCCTGGTGTCTGTATAATGTAGTCCATGCCTTTCCTCCTCATGGTACACCACCATGGCCTGTGCTTGGCACTTACTGTACAAAGACAGGGACATGTCTGTCCTCAACTTGCTTCGAGTCTCCTGGGGAGGGGGGTTTGAGTCCATTCATGGCAGTAGCACAGTAAAGTGTCTGTATTAACAAAGGGTTCTGAAACCAGGTTTTGTCCTCTTTCACTCTCTCCCTAGAGTTCTTATAAAATATAATTATGAATGGTTACCAGGTCTTTATATTATGGATGGTTATCAGGTCTTTATTTTTTTGGCTCGGACCCCTCTCAGTGCTTCAGCCTCATCTATCCAACTGCCTAATGGCAGTTCTACTTGGATGTATCTTAACTGCCTTAAACGTGGCCTGAACTGGACTCGTTATCTTCCACTCCACATCCGTTTCCTTTCTGCTTGTTTCCCTGCCAGCTCCCCCTCTCCACCCAGTAATAAATGGCTCCCACTTCCATTTCTGGTTCAATTAATTGCATTGCTTTTTCCCTAGTTGCCTAAATTAGAAAGTTGGGAGTTCTAGTTGAGTTCTCCTTCATTTTCCACACATTGATGAGGTAGACCAGTAAATACTACCTCTCTAATTCCTCTGACCCGTCTTTTCCCTGCAGTACCTCCATCACTGTCTTTGTTGAAGTCACTATCTTCTCCCATGTGGACTGTAGCAACAGGTTCCTAAAGAATCTTCCCACCATAATTTATCTTCTTTTAAGAATGTCCTACGTAGTTGCCTATGTTCTCTTGCCATGAGCTATGCCATAACTGTTTTGAACTTATAATTCTTCATCCATGCTTTTTTCTTTCCTGCCTCTCTGCCTTGTACATAGTTTCTTTCTGCTTGGGACTCTATAACTTGGACATGACAAGAGCCTCCATATCCACACTTGTCTTAAGTGACTGCTTTTCCCACAGTCTTTACTGAAGTTGGTGGCACACCTCTGCTTTTTCAGTCCCCAACCATTCTCCTCTACCTCTAGAAACAACTGATTGGACAAAGTTTGGGCATCTCAGCTATGAAGGTCCACTGCATAGGCCTGAAAAGATGAGCTGGGTTAATTGGATCCCGTATATCTTATGACTTTCAACTGAGACATCCTGTCCTTAGAGGACAATGATTTATGGTACATTTAATGAGACAATCAATGAATGTCTCAGTGACCATATATGAAGTAGAGTTGGCTCCCTCAGGAGTCCTAGGAAGCCAAGGTTATGAGAAGGTGAAAACTATAAAGGAAAAGCTATGAGGTAGACAAAAGATATGCAGAATAAAGGGTCAGGAATCCAGCTATCAGTGAGGAGAGATATTTGGAAACGTTTGGAGAGAAGCTGAGTCAGAGTGTGAGGCTCCTGTGCCATAGCTTCAGGGTGCCATATACTTTCCTTAGGCTGAGTTATTTGACTTTTCATGGGTTCCCTGGTATACATACATATCTTTATAGTGGCTCTTCACTTCCTTACCTTAAAATTACTTCAAGGAGATGGTTCTTTCCAGGTAAGTGACCCTAAGTGAAATGTCTTCCCTTACCTCATCCACTTCACTTCAGCTAAAATGTCACCTCCTCCAGGAATTCTTTATTCACTAAATATAGGTTCGGTTGTACCACTTGTTTGACACCATAGCACTTTATCTTTACCTATTAAGTTAGCATTTAATTTTTAATTTATGGTCTTCTCTTTAGACAAGTGGCAACTTGAGACTAGGGACTCTGTCACTCAAATGAGTTGTATACATGGAGAAAATGCTAGGGTACATAATTGTGTATGAGGGGGTGAAGCCTTTATCAGGAGGGGATATTGAGCTAGGTCTTGCCAAGGGCAATCCCTGTCTTACAGGAATATGGTTGCTACCACTTTGGCTTGATAAAATATAGACTATTAAGTGTTAGGTGTACTGGACCAAATCCTTCATTTTAAAAATAAAATATCTAGAGAAGAGAGAAAGAAATAGAGTGGTTTTCCACAAGTAACATATCTTGATAATAGGATTGTCAGGTCAAAAGTCAAAGTCTCTGTTGACACGGGCACTCATCAGAAAGGATAATTCTATATACAGAATGATCTCATTTTCAAGTAAAATAATTTTTAAGAAAAATAAATCAGCAATGAGAACCTCTCCCCTCCCAAACCTTGCCCTGAGTTGTTATAAATATTTAAAGTAATTAATTCTACTAAGAACCCAATCACTTGGCCTAGCATTCAAGGATTTCAGTATTTTGCTTCAATTTGCCTTCCCAGTCTTTTTTCTTCTTAAATCTTCTCATGTACTAGAGGACTCCTCAGGCACATGGCCAGTGCTCTGGGTTTCTTTTATTTTTATTATCTTCCTACTGCTTAACATGGATTTTTTCCTATCTCAGGGAGTCGAGGTATATCTGTCCTTCAAGAAACTTTTCCTGATTCTTCCAGGCAGATGCAATAACTTTTTTTGGTACTGCAATAGCTCTTTTCTTGTAGTTTTTTTTTTTTTTTTTTTCATTTTTCATTTTTTTAATGGGAAATATGACACCTCACGTTTCATTATGTTTACATTTCTGTTATTCCATCTATTATTAGGTTGTGAACTCATGGTGGCAGACATTGCATTCAACCATTTCAATTACAGTGCCTTGAATTCAGTAAATATTTTTGAATAAATGATTTTACAGGAACATTCATTTCTTTCAAATCTTGCTTCTAATCCTCTCCATAAAAGCTATCAGTTCTCTAATAATGAAAGTTTCCTTTTATATCAAAATGCCATTGAGTAATATGCTACTTAGAAAAATATCTAAGGAGGAAAATTAAATGATTTTGACTTTTATCAAATTGATGGAAAATAATTTTAATCATTAAATTAAATCAATAAAACCTGTTTCAGTACAAGCTACTCTTTTTTTTTTTTTCATGTTTGTGGGTAATGTGGAATGATGTGAGATATGAAGTTGGCTTTCATGGAAGCTTAGTTCTTAGTTGAGTAATTAATACAAATAAAGTCAGAAAACATGAATATTTGGAAGGAACAGTGATAACAAAAATGACTTCCATGAATTCTGTATGAATTTTGTTGAACGTGTGATTTGTTTTCCACATGTCATAGTGGTTAAGCATTGGGCTCTGGTGCAGTGGTAGAATCCTAGACGTGCTACACATATCTGCCTGGCTGGATTGTTCAATTAAGATTGTTAAAGAATGTGAAGCCCTCAGCACAGAGTGTGGCATAGAATAGGCACTCATTCCACTTTCTCTGCTATTAATTTTAGATTGCAAATTTATACAGCTATTTTAAGGGTGCTACTTACCAATGTCACTTGTAGAAAATTTGTAAAACTTAGTTTCATTTCTGAGGCAATTACTTTTTTAAAGTTGTACATTTTGTCTAATTAGTAATATCAACTAGAAGAGATCAAGTGCTGTTCTTCAGGGTCTAAATTAATCATCTGAGTAGTTATTCTCTAAGCAGATATTGCATCATACATGTCCAACAGCCTCTTAAAGTATTCAAAATTAATAAAGTAGCGAAGATATTAATCAGGGATGGTATCTAGCTGATTTGCATAAATTAACATCAACAGCTACACTAAGCTGCAGCACAGCAGCCCCTGGGAAAACCATCACTCCCAGTGAAATAAGATGGTGAGCCTGCAGAGTGGAGAGGGGATCTTTTTCCAAATACATACCAAGGTCACCATTTACATAACGCTAGTGACAACATGGAGCCAAATCACTATGAGGCATGGCTGTGATGCAGGGGCACATCCAAGAAAACGTAGCAAATGCAAAGCCATTTAGTGATAGCCTTCATGGATTTTCAGGTGTTTATATTTCAGCAATGTATTGAGATTATTCTGTGTTTCAGCACTGTAGTACTGATAATAAGTATTGATATTTATTTAGTTTTGTTATTTGTCAATTAAGCAATTTCCTTTTGTGTATTGAATAAAATAGGAATGAGGGTAATAAGGGGGAGAATATAGAGACTGATTATCATTTCCAAATGTATAGAGAATTAAATAAAATCTTTACTTGCTTAAATCCTTATCCTGTGTCAAGACCAATCAGGCAGACATTACCTTAATCTCAGCTTTACTTAGTCATTCATTCATCCATTCTTCCATTCATTTACTCATCCAACACATGTTACTGTGAGCCTGCTAGCCTAACTAGCCTAACTGCTACTGTCTTGGGTAGTGGGAATGCAAAGCTGAGCATCCCTGATTTCAAAGTGCCCAGAATCTGAAATTTGGTGCTTTATGCACACAGATACTCAAAGACTGAAAATTTATGGCTTAAAATTGTGATGCTTAGAAATGTGCTACTGGTCTTTCCTGAAGGAAACTTGAAAAGTTTTCAGAGGAAAACAAAAGTAAGAATAACTGATACATGTGCTTGACTAGCAGAGATGAGAAGAAATAATTTTCTTGAGAGTGGGAACACCATGGTAGTAGTTACTCTTCATAGTTATTAGAGTTACCTTCCTCATGCTGTTTCTATGCTGAGCTTGGTATCATTGTGGATATTACTTAATTTACACAGGTGCATTGGTGAGGGGTGATGAAGGGCAAGGAGAAATGTAGAAGGGAGCATGTTGCCTCTTTTATAGTCTTGAATACTGACTCATTTAACTTGTTCCTATCAGCTCCAAGGGGCTATGTGCTTCTTACAGCTTGTGCATAACTGGGAGTCTTAGGGAGAGAAAGAGTCTGAGACATGCCTTGGCCAATGGATATCTTTCGTCGGCCAGTTGGCATGGTTCCTTTAGCCAGATCCGACACCAACTAGGGCTTTCCTTTATGTCTATAAATGGCAGATTTTCTTGCAATATAACCTTAATATCAGCTCTGATAGAATGTTCATTTGGCAAAATGACCAGAACTTTCTAGTGTGCAGAACAAGATTGTATTAGTGATTTTAACACCCTTGCAAAGTTTCTTCCTGTGAACTTGGTTTAGTCATACAAAAACAAAATATAATTTATTTATATTTCTGAAAAGGAGATCAAAATTGGGTCACTGTATATTTTACTCTGTATGTGAACACAGAAAGTGTTAAGCAAAGTGTCGTGAAGGCCTCTTCATAAATGGGAATGGGATGTGGGAATGTCGTGGGAACATTTTCTTTTCTAGCTAATGGAATGTTACTATTTTAAGCATTAACTTTTAAAATGTGTGGGATATGGTATGTTTCTTGCCTGAGATAATGTGTATTAATTAACTTCAGTCTTTTTTATTATAAAAGTCTTTAATTTGTTTTGGTGAATGATGAAAAAGTGTAATGTCCCTGTATTTTCAGAAAACCATTTAAGTGGCCTGGTTACCCTTTGGCCCATTTTCCTTCTCCCATGGGCTTCCTTGTAGATTAGAAGACATTTCTCAATCTTTGGTGTATTCTTTTATTCAGGCTTAATGATCCCATGATTTATGTTATTATCATGTCTCTGGCATGTTCTTTAAGAATAGTTTTATTTATTTATTTATTTAAGGAGGAGTATAAAGCAAAGTAATTCAGATAATGAAATGTTGACATTTTTTGTGTGTAGCATAAGTTGACAAAAGGATCACTTGATTGCTATGGTACTGCGTATCAGAGAAGAGTCATTATGTCCCACATGGGATCAGAGAGGTCCTTAGCAAACTAGGAAACATACATGATTTAATAGAATTTTTGCAGTTGAACTTGTCTGCCATTAGAATCTACTTTTCAGTGTGGGTAGAACACCTGTAGGAGAAGTTAAAGATAGGAATTTATTTGTCTCAGCCCCAATCCCTTCCCTCCTAGGGTGGTCAGGGCATAGAATTTGGTGAGGGGAAAGCAGAATTCTATAGTGGGAAAACCCAGGCTTTGACATTACATAGATTTTGGTTCAATTTTTGGTTATATCATTTACCACCTTGTGAACTTGGACACTTATTCAGTCCACTTGAACCTAGGTTTCTAAATTACTATCTAATATAATTGTTGGGGAAATTAAATAAGTTAATACACGTAAAGTGTTTAGGACAATAACTGACAGACTAAGTGCATATTATTATTATTGTTATTTTATTTTTATTAGTGGTAATATCTATAACATAAATTGTCATGACTGTTTGAGCATATCAAAAATAAATACTTAATCCATGCCATCAGCTTTTAGAATAGAGCCCAGGTGATGACAAGATTTGGGTTCATGAAAAGTGTGGACCAGCTTTCAATGAATCAGTGGTTATGAGGTTAGTAAACATAACAAGGAAGAGCAAAGAGTTCTTAAGTGGAGTGGGTAAATTTCATACTATTTTTAAAAACATACTTAGGTAATATAATCATGGAATTATCAATGCAGAGCTGGCAGGATGCCAACCGTTTTTCTGATCTTAAGGTCCAACTGGGATTAAAGAAGAACATTTGAGCAGGCATCAGGGTCCGTGTCTACAGGGTTTCCAACCAAGGTAAACGGTGGGTTTTACATACCCAAAGGAATTTGAAGATGTAGGGGACACTGTTTAATACCATTAGACGGGATTCCAAGATGCACAATGCAAGGGGAGGTGTGTTTGTTGGGATTTGTTCAGAGGAAAGGGAATACTGCCAAAAGAAAAATGCTGTCATAGGACTTACATCTTGCTTACGACCAAAGGTAATGAGACCATGAGGCATAGTCATCATGACCAGTGCAAGACTTTAAAATAATTCCTGCTGGCTTGTCTGCTGTTTATTGACAATGGGTAGGCTCATCTTCAGTCACTCTTCCTGGCTTTCACAGGAACCTGCTTACATCTCTTCTAGAAAATCACTCTAGCACCTTCCCCATTCATCTGGCTGTTCATTCTTTTGCTCTTCCTCTCTGATTCAAGGAGTCTCTGGCTCCGTCCTTAAACTTATACATGAATTTAAAGACCAAACACACATAAGGCTTTCAGGTCAGAACCTGAGGAGGATCTCAGTTTGCTGTCATTTTGGGACCATGACTGGTAGTTATTGTTAGGAGAGTCATGTCCAAGACACTGGCATTCTCTCTAATTAATTGGGATGCTCTGCTGAGTCACTGATTTTTTCTGGGTTTGGGGCCCCTTTTCTGCAAAGTGAGTCTTAGTTTGCAAACGAGTAGGTGACTGTAGCATTAATCATGTCACTAAACTTATAGAAGAGGGAGCAGAAAATGAAATCCTTATTACACATATATTATAAGCCAGGTGAGCTCAGCAATGGTATATCATGTAAATTAATGTTCCCAACAATCTTGTGAAGTAAGGATTATTATTCTATAATTACTGGAAGAGTTAAGTGATTTATTCAAGGTGACAGAATTAGTGAGGGAGCTTGAGATGCTTTCTGTTCTCCAAAATCATGCTACCTCTATCCTTGAAAGAGCCACAAAGATACTATGAAAATGGAGAGCATTAAGTCTCTTCTTCTTTCTTGAAAATTGTTTCATCTTAAATGATTATTCCTTTTTACACATTTGTTTTCTCTTGTTCTTACAGTAGAGCCCACAGATGTGTTATGGATGACTTAACAACTTTATTCTTCTAAAGTTTTCAGATTACATTTCATATAGAAAAGCATTCCAGATTCAATTTTTGTTTTTTTCATATTTCCTAAATGACTTTCATATTTCAATTGACTTTATCAAGCAATCTACTTTCCAGATTTGTTTTTATTTTTCTCATATTTTTCTAAATGTGTTTATCAAGCAATCAACTTTCTGTATCCCATATGCACTGAACTATATTAGAAAATAAAGTATTAAAACCAAAGGCAGAAAGTACAGAGTACCAAAAGATTAAGGTAGTCATTAATATGCTTATTTCCTATGTAAATAAACAGAGGGTAAGTATAGTCGGTTCGAACTACATTTAGAATATTAACAAATAGGATTCATAATATGCTGTGCTTAGTACATAAGTAAAATAATCATGCAGTTGGGTATTGCACAGTTACATTCCAATATATAGTAATTGAATATCTTTTGTTAGAGTATAAAGTGGAAACAGAATATCAACCAAAATAGCTACTATATTATAGTAAGAAGTTGAAATGTGGAAACTAATTGTCATGAATTTAGCATGTGATGAAAAGTGATAATGAAAGTAAATGCTAAATTTCAAAGGTTTTGCTATTAAGGTGACCTAGACATTGTTGTAGTGATTTCAGATGGTTTTGAGGGAGAAAACTGTATTCATTAGCCAACATGTAATTAAAATAGGGACACTTGTTTTATACATTGTTTAGTTGGATCTTCATATATTCACAAAAATCTTTTATTTCACTGCTTGATGGATCTGATGATCTCTTTTCAGAATTGTAGAGAGGACAATAGAATAAGATAACTCTAAATTTGAAGGGCAAAAGTAAACAGATTTAATACCTTACCATAGGAAATAAAGTTGTTAAATATTTCGTATAACTGGTCTAAGATTTCACTGCAAATAAGTCGTATCTCCTACAGAGTCATGTGAAACTGTCTAATATTATAAAACAACTGAATTTACATAATATTCAAGAAATGCTAAATTCATTGAATCATGAGATTAGAAGGAATCCATTAAGCCATTTAGTCTCTCCCTCTTTTTTGAAGTTTTCACGTGAAAAATGTACTATATATTTGAGAAGCTATTCTTTGTGATTCTATAGGACTAGGTTTTTATTACTTTTTCCAAAATGTATATTTGTTTTTCTTCTTTAAATATGGCTGTCCACTACCAAACTTTATGTTCCATTTGAGGAGGGAGTATCTCATATCTTTATGTTCTTACTCCTTAGAAGAGCAATAAATGAAGATTAGAAGATCAGTGGTGTGTAGAAGCTCAATGCATGGTTTTGAATTTTTATTTCTTATTTCTGTTCTGTTTTAAAATATTGCCAGTGAAAGAGATATCATCCTAGCTTCCATTGGTAACCATACTTAATCTAATTATTCTGAATTGAAGAAAAAGAAAGATATATCTATTTATTTATGTATTTAACAAGATATTATGTATATGGCAGTAGTAGAAATGTAATTCATTGTGTGGGTGGATTATAGCCATACATTTGATTAATCAACTTAAACATTCTACATCAAAAGTGGTCATGTACCCTCATTGTTATTTCACAATTTTACATTAATATATGATTATCTGATTACTCAACTAACTCAGATTTTATGATGAATCAAATGGGAAGTGGGATTAAATTTGTCCTTGCTAATTTAACTTTAGTGACCTTAACGACATAGGAAATTCAATCAATGGTTATCTAGAAGCAAGAGGAAAAGTTAAAAATATTGAGAGTAATTTAAAATGTCATTATAATAAATATGTTAATTATAAATCATTCATAACTATGCAAGAAAGGAGACACCGGTGAAGTGAGATGGGTGTTTTCTCTTACTCCATCATATTAATCCAGAATGAGTTTATGTATATGATTGAGGGTGTTTTTAGAAACCACTATACAAATGTTATAAACCAAACTTACCTCCTCATAAATTAAGAGTCATGAGGCTTGAGTATGGTAAAATTTTATAATAATACTTCTAATTGATAAGTATTATTGTTAGACAACAATTTACTTGAGGGCAGAAGTTATGCTCTTGTATCCACAGTGACTGAGAAGTAATTGGTTCATAGTAAATCTTCTGATGTTGGTAGAAACTGTTGAACCAAATTTAAGTAAATGGATACACACACACACACACACACACACACACACACACACACACACACACACACACACACACACACCATGGTGCGGTGTGCTTACATGGTGGAAAGTTCACAAACTTGTCAGATCTTTCATGCACATGAGCACTCAGGTATATATAAACAGACATATATATGTATGTATGTGTGCACACACACACAGAGGGTGACAAAAAATGTATATGTATTTTAAGAAAGAAAAAAAAAAACTGTTAAAATTACGCTGATGGTAACCACTTTGAACACCTCTTGTAATTGCAGAAGTCAAATGTGACTTGTATTCAACTTTTTTTATCGGTGTATATTATTACAATTTTAATACAGTTTTTTACTTTCTTACAATGTGTATTTTGTATGTGTGTATATATATATATATATATGTATACAATTAGTGAAACTTTGGTACAGATGGATAAGAATTGACACCATTTATAATTTTAATTTATAATCTCAATGTTTCTTTATGGTATTTGCCTAAGAAATATAAGGAGGACAAATTGCAATACTATGTTTTAGATGCATTTAGTTTATTTCCACTGGAAATATGGATATCATTGACTAGTTATCTTTTTAAACATTCTCCTGTGAGAGATTTCTGGTTCATCCATTCATACATTCATTTAGTCATCCAGGTTTTAATTTCACAAGCATTTATTGGGTAGGTACTTTTGAGATCAAAGTAGTGAACTGGAGCAATGGATGAATTCAGGTATTTTCCTCCTTTCAAAGAGGGCTTAATTTCTTTTCAGAAGACTGTGAAGCCCATAGACAGATTATACACAAATAATTCTTATTCGCAACATAAGCAGTGTGCTTTTTTTTGAAAAAAAAATGTAAAGGGTCTGAATATTATAAATTGCGACTTGTTAAAAAAATCATAGAACCAACATTTTAATATGTAAATAGCTCTGTTTTCCATAAAGAATGACTTCCAAAATAACCGTTTCATTGTTAGACTTGAAATATAAACATAAGGATAATGCAAAATATTGCTAATTTTTTGGTTGATATGAATATACCCTTTCATGCTTGTTCTCATTTTAGATAACTGATTCTAATAAGATTACATATATTAAATGACTTTGAAACCACTCTGTTAATGTAACATATTATAGTATGCAATATGATGTATTTATGTGCATTTTTCTAAATTAATGAAGGCTTTAAGTTAATAACATGATTTATATTTTAAATTATAATTGGTACAGGCAATCTAAAGTATATATGCTTTAGTATAAACTTAGTTATATACAAATATGTTACTTAGCAAAACCATACATGAATAGTAAGTTATAATTATTTTCTTGATGCCATAATTTTTTTTAAATTTAATAAAATAAATATAGGAGAAAAAAGCCCTGAATGGTTAGGCAGTCAGGTGGGGATATTATTTATTTAGTAATACTACTGTCCCTTGGTGGTTCTTCCTTAGAAATAAATTCCAAAGTAGATGTGGCCAGGCAAAGATCCAGCTTTGCTTGGGATAGTCCTGGTTTATACTTATTGTGCTGTGTGATTTGTTAAGAGCATCAACTTGCACTGTCAAAAGTGATCTGGTTAAGATGATTAATGATGTGGTCACCACAGTACGAGCACATTGTGAGAGGGTTGTTTGTGTGTGAGCTAGCTGTGAAAGTTGAGAGCTCTACCCTAGATTCCTAGGAAGCCTGACTTGACCAGTTACCATGGTGAATAAACATTTTACGCAGTCTCCCAGAGTCATAGATGTCCAAATCACCACACCTGTCTTCATTGTGAATGGTCATCCGGCCTCTGCTTGGATACCACCTGTGACCAACGTCCCTCTGCTTCTGAACTGTGACCTTAAATGCTCAGGAGAGAGGTGCAGCTGCAGAAACCATATGAATAACACCACAGCTGATTGTTTTTCCAGTCAAGGAACTTCTCCAGTTCTTTTCTCTCCTTCCATTATTCTGCATCAGTTTCCCTCAGCTTTGGGTTTTGACTTCCCTTTCTTATTGAAGAATCTACAGATTGAAGGTCCATCTCAATGGGGTGGGTGTATTGGAGTTCTCCAGAGAGACAGAAAATGTATATATGTAAAGAGGATTTATTACGGGAATTGGTTCATGTGGTTATGAAGACCAAGAAGTCCACAATCTGCCAACTGCAAGCTCGAGACCCTGGAAAGATGATGGTATAATTTAGTTCAAATCTGAAAGCCTGAGAACTTGGGGTCACTGTTTTTAAATCCCAGTGTCTGAAGGCCTGAGAACTAGTAGCTGTGATGTCTAAGGACACGGGAATATGGATGTCCTAGCTCAGGAAGGGAGACAAATAATTTTCCCTTCTTCTGATGTTTTGTTCTATTTGGGCCCTCAAAGGATGAGATGATGCCCGCTAATATCATGGAGGGCAATCTCTTTACTCCCTCCACTGAATCAAATGCTGATCTCTTTCAGAAAGAACCTCACAGACACTAACCATCACAGTCAAGTAACCATCATGGTGAGAAAAAAAACAGGATCACCCACAGGGGCATGTTGGAAACATGACAATGGCATATGTGTGTCACAGTAGTTGTGTGGGTGTCACTGATTTGTACTGGTTAGGGAATAAAGCTGTTTGATTTCTTGTAATGCATAGAGTTGTCTCTTATCCTGTAAGCCTTTCAGATATTCTTGAAGACATTCCTGTAAATGAAAAACCTGTTTATAATTTTCTGAGTTTAATGTATAACTCTATTATACATTAATTCCCTCCCCGCCCCACCCCAAATAAGAGGCAATCCTTTTATAACCAGCTAGGGGTGATGGCAGTGGTACAGTATGTTTGTAAATTTTTCAAAAATGCAAATAACTACCATATGAATTGAGAAAAGACTATACTTTGTTTTATTTCATATTTTACTAAGCATTATTCGCTATTGTAACAAATTATGCTACTGATGGTAACGCTGCTTTTGGTACTCGGATAACTGATATGACATGTTGCGTCTGTTGGCAATTGTAGTTGTCCTCTCATTATTTCCATGGCCATCCTGTAAAGTCTGGCCTAGTCATTCACATACTGAACAATTATTATTTAGCACAAACAAATTTTGCAAACTGCAAAATCCGTATATATTATAGTTAGTTCATTTTGCTGATTTAAAAATATATGTGAGTAGTAAATTATATTGTTCATTAATTTCATTTCTGATTAAAAAAAAAAAAGTTGATTCTCAGAGAGTTGAGTTTCATTGTATCATTACTACCTGTTCCTGAAGCCTAGATGTTCAAGATCAAACAGAAAAGGGCAGTGCCAGCTAGCCCTCACTATGTCTATGAAGGGAATTTAACCCCCTTTCTATGTCTGGAAAAGTCAGATTTTCAGATAATTCTTTTGCAGGGAATGAAATATGGCTAGATGCATCTTCTGCCCATTGAATATTACATGTGAGCACATGCGGAAGAAACCATTTCCTTTCATGAGATGATTCTTCAGGTATTTGAATACAGCATCCAGTTTCTTCTCCCAATCCTCCTATGCGTATTTTCAAGGTCCTGACTCATCTTTAGTCATGAAGGGAGACTGTTCCTTCAGACACAGGAAATTATACTTCTGTTATTGCAAACAAAGACAACACCACTTACTTATTTAATTTGGACTGGTAATACCACAATAGTGTTGACATGCATTGCTTTTGAAATCAGCCAGGCCCTACAAAGTCTAACTGTGGTTAAGCTATAGTTCCTTCAAATGTTGTGTGGTTAATTTTGTGATGCTTGGAACTGCACAGAAACCCGGAGAGCTAGTCTCTTTGATAAACAAATAGTGCCATAAATAGAGCAAGATGCAGCCCTTGGCCCATATGCAACACCAGTCTGGCTTGAACTCTAGCCTGAATTGCTGACAAGGTGGTGGTGGCAATTGTGACAGAATCCTAATTGGATGTAAACTCGTGATTCAGAAACAAAGAATCTGCCTTTCCAAAATTCTCACCTGGATGTCAGTTAACTATTGAAGGTTCAGGGGCGGGAAGTTCGTTGGACTAGTTAGGTAGAAGAGCGATATTTATCTCCTGATTTGGGGTAAAAAAAGGAGAAGCTGAGGAGAAAATGGGTATCCTAATAGCATACTCGAAGAAAGTTATGTGGAATACTTGTCATTAATGTGAGTAACAAGCAATTCAGTCTGAAAGTTACCTTGGATTAGAAAATACCTAAGCATCCTAATTATATAGTCATTTCACATTTGTCTTATGTGAAATTGGCAGTACTTCAGAAAACCTTACAAAACCAGATAGCTTTTCTTTTTTTCTCCTTGTTACAGAGTGTCTTGAAAAATAGTCGTTTTTCCCTCTGGTAGATTTGAATTCTTTTGTTGAAATTGATATTTTTAGTGCTTTTCATTTTTCAGCATACTTCCTCATTGTTTATTTCTATCAAAGTATCAATAGATCCTTAGAACAGGATACACTCACATCCCTGTTTATATGGTATGTGGCCAAAGGGCCTTATCCCCATCTTAATTTCCTTTTGCATTGTGAGCTGCATATCTATACCTATTGCTTACTATTTTGAGTTTTTAATTATTTAAGCGGGAAATACTGAAACTGACTAAATACCAGTGGTTTATTTATATTATATATAATTTTATATTATCATTATAAATTTTATACTTAGTCTTATTTTTATTTTACACTCCTATGGTTTATTCAGCATCCCACTTGCTTTTTCTTTTTCTTTTTTTTTTTTTAACAAAGACTTGGCATAATTCCCTTCATATAGCCTGATGACTGCTTTGACAAGACCTCAGCGTTCTTCCATCACCAGATTAAAATTTTGTTTTCTAATTTGATAATCTGCTTTAAGTTCTCATGTCAATATCCCTATACTGAGCCATTTATTAAAGAGGTGTTCATTGTTAATAGCACAGTCAATTAAATGAACAATAATTGTTTTAGTGGAACACCTTGGAATCCTTACTTAGTTTAGAAAACTGCAAGACCTCAACAGTTGTTCCACATGTTGATGTGTGATTTTTGCCTTCTCTAAAATCTATGTGTCCAAGAAGATTTACCCCACCCGTGGATGATGGTTTAATTTGATTTCAATGATTCCTATTTGGCTCTATAAACCATAGTGAAGCCATTTTTTCCATGCAGTTAATGTAATTTAGTCTAAGATGGTATTAGGTGATAATGAAAGAAGATATTAGAGGCATAACCATTTTCATATTTAATAGAGAAGCAATGTTTTCTAAGTAATAGAGTTAGAAATCTAACATGCCATTGTCAACACATGTTAACTCTGTTTTATAGATTCTTTTTCAGATCTAAGTAAATATAATTGTAAATGTCCTTATACTCATTTGTCTGTTATGTGCTTTGCTGGTTGTATTTTTGACATAATAACTTCTAGCATCATTTATTTGACACAGTCCAAGAATAAAAGCAACCAAAACCAAAGAAACAAACAAAAACTAAGAACCAATAAAATGTTTGAGGATTGAAACTATGGAAATTAAATAGTGTTTCTTCTCCTTGGATAAGTAAAACCCATCCATTATTTGAATGTCAAATGGCTAGCAATCTTTGTACCCTTTCTTTTGAAATAAGGTAGGAACATTTTTCATCAATTTCTCAACCTTTGGTTGGAATATTAGAGATCACTTTAAAGTGTGACCATAACATAAAACACTTGAGATGAACAGCAGCATGTCTTTCAGCACTTTTGGCTCTTATTAAAATATGCTTTTATGGAATAATTAATACATGTCATGACACTTCAATGTGGAAAGAGGAGTTTTTCATCCACTCGTGTAACCAGTATAAATAGCTTTTTGTGTATGTTCTCTATATTTTCTATTCATATACAAGCATACATATACGTAATAGAATTTTGTCCTCTAAGAGTTAGATAAATGAGAGGATTATACCGCATATACTGTCCTCCAACTTTTATTCTCACGAACAATATACAGCTAGAATTTTTCTGTATGAGCACATACTTACATAGTTCTATCGAAGGGATGCCTAGCATTACATTAGAGGTATGAACTCCATGCTTGTCTTTAGATTTTTAAAATTTTTTAATTGTTTTTCCAGTTGTAAGGCTGATGCAATTAGATGAAGCAAAACCATTCCCTGAGTTGGAGTTGCCGAGAGAACTCTATTCTGGTTTTCCTTGCTATAAAATGTCTTTTTGTCATTGTTTTTGATGTCATCAGAGATGAACAAACAATACTTGTAGGCAAGCTACATTGCATAGAAGGATACAATTTTTTAATTTTTAATTTTAATTCTTTTTTACCCTTTGAAATAATGCAATGTAATGAGTCAAATAGATGACACATGTGCAGAACTAAGCCATTGTAGGAAAGACTGGTCTGGAAAACAAATCCAGAATCAAAGTGATCACACCAACTTAGCACATGAATCTACTCTCTTTCAGTTAGCATAGTTTTTAGCAGTTCATGAGAATGAGGGGTGAAACACGATTTGGTTAAGGATTAAGAACAAATGACTGGGCTGAGGGTATAAGGTTAGTATCTTACAGTTTCCATATGACATTCCTGTATTTTTCTTGCTCCAGTGTATAAAATGGGAGCATTCAGTCTAGGCTATCCATCTTGTGTTGAGTATTTGACTACAATTCAGGAGACCCTGGTTCTCTTGAAACTTTAGCAGCTAGTAAAGCCACGTAAAGCTGGATGGACATGACTGCATCAGAGTATGAGGGCCATGGAGTTCAAGGAAGACACTGGACCTGATTAGATAGGAAACACGATGGGGTGTCTGTGTGTTCTGAGAATGAGGAGATTGGTTATGGAGCTATACAATGTCATGTCATATAAAAATGTCAACCTGGGAGTAGATTTAAAGCCAGAAGTTTACATGGCTAAATTGTTTCTTGGATATCTCAGTTCTGAGATTAATGAAAACCTAGACTCATGTTTAATGACAGTAGAAAGAGAAGGATTAGTTTGAGAAAATTAAAACTAAATGTTGAAAACCATCATATTGTCAGTTTGTGGGATGGGAAAGGTGCTTTCATTTCCTGATTATTTTGAAGAGTAACGAAAGAAGGAATTTATCAAATATTTATGCCCCTTTAAAAAAAAAGTTATTTGATATTTTGAAATCCAAATTTTAAAGTATTATGTACAATTAAAACAATAATTTTAGTTTTCATTTGTTTAAAGCACTGTGTTTCCCTGAAAATAAGACCTAGCCGGACCATCAGCTCTAATGCGTCTTTTGGAGCAAGAATTAATATAAGACCCAGTCTTATATAAGACCCGGTATTATATTATATTTTATATTATATTATATTATATTATATTATATTATATTATATTATATTATATTATATTATATATTAATTTTTGCTCTAAAAGACACATTAGAGTTGATGGTCCAGCTAGGTCTTATTTTGGGGGAAACACGGAACTATGTTGTTTGCTGTCAGTATTTTCTAGTCTGAAATTTTCTGAACACTGTAATTTTTTTCTTGCCATCCAAAATTAGTATGGTCATGTTACGAAAAATTGTCTTAACTTTAATTGTAGTTCTGTTTTCTAGAGAAATGATAAAATGTATTTTTGGAAGGTAATAAGTATATGAAATACCCTTAATTGTTCAAGTGCAATTATATTTATTATTTACTTTACTTTTAAAATTAATAAATTATTAGCTAGTGAAAATTATAATTACCACCATTAATAGATAAGGCTCTATATATTCAGTCATTTAATTAATGATTATATTTTTTCCGAAGCATTTGACAGCTAAAATATTCATTTTTAGAGAATTAAGTCAATCATCAAATACTAATAATCTTTAAAAAAAACTTTTCAATTTTATTTTTTTTGTTTTTCAATTATAGTTGACATTCAATATTACATTAGTTTTAGGAGTACAGCATAGTGGTTAGACATTTATATAAATTATGAAGTAAATATAGAAATTTACATTATTTCAATGACACCAGAAGTGTGCCTAAATTTTCTGGTTAAGAAGTTTCAGAAATGCATATTCCTTTATAATATAAATTCACATATTTTTGAGAAAATATTTCTCCTTCATTTATTTTCACTATTTATGTAGTCAATCATTAATAACTCATGTATGAGGGATTTAAGAGTCTCTCCTTCCTTCTCTGTGTTTACCACTTTTATCGCAGACGCTTTGTTGATGATGACATGTATGAGTGAGATATTTGCATAAATTGTCTTTGCCTGGTCTTCTAGCTAATGTGTGTACACGTAAAAACAAAAAAAAAATGACATTAACATTCATAAGTGTGTTGTTGATTATTCATGATAAAAACAAGTCTAATAATAGCTTTTCACAAGGGTGTCCTGCTGTACACACTGGAGACCATCACATTTTTAAACCTAGGCTTGGCATATTGAATATACTTGACTTACCCTCTTTCTGCATCCACAGTGTGTTGCAAACCATATTACTATACCTAAATTCTACTCCTCCTGTAACATTTATAATACATACTCGAAAGTGCTGTCAAAATTGACTTGCTAATGAGAATGGCTCAAAGTACTAGAATCCTTTTTAACAAAGTGCTCCAGTCGAGTAAAATGATTATTTGAGTGGGAAACTATTATTCTTTCATTTGACCATTAGGAAATGGCTTTAGGGTAGCCCATTGTCCAAATATAGAATAAAATCAACATTCATTCCTGGGTTCCCTCGTTTGGACATGTGTCATTATTCATTCATGGTGTAGCTTTCATAGGCTAACCCAGGTATTTGAGACACGGATATGCTGAATTTTCCCTGGTCTCAAAGAGCTCAGGAACACTGTTATGAGATGATATATGAATCAATTATAGTGCAGTAGGATGAATGTTGTTATTGTGTTTCCCTGAATATAAGATCTAGCCGGGCAATCGGTGCTAATGCGTCTTTTGGAGCAAAACTTAATATGAGACCCGATCTGATATGATATGATATGATATGATATGATATGATATGATATATGATATGATATAATACCTAGACTTATATTAATTTTTGCTCCAAAAGCCGCATTAGAGCTGATGGTCCAGCTAGGTCTTATTTTCAGGGAAACACGGTAGGGATATGTAAAAACATACTCTAGGGTATAGAGGGAAAGAACCCGCTAGAGGAAAATCGTTGTCTATACTCTAAATTACTGTCTTCATTGGGAAACAACATTTAAACCAAATTATATTTCTTTAGCAATCACTAAGTATAATTAAAAGAACCATCTCTTTAGCCATTATTACATTCTAGGCATCTGCAAATATTTAATTGTCGAACATCTCTTTAAAATTGGCATTATACCAAAATATTTTACATTGTTAAATCAGAGTTATAAGCCTTTTCCCCAGAATCAATAAGCCAAAATCTTACAATGTTATTAGGAAGTCATGGCTTAAATGTTTGTTCCATTGCTCAGCGTATACTTTATATTTTTCTTTGCTTTTGAGGTGTCATACCTTGTTTTCATTTAATTTCTAGAACATATACACTAAGTGCTTAAGCTCTCGTTATCTGATCTACATTGGAGGAGCAAGCTCTCTTAGTACTTTGAGCCATTCTCATTAGCAAGTCAATTTTGACAGCACTTTGGAGTATGTGTTATAAATGTTACAGGAGGAGTAGAAATGTAATGGGAGAGGTGGTACCTGTTTTTATCCTTCATGCTATTAAAAGTTGTCTTGTAACATGTTCATGGCATAGTTAATACATATGTGGCCGTGCATTTATAAATCAAATTTAACAATCATTTCATTAGCATTTTTTTCTATTAAAAATTGAAGTATGCACATACAAAGTCATTTAACACTGCCTAAGGATCCATTATAATTAAAAATATTTGGTAAGCTCATCGGGAAGTTAGGCGTTTTCCTGATCAGAAAAAAAATGACTTAATCATTTCAGATTACCATGCTCTCATTAGCTGGAGACCTCCCATGCTTCCTTCTGTGTGTGCTACTCAAGGTTGCATTAAGGTTTTTGATAACTAGGCCATACTTTGAACTCATAGTATGTTTATGATAATTGTAAACCACACATGTCTTCTCTGGTCATCTCAAACCTTAAGTTTTTATGCGAGACATGCATTTCTGTTTTTTTCTCTCTTAGTTTTATTATTATTATTTTTTGAATTGGATATCTGAAAGCTTTTAATTTTAAGGAAGGAAAATCTCTTCTGAATCAATGTTGACCCTTTATGGCCCCTGCATTTACTTTTTTATTGACTTTAATGGAAAACTGACAGGATCCTGGTGAATTGTCAATTGGTTTTATTAAAATTATCAGTGGAGAGTAAAATGCTTGGAGTAGGCTCAAACCTTTATTGAAGCCCAACGTCAAATATTTCTTCTTATTATAAAGCCAGTCTTTTTTTTTTTCTGTCTCTTTCCTTTGGCTGTTATTGTGCTATGATAAGCCCAGCTGCTGTTTCAGCACACTGGAAGAGATGTCTTTATGATGGTTTGGAGGATGTAGGAGGAATGATAAATGGCAAGGAAAACCACCTACTCTTAATGTTTTTTGTCATAGTCATGTCCTCTTGTCCCATCATACATGCCTTTCCTCCAGTGAGTTCAACTGTTATGATGTGGCATTGTCATTTTACAAGGGGGGACTCGCCGGGCAATTTCTGATGGATGCCAAGGAGATGAAGTAGCACTCTGTATTTTGTAGATGATTGACAGGTTTGGTCTCCTGAATTGTGGAAAGTGGACACATACAGGAAAGCAGCACATTTGAGGCTCCCTCCGCTCCCCGTAACTAAATAAATTTTAAGGATCATTCTAGATAGTTGACTTGTTCGTAAATATGTGCCAGTTTTTGTTTGATGCTGATGGACACCCCCCGCCCCACACCAAGTAGATTCTTATTTTAAATCAGGAGAGTGAATGAATAGTATGGCTAATATGTTTCTTTTCTGTAATAAAATTCAGGTAACTTGATTACATTAGGAGTTGTATTTTTTTTCTGACATAGAAAAAAGACCTTGAGATTCCAATTAAACAGGGCAACTTGAGCAAATGTGTTTGCTTCTACTCCTAACTGAACACTTCACTGAAACTAAAGGAATAAAAAGGATAGAAACACACATGGGCAAAGAGAGTTGGAGAGGAGATAATGGATTGGAAATGCCTTGAATTTCTTGGTATTATAAATTAGAAAAAGGGGTAAACTAAAGTGGAGAGAGTTGGATACCTAGTACTTGCAGAGAGGTGCCAAGAATTAGGAACAAATTTACTCGTCAGAACCTTGGGAAAAAGAGGAATTGGCAATATCAGTTAGTACAGAAGCTGGGAATGAAAGATGGGACAAAAACAGGTTTGTGAAAAGTCTGGATAGGATATGTTAGAGCACCCCAAGCCCCATTCCCCTATATAAGCAGACCGCTGAGTACTAGAATACCTCTACTCTTAGTCAGAGATGAGATTCATTCTATGAGGAGGTTGAACTAGAGAGATCTAGACATGGGAACACCATGCACAACTGAGGCTCGAGTCTGCATAATTAACAATCAGATCCCTAGCTTTCTCCTGGCATGTATCTCAAACAGCATTGGCAGACAGGCCTCTAACTTCCAAACAGGAGATTAGTGAAAGCTTTTTTTTCTGGAGAAAATGTCTCTCTAGAAAAGATCTACTGATCTTTGATATTTGAAGGATCAGGTCCCTGCTTGCTCCCCTTGCAGTGAAATCCATTAGTTGATCAGCTGTGACCTTTGCCCATAACATCCCCAGTCATTATTCTATTTTCCCACTATTAAGCATATCCAAGGATCATCAAATATTTGGAGTGTACTCCAACAAGAAAAAAACAGGCCACTGCAAAAGGCAAGAAGTACTAAAAAGGAGCTTGGAGAACCTAAATGTACAGTTAAGGAGCAAAAACATTGACTCAAACAAAAAAGAAAATTAACTTAGAGAAATAAGAGATGATGTTGCATCTATCAAAAAGAGTGTAATGCTACTACGATCAGAACAATTGAAATAAGAGAGACCTTGTGAAGATTAAAAAACAAAAAATAAAGGAAAGCAGAAATAAAATTAATCGATAGAAAGGTTTGACCATTAAAGGAAAATCCTAGAAAATGTAATTAATAGATAGCAGAATATCCAGCTGCTGGTGCTTTCATTAAAAGAGCGGAGCAAATGAAAGAAAAGAAATTCTCAAAGTAAGAAAAAAATTGTCTCAGAATTGAAGGACACAGGCTTCCACAAGTTATATAGGTGTATAATCAAGTTAAAGACAAGAAAATCATCATGAAATTTCAGAACTGTAGGCAAGAAGGCCAGATCCTAAGGGCCTTTGAGAAAAATAAATGTGTTGTACACAAGGATTAAGAATCCAAGTGACATAGGATGCCCCTTCAGCATTATGGAAACTAGAAGTAAAGGAAAATCACTGCATACTAGCTATTTGACAGGTCTAGAGAACAATCAACCCAAACTGGAGCAGAAGAATTGAGGGTCCTAGGATAAAGGGTTACCTGATATCTTTGACCCTAGAGAAACTTGTATCTTGTGGGGTTTCTTGTTTTTTTTTTTTTTGTTGTTGCTGTTTTTTTTAGTTTTTTTTTTATAATGTTGGAAAGTTTATGCAGAGTCTAAGCAAAGGGAAAAGAAAAAAAAACAGAGAGGCATGCTTAAATCCAGAAAAAATGTAAAATTTTACAAAAAAGGAAATATCACAGTACAGTATTTGGCTCATCAAAAAGTATATAGAGTCATGATAATGCAAATATTGTCCAATACCTAACAAAAGGTAGAGTTATATGTGTTTTTCAGAAAAATTGACTCAAGCGTTGTGCATTTCTTTGCTCTTACTGAAGAATAAATAAGTTATCAAACATAGTTTTAACTACTTTTTAAAGTGATTCCCTTAAATGCATTAACTTTTTTGAGTTTAGCTGTTAAAGAAAACACTTCTCAAAGGAAAGCACTTTAATTCATGAGAGAACAACAAATAATATTAGTAAACCATTGGAATCAGGTTGTTTGGAGAGGAAACATTATTTCATAATAGATAGATACTTCAGAATTTTAAATGGTGTTAAGTATATAGACTACGAGATATTGTTTAAATGAAAATACTGTGACTTTCACAAATAGCAATAACCATATTGGAAAAAAAATTCTGGAAAGGACGTAAAAATACCTAACCCTGATGATATTTTTTGATTACTTGTGATGCTTTGAAAAACAACAACAAAACCACTAGATTCACTTTGAGAAACATACCACAATATTATTTGATATAGCAAATACTTGACAAGCAGTTGATTAAATTGCAAAACCAAATTCCATAGCTTTCTTCCTCGCTCCACTATTAACATTTTACTAACAAGAACTGGTCTTCATCAACAAACCTTCAAGGCAGGGGAAGGGTTGATTTTTATGACAGGTGAAGCATTGCATTTCTCATTGCTAATTCAGCTAATTTCTATTTTAACAATCACAATTTAAAAAATTGTGAAGCTTTTGCTTTTTTCTCTAATCAGCACCATACTGGTTATCAGCAAAGAGGGTCTTTCAAAAATTTTTTTCTGCAATATGCTTGATTGTTAATTTCCAGGTCAATATCCATGCTCTGATTTCATGGGGTGATAATTTATGCTTATAATGGACAGTCTATTTAAAACTGTAATGAGGTCATCCTGTCTAGTCTAAAGTAACTGAAGTACCAAGATCCACTCTCTCACTTACTCAGAATCACATCACGTTAGTTTGCTAATTTCCCATCTTTAATGACTGTTTTGTTCAAATAAAACGTCAACCTTTTCATAGTCTCATTTATCACTAGCAGTTCACATTTTGTTAATTGTGTACCTCATCTCTCCAGACAAATCAAATTGCTCCCTTCATCTCTCCCTTCATTCCTTCCTTCTTACTGTCTTACAAGTAAAGGAATTATTTCTTTTTCTGAAGCAATGTCTTCCTCTATTACTTCTTGGGTTTGAGGACACCTATCTTATACCATGTTGTATATAATAGAGATAGTAAGTTTAACTGAAAACTCTTTCCTTGATTCTAGTGTCAAATAAATTTATTTTTCAAACTGCAGATGAATCCATTTAGCACATTTTGCAGCAGTAAGCCAACAGAGTCAGAGAGTTAGAGAGAATTTTAGGGTTAAAATGGACCTTAGAAAGTACTCTACATTCATCAATTTCAAATAAAAAAAAGATTTTTTCTTAAAATGAGGACATTTTTATTTCCCCCTAGATGATAGTACCAAATGCACTCATCTAATAAATAACAGAAGTTCCATCATTAAGGCAGTGCTTCCAATGCTCCATGTCTACGATCAGCTTAAAACAAACAAATTCAAGTTGTTTCTGTTCTTTCTTCCGGAATTGTCAGCCCATTTCAACTTTTGGTGTGTCACCAATATTAGCCCCTAAACAGGTGAGCTTCTGGGGTGGTTATATCTAGTAGTGCCATGCCACTCAAACTCTCCTCCTCCTCCAACTCATTGAAGATTGATTCTTTCATAAAATACATTAAAATTAATTGGTAAAGTTTACTTAAAAAAACAATGAAAACACAAGCCCATTATTATTAGATTCAATAGATATGAAAACATCGACCGTTACAAAAATTTCTGTTTACTCTTGATATTTATACTTATGTCATTAGGGTCGGGGAAAAAGCAGTTCAATTTGAGTAGCACTGTTGTAGTCTACTAGACTTAACATTTGTAGTGTAGTGTATTTTCTATTTTCTTTGTGCGGAAATTAAATAGATATTGAATATTAGTCCAGCAATACAAATGAGTGATTAATATTTTATACCTAATTTTGTATGACTAAACATATTATTTATGCCATTTTAATGCCATGTTATATATGTTGAATTCATTTTGTAATATCAATTTCTTAATAGTCAACTCATCAATTACCTTATCAATATTTCTGTTATGATAACTATTATATACTTAAGTCTATGATAGCATTATGAGGACATATTATATGTGGACAAATTTATTATGTAATAGACAAAATATGCGCTGTGCATGTATGACTTTTTTTTTTTTTTTTTTTAAAGGAGGGTGCAGCTCACTGTGCAGCCCATGTGGGGGTTGAACCAGCAATCTTGGTGTTATCAGCACCATGCTCTAACCAACTGAGCTAACTGGCCACCACTAGAGATAATATATATTATAATATATATATATATATATATATATATATATATATATATATAATAAGCCTATATATAATACTAACATTCAGCACTATCTTACTAAGGACCTATCATTAAAATGGTGTTGGCTGCCATTGTTCCTTTTTTCTTTTCATCTTTGCCACTTTCCCTCACTCCTCCTTGATTCTTGAGCCTCTTCACTGTGTTGTCATGGGAGTGCTCAGTTGCCATTTTCCACTTGTGCTCAATTCCAAGTCCCATTTTTTGTCCAGTTCATGGCTCAATGAGTTTCATCTGGAGTCCCAGAGAGATTCAGTGCTTGACTTTAAATAAGAACACTTAGGGTTTTGAAAGTCCCACCTCTTCAACAGGACTGTGCATTTGTGGCTCTGAGTGCTATTTTACCCACATTAGAGGTTTGTTTATTCCATGTAAGGTACCAGGTGAAGTATTGGGAAAAAAGATGGAGAAGACATGGACCCTGCTAAGCAAGGGCTTGGTAGGAGAGAGGCATGTGAACAACTTGTTAGCAGAAGTTATGCTAGAAGAGTTTATGGGTTAGGATGAGGGCATAAAAGAGGGGGTAATGTACTTGGGGATAAGTTAAGGAAAGCTTTACTAAAGTGCCACCATTGAGTTGCGTTAAGGTGACTGGGTGGTGGAAGATGTGGGTGTTCCATGTGGGGGGTTAGGTGTGTAGTACATTCTAGGGCAGATAAATCTGAAAAAGGAACTGAGATGTGAAAATTGAGGAGATTTGAGTTTTGGAGCTACACGTTCAAGCACCTGAAATTTGTAAAGGTGGTGGCTCCTTGGTTGACGCTGTTTTGAGACCCCTAAAGTAAGAACCTACAGGGTTCTTTTAAGATTCAACTGAAGATAGCATGGAACCTATGTATCTGTGGTATTTACCTTGGAAAGAAAAAGATTCATGCACAGCAAATGTACAGTTAAAAGTTTGCAAATAGTTGTCTATATGTTGAATGAATGACTTAGGGAGATCTATGGAGAAATGTTCCCATGCTTAGGAACACAGTAGATATTAAGATGGTATCTTCAGACCTGGAGTGTATGTTAAGAATTTTTAGCCAGTTAGCCCAGGCAGGCACATACTCCCAATAAAACTGAGGTAATTTTTATATTAGATGTTTGATTTTCATACTTAATGACTGTTTATGGAAATGTATTTCTGTGTATTTTTAATTTGTATGATTAATTTCAGTATTTTTAAGGCCTAATGTAGTTTTTCAGAAGTGGAAACCCAGTACATTGCTTTATACTTACAGGCACTGAGGATTCAATTTATGGCATCTTGAGTTGAGGAGTTGAGAATCTAGATTGGATTAAGAAGTGGCTTATACTTCAGTTAAAGGTGGAACACAGGGGATGTGGTCAGGGGTCGATGAGTGGGACAGTGAGCAATAATGGTGGAAGCGTAGGCAGTTGTTGTACTAAGGCAATGAATTTTATTTGTTTGGCTATGGGAGACCTTAACGAGCTTTAAATGTGATGGAGGGTATGAGTGGGAAAGGAGCATCTTATTTATGGTTTAGAAATATCAATCTGGGAGCAATGTGGGATACATTCATTTTATTGGAATAAAACATGATTTGTGTTTCATGAAAATGAAGCTCCATTACTGATAAGAGAAGAAAGCAGAGTGCCTAAGCGACTAATTAAAACTCCTGCAGTGGTACAGAGAAGGGATGCAAGGATGTGTCTATATGGTTACTAGTTTTATTCATTCAACAAATACTCCTGAAGTTCCACCTAGTCACTAGGTGCTAGGACGTCATGGCCAGCAGCACAGACATAGTTCTTGCCCTCATGGCACATAGAGAAGCCAGGACAGCCTCCAGGTCTCTGTTTAGGTGACTAGATGGAAGCTGATGCACAAGGGAAGAAAGGGGCTTGAGGAGTGGTGTCTCGGCAATTGCAGATGACGTTCTGTTTTGGACAGGCTGAGCTAAGTTACTTTGGAAGTAGTTGGGAGACTTTTGGGTTGAGAGGTCTAGGTCAGTGCTTCTTAAATCTTAATGTGTATCAGAACTACCTGTGATCTTGTTAAAACACAAATTTTGATTCAGTAGGTCTGGGGTTGGGTATGAGATTCTTTAGTTCTAACGAGCTCCTCAGTGATGCTGATGCTGCTGGTCCATGGACCATATTTGGAGAAGTAGAATTGTAATTGAAAAGCTGGTTAAAAATAGGGACAACAAACTCTCTGCTCTGAGAATGTCCATGTTATTTCTTTCTGTCTCTGTCTCTCTGTCTCTGGCTCTATCTCTTTGTCTGCATGCACATGTGTGTGTGCGTACAACACACACACACACACACACACATTGCAAGATTTAGAAGAAACAAGTTTCTAAACAAACTCTTTGGAAGCAGAACCATTTACAGCTTGGAAAACAATGCCTACATATCTGTACACGTACATTCATTTACAATGAAATTGCTTTTGCAGAGTCCTTAATCTCCAGGTCATCTAGAAAATATTTCTTTATGTCAAACATGGACAAAACATATTTTGTTGACTTTACTTGTGGTTGTCAAAGGGGAATAATGAACTATATTTACAGATAACCGTTTCCAAATCACACTTTATTTTTGATTGTTGACTTTTCAACTCTAATCCATAAAATCTAAAAGGTGGTAAAAATGAGAAAACAAAATGTTCAGCTAATATTTTTAAGGAATGTGTTTCCCGTGAAGGAAATACTGTGTAGTGTTTGTTACCTCAGAGAAAGAAGATAGAAAATGTCATTTGTGGAATAAATGTACATAATTGTGTGTTATATTCTGAGCCTGCACTAAAAAATAGTAGATCATTTTTCCCCCACTATTTTGTTGCCCAATATCCCAAACAATTGAGAAGAAATCCATGGATTTTTATTTTCTGCATCTTAGATAAGACTAAGGATGAGAGTACAAAAAATAACTTTTCTAAGATGCAGGGACTTAGGTGAGGATTCTTTCTAGTACCATGTTTCCCTGAAAATAAGACCTAATTGGAAAATAAGCCCTAGCATGATCTTTCAGGATGCTCGTAATATAAAATAAGCCCTATCATATTTCCCCGAAAATAATACCTGGTCTTAGGTTAATTTTTGCTCCAAAAGACCCATTAGGGCTTATTTTATATTACAAGCATCCTGAAAAACAATGCTATGGCTTATTTTCTGGTTAGATCTTATTTTTGGGGAAACACTATAGTTTCTGAAGTGTTGAAATCCCAGTCATCATTTATGTGTTAACTAAGCATTTGTCTTAAATCTATCGTTTCATAAGGGTTAGTTACATTTGTAGTGACCGGTGAACATTTTCTTTGCTCTGAGCATTGTCCAAATAAATTATTGAGGGAAAGCAAATATCACTGTCGTAATGAGAATATGTCTCTGATTGGGACTTCCTTCTTTTACTGTGACTGTGGGGATAATATGGTCTGTGTGACACTGAAGATACTCTAGGAGTAAGACTTTCCTCTTTGTCGTTGGGTTTACAGTTTTATTTCCCTTTACACTTGTTCATTGACTCTACTTTCATTTAACAGGAAAAAAAAATCAATTGCATAGAGGAAGATAGAGATGTTTCAGTCTCATTAATAGACCAAAACCTCATTAGGGAGACCACTGTCATGTAATGAAAGGTGCTTAATGTCAGAGACCTGGATTAAACTCTTGGCTCAGTTCCTTGCCCATTTAAATACCCTCTCAGTGCCTTGGTCCATTCAGCACTGAATACTACACAGATAAAATGTATTTATAATATAGTAATGTTACTGTTCCAGGAGAAAATATTCTCATGTAAGCAGCACTCATAATGAACTGCCTCAAATTGAAAAATTCATAAGCAATAAACTGAATAAGTTTTTAAATATCTCAGTTAATGGCATGGAACATAAATACCTAAAAAAATGCCAAATTGGTATTTTCAAGTTTCTAAATTTTCAGCCTTGAAATTGGTGCCAAAATATATGTCAGTGCCCAAACCAAAGTTCTGTAGACCTGGATGATCCATGGATTCAGGGGAAATAATACAGGACTTTAAGGGACTGTGTAAATAAAACAACCTTTGAAAATCGACTATTTTGACCATAAAATATCTTTTGTGTTTTTTTTTTTTTTTTTCACATACATATTTGCAATCCTCCCAAACTATTAGGTCTTTTCTTTCTCTAGCATAATTCCACTAAATTTTACTTTCTTGTATTTTTTCTTCCAGGAGAAATCTTTATTTTTGCTTAGGTCTTTATTAAAAATAATTTAAGTATATAAAGACTTAAAGTGAATGTACTTAGATGCATCAAGCTTATAGCTGAGCACTCGCTTTTTATATTTTTATTTATTTATTAGTTTCAGGTATACAAAACCCCATAATGATTAGACATTTACACCCCTCACAAAGTGTAAACTCAACAAGTCCACTAACTGACACCTAGGTTGTTCTTCCATGAGGGTTAGTGTGTGTGTGTGTGTGTGTGTGTGTGTGTGTGTGTGTGTGTTGTAGTCCTTATATGTAAAACAAGCAACATTATTAATTGGATTCTACAGAAATCATTTTGTTTGTTTCTATTCTTTTGCTCAAAAAAATGTTGGTCAGGCTGAAATGAATATAAAATTTTGCAATCAACTCAATAATTAGCCAAATTCCATAAAATATGATGGAAAAAAGGAGACATGTTTATTTACCATGTATTTATCAAGTGCTGAATTAATTTTGTAGAAGACTAGGTAATATTAGAAAGAATAGGAATTTCCCCCCAAAAGTTCACCAAGTTCTCTGTGCTTTCTGTTGGTAGCATTGAAATCCCAGGAAGTAGATTTTGCATTCAGCTGTAGTCATCAGAACTCAGGGCTGCAGATTCTGAATCTATATACAGAAGGTGCCAAAAAAATGTATACACATTTTAAAAAAGGAAACAACTATTAAAATTGTAATACTCAATATATGCCGATAACAAAAGATGAATACAAGTCATGTGTATACATTTTTTTGGCATCTCAGGTATAGTTCAAAGACTAGGGTGGATTATTGTGTGTTTTCCAACAGTAGATGAAATCTTTACAAGTATTATCTTGAGTAAGGTTGCTTATAATATTTCCTCTCTTGTTGACTTAGTTTAAATTTTGCATCCTGAGACAGAGTAACTAAAAATAGGTACTGAGGTGTTTGTTTATTGCCCTTAATACATTGACCCCAGGGAAACTCAGACACTCGCATTCCCTAGGTTCTGTAGTGAATCTTACTGCTCACAGAGAAAAAAAAAAAAGTTTTTTCCTTCTGATTCTGATCCAAACTACAAACAAGACAATTTATGGCACTTAGGTAACATTTTGATACTAGTATAGAAAGTAAAAGGCAGCTCACCAGCTCACTATTGACAGTTACTATAAATCACAAATGGCTTGAAATGCTCATAATTATGTAAAAAAAATTAATTTTTCTTTACATCACTGACCATTTTCTCACTCAGGTATTCCATGTCTCTTCTCTCCATCCTTGATCTTGATACATTGCCCACCTCATTCCAGGACTTGCTTTGCTGACCAAAAATTCTCTCGCATCTTTCATTTTTCTTTTTCTACTGTCTTCTTCCTGTCAGCATATAGATAAAATCTTGTATATCTAATCATACATAAATTCAAACAAAATAATTAACCTTCAAACAAAAATTTGCATCCTGAAATCACACCTTTTATGCTCCTATCACTTTTTAGGTTGTAGGCTTTTGGAATTAGTGTGATTTTTATAGCCCTCATAATAAGTTATAAAGGACAAATTGCTCTGTTTGTTTCATGTGAAAATTAATGTAGCACGAATAACTATTTGATAAGACTCACACACTCATTGTATTTTCAGGAGATCTTGTTAACCACTATTTGGAGTTTAGATGTTTTGGCTTTGTTTCAATCTTATTTGTTATTCTGTAGGATGCCATGCTTGTTAATAAAGAGTAGTATACTTTGAAGTTTGTTCATTCATTTGTTCTTTCCTTTCTTCCATCCTTCCTTCCTTTACTCTTACTCTCTCTCTCTCTTTTTTTTTTCTTTCTAAAAATACTTGCACATTAAATTTTTGTCTGGCCCCAAGTAGCCTAAATTTAAGTATATACCCATCAATTCTGTTCTTTGGAAGGAATTTTACTTATCTTTCTGTGTAAAGTAAAATGATCCATTCTCACTGGCATCTTCCAAACTGAAATGTTCCTCTTTCTATTATATATATTTAAATGTGTATTTTGTATAATGATGCTCTTTAGCTCCCTTTAAGAAGCTTGGTAGAAGATGATTCATCATCAAAATGAGAAACATTTGCTATGGCTATAATTTACATGAGAAATACCAGTTGCTTTTTATCACCTTTTGGAGGAAATGCATTTGTTTTCCTCTTCTAATAGGAACATACAAAAATCTGGAGAATGTATTTGAATAATGAACAGTTTTTTATGGAAGCTATTTCCCGCTAAAAGCATTGTAGGAATGGCATTGTGACTCATCTTGTTTATCATCCTTCACTTCATCCTGCTGCTTCAAAGTATCTTCATATCTGACTGGCTGTTTTAGTAATTTCTTCATCTACCACCAGCTTACATACTTTGATAATCATGTCTTCTTTAAAAGGTGTTTATTGTAAAATTTGTCACATACATAAAATATTGAATGTGCATGGATGGTTTACATGGTAGTAAGAAGGCAAACACTGTGCCAACTACATATTGATGACCACCTCCTCTTTACCACCCTGTGGATAAACTCACTACTGAATTTTGTGTAAATCACTCCCAGGCCTTTATTTTTACCTTTACCTACTTATGTATGTATCTGGAAGTCATCTTGTTACTTTTGGCTGTTTTTGAACTTTATATAAGTATAATGAAATTGAATGATTTATTTTAAGACTGTTTATCAGTATTATGTTTGTAAGATCCATCCAGGTTGACGTCTGTAGTTTGCTCATTTTCTCTGTTTTAGAGTTTTTAATTGAATGGATACACCAACACTTATTTTTCTAGTGTACTGTTGGTTGGCAGTAGAGTTAAGATTCTCACATTTTGATATTGTGAATACTGCTTATATGGACATTCTTGTCCATTTCTCTTGGTTAAACCATGCAGGAGTTCTTTTTAGGGTTTATATGTAGATTAAAATTGCTGGATCATAGGATATGCACATGTTTAACCTTATAAGAAAATGCCAAATTATTTTCCAAGTAGTTGTATCAGTTTATACACCACCTACTAGCAGGTGCTGTAGTTTTAATTTTTTGCCAAATATTGGGTGTGAAATGTTCAGGGGTTGTTTGTATTTACTCTTTTGCAAAATTCTTGTTCATTAAACATTTTTCTCCTTGGCTGTTACCTTTTTTATTCATTTGTAGCAGTTTTTATGTATTCTGGATTTGAATCTTTTGTTGGTGTTTTAAGCTACAAATATCACAGTTTGTGGCCTTTTAAAAAACTCTTTATTTATTTATTTATTTTTATTTTTCACAAACAAGGTGTCCTAAATTTAATACAATTGTATTAATCAGACTGTTCCTTTTACAATAAATTTTTGTGTGTTGATTAAGAAAAGAAATTCTTCCCTATCATAAGATTGTAAAGATATTCTGTTGTGACTTTTTATGTTCTTTTGATGTTCAGACCCATTTTCATTTATTTCTATAGGTGTTACCAATTTCCATCACCATTTATTGGTTTATCCATCTATTCCTCATCCATATACAATGCCTGCTCTACCAAAAAGTTTTCTCTTGTATGTGCATGTTTATTTCTGGACTTTATTCTGTTCTACAAGTCTTTTTATATGAATGTGTAGCAGAAGTACATTATTTAAATACTATTGTTCTCTATAAAAATCTTAGTATTCTGTTCACCTTGTTCTTCTACAGTTCCCTAGTTTCATGCCCTTTATCTCCATATACAGTGCATTATAGAAACAGCTAATCAAATCCCAAGAAAGCCCCTGCTGAGTTTTGGGTTTGTGTTATTTTAAATATATATAGCAATCGGGGGAGAACTGACATCTTTCTGATATTGAATCGTATTTTCTAACAACATGTTTAACTCACCATTGATTTATGTTTTTAAACTGTCTTTCAATACATTTTTATGAATTTCTTCATAAAAGACTTGCAGAAAAAATTAGTCCCAACTCTTAAAGTTAGTTATACTTCTCATAATATTTTCAAATATTCACTTTAAAAGTGGCATATTTTACTTTAAAAGTGGCATATTTTACTTTAAAAGTGGCATATTTTACTTTAATATTATTTGAATTCCAAAATAAATATAGTGACCAGTATTAAATGGACAATTAGTTGTATAGCTTTCTGTCTCCCCTATACAGGGCCAATATTTCTCCAAGCATCAAGTCTATTATCATCTACCTTTTCCATGCCAATGGCATGACTAATTATTTAGAGCGTAGGTGTTTGCCTAATAGTAACAATTAGTTGTGTATGCATGTATCCTGTCTAAAATGTGTGTTATATGCAACACCAACACCCCATTATACTATACAATATAACACATAGCTAATACAATATTTTATACATAGATTATGCTAACATAGATAATACCTATATCTATGGCTTATTATCATAATAATAAATTATTTCACATCGTTTAGGTCCCTTCAAGTTTACCAAGTTCTTTTCATCCACAGCATATTTTTGGGGGTCTCTCAACAATATGTTCAAGACCAAGCATATGTTATTATTATTATTTTGAAGCGGAGGAAAGTGAAACGGAAAAACTAAGTAATTTGCACAAGATTGCATAATTGGTCTCCAGTAGAGATTAGCCTCAAACTGAGGTTTGCTGAGCTCAGAGTCCGTGTTCCTGTCTCTACGTGGCGTGGGTGGTGGTGGTAGAACTTGTGGGACTGTGGGCAAAATTGGCCCTCTGATCTTTTTTTTCTCGTTGTCGTTGTTACTCAGTTTATGTAATGTGAAAGCCTTAGTTGGGACTTGCCAGTTGCAGTCCCTGGGAGGTTCCTGCCCCGTCTACTATTACGTGTGGTCCGATTGGTACCTGCTTGCCTTCCCAGTCCCTGTGGGCATTTGAGTCTGTGGCCTCTGCCCTAGATAAGCCTGGCATTCCCTATAATATGTACACATTTTTTCCTCCCTTGGACTTGTTCTGATTACTTATCACCAGAAATATCTTCTAGGCTGCTTTGCAATTCTATTATGAAAATATAGATCATTTATCATTCTCCTAAGAATAGGCACAGACACATAATACAGTGCCTTGCATTCAATGTGTGCTTGCTAAATGCTAATTGATGATGGAAAAGATTTAAATATTTCTCTAAAAAATAAGGTTTTGTAGTTATTAAAATCTATCAAAATTTAATTTTGTCAAAGTCACTTCTCCTCAGTCTAAGAGAAGGTGGCTCAGTTCAACAGATGCAATGTTATCAGTTCGTAAAATCAAACTGGCTGTTATGCTTGGTACTGCATGGAATTTTATCAGGAAAGGTTGGGTTTATGTTGCTGTTATTGACAGAAAAGTTTTATAAAGCCTGTGCATTGGGAAGATTTTTGCACAGGACAGTCTGATGCCACATTTTTTTACTGAAGCCACTTTTCCTCCAAGTGAATATGTTTCTCATTTCCCTCTCCTTATAGGACTCTTCTTCTAGTCTTTACCAGAGCAATATTTGTTCTTACAGATTTGGATGTCTTCCAGGAGTTCCTACATTTACTTAGCACCAAATATTAATCAAACTACAATTAAGAGGAGTAATTATTGATGAAAATGATGCTTCGTTAACTCTCGAAAGGTAGACTAGACTACTCTACTCCCTTCCCGCCTTCAGGGTTGGATTTTGAATTCTAAACACTGGAATTCAATGCAATGTTTTACTTGTAGGAAGCTCTGTTTTATTTGAAATTTATAAAGGAAGTTCTGTGAGGTAAAACTGCTGTACAAGTACTTTTTAATGTAAGTCCGTGTATTAATCAGAACAGCTGCGTGGGTTACTAGGTAGATGGTAACACCAGGTGGCAATAAAATGTCTTCCTCATTACAGTCAATAGCAATGAGCTGCAGAGACCTCCTGTATGTGATGGCCTTTCTTGACAGGCATCCTCACTTGGTGGTAGTGAAAATGAGTATGGGTTGTATGAAATCATTTCAGCACCACCCTGAGCTTAATAGTGCTGTCTTTCATTGCCTGTTAACAAGCTGCGCTGGTGCCATAAAGTGTTCGAGCTGACAAATGCTGTCAAAGCTCCCTCAATGCAAAGATTTTCTGCTGTATTTAACACGTTAACTATTATTTTAATGATGCCAAAGCACACATCAGTTGTTGTTTGTTCAGCACACAGTGTGGTCTCTGGAGCCATCCCGTTAGCCACCAAGTACAGTCAATGGCCCATTCCAATGTCCTTAAATGGTAAAATTCTTCAATTCAAAGCTGTGCAATTATGCTGACTCTTGACAATCCATTTTCTTTCAGAAGTAAAATAGATATACATGCCTTCTGTGAAATTGTTGAGTTTGTGTAGTTTGGTGTTCAGTGCATAATATTAGACATGGATTTATCATAGAGACTAAGGCACAAGCGTAGAATGATAACTCCATGAAGGTTTTCTTATGAGATATCCATATGTGGTTCAGGGTTCAAGTTTATGAATATATAGCTACTTAATACTAGTTTACCAGTACCACTATGATTACTAATGAATACATGCATCGTGCTTATTCTGTACCAAGCACTGTTCTTAGTGCTTTACACATATGTATTTCTTTAAATTTCACAAAAAATTTATTTATTAGATGGCAATTTCCTTGTTTTACAGATTAGAAAAATTGAGGTATAGGAGATCAAATAATTTGTTTGATGGAGGTTCCTTAAAAATTAAAAAATAGAACCATCATATGATCCATCAACTCTGCTTCTGGGTATTTATCTGAAGAAAACAGAAACACTAATTTGAGAAGATATATACATCCTCATGTTTATTGCAGCATTATTTACAATAACCAAGATATGCAAGCAACCCAGAGAGCCATTGTTAGATGAATAAAGATGTGATATGTATAAACGAGAGTATATGTGTGTGTGTATGTATATGAATATACATCTCTCTGTTTCTCTCTCTTGATCTATATCATCTATATCTCTAGCTATATTATCTATAGCTATAATAGCTATATCTATATCTGTATCTGTAATGGAATATTATTCAGCCACAAAAAAATGAAATCTTGCCTTTAACAACAACATAGATAGACCTAAAGGGTATTATGCTCAGTAAAATAAGTCAGACTGTGAAAAACAAATGCCATATGATTTCACTTATATGTGGAATCTGAACAAAACAAACAAATGAAGCAAAATGCTCAGACTCATAGATACAGAGGAGAATCTGATAGTTGCCGGAGTGAGTGGAAAAGTTAAAAGGAAATAGGAGATACAGATCTCTAATTAGAAAAAAAATAAATCACGGTGATGGAATAGCATAGGGGAAGTAGTCAATATTATTGTAATAAGTTTGTATGGTAACAGGTATTTACTGGACTTATTCTGGTGATCACATCATAAGGAATATAAATGTTGAATCATTATGTTGTACACTCAGAACTAATACAATATTGCATGTTAACTATTCTTTGACAAAAAAAAAAGTAATTTGTATGCTGCCATACAGATGGGATATGGTAGAACCCAGATATTCAGGTTCCAAAGTTTGTGCACGTAACCAAAATTAATGCATTAAATCGACTGAAATGACATCAGATACACCCTTGGCATTGAAGGAGAGCACACATACCGAGTGCCTGCCTGTCTGATGGAGATTTTTTTTTACAGTTAACAAAGAGAACAGATTTCTTTTATAAATGTAGTTTAGGTTCACAGAGTTTAGATTACTGTTCTGGTCACGTTTTCCAAGTCTGAAAATGGAGAACAGTTGGAGCAGGAAAAGTGGACGTTTCTGGGTTCCATTATCCTTCTCTTTATCATGGGTCTTTCATCTCCCAAAGCACTGCTACGGTATAGTCTGCAACCTCAGATGGCGCTACATTCACAGCAGAATTGAATTTCATTTGCTGCCCTTAATAACTGTAGGGCATCCCTTTGGAAAGGACTTACTAAAGATTCTTCTTGTTTATTTGTATTTTGCTAACTTAAACTTTAATATTTTATAAACACCATGAGGAAGCTACTGATTTTAAGAATTAGGATTCATGTTTTCTTTTCCTTTTTGATTCTCTAAGTATAAATCAACAAGTAATGAAAGAGTGATTCCAACTGTGAGGTTATTATACCCAGTGAGTTGAATATAGGGATTATAATTCACAAGTAACTGATGACTGAATGGATATAGAGGAAGAATGAAAAGGTAGATTTTAAAGGTAAATATACAACAGTAATAATCTCTTCAATAAGACATGTATGAATCTAAAATTTAGACAGGAAGCCACACCGGAAAATCAGGCAGTTTGGATTTTCTCTTCGTCCTAATCAGTGTCTCCCTTCCTTTTCTGGTTGGTGTCACTAAGGCTTCTTATATATATCTCTGATATGTGTCTATTATAACAGACCTTTTGAATTGCACTTTATTTTCCAGGCAGTGATTTCTGTCCTAAGCTGAATTTTAGAACATGAAGGATGATTCACATATTTATGTTCCAGAATGTAGGCTGAGAAGAAAAATTTGCTCCTTTATTAATGAGAGCCCTTTAACATTTTGTATTCTCAAACTTAATCATTTGCTTGTTTGAACTAAAGTCATCTTCCTTAATCACCATCATTAGTGCCTGTCCATGACTGATTTTCTCTGAATTTTATAAGCATGTTAGAATTTAATGCATTTTACATTCCCCATTAGGGACTATTGGGGAAGATATTATTCAATATTTTACTGTACTAATATATATTTTCAAAGCATCAAAGCATAGGGTTAACTATAGGAATGTTCTGCCTCAGTGGTGGAAGGGAACCCTGATCCTGAGTGGTTCCCAAATTGGTGCGACAGTGGTGTTGGGGCAGGGAGAGAGCAACTGGCTGAGCGAGGTGACCTAGTCTTGATGCCATTTGATAGGTTAAGTTTTACAGGAGATTTCAGAGTTTACTTCCCCAAAGATGAGGAATATACAATAGTCTGCATGAGTCTTGAACCTTTCCAGTGATGAATAGTTCATTCACTAACTTTTGGAAATAGCCCCTTACACTTTGGGAATCAGTTAAAAATTCTTTATGCCCAACAAAGTGACTCATTACATTCATTTGTTCCTAGTTCTGATCTTTAAGACGACACAGAATGAGCCTATTCCTTTTCTACCAGGTGATCTTTTAAATATCTGTAGCCATCTTAATATTCCTAATGATTATTCTCATGCACATTGGGTCATGCAACTGTTTCCCATATTCCATATTTTGAAAATCTCTCATGATCACAATTCTCTTTCTTTGTATCTCCTGCATGTACAAATAGACCCTGCATTCCAAAAAGAAACTCCACAGTCACCCACACACATATAGCACCTTCTGGTTTCCCAAGTGCTTATTATATGTTTTCTTGATTTATCTTCTGACAGACACAGACCTCTCGTTGTGTACTCATTTGTCGTCTTTCTCCCAAATAGACCAGAAGCTCCAGGCAGGCAGGATCCTACCTTGTTTCTTGTATTCCAACTCCATGCACCGTGCTTTGTACACAACATTGACTTAATAAATAATTGTTGAATGAGTGAACCCCACCACCTACCTCAGGGTGGGAAGTGGCAACTGAATCAGCAGTCAGAGGTAGAGTAAGTTTCAGAGTTTGCAGGAGTGGTCAGTTTTGCAAAATGCTCAGTAAAATGGTTTCGCAAGTTCGTGTTTGTTTATTTGTTTGTTTCAGCTGCTTCTGATTTTTCTTGGGCTTAAAATGACTATCAGAGTATCCTGCATACTCAAAGAAATGATGAAATGATATTTTAATCAAATAGAGGCTTACATGAATAAAACTCCCCTTTTCTTAATTTATGAAGTTAGGAGGTTTTCTTTGTCTGTTTGTTTGTTTTAATACGTTTGAAAGCAGTATTAATCTAAAAGAATAAATAGATTAAACTATGTGTTGGAATATTAAAAGAAGAAAATTCAGTGAAAATGTTGATTGGGTAAATGTGATGTGAGGTTTAGTTAATAATAATTCATTCAAAAACAAACATTTATTTAAATGTCTTAGATGTTATGAGCATTTTTCAAGGCTCTCGAGAAATAATATTAATGAAACAGTCCGTACTATTATGGGTCTTATATTCTACTTGAGGAAGACTAACAACTCATAATCAAATAAATAAACAGGACAGATGAGGCATTAAAAAAAAAAGACATGTACAAAGCAAAGAGCAACATGCTGAAGAACATCAGGGAGGAGGAGATACAATGTCATTCTGGGTGGACCGTAGATTCTAGGGGACACAAGGGTAAACTGGGAGACTCATTGGAGGTATTGAAAGTAAGTTAGGAGAGAACGATGGTGGCTCAGACTAGCATAGTGACAATGGTCATGAAGAAAAGTAGATGGATTCGACATAGGTATTGGAGGTAGCACTGACAGGTCTTACTGAAGGATTGGATGGGGGATGGTGTAGAAGGAAGAGAGGAAGTAAGGGTGGCATTTACCATATAATGACAAGAAATTGAGGAAGAATATCCTACGAAATTCTGTTCCTGGAACCATCAAGATTATTGTCTTTATATAAATGGACATCAGGGTTCATAAAGTGATAGTCCCACATTGAGGTACAACCATGCAGTTTTGAGGTATACGAGAAAAGTCTTAAAAATGTCTCATCCCTTTTCAATCCTAAATCTTAGTAGCCTTCTTTTACATAAGTCTGAAGGAATAATGCAGACACTAGTCAGTCAATGATACACTATTTTTTTTTCCTCTTTCACAGGTCTCCCTTACATTTACTCAATCCATTATAATATAAATGTATCTGATACCTGTTGTTCCTTAGTCCTGTGAAATAATGGTAACTCTTCTCTACTCCTGTGCAGCATTTGACCAGCACATGCATAAATTTGCTTAGCTTTCCAAAACAGCTCAAGGTTTTGCAAAGATAAGACAGTTCATTTACATAACCTGGAGTAATTTGGCTGGCAAACTCAAGGAGATATAGTGTGTGGATCCAGTTTAACACATTCATTTAAACTGGCTGACTCCCATGTGTTCCCTGTGCTTGCAGAGGGTCCCATCTGTTTGGTTTCTGGCTAGATCCCACTGAGCCTGTGAGCATTAACATTTCTTATTGCAGATGCCCAGTGCTTCATCATTGGTTTAGGGTGCCCCAGATACTCACCAGTAACATCGTTAATTAGTACAATTATGTAAGTGGCAATTGTCTAGAACTATGACACCTGCCTGTTAGTAATCATCACTCAGATGATGGCAAGAGCCAAGACACTCTTTCTTGCATTTTTCCCTTTTTGCATCATGTTGGTTTTATAACTCCACAATGCCTTCTCCATTGCCCTCAAACTACTCAGCCCCTCATAACGACTTCCCAGGACCTCCCATAGAATTATCATTCCTTTATCTCTGAGAAGAGCTCTCCATGACAGTTGAACTAGACTACTTGACATTTCCTCAACAAAACCTTTGTTTTCACCCTTTGCACCTTTGCTCCTTGGGTGCTTTCTGTTTGGAAATACCTTTTCAACCCCTTTATCTCTGTCTGTCAAAGTTTGTACTCATTTCAAATGCCTGCCTAATGCTCCATCCTTTGATCTCCCAATAATTTGTTTGTTCCTCTCTTTTGATATTTTACCGCTTACCTTTTGTCCTAAGTATACATGTTAAGGATTTTATTGCCTCCTCCTCGTAAAACATGCTTTAAATTGTTTCTGTGCCAGCAGTACCTTACACACAGGATGTTGCCAATTAGAATTTGATGACTTTAAATTTTCAGTGTCTAACTATGGTCTAATTGTAAGAGACAGAAAAAAAGAAAAGAAAAAATAAATCTCAGGGCAGAGTTTTGAAATGACCAAGCCAGAGGCATACCTCTCCTGTTCCCATTTTCCATCATCAAGGGATCATTCTGCCATCAAGGTTATTCTAATATTTAATCTTTGTTGCTCTTCTATGGTTAAAGTGGCCTAGCCTCTTTGCTTTCCGAGTAGAAAATAAATACAATGAGAGCAATGCCTTGTTGTGGGCTGGACTGGGGAGAGGCCAGGTGTATCTTTAGAAAGGGCTGCGAATAGAGAGCCCAGTGAACTTGTTCCATCCCAGGACATGCTTTCTGTTGGATTATATTGTTTCCCTTTGAATTCTCCGCAGCCAGTCAGGTGTTTTCTTACTTATGTCCCTTGAGGAAAGCCAGTTAATCTAAGATTAGCCTGACAGTCCCTATTTTCCAGGTCTCTGGTTTCATCAATAAAGTAGGTTACATCTTTTTTGAGCTCCATTACCTCCTCCATATTGTGGCTTATTCTTTCCATTTTTGGCTATGTTCCCACTTCCTATTTCCACTTTTGAATGGGACCATTTAATTCAGTAATTGCTGGGACTATAAATGCCTGACAATCTTTTTCGTGTAGGTTTTTCCATCTCATTGCTCTTCTGGTTGCGACCACTGACTTTTAACTGAGTCAGGTGACCAATGGTGACACTCAGAATCACTAATGAATTGCCATTTTTATTCTCTTTATTTATTTATTTATTGGGGAATATTGGGGAACAGTGTCAGTGTGTTTTTCCAGGGCCCGTCAGCTCCAAGTCAAGTTGTCGTTCTTCAGTCTAGCTGTGGAGGGCGCAGCTCAGCTCCAAGTCCAGTGACCGTTTTTAGTCTTTAGTTGCACAGAGCACAGCCCACCATCCCATACAGGAATAGAACCGGCAACCTTGTTGTCCAGAGCCCACACTCTAACCAACTGAGCCATCTAGCTGCCCCTCCAGCAGCTCAGCAGCAGCTCCTTGTCTTCAATCTAGTTGTGGAGGGCACAGCTTGCTGGCCCATGTGGTAATCGAACCTGTAACCCTGTTGTTAAGAGCTCGGGCTCTAATTAACTGAGCTATCTGGCTACCCCATATTTACTTTCTAAATAGTAATGATTAGCTGATTTATTTCACTTATCATAAAAGCCTATTTTCTAGGAATTTGGGAAAAATTTATAAAGACCGTTACTTGTTTTATGCTAGAAGCAGTATCTTTAAAGTAGAATGTACACACCCCCATGGGGGATGTTGGAGCTATCCCATTATATTTATTTTTATATCATGCCTTTTTATTCCTATTTTAAATATACATGAAATATTTGCATAGTAGGACATGAACATAGTTTATAACAATGTATCCATCCATACTTAGGTGATTTCACTGATAGGGATGTGTGATCAAAATGTTTAGGGACCATTGGTTTTCAGAGCATTGAGTCTGGAGTCAGACCTGGATTCCCTGCTCCTTGTCCCCTTACTAGTTGTATGACCTTGGACTAGCCATTTAGTCTTTTTGAGTCTTATGTCCTCACCTGCAGATTGAAAGCAAAGCCATTTCATAGGGTTGTTGAGAGGTTTCTATGAGGTAATGTGTGTGAAGCAGTTAGCAAGTACATTGTACATTGTGTACTTGTTACTATGGTTATTCATAGTTATTATTGGTGTTATTGCTGATGTAGTTATTTTGCCCCATTTTCCTATTATTTCTCCATTGTTTTATGATACCAGGGGGACTGAGCTTACTCTACATGTCAAATACTAAAAAAACATCTCATACTAAACACGTTAAAAATGTGAATGAATAAAAATTAGAATTTACAAAACTACATACACGCACTCCCCTCCCCTATTAAAATTAATAATATAAATAGGTTTTATAATATAATATATTTGCATTACTTTTACAAGAAAAGGAGCAAAGTGATTCACTGGAGCTTTAAAAATCATTGAATCCATAATATATTCAATAGAGCCATTTTGTTGGTAAAGTTAGCTTATGATGACGTTAAATTCTTCTGGTATTTTAGAAATTAAACTCTTTTAGATAATGCTTATCATAAGCCTACATTTGTTGACCATGGCCACACCATGCTTGGTTTTAAAGCGATGTTCTGGTACACGATGTCTTGAAGAATAAAGAGCTTACTATGCATTTATCTGGTATGTTTGCTGAGATCTGAGGATGTAAGAGAATTCTTCAGTGAGGTAAAAAGAAGTTCACCATAGTTTGCAAGACTGGTTCATGTGGAATTTATAAGAATGGACTGACCAGAATGCCCTTTTAAAATTCCGTAGTTAATCTCTTTATTGAAAGCTGCTGGGCTAGTTGATTAAGGAAGCCTTATGGGATGACTGCTTTGAGTGTCATACAAATGAAGCTGAATTGTTGCTAAGTAAATCACTATAGATCAAAGTGTTTTGTGGTCAGAGTACTGCAGTTAATTTTTTTTTTTTTCATTAAGTTTTAAAAAGAAGGTGAAGGGTTGAAGAATGAAACACACCAAATTTGACATCTATGATGTCCATTTACATTTAAGCACTTTTTAAAGGATCTAATTCGAGCAATTGGGCAGGTAATGCAGGAAAGCATAAATGGGTAAATGTAAAGCTAAATCAATTCATAATTGTTTCCTCTTTAGAACTGCCCAGCTCCTTCTTAGCCCTTAAGAAATGAGTAGGTATGTAGAGAAGACTTCAAGTGTGCCCAGGGAAACTGAAGAAGCACATTTGTTGACTTGTCCCTGGTATAAAATTGCTATTGTCATAGTCACTTCAGCATTAAGGGTATACAGGACCTAAGGGTACATTAAGGTACAACAAAGGAACGAGACAAACAAACAAAGAAACAAAAACTCAGACACAGACAACATTTAGTGGTTACCAGAGGGTAAAGGGGGAGGGGGGTGGTACATGAGGGTAAAGGGGATCAAATATATGGTGAGGGAAGGACAACTGACTCTGGGTGGTGAACACGCAATGTGAGATATAGATGATATAATGCAGACTTGTACACTTGAAACCTATGTAACTTTACTAACCATTGTCACCCTAATACATTTTAATTTTTTTTTTTTTTAACAAAAAAAGGTACCCTGTGGCGTTAGGCATACTAAGGAATGACATTTTTGTCTTTTGTGACCCCCTAAACGGTAAAACTTGTATCTTGTTCATCTTTATTGTCCAGTGGCTAAAATAGTGTATGAATACATTTGGAGGGATTAAATGAATACATGAATGTATGTTTTGCTGGGTTAGGATAACAATGAGGAAAGAAATAAGAAAAAAAAAAAAAAGACTGAAATAGTGGACTGAAAATGGAAATTGAATCTACCATAAGAATTTCACCTGGGTTTTTGTTCCATAGTGTGATTTCACTTGTTGTAAAAAGTTCAGACATAGCTATGTTGAAATTTGTTTCTGTATAGTGTATAGCATTATGTATGTATATTTAATGATGTAATAAATGCAGCTTTGGGAAGGACTCACATTTTGACATATGCATTTTAGTATTTTCCAGGACAACTCCTAAAAACCCATTTTACAATGCTCATTTGACATACTAGTAAGTAATGATCTTTATTTCAGATATTAAAGTCAACAAATATATAGTAAATGTCTCATTCAAGGTCATAATGAAAACCAGTGTTAAACTTAGAAACAAAATCCATAAAACTGGGTGTCATTCTAATGCTTTAGCTAGAAACTTGCAGCCTACCTTACAGAACCAGAATAAGACCATTACTGATCATTGATTCTTCTAAAGCTGATCAACACCATTGGTCTATTTCTATAACTTTGATATATTATCACCATTGTTACCACCATCAATGTATCCATTTGGTTGACTAGTCATACATTAATGTTAATTTATTATCCTCATTTTTCCATTGGGGATAAGCGTAGTTTCTACAAAGGGACAAAAATAACACAGCAAATATTACTTGCTTGGTGATATTCTTTTTGAACATGCAGGGAAGATGACTTACAGAAGCATCAAATGCATGAAAGAAGAGTACACATCAAGTTTTTATGAAAGTAAGTGTGAACAAAGTGAATTCTTTAATACCTAACTAATTTAAGAAATGGCCTTAGATTGCATTAGACAACATAACTCACTTGTGTTTGGACTTCTTTATGCTGATGCAACTGGATCAGGAAGCAATAATTTCATCATGCTTGATCATCTTCAAGTTCTGTGGTGACATATTTTTTTAAGTTTAGCTGTCTTCCTGATGTTTCAACACACTGCAAATGCATTAGCAAATACCTTCTAATGTGAATGCACATTCCAATCATAAAACGTGGTGAGAGAAAGGATTTTAACATTGTCTTCAGTATTATGGTGATTATGTTCTCAGTTGTTGTTTATGTCCTGTGAAGGATGAAGGACGATGCTTACCGAATACTGGGAACGTCCTAACCTAGATTGCGGTGCTTCTCCATACCAGTGGCTACCCTAATAGAACTGCTGCCAGGCACTACAGATTTCCTTTCTTCTACTTCCTTTTCTTTTTTAATGATGCACTTGCACTGTATCCTGTAGCCTGGGATCTTTGATCTTTATTTTTTAGCTCTGTGCTCCTAACTCAAGCCTCCTGTTGCACTGCAGGCTCACCCCAGAGAGAGATGATTATGTGAAAGTTGTAAATGCTCCGGACAGTAGGGCAGCCTTTCTGGGACTTTTATGAAACATTAACCATACCAAGATGTACCATGCAAAAGCAAGGTCCTGTGAATAAACCAGTGCAGGTAGAGCTGCAGGCTCTTCTCTGCAGGATGCACACTGCTCTCACCAAGTGAAGGCTCTGAGGTGTCCTGCACTTGTAAAATCCTTTGGCTGTTCAATCCAGACTTTGCACAACTTCTTTGACCGTGGAACTCGTTTTTGTTTTGTTTTTTCTTTCATAAAGATTTTTAATAAACCATAATTTGCTGAACTCTTTCCTGTGCATGATATAAAAATGGAAATTGGATTAGGGGCTCATGAAGGTGAACCAAAAGTTCCAGTGGTGTGTTCTTCTCTTTGTCAGTACTGATTGGCCAATAGGAGATGTCTGCGGTTTGTTCTTCTAGTTGCAAATACACATAACATCCCAACATTATTAGAGACAGACCATTATAAACTAAAGAAAATTAAGTTTTAGATTAAAAAAAAACACACTTCTTGAATGTTTTGTCCAGTACATCATGAATTTTTGTAATAGAAACCATTTATAAGGTAATAGTTGTATGCTTCATTTTCAATACCTTGTTTTTTTTAGCCCTTTGAATCCTCCTGGCCTCTTACTTGCATTATTTATTTGCCGGTAAAGATACTGCTCCCAGATGTAGGGTATGAGGTTAACTGTGACCCTTCCTCTGATTAAAGCGTCAGGCTGTGCAAATTAGTAGTGTTCCCATGATTGGATGCATTTTGCCCCGTGGCACCCAGAAATCACTTCAGAAACAAAAACGTCTCCTTCTATATTTGTTCAAAGCAGTTCAGAAAATAGTTTGTCTTTTAGTGATATTTTTGATCGACTACAAAATATATAAAGTTAAACTAGATCTTGGTAGGATAAAACATTCTGTCATGCTAACTTTTTCCTCCCCGCGCTAGCAGCAAAGAAAGCCCATTGAAATTTAATGAATAGAAACTAGAATCACATTTCTTCTTAGTTTGGTCTTTTATTTTCTCCCTTAGGCTTAGTATAAATGAGTAGAGTCACAAACACAGGGAGATTTTTTTTTTCTTCCATAGAGAATATGTAGGTCACTAATGTCACCGGTTTGTGTCTGAAATAACATTCAGCTTAGATACGCTGCCAGTAAGTCACCATCAAAGCATTAGCTTCAATTTTGCAGTGACTGAGTCCTTGGTGGAGTAATGTGCTGAGATGTGACATTACGTTTGCTCTATGTGTTATATTCCTGGCATCAACATAATTTGAGTTTTTATTAGGTTGGAAAAGAAATGAATAAATCCTAGCTAACGTACATTGATAATTGTTCTCAATTTAGGAGCTGCTTTAAGTTATACGAATCTTTTGCCAAAATGTAGGGAGTGGTGTTGATCTTTGCAGTCTCCCAGAACATACTAGGATTTCTTTTTCCCCCCCATAAAAGTCACTAAATTGTGTCACCGACAGATAGGATATGAAGGAAAATTTCAAGATTCTACCCTGTTTTAAATACTAGTTTCAGAAAACAAAATATTTTTATTTCTGCACAAACTTTTAAGAGCCTTATTCATTAAATAGATTGGTTCTTCCTCTGAAGACTACACTAAATGTTGAGTATAAAAATGTATAATGCCCTAGAAAAACATCTAAGATGGTTATTTTAATATAAATTCTCTGTGTGACTAATTTGCCAGGCAGACTATTTATACTGATACATTTGATGTGGAAATATGCCAAGCTTTAAAACTTTCAAGAGAACATGTTTAGAAAGTTTCAGTTAAATACTTTGCTAGATACCAATTTTCTAAGAATACTTACATTAATACTGAAAGACACTTCTTAACTTTGTACAGAAAAAATAAATATTTTAAGTTGAGTGACTCTGCTTTTTCCTTCTCATCTTAGTATTAATGTTCCTTGAATCAGACATCAGTTTTAATTTTTCCTCCTTTATACTAATGTATTACAAATATTTTTGTCCCCAAAATCAAAGATGACTTGAGCTCAAGCTGATATAAAATAAATATTAATTAGTGAATTAAATTCACTAGCCATTAGGTAAGTATAAAATTTATGTAAATTATTGGTTTAAATGCTGATAGAAAAAAATGCTAACTAGTACTTTATTGTAATTTTATATTCTATAGTGTTTTTTACTTTTCCTTGTGCTTAACTTTAAGAACCTTATGAGAGAGTGTTTATTCCAAATGACCATTTTATATTATAGATGAGGAAATAAGCTGAGTCCAGTGAACTGGAATATAAGTATATAACATAATTTATTTATTTATTTTTGTTTTAAAAGAAAATAAACCCTCAAATGTCTTAATAATTATGGTGCAATTAATGTTTTTGGTTAAAGTTTCTAAAGCACACTCTATAATGTAGCCAATGATTTTCTTGGGTATATAATTACAAAGCACTGACCTACGCTAATTTTAATATGTCGATGTGGTTCTGTACCTTAGGATCTAAAATACTCCATGACCTTCAGAATTTCACCAGTTCATTTTTCATTATAATCTATACTAACCACAATACAAACTCTGCATTGTAGAATATGTTTTATTAAGACCAAGAGAACCTCAAGTAGAGTGAAATATACTTACGTTTTGGCTTTAAACATCATGAGAAAGGCTAAAACAAGTATTAAGAAGATATTAACCTACCTTCATAACCAAGTCCATCATCTTGAATTTGAATGAATCCATGAAGTGAGATGCGCCCCGTACATTTGTGAGTTGTGTTTACTATATTCTTTATATTGCTTTTTAGATGAAGACACAAAATCACATGCGTATACACACTTACAGACACATTTGTGGAGGCACAAATAGAGAACAATAAATGAAGTCTGAAATGTAGCTGAATCCTGGAAATTTGGATCAGGAACTTCTTTGTGATGAAGTAAAACACATAGGTAATAAACATATGTCTTAATGGACTATTTGGTAGCAGCAGAATTGCATGTAGAAAGTAAAAAGACATTTCCTATAATCAAATTCTTATTATACCTTTAAAAAATTCAAATGCAAGCGTGGTAAACTAATCTGAGAAACAGCAAGTGGCATTCCCAACAGGCAAAACATCAATTTTATTATGTTCATAATAGTGATTGCAGTTAAATAAACTAATATTATTAGAGCCTTAATGAACAATATCTCATGCATTTTGCTATAAAATAAAAATGTAAGATGAATATTAATGCATTATATAATTATATAATAGTGTTTGTAGGACAATCTGAAACATATTTTACAACCCTGAAAAGTAGACAATCACTATAAGGTGATTATTTTAAGTGATTTTCGTAGACATCTTTTACTATTCAAAAACAGTTGTTTCACATTTTCTTTTCTTAAACAATATGTGTTTACATTTAGGTGACAATAATTTTCCATTTCATACTTCATAGCCATCTGACTAAAAGAACATCCATTTTAAAGTAAGGCTGTAGAATTATAGATTCATCAGATTTTTGCAGATAAAGAAACTGACACACAAAGTATTCCAAGGGTTAGGTTACTTGTTTATGACTGGTCTGTAGGTTCCCAACCTTTAGAAACACCAAGTCACAGAATTACCTCTGCTTCAACTCAGAATTACCAAGTGTGCTTTACAGAATTATTAGTAATACTCTGGATTTATATTTGCCAATTTCCTTTTTAAGAATATTAATTATATATTTATATTCATGCAGAGATTAAAACAAAGTAGACAATATGCAATTATTTTCTTTTGTACTGTACAATCATTTACCTTTTTTAAAAACACGTTTCTCTGAGGCAGTTATGACTGATAGTGATACTTGCTTGCACCTCAAAAATTCGTTTTTGTTTGACAGTTTCTCAAAAAGTTAAACACAGAATTACTATATGGCCCAGAAATTCTCCTCCTAGATACATATTTAAAAGAGTTGAAAATAGGTACTTGAACATGAACATGTGCACTCATGTTCATAGCAGCAAAACTCACAGCCAAAAGGTAGAAACGTCCCAGATGCCCATCAGCAAATGAATGGATAAACCAATTGTGGTCTGTCCATTTAATGGAATAATATTTGGCTATTAAAAGGGACGAAATACTGATAGATGCTAAAATATGGATGAACTTCTAAAACATGGTACTAAGCAAAAGAAGCCAGGCACAAAAGATCCCATACTATGTGATTCCATTCATATGAAACATGTAGAACAAATAAATTCATAGCTACAGAAAGCAGATTTGTAGTGACCAAGGACTAAGTGGAGGTGGAAGTTAATAGTAACTGTTTAGTGGGTATGCAATACTTTTCGGTGTGACGAAAATATTTTCATCTAGGTAGAGGTGGTGGCTACAAAACATTGTGAATATAATAAATGCCACTGAGTAGTTCAGTTTAAAATGATTGGTTTCATGTTATATGAATTTCACCTCAATACATTAGTTTTTAGAAGAATGGGTATGGCAGTGTTCCAAGAAAATTTTATTTGCAAAAATTTTACTGCTTTTAGTATCGAGTGCTATGCACTTAATAAATTAATGTTACTAATGCAGCATTGTGGATTATTTAACATTATTTAGATTATGGTAATTTATAATTTCTGAAACAAAAAAGCTAGCATTTCAAACAATTGAGGTATTATTTAGCTTAGTGAATTCTGACAATTTACCTTTTGCAAAATTTTTGGTCTCAATAGAATTTGGTGTAGTCTCCATGAGAAGTTTCACAATTGGCACAAGTTACCTACCCATATTTGTTCACTATTGCACATTTACTCTTGGATAGTAACGAGCCAAGTTCTTAGATTATTTAATGATTACTGAAAGCAGCTTTATGATGTAATGCTGCGATACCTCCTAAATAGTTGAGGAAACTTAAGGTTTATATTTAACTGGTCTGGGACTGATACCAAACCTTGTTCTGTAACCATTAAATTAACTTTAATCAGACACATCCCACAAAAATGAGTTATTTTCAGTGGTGCCACCGTCCCCAACTCCAGCCCCAACAGAAGTAAAGTGGAAAATAAAAAGTATTTGTTACTGTGTTTGCTATAAGAGCCATGCTGAAATTCATTCAGTTGAATGTTTTGGAGAGGGTTTAAGTCTCATTATGTAATTAAAGCATTAAATATACAAGGGAGCTTGATAAAAATATTATGCTATATTATGTGCCTGTGAATATTCAAAAAAATTAATAAGTTTACATCATGTTCAAAAGTGTATTCTTTTATTTGAAAAAATATTTGCAGAGTGCCTAATAGGCTGAATAACATAAAATCCCTGCCTCTGTGGAGACCTTGGATCTGAGAAGATACATGATAAGCAAAGAGATATTTACTAGGCTATTAGGTAGTGATGAGTGTTAAGGGGACCACTAGAACAAGGGAAGAGCTGGAAAGTATATGTGTATGTTTATATGCGTGCTGCATGCCCACCTTTACAGAGTATTGTTAGGGTAGAGTTCACTGAGAGAAGACTGACCAGAGACAATAGAAAGTACCTGAATAGTTCATGTGTATGTGTGGGGAAAGGCCATTCCATGTATAGGGAGCATCATATTCAAATAGCTTGAGGTAGGAGTGTGCTTGGCATTTTTGAAAGCCAGCAAGGGACCTGTTTGTCTGGATTGGAGTGAGAGAAGGAAGAGTGGGGGGCAGAGATGGAATAAAGAAGGCAGGAAGCTCTTGCAGGAGTCTAGCTCCTTGCTACGTCCTCTGAGTGTGGTCTCTGCTTAAGCAGCATCAGCGTCACCTGGGACCATCTTAGAAATGCAGACTCTCGAGCCCCACCCCAGACCTATTTCTGCATATCCCCCAGTGATTTGTACAAACTTTCAAGTTTGAGAAGAACAGATTTAGGGAAGAAATGAGGGTGGCTTGGGATAGGGTAATTTAGGCAAAGGTGTTAACTAGCGATGGGGTGCCTTTTATTGCAAAAGAGAAAACAGAGAGTGATAGAGATTTCTTAAAGGGATGAGAAAAGAATCCTAGCTAGCGATGCATTTAGACATACAAAGAAGGATTTGAATATTCATATCTGGCGAGTAGAGATGGGGGCTAGAGCTATAAATTTGGGAGCCATTAGGATAAGATGGTATATAAAACCGCGGGACTGGATGAGATCACCCAGAATATAAGCAATTAGAGAAGAGCGAGTTCCAAGGACCGAGGTTTGTAACGCTCCAACACTGGGCCTCAGGATGAAGAACATCCAAAAAGACAATTAACAGTGAATCCCAAGTGAAGCTGTAGGATAATAACTAGGAACACGGGGTGCTCTGGTGTTCCTAGCACCAAGTGTAGACACAATCAGAGAACTCTTGGATGGCTCAGATGATTGGTTTACTCACTTGTTCCTCGCATTCAAAACGGTGTCAGAACAGTGCCTTGTATTCAAACAGTGTTCAAAAATAAGCCTCCGGATAAATGAAGAACAATCGTGTGTTTTATTACTTGGCATTTTTAGGACTCCTAGATTTATGCACTTGTGCAGTGTCAAGCGATGGGTCGTCTGTTTTTTTTTGCACATGATTACTCACCTAAGTGCTATAAGTGACTTGGGTGGAAATTTTTGCTGTTATGTTTAATGTCCCCTGCCATTTTCACTCCTTTAGTGTTCCCTCTTGGCTTTTCAGATGTAAATATTCACAATCCTCTCTTTTCTTGCAGTATCTTTTCTTCTGTCTCTCACAAACGTCATGCACAAAGAAAGGGTAATAGCTTTTAGTCACAAAGATGTGTTTCTTGATAGATAATTTGAGGAGAAACAAATGGAACTCTTAATGTTTTTCAAGGAACTGATTTGGTAAATCAAATTTATTTTATCGTGATCTCTTCCTAAGAATCAGACAAGAACTTAGAACCAAGACTTGTGAGTTAAACCCTAGGTTGTTATTTGAAGCATGTTTGCTTTGACCATTGGTTTACATACCAGAGATTTAAGTTTAAGGTTGCAGGTTTGACACATTTGGTTATGGGGGTTGAGCAGGGGACATGGTGAATTGGAATACAGGATGAGATACCGAATTGTACCTGAGTAGTCCAAAGGGAACTGGGACTCTCAGGTTTTGTTTACCACTGTAAGCTTGATAAAATTTAAAAGGCAAGGCACAGTCAGAAGTGTTTATGTTGGTGCGATTTAAAATGGAAAATAAAAATCCAAACGTTGCTCTATGTTGAATACCCGAGGTTGGTTTAGAATAAAGAGTTTGATGACATTTAGTTTGTGAAGTGGGCTACACTGGCATTTCTCTGTCCAGCCATTGGTGTGTGTTTCAAACTGTGTGAAGAACAACTGGACCTGAGAGGGAAGACATAAGAGGTAGGAGGGAACTTTCAGGAAAGAGAAATTCCAGGACCAACTTAACCTATCCCTGTTTTTATTAATTAAAAAAAAATACTGAAAACAGTTATATTCAATTCAACAAATTAAAAAAAATAAAATTCTTGACCAGCCCTTTGGTTCATAAAGTTGTGGATGCCACAGGAGCTATCGAGTTGCTCATCATAACCCCTGGCCTCAGGTTGATTATAGGCAATAGAGGCAACTCATTGCCTTCAAAAATGAGCAACTGGTATTTATATCTTGATCAATATTAACATTTTTCTTCCATTTTTCTCCTTTTCCTTTCTTTTCTCCTTCATAGTTTGAGTGGGTATAAGCACCTGTTCGCAAGATAAAAGTATTTTCAGGGCATAAAAGGCCATTTTTAGCAGACGTGTATGACTATTGCTTAGAAGGAAATGGTTGTGCAAGCCTACTATGGCAATAGGGCAAGAAGACATGGTACAAGGCAAAATATGATGTGACATAAAGTTATAGTGTTGCAGAAAAACGGCAAGGACCGAGAAATTCAAGCGGCACGCAGAGATCAGGGAGAACACAGTTTTACTACGCCGGCGGGCTCAGCAGGATCCTTCCCAAAAGACTGAGACACTAGCAAGGTTTTGAGCAGGTTTTTATGGGTTGGGGACTTCCTTGAGTCGGGGAAGGGGTAGGTGTCATCTGGTGATTGGCTCAAGGTGTGGCTTGGAGGGGGCTATGCAGAAGTGGGCTGGGGCTTAGGCTGGGGACTTCTCTCTGCTGGGGCCACCATTTTAGCTCAGTTCCACGTGGCAGGGAACCATTTTAAGGTCAGTTTCCCCATCAATAGACTCATGTGAGGGCAGTTATATTAATTTGGGGAAATCAGGAAGGGTTTTTATGGAAGAGGCAGCCTTTAAATTTACCTTAAAGGATTAATAAGGTTTTGGAGGTGAAGGAGAGAATAAGGGAAGGTGCACATTTATTTAGGTGGCTGCATTAGCATCAGCTGAGCCAATGAAATGACATCAGGCGATCACTGATAGAGGTGTTTGGCATGTGGCTAGGCAGACAAGTATGTTCCTGGAAGTCAGTTCAAGGTGTAGTGTTTCTTAACTCCAGAGGCACTGGACTGCTTTTAAAGCCTTTGAGCAGAGAAGTGATGTAACTAGACCTAGGCTCTAAGAAGATAAAAGTGCAACAATTTAGAGAATGCAGTCTGGTGTGAGAGTTGGGAAAGAGGAAGATAGTTGTAGCAGTCCAGTTTGGAAATAGTGAGGTCCTGGGGGAAGGTGGTCTGGAGATTATCAGGGCGAGGGAAATAGACAGGAAATTGGAGCGAATGTGAGAAATATTGGGGAGAGAAATGTTGGGATGTGAGAAATAGGATTGGGCAGTGGTTGGGTTAGGAATCAAGCAAAGGGAAGGATTCTGAGGCGGTGGTATTGGACACAGGGGACTAAGAGAATGGTTGTGTCTTACTTAAAATAGAGATGCCATGAGCAAGAGTTGGTTTGAAGGGGTGGAGGATGAGTTTAACTCTGCACTTGTACCTGGAGCTTGTACAGGTGGAAAATGTCTTACAGCCAGTTGAGGTAAGCCTGGGCTTGGCAGGGAGAGCAAAGGTACCAAAAGAGATTTGGTCCTTATGTGTTTCAATATAATAATTGAAGCTGGATGAAATCACATCATCCTTTTAGGTGAATTTATACAATTAATCTACTCGCTCATTAAAAGAAACCTTTAAGCCAATACCTTGTGAGATACTTCTTTTGTCTACAGTAGAGCAAGAGTTCAAGATAATTTCCTTGAACAAGGTTTGTAGCAAGAACTCTGTTGAAAACAGCTTCAGTCTTTGTGCCTACAATAGCAGATTTTTCCGTAAATGTGAGCCATGATCCAGTGAAGAAGGCATTTCCCTTTCAGGCATGACGTGCGTTTGATATCCAAGGGCAAGGTTTCTTATTTGATTGCCAACCTCCCTAATTAGGAGGCCTTGAAGATCATTGCCTCAAGGTTGTTCAAGCTGAAAAAACATTCACAAGCACAAACACATTTTATGTCCAGTAAAAGTCACTGTAGTTGACTGAATGTAGTTAGTTATCATGGAGACTTACCTTTAGCTCCAGGTAAACAGGGCCAGCAGCATTCGTATTCAAGACAAAAGACAGCCATCAGTGTAAATTCTTGTCTCCTATGCAAGGTGTATCTTTTGATCTTTTCAAAAAGAGCTAGAAAATTGGATGGTATTTGCAGGAGCCTTTCAGCTGAGAAATGTCAATAATGTAATCGTGTTGAGACCAGTACATGGAATTGACTGGTTGGGAGATGGATACAAGAGCAAGGATGAGATGTGTATCTGATTATTACATAGAACTGAGTTTGTGCATGAGATCCAGGTTCATCAGGCTATGGCAGGAAGCAGCATTAGGAGAATTTGATGAATCCTCTAAGCAGATTTCTTAGTGGCAGCTCCAAATCTCAGTTTTTAGAAGACAGAAAGAAATCAAGTAAATTTCCTCCTGCCATTTGCATTTGTAGCATATAACCCTGTTTCCTCTATTTGGTGGATAATCTGGTGGCTGTAAAATCCAGACAGGTCATTCCACTTCCTTCAAAGAGTGAAACACCTTCACTGTGTACTGAATTTATGCAAGCTGAGCAAGTTTCAGGCCGCTCTTCGTTGGTTTATATGTGAACTGCAGGTTCTATCTGCCTAGTTTAAAAGCTATATGCAAAATAAACAGTATCTGTAAATAAAATTGTTCGATTTTGTAATTACTGCAATGTGCTTTTTGGCTTTACTCTTTTCTTCCTATTCAGTTATTTGGAATTATAATGAAATTTATTTCTCTTTACCTGCTACTGAATTATCTGTGAATAGAAGAGAAATAAAATAAATAGTTCATAGAATCCTAATAACATTAATTTGAAAAAATGCTTGACTCTGTCTCCAGTGAGAGAGAGTGTTTTTGACACCACAATATTATCTGGGCAAAATGAGTTTTTTATCTTAAAATGTAAGAAATTCTATAATTGAATTCCATAATTCTTTGTATCACACTAGAATTTGTACTTATCATGTTGATATTATCTGAGAATCTCTGAAATCCTACTGATGTATATCTTAGAAGAATTAGGAGGTGATTGGTTGGAAGTGACCTGTGAGTGGCTTACTCATGCCATCAAGGCACCAGTAAACATTCTCATTCTTAGAAAGATAGCCACCATTGTCATCCTTGTGATAAGACTGAATATTTATTGAACATTTACAATGTTCCAGAGACTATTGTAAATGCTTCCTTGCATTTTCTCATGTAATTTTTACAAGGCTATGAGGTAGTCAATATTATCATCCCCTTTTTATGCCTGAGAAAAGTGAAACACAGAGAATTTAAGAAGATTCCACAGCTTTTAAGTAGTGGCAGCTTGACTCCAAAGCCTGCATTGAAAAACCAAGCAATTAATAAAAATTTGAACCACCAATTTTGCCATGTAGGAATATGCAGTTATCATCCAACACATTTCTTGAATATTAATTGACCTGTGGTTTCTCCAAATAGAGAAAATTTTAGAAGATAGTTTCTTCTGTTTTCCCATGTCTTTTGGGAAAATAAATTTAATTGTGTATTCATTTTATATCTTGTGACTCCAGTAAGTGTGCCAACTTAATAAGAGCAGAGGTTTTGATTTTTCTAGTCATATCTGCATCCCCTCCTCCTGTTCAGTGCATTACTGTGTAATAGATGCTTAATTAGTCAGACTGTTTCAATTGTGAAAATGTAGTTTGGGGAATTGTGAAAATGCAGAAAAAGTAAATATCTATGTATGTATATATAAATATATACACACACAGACACTCACACATATATATGTATATCTATCTTTCTATATATCTTTATATTAAGTGTATATTTGATATGTCAAATACTTGAGTGTGCAACCTGCAGTAGAGTTACACAATAAAGTAATATTATGTCAGGAGTTTAAATAATATTAAGTACATTTTGTAGTGCTTTTGAAACATGGGCAATGTTTCTTAGGCATTGGGGATATGAATTCAAAAGCTGAGAGTTCATGTGAATAAACATTTCAAGATAACATGATAGGCCTGGGGCCGAGGTTATCTGGGCGATGGTGTATCTGGAAGAAAGTAGGGTAAGTCTAGAGCACAGCAAACACAGGGCATATGTTTCATTGGGTTCCATGCAGACTAGATGACAAACATTTCAAACATTTGATTTCTTTATCTGTATGCTTTACAATCTTGAGTAAATGATAGGTAATAGGGCAAGAAAACATTTTTAAAACTTGAAACATGTTGTTGGAAAAGAAACAGTCAAAATGCAAGATGTTCTTCCTCTTCTTAGCAAACATGGGAGTTTTACTGCTTACCCCAAATCATCAGGATAAGAAGGACATTTGTCAAAGGAGAAATTTAGAAACACTATTGTACAGAAAATGTCTTGCACCTAGTGAAAGTCTGAAAAGAAGTATCATTCCAGAAAGGGCTGTCTCCAACTTAAAAACATCAGAGTGGGATAAAGAGTATTTCTCATTGAAACCCCAGAGTGAAAACCACTTAGAGAATCAGAATAGTCCAGCAAGAGGTTGTGGTAGGGATTTGGAGCCTGGCTTAGAACGTGGATCTCCCAACCTGTGTAATCAAAATGGATGGCAAAGCAGCTAGGATCAAGGGTGGCAGTATGGACAGTGGCCGCCAGGACAGTTTCCAGGGTTTGAGAGTGGGTTTGTGATTGGCGACAAAAACAAACCCCCCACCTCCAACCCCAAAGAAAAGCAGACACGCACAGCAATGCACAATGAGAGGTCAGTTTACAATAGCCCAAATGTTAGTACAATTCAAGGATATAAATACCTATAAAATAATATAATAGATTTATGAAACATGAGGTTACTATTGTGCAGTGTGTATATGTGTATCTGAACTAAAAAAATGAATCCCTACAAATCAGATATTGAGAAAAAACAGAATCTAGGTAGAGATGGTGGTTGTGGGATGGAACTTAAGTTTGTGAATTAATGTCATATCATTCTCCTCCAAAGTAGCTTTTGATTTCCAAACACTTTGTATTGGATAATTATCCAGTAAATTCATAGCTCAACTCCCAATCACAGTTACTCCTCTCCCTCTTCCTTTCCCCAGATCTGTGTGTAGGGAAAGACTTAGGGGTCTCTAGGGAAGGATGTGAAGACCTTTGATCGTGTCTTTCCCACTGTGGGACTGGTGCTCTGTCTTTGGGGTGTGGGCACTGCATCCCCTATGGAGCGTTTGGTCTGGTTGTATCCTCTGAAGTCTTGCTGGTGTTTTCTCTTGAAATCTGTAAATTGGGTTTCTCTCTTGCTGACCCCCTGTGGCGTGGTCCTATAGAACCCCTCTGAAATCTCGCCATAACTTACGTATTTGTTTATAAACTCAAGTGCTGCATCCCTTAACCCTAGACTCTAGTGCCATTAGTTCCCACCAGAATTCAGACCTTACAAGTACTCATTTCTGCTTGCTTGAATTTCTGAAACTTCCCTCCTGTGCATGGCCCACAGGAGCCAGGAGCAGATTTCCTCCTAGAGTTCCAAACATGGGGCATATGAACAAGTACATGGGTTCTGTTTGTTCTCACCCTATTTCCAAGATTTTAGGCCCAAGTGAGGAAGATTATGGCAGCCTGATTCCCCTACCTTGGTTTTAATTCCTTCCCACAACTCCTGAGACAAAAGAGTTTCCTTTTCTGCTGTGTGGATAATAACCTTGGCCTGTGACATAGTAACCTTATCCAGGGAAATAAGCATTATGCCCGAAATATTCATGAAATATAGACCAGGCATTAAAAATCATTATCCTTGGGTTGTGGGACTGCAGAAGATTCAATATATCTTTTCTTTTTTTCACCCTCCCTCCACCAAACCTTCGACAATGAACAGATGCTATATATATTCAGAAAATGGAAAACAGTATTTACAAATTCCACAAAATACAACTGAACAGAATTTCAATTTTGCTGCTTATAGAAGTACCTTCTATTATGAGCTATACGATTGTGCAAATACTAATAGACTGTGATGGATAAAATGTAGAGTAACAGCAGTAGAAATCAGACAAAGAAAACTCAACAGCTTTGGTAAGGGCAAAAGCTGCCTGCAGAGTGCCTGGGTCAGTGTTCTTTCACAGTGGTCAGTCAAGGCAGACAATTACAACTTGTAGAATTCTAAGAGAAGACAAAGGGTGTTCACTCGTAGAATTGCAACTGAGTGTTTTGTCTACTTTCTGTTGTTTATCTTCCATCTGTGGCTAGACGATCATACCACTTTCCAAGCCTCAGTAAGTGGTGAATTAGGAATTGAAGGAGAGCCTTGTTTTGGTTATAAATAGGGTCATTATTTCATAACCTCTGCTGCGGGGGTACTGTGGGTGATGTTCTGAGGGTTTCTCAGCACATCTCTGCCAATTCCCTTCCACAGACCCCTCCAAATGAATAATCAAAGAGAAACCCATGTTCTTGCTGTGTAAGCTCACTGGATGCCCCCACCTCCTGTATACATCAGATTACCTCTGCCCAGCTTTTCCGAGAGGGAAATTCTGGAGCCCCTATTGTTTATCTAGCATGTTTTGGTTTTTCTCAACCAATCTCTTTGCTTTTGTTTCCAGTTGATGGATCCAATATACTGCCTGCTTGTGGTATTGGTGCTCAGAAAGACAGACATTACCTGTGTCTGAGTCTGATCACTAAGGGCTGCAAACCCAACAAAGGGGAGAGCATAAGTGTGAGAGGAACCATTTCCTACTACATCAGGATCAAATAACTCCAAGGGAAAGGTGCAAAAATATGTTAAATATTGTCTCAGTGACTTTTATTTTAAAAAAAGTGTATGATGGAGTTCATCTGAGAGTACTGTTAGGCACTTTATAAATTCCAAATAAATACGGGTTTAATTGGATTGATTGAACAAAGAGGTAATAGGACTTGGAAGTGACTTTATCAATAAAGAAAGGTTTGTGGTGTTACATAGAAGGAGTTTTCTAATGATCTGACTTACTTTACTAATCTTCAGGAAACACTGTGGTACATTTTGTCCTAAATAAATACTTCTCAAGGGAGTACTCAAGTGGCTATTAAAATTTTAAGTGTCTTGCATTTTTTTTTAATAGATGCTTTGCTTAGCAAGTACAAATGTGAGTCCCCCAGATTCCCACACCCCGCTGACTTGAGGCTAACAGTGCAAGTATTCATTTTTAGGTGTACAGAGAGGTCAGGACAGTTAGGAATCAAACTTACACTGATGAATGGGTATTTTTTAAATGGTTGCAAAATTTATTAGCATCTCTACTGAGACATTTCATAAGTACTAAATGATGTCAGCGGTTTTGTGCTTTAGTAAATATCACTAATAAAATTCCCAAAGAGATAACTCTTGTTGAATGAAGAAAAAATAATTAGATTTAATCATCATGTGCAGGAATTAGAGCTGAAGAGTAAAGGTCATGGAGAATTTATGTCATATAGCTAGAACAGCTAGTAAGAAAATCACAGCAATGCATGGTAAGTCAAAAAATTTTAAAACACTAAGGCAATTTTAATGTTTCCACTTTTCATGAAGGAAATATAATTAATAAAATTTCTGTTCAGGGTTAATTATTGCTGCTACACATTGCTGTGGTATGACATTTAGTAACATGTTCCCCTTTTTATTCCATTAGCAACTGATGGGATAATAAACATTATGAAGTACGTGAATCCTGTTTGAAATAAATAAATTACCTCTGAAATTCAAAACAACTTCATATATCTCAATTCTTCTGGTAGTGGAGTCAGGCTCACCAATGTTTATGAATGTATGTGTGTATACAGAGGGTGCAAAAATATATATACATTTTTAAGAAAGGAAAAAACTATTAAAATTGTAATACTGAATATATACCGATAACAAAACATGAATACAAGTCATGTATATACATTTTTTGGCACCCCGAATATAATCAGTGTACAATAAAAATAGGTAAATATTATCCCACTGATTCTTAATACTGAAAATACATCGTTGATGCTTACTTGTAAACTCTTTAATATTTACCTTAGGTACAGTTTTCAGATCTAATGATCACTTTTCTGCATATACAGTCCTCAAACTATTCCTTTTTCTGTATTTCTATCTCTTATGTTTCATTTTACAAGAGAAAATGCTAAACACGGACTGGGACAGCTTTGTGTAATAGAACAGGCATTGAACTAAAAGTCAGGGGTAGGTCTCTCAACTGATTGCCCTCACTTAATGGCTATATGAAGTTGGGGGACCCCACCTGACCTAGTATACCTGTATATGCCCAAGGTGCCAAAAAAGTATACATATGACTTGTGTTTATCTTTTGTTATTGGTATATACCGCGTTTCCCTGAAAATAAGACCTAGCCAGAAAATCAGCTCTAATGCATCTTTTGGAGCAAAAATTAATATAAGACCCGGTCTTATTTCACTATAATATAAGAGCGGGTATAATATAGTATAATATAATACCAGGTCTTATATTAATTTTTGCTCCAAAAGATGCATTAGAGCTGATTGTCTGGCTAGGTCTTATTTTCAGGGAAACATGGTATTATAATTTTAATATAGTTTTTTCCTTTCTTAAAATGTGTATACATATTTTGGCACACTCTGTTATATATACATATATATGTATATATATATGCACACATATATGTATATATAATAAACATACAATATGTTTACATATCAACATACAATAATATATATATAATACACACACACACACACACACACACACACACACACACAATGGATAGGTCAGTGATAAGCACCGCTTTATTTAATTCTAGTTTCTGAGGTCTCTCTTAAGTAGTGGTCCAACATGTTGACTTCCTGCAGCGCCTCTTCCTTAGGACCTTCTATAGTTACCTCCAAGTTCATTCTTCAGAAACGAACTTGTGATTTCTCTCCCATGCTCCCTGCCACCCTTTCCTGACATGTATTTATAATAAGTACTTGGGATTTTCCAATCTCTGTTACTGGCAATGGAATTCTCCTGGATCATCCTTTCCCATATCTGGTCATGTGTCAAGTTCTATCTGTCTGGCTTTTCAATCCTGTATCTAATTTTCAAACTCCCGTGTCTAATCCTACTCTCTTACTACTTCGCACTGGTAGTCAAGTATTTTGCCTTTAAGAATCATCAGCAGCCACACCAACAGAAACATTTGCACAACACTAACCACATTACTTTGTATGGAGTAGGGTTTTTATAATTACTCTCATTTGCCTACCTGCTAGAAATACGGCTGCTTCTAAATCAATCTATTAGAGTGTTCCAAGGCAAAATGCTAAAAATTCCCACCAATGAAACCTAGATTCAGAGAAGTGTCATATTTGTTAGTATAAACACCTACATCGTATATTTATTTACCTGTGTTGTGATGAAGCGTAGATCCTGAGGTTTAGAGGAACTTTTACCGTATCACCTTAAGAGAACAATTATTGTGCTTCTGACTTGGCAACGAGCTGGTGGTCTCTGTTTATGAACAGATGACTATGTGTGGCATCGCCTTCTATCTCTACCTGGAAGATTCCAACTAAAATTTCCTTCTGGACAAAGATGACACTACATCCATGTGACAATATAGAAAATGAATTGCTCTTCCCCTGATTCTTTCAGTTCCAGAGAAAAATGGGATTCAATATATAATAAAAACTTACTATGTTGTATAAAATATAGGTAGAAAAATGTTGTTTACACTTATGTCTTCAATATTTTAGTTTCATAACAGTATTTTATAAGCTCTTACTAGAGTTTTGTATCCGGGAACAAGGATTTATCAGAATATCAGATAAAATATCAGCAATCAAAATATCAGAACTATAAAAAGAAATGTTCAAAAGCTTCATTCAACATTTTTGTTAATATTCCTAGTTTTAAAATATTGTGAAGAAAGAGATACACTGTATAACTTCAGTCAGACTGGCAACCTAATTTATCTGCAGCAGAACACAATCTGGTTGAGTGAGTCCCCTTGTAATTATGCTTCCTTTATGTGCATCAGTTTTTCTTTGAATCACAATTTATTTAGGGCATTGTATTTAGAGAATTCTGTAAATTCTATCCTATGTGGAAAACCCCCAACAAACTTTTAATAAGTTGAGAAATGTTTGAAAGCAAGTAGAAGTGCTAGACAGCAGCTGTGGGTACGTAGTTTAGTGTTAACAAAACGAAAAACAATCAACTAAACCTGATGGAGCAGCATGTCATCAACAATGACATTTCCAAACCTGATGTTACTGATAGGGTTTTATTAGTTAATTAAATGTGTGCAAATTACATGCACCATTGCGGATAATGTAAGAGGACATGCATGCTTCACTGAAGCTCATTTCCTTTTTAGAAATTATCGCTGTAGTAAATCACTTAATTTTCTAAAATAAGCCACCTACCTTTCCTCAGTCTTTTTATTCTATGTTGCAATCCACTTTTTACTAATATCAGTTTGTTTACAGTTTATTTTCAGTAAGTCTTGTAGTACTTTTTGGGACATATTAGGGGAAAGAGTCTTATTCAAATACAGCAGATTGCCAAGGAGCTGTAATCCACGTAGTTGAGTGGGTTTGAAAATACAGCAGGAACATTGAAAAGTTGAGCAAGCATTTATGTCATAGTTTTTTCTTAAGCCAAATTTCATTCCCAACTTTACTGCCCCTCCCATGACTTTTGCTGTGTGATTTATGGATTTCTTTTTACTAAAATCAAATCAAACATCTAAACTCTTAGTCTATTTTTTAAATTTATACTATTTGTATCTCTTCCATTTTTTAAATTCCATCTATTATTCATTTCGCAAATATTGACTGTCTCTAAGATACGGTGGACACTGTTTTTGATGCTGTGAATGTGCTGGTGATGTCAAAAGAAACAGCCAAACCCTTGAGGAGCTTATTCATTATTTGTACTTTTTAACCTTAAAATTTCATCATTACTAAAAGCCGTTTGATTTCTTAGTTGAAGTTGCAGTAGTGGAACCTTAAGTAAGAATGAACTGCACATTCAGAATTCCTACTATAATAGATTACTTTTTAAAGTACAATGGGGGAGAAATTCAGCCTTCATTCTTGAAGAGTAGCATTAGTTGTTTAACAGTAACCCTGCAACTAGGGATTAAATATCATAAAGGGAAGCAAATGATATCCCCTGTTTCATTCCTGATATTGGTAATTTGTGACAAAATTCCTTCTAACAAAATTTCCTTTGTTCATCTTTCTAGAGGACTGCCCATTTTATTGGTCTCTCCAAGGATCCAGTTCTTTCCCTGATAGTTTCTATTGTGTTCTGTTTTCCACTTCATTGATTTCTGCTATCTTTATTATTTCCTTTCTTCTACTTTCTTTGGGTTTACTTTGCTCTTATTTTTCTAGGTTCTTTAGGTGGGAGTTTAGATTATTGATTTGAGGCTTCCCTTTTTTCCAATGTATACATTTAGTGCTATGCATTTTTCTCTAAGCACTGCTTTAGCCGTGTGCTACAGATTTTAGTGTGTTCTGTTTTTATTTTCATGCAGATTAATGTATTTTAAAAATTTTAATTGAAACTGCCTCTGACCCCTACCATTTAGAAGTATGTTGCTTAGTTTCCAAGTGTTACAGATTTTTCTTTTTATCTTTGTATTACTGATTTCTAGTTTGATTCCATTGTGGCTGGAGAATACGCCCTGCATGTTTTTAATTCTTTTAAAATTTTTTAGTGTTTTTGTTCGTTTGTTTTGTTTTATTTTGTTTTATGGCCTAGGATATGGTATATCTTGGTATGTGTTCTGTGGGCACTACAAAAGAATGTGTATTCTGCTGTTGTTGGTGGAAATGTTTCATTAATATTATAATATCAATTATATCCTTTTGTTTGATAGTGTTACTGAGTTCTTCTGTATTCTTGCTGATTTTCTGTCTAGTGATACTCCCAATTGTTTAGAGCTGGTTGCTGAAATTTCCAGCTGCAGTTGTCAGTTTGTCTATTTTCTCTTTCTGTTCTCTTTTTGCTTCACATATTTTGTACTTCTGTTGTTTGGTACATACACACTTAAGATTGCTATGTCTTGGTGATCCGTTTATAATTATGTAATGTCTTTTTCTGTTTCTGGTAATTCTCTTTGCTCTGAAGTCTACTTTATCTGATATTAAAATGCCCATGCTTGTTTTGTTTTTGATTAGTGTTTGAATGATACAGGATGACTGGGAATCCTGGTTCCCCATACAGCCTCCACTGGCACCATGTAGGGAGTGGTGGCATCATTACTGATGGGTAATGGTGGATTGCTTGCTCTTTACTAGGCCTCCTTTGACACCACATCAATGAGGAGATGGAGGAGTGCCTTGTTATTAGTGGGTGGGGACGGAAGTACAGGTGCCCTTTGTGTTCTCCACTGGCACCACAGATTAAGCCCTAACATATCAATAATTACATTTACATAAATGGTCTAGAAATACTGATTAAATGACAGAAATTATTAGCACTAGTTATAAAACATGATTTAACTTTATGCTGTCTACAAAAAACTCACTACAAATATAATAACTGGACTTGTTAAAAGTAAAAGGGTGGTAAAAGCGTATACAAACATTAATCAAACGAAGCAAGTGTCTCTATTAAGGAATAAATCTACCAAGAAAACATATCAGTCCTATTAAGGATTTGTTTCATTCATCAAATAATGGAACATTGTTTAAACTTTTTTATTGTGGCTCAGATTGTTTTACTTTTCAAAAAAGGAATAAAAATGGAGTTTTGCTATCCTGGTTATCATTTCCATTGCAATACTATCGATAGCTCCCACATGGGAAGTTATTAATGAATAAAATGCTAGTTGATGATAATCATGCTTCGATATTTTACTTTCAGCAGAATTAGAAACCCCAGAGTACACTGATTTTGTTCACATTGCCATTATTTTAATGGCATTAGAAGCAACGGTTTAAACATTTTTGTCACTTGAGAAAACTGTCAGTATTTTACAAGAAGGAATCAAAATATCAGAACTATAAAAAGAAATGTTCAAACGCTTCATTCAACCTTTTTGTTAATAAGCCTAGCTTTAAAATTATCATCCTTAAATTCTTACCTATCAAGACAGTATATTTCAAACAATCAGTTTTCTTGATGGCCTGCTATACCCGAGCTACTGACAAGTAATTATGCAGATTGTGTCATTATTATGTATTTTTGAAATGCCAATAGACATTCCCCCCAAAGCAGCAAGGAGCTATTTTCAAATTCACTTAAATGATACATATTATTCTGTCTTTCTCTGGCAGCCCTTCAATCGTGCCCAGAGCTTTATGGGTAGATGCCTTTAAACTGTGGAGAAGACAGGGGACAATGTTGCCTTCATTATTCTAGACAGTTGTCATCATTCTGAGATAAAATCTCTTTTTTTACAAGTTTAATTAAAACCCCAGAATTGGCATGTCCTTTGGGTTTCTAGATCATATAAATATTCTTGGACTATCTGGAAATGTTACAAATTTGTGCTAACATGGAGTCCTTCCAATATAGAAATAGGTTTCGAGCAGAACCTTCTTCCACTATTTATTCTTTATATATGGCAAACATAAAACAAACACTTCCAAATCAACTATTCCCTTTTATTCCTTGAATAAGGCAGACTTATAAAACAATCCCATTATTTGAGCTCATATTACTAGCTCATTAGAAACATTGATTAACAATAGTTGTATTCTTTCAGAAAGGGGAAAATAATGCCAGATTTTTCAGTTAAAAATGCAGAAGATCAAACTGAATAAGGAAATTGATTGTTCAGTATTCAGGAATATGGATGCAATAGACTGCCCAGGTTAGTTAAATAGAGGCTTGATGACTTCTTCAAGAAGCCAAGTTTTATTAAAACTGAGTTTCTGTTATTGAGGAACAGGCTGGTGGGTGATTGGAATAACTTTTGGATGGACGTACATATTGCCTGCTGCACATACCAGGTAATTTACCAAGGATTATGTTAAATAGATTTAAACAGCCAAACCCAGTTCATTTAGATTATGGGCAAGTCTCTAAAGTAATAATGAAGGATAATGTTGGTTATTGTTTATCAAAGTATTTCATACACGGGTATCATTAGGTTGTAATTCTTCTTTAGGAAAAAAAAAATCAGAATGGCTTGTAATTCTGTAGAAAAAAACTCAGAATGACTCAATATCTTGTACTCTGATGCTCATTTACAGAGACGGCATTTATTCCCATTGTATTGACATGTTTAAGTTGCCAATCAGAATGACTCACCCTTTTGATAAACTGAAAAGAGGGTTTATGAAAATAAGGAATTTAGGAAAACTCTAATGAATAATAGATAATCTCTTACTTTTGTAATGTTGATAAAGCAGAGTCTGCAGCTACATGGATGGTCATGGAAGATGTTTTATTCTATTTTTCAAATATAGGTTGGAATTTAAAAAAAATCTTGGCGTCTGTATTACCTAATCCAAAGCTAAGAGGGATCCAGTTTCATGGCTAGATTGTGTAATGATTCAAGATATATTTTCTTTGAGGAAGAAACTTGGCAGGAATGGGGATGGAATAGCCTTTGGGTGGTACACATGATTTGGATCTAGACACTGCCCTCAAATAGGTAAGATACAACAGGTAGAGAAAGATTTTTAGTAACAAGGTAGAGAGTTTCAAATGCCTTAAGAAAGGCAGAGATTTTGCTCCTTTGAAGGAGATAAATTATCTACCCTTAGCTTGCTTGCTCTTGCTTTTACACATTTCTCGCTGGGTCTGGAAGACTTTAATAATGCTTCAGCATTTTAAATGATTGCGGTGACAATGACAAGAAATGCATCAAACTGGTTCTCAACTGAATCTGCTTGTTTATTGCTACATCATCACGAAGTATCGGGAGATCTAGGTTTTGTCATTCGCTCTTCAAACTTGAGGCAAGCGATTTAACCTCCCTGAACCTCACTGAATCAACCACGAAGTGAGGATTATGGGGCAGCTACAATTTTAGATCCTTTCCAGTGCAGGTCAGTGTATATTCTGTTATTTTAGTCATAGAAAAAAACAGGTACAGATAGAGTTTAAATGTAAGCATTTGATTTTTCACTTTGCCTCTCCTCAACTTTTTTTTTTCTTTTTAACCTGAATTCAGCCATTATCTTACAAAGCAATATTCTCTGTTTGATTATGGAGTCTATTGCAAGGACTTCACTTTGGTTGACGTCTCAATATATCAGATAAATTATTGTTAGTAAAGAAGATACAAAACAGTTTCTGGTAGCCTGTATCTGAGAGGTAACTGACAGAATGCATCTAATAATGAGAAAATCATTCTTGAAGGACACACTAAACTGTGGCTTGTACTCATATGTGATTCTGTTGTGACCAGACAGATGGGTGACTATAAACAAAATATCTTTCTATTCCCTTCTGAGACATATGCAGGGTCGTCCTTCCTTTAGTATTTCATGGAGCTATGCACAATTAGCTACAGAACGTTAGCCGCCCTGCTGGATGCAACTCAGCATCTCTATCTGTGGTATATAATAGTACAAAAGTGACGTTAAACTTATCAAACAATGATGTTCAGGCAGCATGGTGTCACACAAACCCAGCTGTTTGTGCTAGTGATTTTGGTTTTCACCAGAGGGGATTTTGGGGGGAATGTAATGAATGGACAGGCTCATGTTTACTTTTAATGAACCCCAAGTTAATGCCTCGTTTTTTCTGTCCATTTAAATTCAAAGGAGCACATTTCACATCATAATTAAATGAACATACTAATACACAACCTCCTTTCTTCATTTTGAGCCTCTGCTTCCAGAATTACTAGCTTCCTGGTAGGGGATGTTTGACATTGTTGCTAAACTCTAAACAGGGATCTAATTCAGAGGTTAATTTACATCATTTTTATATTTTGACTTTTAATTTCTCTGGCAACTAAAAAACAAACAAACAAACCAAGAAAGAATAACGAATGACTTAATGAAAAAAAGAAAAATAAACAGAGTTACCCCTGTGTTACATTCATGAGAATCTCTCTCTTCAATACTCCGTTTTACTTAGATTACTGTGCTCTCCATAGCAATAAACTCTGTAAAGCTAACAATGTAGGTCAGATTAACAAAAATAGATGCTAAAATCAATGCCTCTGAGAAGAAGCCATTCAAAAAATAGAATGGACTAAAAAAGTTTATGTGCATCCCATTGTTAATTCCCGATTTATATCTCTGACTGTTTGAAGCTGAGATCAGTTTTGTATGTTTATAATTACATGATATTAAATAAACATACCCTTTTGCCTTTATTACATATCCTCTTTCTCTTTCAATATAACGCGGTAACAACAAAAAATGTTCAAGTTCTGTGTAGCAAATATTTAATCATCAGGCAGTTAAATTGGCCAGTGCCTCTAATATCCCAAGCCCTGGACAGAGATTTCAAGATGCACAGGATATAATTACTGCCCTCAAGTAGTTTATAATCTAAAGATCTAATGCAGTAGCTGACATCATCAGAATCCTCTGGTGAATCATCAGCCTCACCTGGGGATCTTTTGGAAGGTCATTCAGAGTAGTCACACTAGGAGGTCCTGATTCAGTGGGTCCAGGTTAGAACATTTCCATATTTCCCCACTGACTTCAATAAACACTCATATTTTTTTTTGGAATTGAAATATATTGGACATATAACACTGTGCAAATTTAAGGTGTACAGCGTGTTATTTTGATATGTTTATATGTTGTAATATGATTGCTGTTGTAGCAATAATTAACATCTCTATCACATTTCATAATTATCATTTATTTTTAGTGGTTGGAATAAAGAATTGGGAACTGCTGAAATAAGTACAGTATTATAGATCAAGACAAGACTTCAGAGAACATCTCTCTATTCTAACATCTTTATTGTAATGAAAGTCTAGGGATCACAGAGCTGGTGGCAGAAGCAAAATTAGGAGTTCCTATGTTGAAACACAATTCCCATCTCTCTGGAAGCTGACAAGTAGTAAGCTCATTGACGATCATACCTGTCTAGGTGTACCTCTCCAGGGCATCTTCTGCAATAGTCTTTTCTCTGAGCTGGAGGTTGTGACCCAAGATATCACGAATACATAATATTAAGTCATGGTGGAGATGTTAAAAAAGGCAAGAAGAAGCTTCGGTGTGGCTTAGCTTAAGTGTTACTAATGTGGCCTTTGCTTTCATTTGGAGACTTGAAGTTAGTGTTGCCATCCCTCAATAATCTACCTCTTTCAATGTCCCCTTCCTTTATTTTAGAAGTAGGTTCAATAAAAATAAGTTAAAACAATAGATAAAGAAATAAAATATTAAGCAATGACTACTATAATTTTCCTCTGTCATCTTCATCAGTTAAGTACGGATATGGTAATCACATTTTTCATTTTGTTGTTGGTATAATAAGCTTAAAATTAAGGTAAGTTTAGGTGTGATTTTAATCGTCCCATGAATATAAGATTTTTTTCTTATTCAAAATTAACCCTGTGTGCTGAGATATTATATTATATTATATTATATTATATTATATTATATTATGATGTAGTTGGTCTTTGATTTTATCTCTAATTGTCCTATTTTTTGAGGAATGCAGTAGAGCCCAATCAGTGATGATATGGTCATTGATAAGCAATCAATTCTTCCATCTAGGCTCCTTTAATTGCTACATGCCACTTCTCACTTTGAAATCCATGTTATCCTGGCCTCTGTAAATTAAAAATAGCTCCTCTCTAATATGATATCGGGCCTAATAAATTATTCATAAATTATTATTTTCTTGATTATTCTTCTGATTTGGATGTAAATGACACTAAAAGTCTAGACTCTATTTTTGGAATGCATATGGGCAAACAAACAATGGCTTTAAGGGAGGTAAACCAGATGCTGTCTTTGTGTGCAGTAATGTAATAACAAAGCAATGCTAAGAGTGGGAGAGAAATTGTTCATTAACATTCAGCAGTGCTTAAGGAACTTGTATTTTCCAATACACACACACAGAAGGAGAATTTTTTATCTTATGTGTACTTACATAATAGATGGTGTGATTTGATTAAACATTAGTGCATGGCTGTGTGAGCGTATCTGGGTTTTTCTGTGTACTACCCCCTTCCCCCAAAACATGCAAGGGAAGAGATGAGAGTATGGGGTCATCATAAATCCTCCGGTGTACTCCTGCCACTGTTGCACTGCAGGGAATAATGAGTCCTTCTCATCCTCCCCCGTGGCGGCTTCAGAGGACCTTGGCCCGATGGCTTCCTGGATGTGCAACCTGTACGACATGAAAGGGGTCCTGAAAGTGAACAGGGGCTCCTGGCAGTTCTGCTTGCCTCCTGTGGCCTCTCTTTCATAGCACATTCTTGTGCCAGGCCAATTAATTTTATCACTTCCCTGAAATTAACAGCCAAAGGTGGATAACATGGGAAGGAGGCTGAAATGTAGGTTTTCCCTGTTTGCAACTTCCCTTTTTGCAACACAAAGTAACGGGAAAATATAACTGACAAATCCAGGGTTCTTTCCTGTTCATTCTTGAGAGTAAAATTAGAACTTTTTGAAAATAAAAATAACCTCAAAGATTTGTTTGTGCATTACAAACATGTAATATATTGGCAGTGGACTTCCTTAGTGTACAGCTGACGGTATCCCTGGTTATTTATGGAATAGATTGTGCACTTTTTTTTTGCGGGGGAGGGGCGTGGTAGTGAGGGGAAGACGTTATGGAACAAGCACGCTGTGCTTCCCTGGGCCTGGTTGCAGATATTATCTACACATGTGGAGAAGTAGCAAGAACAGAGACCCTTCCCTGAAACGTTGATCTCTGTCTTGTTTGTGACCATGAACCCTAGAGCTAGGAAAGGTCATTGTCAAGATACTATGGACTGCCTTCTTTGAGCTCATGTAACCTAAATTCATTGAACTAATGTTACCTAACTTCTTTGAATCATGATATTCACAGTATAATAATATAAGACATGCAATTATAAAAAATAAAATGAGTGAGTGCCTTGCTAGACATTGGAAATTCATTTCAAAAATACATTCAGGGCTGGATTTTCTAACATCATGGTGAAACAAATTCAAGATTCACATAACGAACATCAAACAGGTTAATTCTGTTCATAAACTGCCTCGATCTATGAGGAGAAATATTACAGGTACTGAATTCCTGCCAAGACCCTCGTTTTGCTTTGCTTGTGCTTCATATAGCATGTGGGTATTTGCCATTAGAGTTGTATACAATTGGGGTTCTAGCAGCAATATAGGAAAGCCTTGAGGAAATGGGAACACCTGAAAACTTTATACATGTTGGTTAAACATCTTCAATTGCAGATCTAACTGTTATATTATTTTGGTTTGTGTTCTATGGTTAATAACTATCCATATGAAAATGTATTTTTATATTGTTTTACTGTTTGAACTGTCCTTTTAATTTATCTCCTACATTTACTTGTTTCTGCTCACTTTTTCTGTGGGGACACTCTCAATATATTATAAAAAGTTGTTCTCCCCGTGACCAGTTTAGGCATTTCCAGACACTCCCACGAGCACAGCAGTTATTTTCAGCTTCATTTCATGAATGCTTAGGAAATGAATAGCTGAATGGTGTGTGAACAATCATTAACAATGTGGACAATTTTAATTTAATGTTTTCTATTCATTTATTTTCCTGGCTATCTGTTTTCCACTTAAATAGTTTTTGTTCTAAAATGTAGCGTTCAAGTAAATGTCATCCTTATCACTAACCTAGACAGTTGTACACATGTATGTTTACACAATATGTATCTCCCACAGACCACAGTCAGGCCACAACCACAGAAAAGACAAGGGAGTATTTCTCAGCAGCCCTGGAGTGTCGTCCAAGGACACTTTTACGTTTAGGGTTGGGGTGGGCCCTAGAAACATCAGAACTCTAAAGCGAATCTGCCATGACCGCCTAAGTTGAAATCTACATGAAAGTTCCAAAAGGCAGGAGTATAAAGTAGTGATAACCAAAACCACAGAGTACATGGAGCTCTGTGGCCTGGCCCAGACAGATGAGAAAAGAATGTGGCAGTGTTTAGTGTCAGGAAAGGCCAAGGCGGTAGGGAGGGTTCTGACCTATCCCCTAGACGGACAACTGTTGGGAGTTTAAAACTTGCTTTCAGGAGCCCTACAGAGATTAGTTTGTGGGAGAGGCAGCCTGGTGTAAAAGGTCAGGGGTGGAGAGTTCATTGGTCTGGTTTGAGAAAACAGTGATAAAAGGAATCTATCACTTTAGAGCCTCCGTTGTTTGCAACAGTGCTCCAGTAACAGCTCTAGCATACAATTCTGTGTAGGAAAAAGAGGTCTTTTTGTTGATACTGTCATGCAGTTCCTTGGCTCAGTTTGGTTTGATGCAAGTACAATGTTACATGTGTATCTCCTTATGAATAACCTGATTTTAAATTATCCGTTGTGTCCTCACCCCACTTTCCTATCTAATATGGAAGAGAAATACGACATCTTTTGTCTTGGCTATCTAAAATGAATGTTTAATAAACAACTTCCTCTGGAAACTTCCAAAATGCAGTTTATATTTCAAAAGGAGCACCTTTTGCTACAAGGAAGCAATAAGGTAAAATTGAAAAGTTAACCTAACAAATGTGTATTTTAATTCAAGTAAATTGGTTGTGTTTTCATACGGAATAGCACTTTCAAAGGTGTATTTTTGAAATAACACTGTAGATTTAAACTCAATATTCCTTTTCTGGTTTCCTTTTGATTTGCATTCAAAATCATGGTCCTGCTTTGAACATTTAAGCTATTTTAAAAGCCTGTAGCAGAATAACTAAGCCTTTGCAATAATACAGTAAGCAAAACATAAACATGAAAACTCTAATAATAATTATTTCTCTAGGCAAAGGATTGAACATAATTGTATATTTTTGAAATCAGAAATGACCGAAGAAATTATTATGCAATTTGAAGGCTTTCTACTGCCTACTTGATAAGCATGAAATTTTTTAGCATGACATACAAGCACTAGCTTCAGTCCAACATATAAACTTCATCCTCTGGCTCTGTTGTTTGCTCTTTATGTTTCTCCTACAACTTATTGCCTCAGCTGTTCTCCTCCCAGCCTCGGTTAGCCTTTGCACTCTCTAGCTGGAAATCTCCACTTACCTTTCAAAACCCACTTTTAAAGTCACATTTCCTGCAATGCATCTCTTTAATTTTTCAGTTAGTTGCTCCATATTTGGGGTCCCTTTGGCAGTTTGTATATAGTGATGTTTTACTATTTAGTGTGTTTCACACCGTAATTTTATGTGTTTACATGTCTATCCCTCTAGATCTGTAGTTCTGACTCCTAGCCTGTAGGTCCCCTTTTTATAATAAACATTTTGCAATGCCCTATTACGGTCTTGGCATGAAACCCTTAGATATATGACCTACCTATCTATGTTATGTTTTAAAATTGATATAACCCCCTAACTTGAATATAAGAGGAATTAAAATAAATCTATTTTATAATACACTTATATAATACCGTGTGCTCAAGAGTAATTCTATTACAAGGTAGAAATGGTCCCTACAGATTTCCAAAAGTTACCCTTGGGGACAGTATCTTTCCCACAAGAAACATGAGATAGATTATGAGTCCCATTACAGCCCAGACTATATCTGTATAGTTTACCATTTATCCCACTACCTATAGAGTGAGTGAATGATCATGTCTGTAATACTAGACGGAGAGTTGCTTTGGTATCCCTAATGTGTAGTACTCACTAGTTTCATTTGAGTGTGTCTTAAAATATTGGATTGATCTAGATCAGAAATCTGTTAAGAATTTAATTAGATGGATGAAAAGGAGTGACTAGTCAGTTTTCTGTTCACATATTAATAGATGCATTTATATTTCTTACATATGCATGACTCGCTTTTTCAAAGGAAGCAAAAGTAAATGAAAAAAATCAAGTACACAAACTGAATTGTCATTATTAATAATGTTATATATTCGTGGAATATAGAGAACATATGATCCAGTTTTTCTGATCCACTTTTCTTAGTTCCCTAACATAAGAGACAGGATAACCTCCCATAGTGCTATTGAGTACCATAAAACCATAAAGAATATCCAAATGGGTTGTCTTTTTAGTTCAGTTGCTCTTTTTTTTTTTTTTTAAAGAACATTTATTTTAAGTGTGTTTTTCCAGGACCCATCATCTCCAAATCAAATCGTTGTTTCAATCTAGTTGTGGAGGGCGCAGCTCACGTGGGGATTGAACCAGCAACCTTGTTGTTAAGAGCACTGTTCTCTAACCAACTGAGCTAACCGGTCACCCCAGATGCTCTTTGTTAATGGTGTTATAGTTCCTTTTTTTTTTTTTTAAGCAGTCAGAAAATGTATGTAGCTTTTATTAATCCCATGCATTGCCCATTTAAACCATGAAAATTCTGTGTAGAGTATAACTTAATTAAAACAAAATTGTACCATAGTTCCTAAAAATAGCAGGATTAATGAATTGGAGAAGCAGCCAAGAAATTTTGCTGTTGGTTATAGAATAGTTGAACAGCTTAATTTCTTCCTCAGAAAAGGGCCTTGTAAATCTCCCTTTGCCAATCTCCTAGCAGTGGTAAAGTAATGTTGCATGGTATCTTTAAGTAGGAAATTGCTGGCAAAGAGTACTTACATGTTCTTTATGCTCTTGATATTCAGGAGAAAGAATATCCGTTATCGCCTGTGTTTATCAATTTAAGCTTAGACATTGCTGATGAGAAAAATGGGGAAAGGTTGTTTTAAATCACAGAAATTATTTCAGCTAATTAAATTAGAAGCATAAGAAATTGTGAGGAAAATCTATTGCAGAAGAGTTATAAAAACTGGTTTCTTTAAATACCTAACTGTAAATTTTGCAACCAAGCCCTGAAATGCATTGAAGATCAGGGAATATTGGGGAAATGGACCCATGATAAATTCTGAACAGACAAGCACTTTATACATGTGTGAAGAGATGTATAAAGTGATGTATAAAGAGAAGCTTCCTCACTAAATTATTCTTCCCGTTCTCAAAGATCTAGAGAATAGGAAATCTAATTCCTTTTGACTTCTAGTATAATCTTACTGAACACTAAAAAAGAACATTGTGATTTGCTTCAGATATAAAAACCCTTAAGGATAGTCAATAGAAGAGATGTTTTTTGAAGAAAATAGACTGCCAGTTATTGTCTGTAGTTGCAAGTAGGGAAACTAGTGTGTGACTGTCACAAAATGGAAGTCAAGGAAATTGTTTGTGATAATGCTGTGTACCATGTGCCTCTAATTTTCTTCTCTTTCTCCTCTCTTTTTGGTCTCCTCTTTTTATTTTTCTCATTCCTTACTCATTTTAAGATAGATAATTGTCTTATACTGACTCTATCAAAAGTACCCCGTGCAATATTGGCTTATGCATGCGTTCGTTCAACATAGACTTACTGGTTATTGCCTCTATGATCACTGATTTTTCTCTAGGTAGAGAGTTGGTCTGGATTAACTCTAGATAATCTCTTACAATATTCACAAACAAGCTGTCATTCTACTGAACTAAGATCCAACTTTTATCTTAAGCATCTCATTGGGAATTCTTAATTTAAAACTGTATCTTGTTGGCCAGTCTTAAGATTTAAATTTGTGAGATGTTAATGGTAAAGTTAATGGATTTTTTTAAAGAAGAAAATGACAAGAAACTAAATTTTTATGTTAGCCTTAAATCATTTCACATCAAAAGGGAAATGCATTGACAAAGAATACTAGAATCATCTTATATACCTGAGGTCTCAATTTATCCCATTCTTCAATGTTTATGATGTTTAATTTTTCTCTATATAGTGGACATTGTGATCTTACTTACTCATAGCTGAGAGTGTCATTACTCAAGGCAAAATCTTTACTAAGAGAATTTAGGGTGGCATTGTTTATGATGCTATTGACTTGAATTGGACATTCTACACTTTCAAAAAAGCAAAGAATTGTAAGAAAGTATTGTTCGATAAGCTAAACTAAATTATGATTATCGATTTTTCAAAGTAATTTCCAGAGGACCAGTATGACTACACATGGCTTACTGAAATAAAAATTGAACATTGTTTTCATTGCCTTGATTAGGAGAGCTTATGGGTAAAATCTTTCACTGAAGCATCTATAAGATGGAAAGTGCCCACTGCCTGGTAACATATCATGAAATCATAGTGATGGAAAGAATCTTATATATTATCTAGCTCAGTTTTCTAATTTCATAGGTGAAGAAACTGAAGTAGAATTGATTTCACTAAATTTTCCCGTGTCATTCTATGGAATTAATTATAGAGGTGGCATCAGAATACAGGCCTTCTAACTTTTACTGCTGGGATTTGCTCACCATGTCACCTTGTTTCATTCATTCTTTCATCTATTCATTCCATCTGCCGATACATACGAGGTATTACAATTAAGTTCGTGAACTTGCCACAGTGTGCTTACATTGGCAGCACTGTACAAACAGCTTAGTAAGGTTTCATAATCTTGGTATATTAGTGTCTCACTGCTGTGTTCCTATCGATGTGTGGCGGTGTCTTGCTGAGTGGCGTTCATTATTGCTGTGTGTTTTTGTGTGCCATCGCGAAAATGCCTGAGCTTGAATTAGAGCAATGAACAAACATTAAACTTCTTGTTAAACCTGGCAACAGTGGAAGTGAAATCAGGGACATGTTAGTTCAAGTTTATGGGGATAATGCCATGAAGAAAATGGCAGTGTACAAATGGATTAAATAAATGTTTTTCCTGAGGGGAGAGAATGTGTCATTGATGAAGAGAAGTGAGGGCGGCCAGTAACGAACAGAACTGATGAAACATTGCAAAAATGTATTGAATTGTGTGTCAAAATTGTTGGCTGACTGTGAGAAGCATAGCAGACCAAGTAAACATTGATAGAGAAACAGTTAGGAAAATCTTGGCATGAGAAAGGTGTGTGCAGAAATGGTTCTGAAGCAGCTCACTGATGAACAAAAGCACAGGAGAGTCGAAGTTTGCCAAGACCTTTTGGAGAAGCAAGAAGATGTTTTGGTCCATGTTATCATTGGGCACGATACCTGGGTGTACCAATAGGACCCAGAAACAAAGTGTCAAAGTGCATGGTGGAAGTCAGCCAGTTCTCCATGACCAAAAAAGTTGTCAGTCCAAATCAAGAGTGAAAATGATATTGCTAAACTTTTTGATGTCAGTGGGATTATTTATTATGAATTTGTACCAACTGGACAAACAGTCAACCAAGTTTACTATATGGAGGTGCTGAAAAGGCCACATGAAAGAGTTAGACAAAGCAACCTAAACTTTTCATCAATAATTCATGTCTCTTGCATCACAATAATGCACCAGCTCACACGGCACTGTCTGTGAGGGAGTTTTTAGCCAGTAAACAAATAACTGTACTGGAACACCCTCCCTACTTACCGGATCTGACCCCCAATGACTTCTTTCTTTACCGGAAGATAAAGGAAATATTGAAAGAAAGACATTTTGATGACATTTAGGATAATGTCATCATTATCTCTCATTATGGGTATTACCCATACCTCAAGGGTAATACGAGGACAGCTCTGATGGTCATTCCAGAAAAAGCGTTCCAGAATTGCTTTGAAGTGTGCACTAGGTGCTGGCATCAGTGCAAAGCTTCCCAAGGGGAGTATTTTGAAGGTGACCATAGTGATAGTCAGCAATGAGGTACGTAGCAATTTTTCTCGGATGAGTTTGCAGACTTAATTGTCAGACCCTAGTACATTTCAGTGCTCACTATTTGTCAGTCATTGGGCCCGGGGCTTAATTAATCACTTATAATGTGTTGACTTCTTAGATCTGCTTCAGTGAAAATACTTGAAATTCTTTAGTATTATGGAAACAAAGACATACTCTCCAACTTGAATTTGTTTCAATTGAATATATATTTTGATCAAAAATTATATATTTGAAATCCTTACTTAGAGAAGTCACATTGAAGGAAAAGATTCCACTTTCCAGCGTTTGGACAGATCATCAGGCAGTCTTCCAGTTGATGTGTTTGGTTTTTTTGTTTTTTGTTTTTGTTTTTTTTTTAATTGGGAAACAGTGTGTACTTCCAGGCCTTTTTTTTTTCCAAGTCAAGTTGTTGTCCTTTCAATCTTAGTTGTGGAGGGTGCTGTTCAGCTTCAGGTTGTTGTCCTTTCAGTCTTAGTTGTGGAGGGCACAGCTCAGCTCCAGGTCCAGTTGCTGTTTCTAGTTGCAGGGGGCACAGCCCACTATTCCTTGCGGGAGTTGAACCGGCAACCTTGTGGTTGAGAGGACGCATTCCAACCAACTGAGCCATCCAGGAGCTCAGCGGCAGCTCAGATCAAGGTGCCGTGTTCAATTTTAGTTGCAGGGGGCACTGCCCACCATCCCTTGTGAGACTCGAGGAATTGAACTGGCAACCTTGTGGTTGAGAGCCCACTGGCCCATGTGGGAATTGAACCGGCAGCCTTTGGAGTTAGGAGCATGGAGCTCTAACCGTCCGAGCCACCGGGCGGGCCCTCAGTTGATGTTTTGACTGATACCTGACTAGTGATGATGTTGACCAGCATTGTAATCTAATTGGACATTACCATGCACCTCTATGAACTGTAATAGATAATCAATTATGATGTTTTCTAATTATCTTGAATTCTAGAAATTATGTAATGGGACATTCTTTTTCATTCCTCAATCAATGTTCTGATTAATTATTGATTGAATGTGAATGTTTCAAAGTTTTTATTTCCAATTAGGTCTCTATCACATTTAACTTAAAAATTGACTTTAGGTTTTTACCATGTGATTCTTCATAATCTTTAATGTAGATGTTTTCTATATTTAGATTAATGAATCTAGTACCACAAAATAGTTTCATGTCTGTAGTATTATTATCTAACCTGTGGGTCTGTGAAAAAGTCATTGGCAATTATGTTGTCATAATTTATTAAATAGTATTAAGGAAAAGACCATATCCAATTTATTATGAATCCTTACGTTTCTTGAGCTATGGTGCCAGTAAAATCTTATAAAGATAAAATGTTCTGTGTATTTGTTCATCTTGAAAATTGCTATATCATGCTATTACTTTTATTAGAGGGAACATCATTCATATTTTTAGAAGCAAATTAAATTTCTATGTCTAGTACTATTTCCAAAGAAATGGTGAATGATGCTAAGCTTGTCTTCAGGATTATTTCATTTCCTTTTCAACACTTTATATGTTGTCCCTACTTTCCTGAATATAAGATTTCATTCATTCTTTTATCCCTTAGTCACTCTCTCCACCTACATAGTTCTCTCTCTCTCTCTCTCTCTCTCTCTCTCTCTCTCTCTCTCTCTCGGATTCCTTTGATATGGTAGTAGACTAAAGTCGGTGTCATATTTCCAACAGTTCAGTTTAATCCATAACTGCTGTCTGGAGTCCTACGTTGAGAAAGATTTTAAGATTACAGCTCAGACCAATGGAAAGACTACTATGATCAGATGGTGATACCTGACATGTGGACGTGGGCAGTGCTAGACTTGTCTAGACTGTCCTGAGACCAACAATTGCACCAGTGAGTTTGGTGTCTATTTAAAATCTTGACAACTAACTAATCTGGAAAAGAAATCTGTATGAATATATTGAGAGAGGTTGGCTCCCACTTCTCATTCCTCTTCCCATTACTATAGCTTTAGTAGTGACCTTCTGAATTAAAACATTACCTATTTGTTTTTTACCCTATTTTTGGTTTGTGCTGGGAAAATGACTTTCCCCCATTCATGATAATGTGAGAAAAATCTGCTTATTCATCCTATAGATTTTACCTCAGGTATTATACGGACCAAGAATATATATATATATATATATATATATATATATATATATATATATATGTATGTATGTATGTATGTATGTATGTATGTATGTATGTGTGTGTGTATATCTATATCTATATCTATATCTATATCTATATCTATATCTATATCTATATCTATATCTATATCTATATCTATATCTATATCTATCTTATCTATCTATAATGGTGCCTGAATGCACTTTGGATTTTCTGATATATTTTTCCCTTGGAATTTAATGTTTTCTATGGAGGTTTATTTAATTGTGCTGAATGTTTATGTTTTCACTGTTTTTCGATGCTCCAACCTTATATCTCCTTTTGGGTTATTTTCATGTTGGTATGTAACAATACTTACATTTAGTCTATATTTTTAAGAAAGTAATGCTGACAAACAAATACATATCTTGGTTTGGTGTTTCCTCTCATTTATGAATGACTGAAATGATACCACAGAATTTATCAGTAATTTTACAATATTTCTTAGATTCAGACATCATTCACTGAGAAAAACAAAGACAATGTTCATATTAAAGTTCATTTACATGGATAATTCTTTAGAATACCAAAGTACTTTCTAGACTTACTTATGTTACTAAAATATTTATAAGTGATATTTATTCAATTAACTATGAGGTTTTTAAAAAGTCAACAAGTCTTGCTTTAGAGACTGAAAAGAGATCAGGGAAAGGGGTGGTGGCCTGTGTGAAGGGTGCTTGGTTCAACTTTGGTTCAGTTCAGATGTATGGGGATATTTTGCATTAGGTATTTTATCATTATTAATTTGATTCTGAAAACTTTTTTTTCTTTTTTAATGATTTTTTTTTAATTGAAGTTTATTGGGGTGACAATTGCTAGTAAGGTTACATAGATTTCAGGTGTACAATTCTGTATTACATCATCTATAAATCCCATTGTGTGCTCACCACCCAGAGTCAGTTCTCCTTCCATCACCATATATTAGATCCCCTTTACCCTCATCTACCACCCTCCATCCCCGTTACCCTCTGGTAACCACTAAACTATTGTCTATGTCTATGAATTTATGTTTCTCATTTGTTTGTCTTGTTCTTTTGTTGTTTTTGGTTTATATACTACATATCATTGAAATCATATGGTTCTCTGCTTTTTCTGTTTGACTTATTTCGCTTAGCATTATAATCTCAAGATCCATTCATGTTGTAACAAATGGTCCTATTTCATCTTTTCTTATCACCGAATAGTATTCCATTGTGTATATATACCACAACTTCTTTATCTGTTCATCTAATGAAGAGCATTTTGGTTGTTTCCATGTCTTGGCCACCAAAAATAAAGCTGCAATGAACATTGGAGCACTCTTGTCTTTATATATAAATGTTTTCAGATTTTTTTTTGGTAGATACCCAGGAGAGGGATTGTTGGGTCATATGGTAATTCTATTTGTAATTTTTTGAGGAACCTCCACACTGCCTTCCATAACGGCTGCACCAGTCTGCATTCCCACCAACAGTGTATGAGGGTTCCTTTTTCTCCACAGCCTCTCCAACACTTGTTACTATTTGTTTTGTTGATGATAGCCATTCTAACTGGGGTGAGGTGATATCTCATTGTGGTTTTTATTTGCATTTCTCTGATGATTAGAGATGTTGAGCATTTTTTCATATGTCTATTTGCCATTTGTATGTCCTCTTTGGAGAAATGTCTCTTCAGGTCCTCTGCCCATTTTTCAATTGGGTTGTTTATCTTTTTGTTGTTGAGTTGCATGAGTTCCTTGTATATTTTGGATATTAGCCCCTTATTGGAGGCACTGTTTGCAAAAATCTTCTCCCATTCAGTTGGTTGCCTCTTTATTTTGTGGATGGTTTCTTTTGCTGTGCAGAAGCTTTTAAGTTTGATATAGTCCCATTCATTTATTTTAGCTTTTACTTCCCTTGTCTTTGCAGTCAAATTCATAATATGCTCTTTGAACCCAAGGTCCATGAGTTTAGTACCTATGAATACATATGCAAAAATCCCAAACAAAATTCTAGCAAATCGAATGCAATAGTGCATTTAATGATTTTAAAAGGCAAAACTAATGCTGACTGATAATCAGATCAATTACATGATTGAATAGATGAATGCTTATGTGACAGAAGTTATAAAGAAGCCCTAACAGAATTAATGAGTTAAAGTTGGGATTATGTAGGGAAGCTCATCAAAATTATCTCTGTCTACTGAAAGAAGTGTAAGTACGCGATTAACACAATAGTAGAAAGAATGATAACAGGAAATTATTCTTTAAAACACTGAACTGGTTTGAGTAACTCTTCCTATTATGTTAGACTTAATATGAAGTTAGTTACTATTTGTGTATTGAATTTTGAAACTTTGAGAGAGGAAGAGGTGTGAATATATATGCCTGTGAGTGTTGGATTGACATCAGACAGCATAGCAGCTGGGTGCCTGCTATGGTAGAATGAGATACCCTTCTGTGGTTCAGAAAGACTGTCTTTGTTCAACATTTATTTTCCTAAATTTAATCATTCATTCATTCATTCATTCATTCATAAAATATTTGCTGAGTGCTGACCTTGGTCCAGGCATTCTTTTAGACCCTAGATATATAGTACCTTGAGGGAAACAGACATGGTCATTACCTCCAGGGAGATTCATTTTTCCTGGAGAGATCCAGAAAAATAAACAAGTAAGCCAAACTAGTATATACATACATAAACATATTGAGGAAAAAAACACTAAGGAATAAACACGGTGCTGTGAAAAATAAAAATGTTACCAGTTGATGGCAGTGGGCCCAAAGACCATGGAAAGGGAATTTGGAAAATATGGAACCAGCCATATAAATTGCTGGGGCCCTATGGGTAGCTTTGAGGTTGGTACAATCCAGGAACTGAGAGCTGGATAGTGTGGCTGGATGGTGGGGAGGGGGTGGGTATGAAATGGGAAAGTTGAGTAGGGGCCATACATATCATACAGTATTTTATAAGCCATGACAAGGACATCAGAGTTTGTACAAAAGAAATGAAAGCCACTGATAGGTTTTAAGCAAAGAATGACTTGACCCATTTTATCTATACTGTGAAAAGTTCCCTCTGGCTACTGTGGGAAAAAAATGGGTTGGAGGGGTGTCTAAGGAGGAAGTAGAGAAACTTTTAGATAATTGCTGATTGACCAGGGGACTGAAAGTGGCAGTGGGGATAGAGAGAAGTGAACATAGTCCCAAATTCATTCATTTTTAACTCTACAATATAAAACAATCATGGTGAGGTGAGAGTTTCAGCACACACTTTTCAGTTTATACTCCCTGTTGTGGCTCCTCCCCTTCGCAAATGTGTAAAGCTTAGTTGTAAAAGCATTAATTTCTCATTAATGCTTTTCTGTTCTCAAGATTTTAGATCCAAGAGCAATTCCCCTATTATAACTATATATAGTAATAAGTAAAGTGCAATTTTGTATTAGATTGTATAATTGCTATTTGTGTGAGTAAAAATGGTTAAATATTGGTCTTTTTACATGGTTCAACCTAACAGACTCAGAGTTTGACTGTTTTCATTGAAACCTGTGGCTAACATAGATGTGTTCTATAGTAAAAGAAATATTCTCCTTTTCTATGGATAAATAAATGAAGGGGCCAAATGCCATTGCCATGATGAAAGATGCCTTGTGGCTATTCCTCAATCTTTAGACACTTAGAGCATCCTTATTGGACAATCCAAGATACAAGGAGAAATGAAATGGCCACTTTATTGGAAAAAATCCACCTTTTCACTGTAGTCAGTCAAATGCTATTACCCTTTTATTACTCTGTAATTTTAAGGGCAAGTTCAGTGAATAACTGTAGAAGCTATTAAGAGCTGTCATGGAAAATTTATCTGTCTTTAAATGGAAGGCAGAAACATTACTGCAGGAGCAGGACTGCTTCTATATAGATAATTCTGCACTTTGAGCTTTTTAAAACGATGTTTATTGTTTCCTAGTACATCTCCCCAGACCATTCTAACACTCACAATCATGATCCTTTTTCCTCTTATCAGGAATAAAATTTATGGAAGAAGCATGTCTCATGGGAACCAATCTCATTTTGTGTTAGTTTTGTGTTGTTAGTGTCTACTACACATAGTATGAATGTACACTAATAGTACATAAATAGGGCCAATAGTAACTTCCAGAAGACATGGTTAAATCCAGCCATCTCCATAATGGATAAAAATTCCAGAAAAGGCCTTTGCCATCCTCTCCTTTTTAGTTTTATCTTGGGTTTGTGAGAATAAAAATGTGGCTGGTAGAGGCCATTGTATGCATAAAATAATATGTTAGAAAATCACTGTATTATTTTCCTGTGGCTGCTGCAATAACTTATGGTAAACTTGGTGTCTTAACACACACACACACACAGAAACTTACTCTCTTACCTTTCTGGAGGCCAGAAGTCCAAAATCAGACTGGACGTCAACAGGGCTGCTCCCTCCAAAGTCTCCAGGGGAGAATCCTCTCTTGTCTCTTCCAGCTTCTAGTAAGTAGTTCTAGGCGTTTCTTGGATTGTAGCTTCATCAGTTCACTCTCTCCCTCTGTCTTCACTTGACCTTCTTCCTTGCGCCTCTATGTGTCCTTTTCTGTCTCTTACAAGGATATTCTCATTGGATTTAGGGCCCACCCAAGTCCAACATGATCTCAACTTCATCCTAAACTTAATTACATCAGCAAAGATCCTGTTTCCAAATAAGGTCACATCCTGAGATTTGGGTGGACATGAATTTGAGGAGGACACTATTCAGCCCACTATAGTCACTGAGTCAGGGCATGAAATAAAGACACTTGAGTTCGTGGTTTTATTTTCTAATCCTAATTTTATCAACTTTTTAAGAAGCTAATTATTCTTGATGCTCTCTCTCTAAGAATGAAATGGAGTAAAGAGAACTAATTCACAGCGTTGTCAGAAGATCAAGTTACTAAGAATCTTTATATATGTTTAATAAGGGAATAGAATTCAACGAGAAAGAATTTCATCTAATTGTAAAATATTATTAAAAATTTGTTCAAGTGAACTCTTGCAAAGGAGACTTTGAAAGAAATTCATTTCCAGATATGGTTGAAATTTATGACTCATTTAACTGGGCTTGGAGTATTGGTTCTTGCCCATGGAATTAGGTTCTAGCTTGAGGAATATTCACCTTTTATGTATTTAAATATAAAGTTCTGGGCCTTCAGTTCTCTTTATTTACTGATTTTCGTTCAGTCTCAGTTCTGATAATCATTCCACCTAGATTTTAATATGGGACAGGGACTTGGCTAGATTCCATATTACACAATCTGGTGTCTCAGCAGCCCTTTGGTGTTGATATTGGCATTGTTTTACAGACGATGAAACTGAAGTTTAAATGACTTGCCCAAGGATACGCAAGGTGTCAGCAAAAGAACTGGTTTTCTAAGCCAGGTCTGTCTGGTTCCAGGGTGCAAGCTTTTGACCACTGCCCAATTCCTCTCTCTAAGGATGTCCATCCCGGGCATGGAAGGAGGTCTGTACATTTATCTGCTGTAAATCCAGTGTCACCTAGAGGCTAGGTTTCTGAACTTGAGTTGTCTTGATGCTTCTCTGTGTGCCCTGCCAAGGAGCTCACTCAGGAAGAGGCTCCAGTCCTATCATACAGGGTCACATTGTTTCTCCAGAATTTTGGTTAGCAGCCTCTAGCATAAGCAGCTGAAACTGAGTGATGGGCAGAGATTATTTGCCTTTGGGCCATCTTTGCCTTTTCAACTAAGATTTAGAAGCTGCACCTATTGGGATACAGACTCAGGCCACCAAGCAGTGTGAATAGAGGGCATCTCTGCAAGGTTGGATGTGTTTGCCAGATTGGAGGGTGCCCTCACACTCAAATGATACCTCCTTGGAGCTGCCTTCCTGGCTATTGAAAGGAATACTCTCTATAGCTCCCTGTCTGCTTATTCGCCTCCGTTTTTCCCATAGCACTAATCGCTACTTAATACTTCTTATATGTTTATTCATTCCTTTAGTTTCTGTCCACCACTGGAATATAAACTTCATGAGGGCCAGAACTTTGTCTTTTTCACTTCTGTATTCTCAGTGTATAGGAAAGAGCTTGGCACAAATGCTCAAAGACTGTGTGAGTGAGTGAGTGAATGAATGAATGTGATTAAACCAATGATTCATACCTCTTTATTTCTTTCTTTGCTGATTTTGAGGAAATTATAGGACTTCACTGAGCCCTAAATACTGATTAAATATTGGAATTAAAATTGAGCAACAGTATTCTCATCTGGTATAATGATGTAGGGTGAAGGTTATAATTACTGTTGGGTGGGAATTAACAAGAGTGCTGAAGACGGAGTGGGTAAATACTCTGGAAACAACAATGGTTGGACATAAATATAGACTGCTTATAATAAATACATATATATGCTGATTAAATATACTATATATACATATATATTGCCTTTAATATATGTTAATATATATACATGTTAAAAATATTATATATTCTTTAATTTCTTATTTTTCGTTTTAGTAAAAGAAAACCAACACAGAACAGTCTTATATTGTTATTTATTTATAATAAATATCTACAATCAGAAACACCATTTGGGAACATTTTTAAAACTTGTGAGATACAGTACAGGCTGGGCTGTTTATTTACATTTAGTTATTGATTTCCACGAAATAGGAGTCTGCATAAGATTTTACTGGGAAGGACAAAATAATAAATGGTGACCCTTGCTTGCTTTTAATATTTAGTGGATTCCAAGTGTTAGGGTGTATAGTTCTAATGGAAGACCTAACATTGTGGTAGGAGAGTCAGGCATTTCTTTCCTCCACCAGGTGCCTGAGCCTCACTTTAAGGAACATGTGAAATTTAAGGAGAGTTTGGGGGTGATGAACAGAGGGGGAACATAGGACTTATTTGGTTGAGGAGAAGAGAGAGAAGGTAAGCACTGAAAATTCTATTTTTTTCTTTTTCCTTTGAATAGAAGGCTTAGCTTTCCAATTTGCCTTAAAGGATTGAGTGGAGATTATTGATAACCAGTTCTGGGAGCAGTAATGAAGAAGGAGGGTTAAAGCACTGGGGGTGGCCAGTGGGAGAGAAAGGAGGCATTTACTTAGAGCTCAGCTCTGTGTTTCAGCTGCTAGCGAATTTCTATTCCATTACGACTTTCTCCTTTTCAGTAATGGAACTTATGAAGACAATGAAAAAGGTAATAGAGCCATCAATATAGTATATTCTGGAGACCCAGCTGAGTTGCTAAAGTAGCTTCTAAGGCTTACAAAGCACAACAAAATGGATCAAGTTCACTGCCTTTCAGTGCAGTCAGGACAGGAGTAGAAAGAGACTTGCAGTGTGTTCAAGAATAGCTCTAAGAGCGTGTGTGGCTTGTACTGCTTCAGAGGCAATTATTTTCAATTTCTAAGGGCATCTGCTTACCCATTACTTATTATTCATTTCTTTCTTTTCAGTGTGTTAATTTTTTTTAAATTTTGTAATGATATGTGTCCAAAATGTGTTCTCCAAAAATAATCTTTTATCAGATTACATGTGTAGTGTTTTGGCTATTTGGTTACTGTTCTTTTTTTTAAATCTCAGAGACATTGTGTCTAGTTTTCTTTGTCCCCATACAATGCCTGTTGCATTCACAATCACTCAGGTCACTGCTATTTTTATTTACTATTTCCATATAAATTCTGTGGAAAGTCATTAACATCATACTTCTCTTGGTTTCCTTCTCGGACAATGTTTTATGTCAATTAAAACACACAAAAAAGCAAACAAACAAAAAACTATGTCTCCTTTCTCGTGGGGGAGGGATCTGCTTTATAAGAGCCTTATGCCTGGAGCTTGAGGAAAATCTTTTACCAACTTTCTTATGTGTGATATTACCGAGTTTGTTATAATAATATAGACAAAGCATGGTTCATTTTAGAGCAGTGCCAACATACCAGAAATAAATCACCATCTCAATAAGAAGCAGCATAATTTGGAATTATATGGAATAAGGAATGTTATTAAAAGAGGGGCCATCCTCTCCTATAGCTCTAATAAGTATCTTCTAAGCCACATGACTTTAGTATAAATTTAACTTGTCCTTTTTCAGGGACATTGTGGAGAGATTTTAAATGATACAATTACAACCAGTGTCACTTCATATAAGTGATGTCTACCTGCATCAGATTGCTAGTGAATCTTGATGACAAATGCCATCTACCTTTGGTCACTAGAGAAAGACAATATTTTCAAGTATACTCTGGCTTTCAGAAAACAACATCTATTATTGGATTTTGCAGTAATGTAAAGGTCTTTTAGTTGAAACATTACTTCCTACAATGCACATTTTTAATTTGATCTCAGTTTCAGATACTAATACAAACACACATGCATATATATTTGCTTTTGTTAAAGAGAAGATATTTAAATAACTTAATTTGCATCTCTTTCTGTCGCTGTTTCTGAATTTCAATTTTTCTTGTGATTCTGCCACCTCTTAAAGTGGGTTTTCACTTCTTAGGTTTCTTTCTCTTAGCTTTTAGGTTTAATGGCTAAAAGACACTTATCTTGCTACTGGCTAGCATGTCTCATTGGCTACATTCACTCTGGTAGATGAGTTATAGCAGATTCTTTAATATATACATTTTTCTTTTCTCCTATAGGTGGACGCTCATAGTGTTTTGACAGTTAAAAGGATGGGGGGTTATTGAGCGTCTAGTTTCTCAGCTGCTCAGCTATATTTTTTGAGCTATATATCAGCAAAATTACCCAGCTCTTACAGAAGATGTTCCGTTACCAGATGCTACTCTGCAGGAAACAACTTTTTAGTTTTCTTAAATCAGGATTTATGGTAAAATAGAATAACACTTAGGTATGGAAGACTTAGATTTCTCTGGAAATCTTGGAGTATCAAATATCCGTCCTTTCTCCCTGTCTTCATTGCTTCCTATTCAATTAAGCTGATAACAAAATGTCTACACTGCTGTTCAATAACTGAAGGGCACAATCGTGGCAATTTTCATTGGACTGTTTGCTCTGAGACCGGATTGAAAGCTTCAGCTCCAATTGCACCATTAGCCCGGCAACTGCAGCCAATCGTTAGCAATGATTTTTGGTCCCCCTAATTGTGTTTTACTTTATTGAACTTATTCAGAAATAATGAAACTCCATTCCTCCTTTTCTTAAAAGATATTTGCACGAAATGCAGTTGCTGTTTCTTCTATAAATACTCATCAGCATTGCCTTAAGGAGTCCCTTTAACTATTGATTTTTTTAGTCTAGCTAATAGATCTTCTAATTTGCAGAAATACCCCAATGCAAGATTTTAACAATTAGAAAATTATGAAAGGAAGTCTCAGGGAACTCTGAGCTTCTACACATAGTGGTGGCTCAGCATCAAACTCCGTGTTGGAAGTAGTGGAACTAGATGGCCTGGGAGAGAAAAATAAAACACAAAGTTAAGTAAGTGGGCAGTGCTTCCTTATTTTCCAAGTTCTGCAGCTGTTTTGAAGGAATGTCTTCTGGCTTGGAGTGAAAATGGCACTTTTCAACAACCATACTGAAATATTGTTTACATAAAGTATTTCAGTACTTACTTTAAAGCCACATCCACAAAACTAAGACTAAGGTCAAGTGTCATTAAACACTTTTGGGAAGATGTGTTTGCTTAATTGTTATATTCTTCCATGGCTTAAAATCTAAACCCATATATTTTAAGCAAAAGTTAATGGGTTTTCATAATATCAAAATTGTCTTGGCCTGCAATTTTAATAGAGAAGTTTCTTGGAGATTAGAACACAAGCTTCGATGCTACTTTACCACTTTCTGGCTAATTAAACCTTTGTTATAACTTTGTGACCCACTTGAGAACATTAAAATTACTAGAATAAGTAGGTATTTTAGAAACACAACATGCAGTTTTGACATTTTCTAGAATAGCTAGTTTGCTTGCGATTAACTCCAAAGCTTGAAGCTATGTATTCAATATATTAAAAACCTAATACATGTATAAGGACTTAGCCCTGTAGTCTCTCCTATTTTTGCTCAAACCCAAGTTTCCTCAGTTTTCTACCTAGAATTTTTCATATTCTGTCTCTCAACTAAAGATCTTCAGTACTCTCCATTGTCTCTAGGGAATGGCTTACAAGACCCCCATGGTGTAGCCCTGCCTATGGAAATACCTTCTTTTGATCTCTCTCTCCTCTCTCCCAATTCACTTATATTCCATTTTTATTTCTTTAATCACTGGTTTCCAACCCACATTTATGCTATCACTCATGTCCTGAATGGAAGCCCTTCCCTTAACTTTCCCAAACATTGAAAAATTGTTCCTCCAAAAATCCTTTCAAAGGTTACTAGGTATTATCTCTATCTATGAGTTGGCTTCACCACAAAATATTGATTTCCCTTTTGTACGCTAACAGTGATTTATACTTTTAACTGTTGTAGAGCTCATCACATTTGATCATTAGCATACATTTACAAGCCCATCTTCCACACTGGATCATGAGTTCTTATAGAGTAGGGCCTCTGCCTTACTCATTTTTGGGTTCCTTATATCTGGCTTTGTGCCTCACACATACTTAGTTAATGCTCAGTAAGTGCTTATTTAAGGAACAGGGCTGAAACGAACCTTGGAAATTATCTGGTTAATGCCTTTATTATTTTATAAGTGAGGAAAAGAACAATGTCACTTAATGCATATATCTGGTTGTAATCCCAACGTCATCATTAGCACCTGACACTTCTTGTCTTGTGAATTTGCTATTTGAATATAATTAAAACTATAAAGTTTATGAAAACGTACTATTTTTGTAGCACTCTTTATTTTTAGTATCCCTTTACCTTCTTCAAATGGGTGAGATTGACAGGGCCAGAATTATTTTCCCCATTTTACAGATATAGGACAAAAGTCTTAAGTGATTCAACTGAGGCCATAGGTGGAAAGGCAAGCACTGAAAACAAAACCTGGCTTTCTCTAACCCTTCATGGGTCATTCAGTCACCACTGGAAGTCAGACTATGACCCTCATCTTGTTTCTTCATGTGGCATTAGGCAATTTTACATGCCTTGTTGGAAAAGCATAACTTTTACTTATTTTTCCAGCTGAAAGAAGAGAGTCATATGTTGAACTATCCTTGGAAAATAATGCCTGAGGGAATTTGTCCTTCATGCGTCAGGGGAGGAAGCTCAGCCTTTAGATTTTGCTTTATATCTTGGGAGTAGAAATTGAGGTGGAAGTGAACTTAACCCTTGCTCATTTCCAGAGCTCAACACACAATGATAAAGGTCATCTGAAAGTTTTTTGTTTCTTTAAAATTTTTAGTTATAAAATGTAACATATCTTTTTTGTTGACATTTTAGAAAACTTAGAGAAATAAAATAAGAAAAATTTGAAATCAATAATCTATCACCAAGAATCCACTATTAACATTTTAATACAACTGTAAGCTGGCTGCCAGGGTTTAAATTCTGATTCTCTGATTTACTAGTTTAAGGACAATGGCAAAATCACCTCTGGATCTAAGTACTTTTGGATATATGTATATTTATTTATAAAATGGGAATAATAATATTGCTTACATCAGAAGGTTTTTGTGAGGATTAAGTGGATTTATAACATAAAGTGCTTAAAATAATACCTGATAACATGGTATACACTCACATAATTTATTATTATTATACTCTGGTCATTTTATTTTTGAAAATAATTCTGGCACATCCACCGATGTACAACTTTTTATCCTACATTTTCCACTTGAAATATAAACATTTTCCCACATATTTAAATATTTTTTTAAAATTTAAATTTATTGGTTACATTATAACATTGTTTGTTTCTATCATAATTAGTCTAACCAATCCCTAATTATTTGTTTCCAATCTTTAACTATTATAAATTATACTTTGATAAAGAATTTTGTTATATATCTTTGTGGCTAGTTCTGATGAACTCCTTGGGATAGATTCCTAGAAGAATCAATGGGTCACAAGTGTATAATACACTTTTTCGTTTGTTTTGTTTTGTTTTAATTTTTATTGGGGAATATTGGGGAAAAGTGTGTTTCTCCAGGGCCCATCAGCTCCAAGTCATTGTCCTTCAATCTAGCTGTGGAGGGCGCAGCTCAGCTCCAAGTCCAGTTGCCGTTTTCAATCTTTAGTTGCAGGGGACACAGTCCACCATCCCCTGTGGGAATTGAACTGGCAACGTTGTTAAGAGCTCCCGCTCTAACCAACTGAGCAATCCAGTCGTGCCTCCGGAAACTTAGCAGCAGCTCCCTGTCTTCAATCTAGTTGTGGAGGGCGCAGCTTGCTGGCCCATGTGGGAATCCAACTGGCAACCCTGTTGTTAAGAGCTCACATTCTAACCAACTGAGCCATCCAGCCGCCCAAGTGTATAATTATTTTAAGGATTTTGAGTTATTTAACTTTTTAAAACAGTTTTTTTTTGAGATATTATTCACATACCATAGGTTGTACCAAGTTACAATTAATGATTTTTGGTATATTACATTATTTTAAAAAATATGATAAAATATAGATGATAAAATTTACCATTTTAATAATTTTAAGTGTAAAATTCAGTAGTATTAATTATATTCATATTGTTAGGCAACCATCACTGCTATCTATTTCTAAAACTTTCTCATCATCTCATACGGTAACCATTAAGCAGTAAGCAGGATTCCCTTCTTCCCTTAGCCTGTGGTAACCTCTAATCTACTATCTGTCTCTGAATTTACTTATTTCAGATAGTCTATGTATAGAATCATACAGTATTTATCCTTTTGTATCTATCTTATTTTACTTAGTATGATCCTTTCAATGTTTGCCCATGTTGTAGCCTGCATCAGAACTTCATTCATTTTTTTATGACTGAATAGCATTCTGTTGTATGTTTATATCTAGGGTTTCCAGGCACGAATTCCCACCTGTTCTCAGGAATTTTTTTTTCTTTCCCATTCCCAAATCCCAAGAAAAGTTGGTCGGGAAATTGGCAAAATCGGCTCCTTGAACCCAGTAATAACCACAATGGGAAATAAACGTACTACTCACAATGTATCTCTTAGACATTTTTTTCCTATTTATCACTAGGGCTTCTGGGCGGGAATTCCCACATGTTCTCAGGATTTTTTTTTTTTTTTTGCTTTTCTGTTCCCGAATCCCGAGAAAAGTTGGTCAGGAAATCGGGAAAATTGGCTCCTTGAACCCAGGTGGTTGATAGTATCGGCCGTCACTTTGTGGAAATGATTCATTGTGGAGAACAGAAAACAGTTTATATCTCAGGATTTAGGAACGGGAAAGAGGAAAAAAATTCTTTAGAAAGGGTGGAATTCCTACCTGGAAACCCTATTTATACCACATTTTGTTTGTCCATTCATCTGTTGACAGATGCTTGGTTTGTTTCCACCTTTCACTATTGTGAATAGTGCTGCTATGAACATCGGCATAAAACTATCAGTTCCAGTCCCGACTTTAGGTTCTTTTGAATATAGTGGTATACCTAGGAGTAGAACTGCTGGTCATATGGTAATTCTATGCTTAGCTTTTGATGACCCACCAAGCTGTTGTCCACTGCAGCTCCATCATTTTCTATTTTCACCAGCAATGTGTAAGGATTCCAATTTCTCCACACCAGGGTCAACACTTTTTATTTTCCTTTTTTGTTGTTGTTATAGCTATCTAGTATATGTGAAGTGGTATCTCATTGTGGCTTATATTTATATTTCTCTAACAATTAATGATATTAAACATCTTTTTAAGGGCTTATTTGACATTTGGATATGTTCTTTGGAGAAATGTCTATGGAAGTCCTCTTGTCCATTTTTAAACTGTGTTGTTTATCCTTTTGTTGCTCGAGTTATTTACCTTTTAAGAAATTATTTTTAAAATTTATGCTTGTAAATATTTACCATGGAAGATATATTTTTAGGCTTTGGTATTTATAATCTCTTTTATTAGTGGAATTTAAATTGATTAATATCCTGCCTTCATGTAACGAGTACAGTTATGTGCTAGGGATTGCGTTGGGCTGCTGGGCAAAATCATATGCATGGCTTTCAATGTCCTATGTTTAAGGGGACCACAACCTAAGGGTGTCTGTTTTATTCTCATTGTTGCTAGATATCAGTGTGATATTTTTCTTTTCCTGCTCTGAAGCTATTTCTTTCCTGAAAAGTCTTTCTCAGCTTGGAAGCATGTCTTTTGCCAAGTATAATTATATAGTATTTTGTGACCCAATAGAGAGTGTGAAATGTATATTCTTAGCACAAACTGACAGTGTTCCTTACACTCTAGGATTCTGCTAAAGTATCTGAAAAGGTTTATGTGAAATCAAGGTAGAGTTTTAATAACTTGGATCCAATGTTGATTTTGTCAATAGTAAATTTGTTCTGGGCTTCCATCTAGCTTGCTCTGTTCCGATCCCCATTTCAGCACTTGGAAACTACATTGAGACAACAGCTTTCAATACATGTTGAATCAGTCCCCAAACACACCAGAACATACAGCAATACAGAAATAATATAACCAAAAGAGAAGATAACATATTAATAGAACTATTCACAAGAAAGACTGAGACCACTGAAGTAAAAAATATGTGTGTTCCTTTTACTTTTACAAATCTTCTCGGCAGTTCTCCTCCATTAAGCTTGTTTGCAAGGTTTTCCAACTAAGGAATCAAATTTGGATCTGGTTTGGACTGGATTGCACCCGAGGGAGTTTTGTCTGCTCAGAATGAGTAATGGAGATTTGAGAAGCGATGTACTTCCTTTCATATTCTGCAAACTCTGCTTAGCTTTTCAGAAACTGACTATCCAGTATCTTGTTTTTCTTTACCATTGTCATCTGGCTGTGGCAAGAGAGGAGCCTTGAGGATAAGAGTGGCTTGGGTAGTAATTAAAAGTATCCAAAATCTGATTCAGTCTATGAGTCGGCACCCATGCCCTGAGCTCAAGTAGCAGCTAGGTGAGTGCAGGTTTGTTCTCCAGGAGGACATCAGATCAGGTGCTCGGCCTGCATACAGGTGTGTGGGGTGTGAGGAACCATCATTAATTAATGACAGCTCACATGTACTAAGCTTTCACTATAGGTTAAAGAAGGTACAATGCTAAGTACTTGACATGGATTATCTCATTTAATTCTCCCATCAACTTATACAGGCAAACAGTACTATCTGCATTTTAAAGACATGGGAGGCTGACAGAATGACCATACAACCTTCCCAAGATCGCATGCCTGGGATTCTAAACTGAGTATGTTTGAGAGTATTGCCTGAGCACTTGACTATATTCTAAACCGTTCTCTCATGATAGACTGCTTTAGTCTATTGCCACATCAGTCCCCACTGGCCACTGATGACATTCCGTGCTGCTGATCTTTTTAGGGCGTTGCTGCAAATAATCGTTCCCAGACAAGAAAGAAAGTTACCTCCAGATTTGTTACCTTGGCCCGGTTTCTCTCCTCACCCTAACCCCCCCTCCCCACAAGCAGACATGTGAGGAATTTCCCTCATGTCTACGATGGTTTCTTGCTCTGTCTACTCATCTCACGTGCACGACTTTAAATGTACAGGCTCTTTGGTGAGGCTTGTTTTGATGGTAAAACACACAAGTGCTAGACTACTGGGAATGAGCCCTTCAAAGGGCAGGTGTTTCTTTTCTTCATCACTCTTGTTGCATTTTCTAAGCTTACTCTTTTTGTTTACTTAGTTTAATACCGTCTCCCCACCACACACACTGTCACCTACATGAGTGCAGAGGCCATATCTAATTTGCTGTCCACTATATACCCATGCCTAACACAGTACCTAGCATATGGCAAGCGCTTAATAAATCCATGTCGAAGTGAGCGAATCGATAGATGAATGTGTGAGTTCTGTCTGAGTGGTTGGAACACAGGAATACATATCCACACAAAAATCATTATTAATATTTCCTCCATATATAGTAGATGCTAAAGTGAACACCAGTTTTAGGTGAAAAGAACAGAAGATGTGTCACCTTTGACTCATGGGTTTGCTTCCTCTTTGTGTTGAGTATGTTTACACAGAAAGAATGACTTTCTATCCCTACTGAGTCCAGAGACTGTACAGCCATACACACTTGGTTTTTCTTCAGGTGTGCAAGCTCTCCTTCATGGTGGTGTTTGATGGGCAGCTCACACCTACCCAGCTTTCCCAGTCAGGGCTTCCTATCTACATGAAAGCATATTCTACTTACACATTTCAGGGCTGGCTGGGAAGGATGGGACTGAATTCAGTTCTGAAGGAGATGCAGCTAGCCCTTTGGTGGCCTCAGACCCACTGCATTCTTCCGGTGATTTGTTTCTTTTCTTTTTAAGCTCGCCTCTTCTAACCTGAACTATATGTCCTTATTTATCTGCTCTCCCTTGGGGGTTCATGACATTCACCTTGTAGACTTGCTCGGTGTTGCTGACCTTCATTTGGCCATCTGATTTTCTGTATTTTGTACTGAACCTCTCTGAGTCTGTGATAACAAACCCCATCCTGGTAAATTGACCCCGAGTTCTGATTCCTCTATTTTTTGGAATTAATTGAAAGGTGCCTGGTCTGTTCTCTGATTCTGTCTAATTTGCCGCAGTAGTTCAGGTGAGAATCTGAGGTCTTTCACTAGTTTCAGTGAGTTACTTCTTTCCTCCTTTTTTTATCTTCCGTCATTTCCTTCCTTCCTCCCTTCCTTTCTTGCTTCTACCATTTAACACATTTTATTGAGTATCAAAAAAGCTTACTGCTAAGCACTCCTTAAAAAATACAGACAGGGATCCTGCTTTCATAGCATTTACCGTACATTGAGGACACCAAGTATTAAATAAAGAGTCATAAAGAAAGTATTTCAAATTGTGATAATGGCCTTGAGGGGAAAAATAAAGATTACAGTGAAAAACTCTAACAAGGGTTGACATTGATCTGGGAAGTTGAGGACTAAAGGATGGGACCCAGTTTGACTGGTTAAAATTAAGAAGGTGGGGGAAGGAGAAGCCTATAACGGGCCTTGGGGCAGGGAGAGGTTGGTTCCTTGTAATAATCAAAAGACCATCCCCATGTACAACTCACCGTCCTCCCTGCTTTTATTCTTCATAACATTTATTCAATATTTAACATAATATAAAATGAAATTATTTGTTTCCTCTACTGTCTTCTCCCATAGTATTTTTAAGTATTATGAGGGCAGAGTTATTTATCTGTATCGTATGTATGCATGTTTTATACTTTGACTGCTGTATCTCTGATGCCTAGAATAGCACCTGGCAAACGATAGGTGAACAGTATTGTTCCAGTTCAGTGGGACGGGACCCTGGTGAGTACAGTGTGTCAGAGAGAACAGGGGATATGATGGCTAGGGAAGAGGGTGGAGTCAGACTATATGGGTCACTTTAGGCCATGCTCTGCATTTAGAATTTTATTCAAAGTGCAGTAGAAAACATTACATTAAGTGTAGAATGTGACAAAAACATTATTATTATTATTATTATTATTATTATTATTACTATTATTTTCCCAATAGGGAATTACTGCAGTTTCTCTTCCTATGAAGTCAAATTATGCTAAAAAATAGTGATATTGTTTCACACACTAACATACTCTCAAACACAGTGTAACAGATTCCAAAGAGAAAGGGGTTAAAAGGTTTTTACCACAAATCTCTACCCATGAGGGAAAAAGCTCCAGCGAAATCAACTTCTGAGTAATATTTTTGTCTCTTAATGAATGGACTTTTTGTTTTTTAATGAAAAGTATGCCACTAGCAGCTTTCAAAAGCATTTGGTAGCTTACTGTGCATATATATTTAAATGATTATGCTTATCTACTTATTTATTTATATTCCAGCCTTTGATTAATACCCATTAACAAGAAACGCTAGTCAGATTGAGTAGGTTCCATCTTTATTTTGCACCTGAATAAATTAACATTAAGGTTGTGGAAAGGAAACTACCATCTGTGAGAAGGAAACTACCACACATGTTTCTGGCTGTGTACGTATTTATCTCATTCACTCTTCACAAAACACTTTGGAAAAAAGAGCATTGTTTTCCTTAATCAGACAAGAGTCTACTTAAGAAGTAGGTTAAGGAAGTGGTCCCGCACCACAAGACTAGGAAGGGAAGAGTCTGGAAGCAAGGCCAGGTGTTCCTAAAATCTGTGATCTTTACCATTATATCTTACAGCTTCTAGGGAATTTTTCACAGCTTGCGGGTATAGCAGTGATAATAAGGAGCACAAGTATTTATGAAACTTGGTTCTTCTGACTCTTGAGCCATTTCTGCTTTTTTTCCACTATAAGATGACATAAGAGTTACTGCTTCTAACTAATTCTCCCGGTTCCAAGCCAACTTCCTAAGTACCAGGGCAGCTCAGGAGAGAGCACTCAAAACAGATGTCACGTGTGCTGAACCCTCCCTTCCCAGAGGTGCAGTGCGACCTTTCACCTTCTTATTCCTAATGAATGATGTTTTAATCTGTAAAAGGAGGAGCCTGGATGAGATTCTCCCTGTTGTCCCTTTTATCTTCACCAGTCAACGAAACATAAAGTTAACTTCATTGGTACACAAAATAGAAAAGGTTTGGGAAATGTCAGAGAAACTGGAATCACCAGTTGGGTCTATATTCAGGGCTCATGTTCTAAGATGTGCATTCTACGGACTGCAGCCATCGTGGGCCTTGATGTCCACCTGGAAAGCTCTATGAACCAAGAAGGTTTAACTGCATGCTAGTCAATTAACAGCCTTAAAATGGGTGTTAAATGAACGCTTCAATCCCTTTGCTCTTCCAGATCTTTTTCAGGGATCCATGCTTCACATAAAATTTACTCTATGAGAAATAAATCTAAACTTACTTGTTGGACTGATTTTCCAATGTAATAAATAGAGACCTTGATCACCTCCTAGCTCTGTGGCTTCCTGGACAATTAGATTGGGCTTTGGAAATTTTGAATTAAAATATCTTTAAAATAATCCAAAACATTCCTTTGAGTTACTGTTTTCTAAAGGCAGTTGAGCTTTCTTTATCAGCTTAATTATTCTAATTTTTCTTTTTCTGTCTCTAAAGTCATTTTATGAGCTACATATTTACTTAACTCAACATTAGTTAATTCAAGCTTTAGTTAATTCATATTTACTTAATTCAAGCATTTTGGTTTGAAACAAATGTATATTCATAAAACTCCCTTTAATTAAATAGATGTTTGTCTTAATATGCCTTTATCACTGTGTCATTTTGATACATTATAAAATAAAAATACTTTTTGTCTTCATGGAATCATCTAGATATTATGCAGTTGTCATATTTGGGGGAGGGGCATTTTTCTTTTCTGGAAGACAGATCAGATTTCTCTTGTGAGCTAAGAGACAGTATTATTTCCTGTTACTTCAAATGACAACTTTGTGGTTCTGCAAAATTCCCATTTAGGCTTTTCTGCCACTTTACAACAATTAAACTTTATTTTTGTTTTTGAATATTATTAACCTCAACAGAAATTAAAGAAAAAAAAGCTATAATGGAGACTCAAGTTCTGGGATTTTATATATTTTGGGAAGAGTCAGGAAGTGCAGTGGGTCTGAGAGAAAAAAGGCAAACAAACAAAACCTCAGCCATCAAGAAGAACCTATAATTAAGGAAGACTGAAGGCCTGGAGCAGGAACAGCAAACCCTGAATTAGGCTTTGACCCATCTCAGTGGATCAGAATAAGTGTTAATTCTTCACATTTTCTGCTTCCCCACATTGGTAAAAGGTATGCTATTCCAAATAATTTTGTAAAATTAAATTCCATTAGAAGAGGCTTATTTAAAATAGAAATACTCATCTTACTAACTTTTGTGAAGAAAGGCAGACTTTTTGGCTTGTTTAATTGGCTTCCTTAAGCACATTTTTAAATCTGCTTATTTTTTGCTGGACATATTTGTGAATACTACAATGATTTATCACTTTTGGAAAATTTTGGAATTAACTGAAATCTTTTGTCAGATTATCTTTCTGAGAGAGGTAATAAAACACCTCTTCCCTACAAAACTTTTAAAATATAATAACAAAATTAGGGTCAGAATTTATTAGATTAGTGAGACTCTATAAATGTGATTATTCATTCATTCATTTTATTAACAACAATAACATTTTTGACAGTCTTGGTTTCTTAAAAAAAGCACTATCGCATAGGAGATATAAAGCCCATTCTGGTTAATTACCTCATTAATCAAATGTTTAAAGAGGAGAATAGCAAGACAAAGACTAAGCATGGGAAGTTCTTTAATGAAATATGAAAATTAATGAATACAGAGAGAAGCAGTTTTTTTTATTTGAATTTCAGTGTGGACTTTTTTGTTGTTGTTATGAATTGGATTTGTGTTCATTTAAAACCAAAGGAATTCCCCAGATGACTAGATTTTGAAGTAAAGACACAAATATGCTAAAGAAAAGCTAGCCAGAGATGCATATCACTCTTTACTATGTCCTGCTACCTTCCCTCCCCCTCTTTGGACCAGTTCTCGTCTTGGGCTCTGTCTGTCTATGTTCTAAGCCCGTTTTCTTCCTAAACTCATTGTGTGTCCCCATCTCCTGGCATATACCATTTTGGTTGGGTAAGCTGAGGTGTTTCATTGGAGAGCCGAGACATTGAGTGGAGACACCGTGAAGGTGGACAGAGATATGGGAATAAAAAATGAATCGGATCTAACTGTGTTCTGGCAGCTGTTTTGAAGGCGCTTCTATACCAGAGTTTGCCACTAGCTTGTTTATGGCATTAGACAAATCATTTCACAACTGGGGCCCTTGGTTCTGTCATCTTCATAATGAAGGGATGGGACCAGTATTTTCTAAGGTCTTTCTAGACAGAACACTCTCAATTTCTATTGTAATATTTTATTTTCTTCTATTGTCTTGTCCATGACACTGGGGCAGTTTCCCTTGAATGGAACTGACAGTGCCAATTTATTTATAATCTGGAATTTTACTATACTGGAAGACTCCAGACACTCAGTAGAACATATTTGCTTCATAGCTGTGTAACCTGAGGACTGGCAGAGTTAAAGGACATATTGACCGGGGTCGAAAGATAGAGCATGTTATGTGAGTTATCTACTACTCTGAAAAAACTATCCCCAAACTTAGTGCCTTTTGAGACATCACAAATTTAGTATTTCCCACAATGCAATTGGACTAGATTCCCTACATACAGTCTCAGCCCAGAGGTCCAAAAAGGTGAAGATAGAAGTTTCAAAGCTTCTTGAAGCTTAGGTTCTCGAATTTGCAGTGTCACTTCTACATTCTACTGGTCAAAGCAAGTCAAAGGACAGTCCAAATTTAAAGGTTGGGGAAATAGTATCCACCTCATGGTAGGAGCAGTGACAATGAATTTGTGGTCATATTTTATCCGCCACACATAGATTATCATTTCTTCCTCCAACACCCATGCTGCATGATTAGTTAAGACACTTTTTTGGCTGAGTTGTTCATTATTCAGCCTTAAATATTTTTTTAACATAGTGCTCCAGGCAGCCACTGCAAATCAATCAGAACTGCCATAAGAAATGAAATTTATCTGCCAACTGGGCTCTGCAATGAGTTGTTGATAGAGCCTGGATGGAAAATGCAGAATTCCTGACTCTCAACCCAGGGTCTTTTCTTTCCCCATTACTCTGTCTCCTCATTTCTGGTCAGTTCTTTAAAATTTCTCAGGTTATATTAGAAAAGTCACGTATTTCTGTCACTGGAGTTTCTAAAAATATGCATCTTTTGAGATTTTGAACAATATCATCGTGTATTATGTGTTTTCTATTATGGCATAAGCCACAGGTTTAAGTGTTACCAATTTGGATAACTATTTTAACCAATGACACAACTTAGATGAAAGGTCACATTTGGATCCATAACGTAACAATGGGATATTATATGTCTCTTGATGTGATACAATGAGAAGGATGTAACATTTCCCACGTAGCATTCTTGCCAAGTCTAAGAATTAAGAAATAATCAGACAAATATAGAACATAAGATATTTCACAAAAGAGCTAGTCTGAAATCTTAAATGAAGATGTCAGTTGCATGATGGATTTAAAAAAGTTATAAAGGAACTTATTGGGTTATTGGGATAATAGTGGTCTACATATTAGATAGCATTATTATATCAATGTTAATTTTTTTGTTTGTGATAAATAGTTTGGCAGTTACATAAGAGAATGCCCTTATTCCTAGAGAAAAATGATGACGTCTTTAGAAGGGAGGAGTCAAGATAATTACAATTTATTTTCAAGTGAAGCATCAAAAAAAGATTATATATTTATAAACATATATATATGCATATATAGATACATATATAATGTGTATATGCAGTGTATATACATGTATGCTTTTTTTTAGTACTAGGAGTGAGGGATACAAAGCAAATATGACAAAAATATTAATTGACAAATTTAAGTGATAGATCTATACATCTTCATTATACTTTTAATTTTTTTGAAGATTAGAAAATTTTCAAATTAAAAAATTGGGGAAAAAGTTACCAATTTGTATTTTGTAGCTGAGACCATGCCCGACTTTGAGCTATTATGACAAATTATCCAATGCCAACTATATGATTAAATTCAAAGGAATTCAATTATAGGATGTTCCATTTCTGAAGAGGCATATTTTCTTTACTTACAGACATATACAAGGATAAAAATTTCAAGTACAGGCAGTTGTCTGAATATGATAATCAATAGAAAAGTTGACCAAGTAGAAAACTGTAATATGTCATAATAAAAGATGTTGAGATTTGACTGTATGTTATGTGGGCATTATGGTTCACAGAGTTATATATTATGCCAGAAGCCCTGGATGGCAAGGATTTCATCTCATTCTGCTCAGATTCTGTGACTGACTTTGAGCAAGTTATTTTAACTTGTGTGGAACTTGCTAATGTGGTTTACATCATATAGTTTGTGTAAGGATTAATTACCTAACTGCAAAGTTTGAGAAACAGCTTTCTCCATCTAAATTTTCAGTCTTGGAAACACATAGAGGATTGTTGTGCTGAGGAGCTGCAATGATGTTTACTGATTCTGCACCTATTTAGAGATTATTCTTATAGGATCCTGTGCCAGATTTTATCCTCTACTCGTAAATTATAATACTAAGAGAAATTTGCCTGTATTTTGAAAAATATGTTTTCCTGCTCAAATAAAATGGGTTTGGGGGAGTAGATTTTCCTTCTCAAATAAAATGGGTTTGGGGGAGTAGATTTAGCTAGAACAAAGTACTCCTGATCATGTCATCTGTGAAAGGATTGTACCAACTCTGTGCTCTAAAAGTGTAGGTGGTTGAGAGCAGAAGAAATAATTGGATAGCTACTTTAAACTGTGTTTCATAATTAAAAAAAAATACAGCTCTTTTTAGAAAAGGCTGAGTCTTTTGTAGACTCAAAGTAGAAGAGACAAGACATGATCTGGGTTTAACAGGATTGGGAAGGCATTGGACAGATGAAGAAGACCTGAGTAAAGAAGTTCTGTGTACATGTTCATTGTATGCACACACATGAATGAGCAACTCTCATATCCTGACACTAAGGAGGTATAATTGGAGTCCTGTGTATTGGAGGAAACTAAGCAATGTTGCATAGGTGCAGTGAGAGCAGTGCACAACTCATTGCCATTAACATATGATAGGCAACAGGGAGACACCAGTGGTTGCAGAATAGAGATTGACCATGATGTGACTGCATTGGAAACTAAGGAATGCATAGCAGCATTAAGCAGGAAAAGAGCAGCAAAGAACTTTTCCTTAGAATTTTGGATGGAAATGTGTTCAGCTCTGAAATACAGGCTCTAGCAAAGCTCCATTAAGGAAGTATAGGAGAAGGAGTAAGGTTCCATGCAGGTAGGCGGTAATGAGGGCTGGGATTGATTAGTGATGTCTGCCTAGGGCAAAGGTTGAAAGACATAAGCACATGTATCATGTATTTGGTGTTTCTGACCTAGAGAGAGGAAGTAAACCAAAAATTCCAACCTATGTGATGGAAAAACAAAACTGGAAACTGCTTTGGGAGAAAGTTGATGATTTAGTTTCAGTTACACTTCCATTTGAGGACAGCATGGTAGGTACTTGTGGTCACTGTCACTAGTTCCTGCAGTGAGCTTTGATGTACTTGCTAGAGAGAGAGGTGGTCAGAATAGAGAGAGTATAGGAGATAAAGCTGCTATGAAGGTCAAATGAATAAAACTTTGCTGTTAATCTATTAATCTGCTTATTTGTACACATATGCATTTTCTTGCAATAGTTACTCAGTTCCATGCACCTTAGTTAATTCAGGCGGCATTTTGGTGTATAGTCCCCATGCAGTACTGTCAGCTAGCTGGCAGCTATACTACTCCACTTATTAGTGATTAAGATGGGCAAAGAATATCACATTCTCATTTAATCTAAAGCAATCTTTAAGGAACTGTAAGCAATAGTCATTGAAACTTGATAGTTACAGTAAGGAGGGAGAAGTACTTAATTTTGAGATGACCTGATTAGAAGTTATGCCTGGAATTGAGTCCTGGTTCCATTTTTAGCTTACATACTCTGTGCTTTGGAATTGCACTTTCACACTCTTGGCCTTGATTTCCATAGCTGAAAAAGGGAAAGTGTTGTCTAAACTAGGGAAGGTGAATGTTTGCTACCTCTCTTCTATTTTGTATCCATGTCCAACAGTACCTCTTTGCCTCTGATCTTGGATGAGGCAACATAGTCATTTCAGTACTCAGCACTGATTGGTGTGTGACCTGAAACCTTTTTTTTTTTTCGTTTTCTGTGAGATAGTCAATCGCAGAGGGGGATAAAAACACAAAAATCAAAAACCAAAACAACAGAAAAAACAAGAATGACTATGGTGAACGTTTGTTGAGCTTTTACTATGTGTCAGGTCCTGTGCTAAGCACTTTTTAGGTAATATGTTAAGAGATACGTAAAAGTAAATATTTTCAATTAAGAGGGAGAGACAGTTAAAAGCAGGTACAATTTCTGGCACATCTGTGGGATGGAGTATTGAAATTAGTTAGAATAGCTGAAGAAAATGGCCAGAAGTGTAAAGTTAAGAAAACAAAATAGGACTCACGTTTCCATTTCCAAGACTTAGCTTGGTAGAACAACATCACCTATTGGTGTTTGACTAAGAGAATTAATGACTCAGTGAATGAACAAAATAGTGTGCCAAGGGGGGGCCCTCTCTTCATAGATTTAACCTCATTCTTGTTGCATTAAAATCTGCTGACCTGCTAGCAACTTTATTTTATAGTTGTTTAGTTGATTCTCTCTACTGGTAACTCTTATTTCCTAAAATAAGGTCCCATCGATGATTCATAGTTTGCATTCTTCCAATACAAAACCATCTACTAACAGACTAGCAGTTCTTTCAACTAGCAGTTCTTTCAACTGCTATACAAAAAGAATTTTTGGAAAGTACTTCCATCAGTACTCCTTTATCATTGCTAAACATAAAGCCTAAATTTATTTTCGTTCTTCCTTAGGGCTAAGGTTTTGGGTGTACATCAAGTGAAAGAGCAGCTGGTGAAGCTATTAAAAGTTAATGACGTGATCACGGATCTTAATAAGAATGTCATGCCTGCATTAGAACTGTGTCTTGCTTTAAATAATATAAGCCCATTACTTAAATAAATTATACATACTTTTACCTGTTAATACTTTTTAAAGAAAGTCAAGCGAAGACAGTATTAGTGACTTCTGACAGTTGGGATACAAATTTATTATAAGTCAGTTTCCCTTTTAGTTTCCAGGACTACTGTATAATAAATGGACCTACAGAGTATATTAAATTAATGGATTTTATTTTTCTTCTGAAATGAGAAAAAAAGAAACATATGAAGTCCTACCATAGAATTCCAGGACATTCATTGAATTTCTGGCTCATAATACAGCTTCTAAAAAGCAATTATAATTTTTATCTTAAACTTCTTCCAATGACAAATCTCTCTGGAGTGACTGTCACTGGATTCTTCCTTTAGAAAGCATATCTCATCTCAGGGGAAATGATACTCAGCGGCATCTAAAATAGTCCTAGACAAAATTAAGCTATGGGAATTTTATCCAACTCAAATTTTGCAATGATTACATCCTTGTATGTCAATGACATCCTCTGCAGTTAAGACTTCGTCAACTTCTAGTGTTTCCTGTATCACAATAAGCACTGTCTGCCACAAAGACGTTTTCCTATTTTCTGCTCCATGGCTCTCCCCACTAGATGTGGAGCTGTTATGTTTTTTAGCTAAGGTTCTTCAGAGCAGGCTGGCTAAGCCCAAAGCTGGCTACCATTTTTTTATACTTTAGCTGTAGCTGATAAATAAATCCAGCTGCTCATATGGCCCTACGTTTGTTGGAGTGTTCATCAAAAGACACCAAACCTGTTGAGGACCAGGAGGTTCTGAGTTTCTATTCGTGACCTGCTCGCCTCATGGTTGCCCACACTGTCAAGCCAGTGTCCCGCACAGTGTGGATGCAAGGCGTACTATGACAGTGTCTGCCCACATCCATTGATTCCCAGCACCCAAAGAAGATGCTTCCGCTGCACTGCATGTCAGTTTGATTGTCTTAGTGGCTGGAGACATGGAGCAGAGAGTGAACATTTTCAAATGCAGATTGAGAAACACCCACTTAGTGCTGTCAGACAGAAGTGAGCAGATAAGAAGTTCACAGTGGAAGCACAATACATTCTGCAATTAGTACCATTATTATTATTGTTCTCTAATCAATGTGATTCCCTAAGTACATTCCTAGAAGTTCATTCTTTAACAGAGTTTTACAAGAGAAACAAAACAAAACAAAACAAAAACAAAAACAGAGCAGCTCTATCTTGCTTCTGTAATAAAGATTTGTTGAAAAAAAATTCTGTACACCAGTGAAATTGAAAAGTCATTGCATCCTCTTCTCCAATATTCAGGCATGACCAGACTGATAAAAACCTGCAAAAACCACTCTAATATCTTGATACACTTCTTACGTGGAGAGTAGAGATGTAAATAATAAGTGGGTAGAACTCTACTTTTATAAGGGATTGTGTGACTAATATCAGCTTCATTGAACATATGATGCTTGACTCATTCCAATCAACTGCATTTTCAGTGTAGCTGAAAGTTGTAGAGCTGTCATCTTTTTGATACAATCAACATTTCCAGTTTTGTGTAACTACCAAAGGTACCATTTAAGAAATCTTTCATAAAACATGCCAGATCATTACATGATGCATTTCTGTATCATAAAGAAGAAAAAACATAACCCCAGAAGAATGTGTTTTTCAAACAAAATCAAGCACCATATGGATAATAGAGCAAAACCTAGCAGGAAAGATTGGCTAATGGAGTGACAATGCTAATTAGGTCCTTCAATTATTTACTTATTGAGTATGAATCTGAGTGCCACTTTTTGCCCTCTCCCATATACCTACAATGACTGACAAACTGTGCTGATTAGGAAATAAGTGAAAAGTCCTTTTATAAATCATATCTGGAAATCGGCCTAGATCCTTTATATAACATGCACAAATTTAGCTGGCTCCTTAATTTCTGTCTTGATACAAGCATGGAATTTACTTGTGTGGGGATTGGTGGTAGATGCCATGTTGTTTATTAGAGATAATGAAAAGAAAATATGATTATCAGCCATAAAATAAATCCAGATTCTGCCAATTTCAATTTTTTTAAGGAAAAAAATATTTACAAAGGAAAACATTAGATGATGGATTTCTTTAGTGAGCACTATGAAAAACATGTTTCTCTCTACACTTAAGGTGACCACAACATATGTCAAGCCTCAAATACTTATTTCATGTTATAAAGAAATGTTTAATGAGTATCTCATAGCAGTGATTGTTTCAGGGCTTCATAATCAGTAACTCCCCAACTGAGCTTGCTTTAATTCTATTTAAGTAAATGACTATATGTAACCATCTGAGTGAACCAATTGCATTAGCATTTAATGAGTGCCTACTGTATACCAAGCACTATATGTAGCTGAAATATCAATCAGCAGCAAAACCAAGTTAATGATTCTACTGTGCTATTTCATTGCATATCTATTATATAAAGTTAAGTCTGTCATAGAAATTGATGGACATTTACTTAACTTTTATCTCCTAGTTCTTTTACAAAATAGTGATTTCTGCCTGAAGAGATAAGTGTAAATTAGTATATTAATGGATTTTATGCTGTTATTCCATAATGCAACCGTATGATGTGTTTTGGGGAAATAGTATTATTATAATACTATTTATGGACGAATAAAGGATATTTGCATCCATTTCCAAGAATGTAGACTATAGATAAATTGATGGGGTATTTTTTTGAAAATCTTCGTCATTGTGTTTTTCCCCCTTCAATTCACTCCTTGAATTTTTTTTTTCAAAATAAAAGTGGTTTAAAAATAATTTTTAAAAGGCTATGCTTTGAGTAATTCTATACTTAAATGAAAGGAAAAAAAATATTTTTGTCGTATTCTTTAAATGTCTTCTTCCACATACATATGTAGTAAAAATCAAATTAGTTTGTGTTTCATTGTCTTGGAAATTATTTCATTTCACTTAAATTTATTGTGACACAAAAACAATTTTACTGGAAAAAATACTGATTTTGGCAATTCCCATTAAAAAAAAATAATAAGCTTCCCCTCTTCAGTACTCCCCCAAACAAAATTAAAGGGTGATCAGGGAAGACAGTCCTCTGCCTATGCTAATTATAAATCATTTTCACCTGGAGTAGGGAGAGGGGCTCTTGGCTGGTAATCTTTGAGTGGTTACTTGGTTCAGGTAATCACGTATGTCAACCATGTACTTCTGCACCTTTGTGCTTTTTGTTTTTCCTATCTAGATTGTTCACAATGTTCTCAATTTTCCAAACCCTGCTCTTCCTCGACTACCAGCTAAGATGCTTCCATCTCTGTGAATTCCACCTAGTTGAACCTACTAAGGGAGAGTTATTTTTGTTGTTTTCCATGAACTCATAGTGCTTCTATATGCTGTTCTATTGTACTATTTCAGCAGTGCAAAGGTCTGTTTCTGAGAACTTTGAGGTCTAGGGGACCATTTAGTTATGTTTATATATCTGGGATTTAGAACAGTGCTTGGCACACTGTGAGTGTTCAGGAAATATTTCACGAACAAAGAAATAGTGAGTAGTCTGGGACAGAAGTATTTTAGGAAGAGACTCTTGGTAGGAATGTGAAAGTTTCAGAAGAGATTGCAAACAGTGGGTCAATCAGACAGGCAATTGCTGTAAGAGACAATGGAGGATTTGCCAACATGGTGATGATAGGAGTGGTGAAGTGAAGATAGATGTAGAAACATTCATTACATAGACTTTTTCTTAAAGCTCTTCTTTTTCCTTCTTAATATGATGGTTTGTTTAGGTGCATTAAAATTAGTCCCATTTTTTGGCTCATTATAATATACCTCTATTGAATAACAAATGATGACAAAGAACAAAGGAATAAAAGAAGCAGGAAATTTAGATGTTTTAGGAATAAAAAAAAATAACACAACAATTATTCTATTTGCAAGATATAAACATGCTCAACAGTTGGTGTGTTGTCCTTGATGAAGTTTTGTCTAAGAGCTGGGAGACAATCTAGTAGAATGATTACCATAGACTGTAAACATTGCATTCAGATTTTGGCTGTGCTGTCTGCTGTGTGATTTTTTGACAAAATGTGCCCCACTATCTTCATGTGCATAGTGAGGATCATAATAATTGTACTTATTTCAGAGAATTGTCCTGAGGATTATTTAGGAACTAAGTCTAAATCCTAGCATATAGGATGTTTATAAATGTATATGCTGTTCATACATACACCAAATATCCCAACTTAAAAGCATGGTTCATATTCTAAATTTTCTTACTTCTTCATAGTATGAATAGAACCTTCCCATTATCATCTACAGCATTCATTTTAATGATTTATAGTACTCATTTGTATGACAAACTTTCATTTATTTTTTTCATCATATTTTACTTAAAAAATAAAAATATAATTATCATGGCATAGTTAAATTTTTGTGCAAATCTAAAATTGCTTCTCTATGATTAATTTCCAGAAGAGGAGTTACTAGGTCAGAGAGTATAAATATTTTCAAGGCTTTTGTTACAAATACCAGTTTGCCTTCTTGAATATCACTCTTTCTAGTACTGAGTATTGTAATTTCTTTTTACTTTGGGCCAATTTCACGTGAGAAAAACAGATTCCTGTTTATATTTTTATTTATTTGAGTACTGAGCAAGATAAACACCATTAATATTTATTTATTTATTTAGCTATTGAGTGAAAAGCTTGTCTGTGTACATCCTTTTTAAACTTTGCTATTGACATATGCATCTTTTTTTGATAATGTGACAGAAATGTAATTATCGCTAGATTAGTTTGGGAGGGTGAGGGAGTTCAGAGTCCAAAATGACTAGATTAAGTATTTTATATATTCAGCTTATCAACAGTATTGTACAATATTGAAGTTAGCAATATTGTACAAATTTTGACTTACAAAACAGCAGGTTTATGTGGTTTAATCTAAGAATTTAAGATTTTGTGAAATTATCAAACAATTCAATAGATTGTCTCAGACTCATACCTTAATTTGATCAGTTGGCTTATACAAGTCTAACAAGATTACTTTCGATCATTCATATATATATATATATATATATATATTTTTTTTTTTTTTAATTTTAATTTTTTTTTTTTTCCTAAAAAATCAGTATTATTGAACACCTATTTCTGGATGATTGGATATACTCTCCTTATTGTAATGACAAAATGATTTGAATGTAGTTGCCAAAATATAACATATAATCAAATTTAATTTTTCAACAACTTGTGGATGTCATTATCTTATTACATTTGCTGCTCAGCTTAAGATGAGGTCACATCCAGATAAACGCATCTCAAATTGAAAATATCATAAATCAAAAATGCATTTAACATACCTAACATACCAAATATCATAGCTCAGCCTATGTTATCTTAAATGTGCTCAGAATACTTACACTAGCCTACACTCAGGCAATTTCTTGAGTTTCATCTCACGAGTAATTGCCTTCCTCTTCTTCTCATTAGAATCAGGAGACACAGATGAGTATTTTGTAGATATGATGCGATAAAAAAATACAAAACACTATATCCACAAAATGCTGACAACACAGTAAACTTTGGAGTATCAGTCATTTGTCTTGCTGACTGACTGAGAGCTATGGCTCATTGCTGCTACCCAGCATCATGAGAGTATTGTACCGCATATTGCTCGCCAAGGAAACAATCAAAATTCAAAATTCAAAGTATAGTTCCTACTGAATGGGTATTAGTTCTCATATCATTGTAAAGTTGAAATCTTTTAAGTTGAACCATTGTAAGTGAAAGACTGTCTGCATTGCATTGTGGGTTGCAAATATTTCAATCAACATGGATGAAAGAGCTTCAGTTTATTAACACTTATATTGCCTCCTGTTGTAAATTTTGCTTAGGACTTTATTATACATCATCTCATTTGATTCTGATAATAACCTGGTGAGGGACACAGAGTAGCTCCCCTGTTATTATAGATGTGAAGATGGAGGCTCAGAGACGTTGAGTAATGCCCAGAAACCAAACTGCAGAAACTGATCTAGAACCCAGGCCTTCAGACTTTGAATCTAGTGCTTTTTTTTCCCCCCTCTATTCCCTGATCGTTGAATCACTTGACCTGGAAATATGTGCTTTCACCTTCATTGGAAAAATGAAGCCACTGGGATTCTAATCGTAGTGAGAAGCAGTAATGAGGGGCACCCAAGTCCCATTGCTCTATTTTTGTTTTGTATGTCTTGTTTTACAGACTTACGTTTCAGAATTAGCTGTGTAAATGCTGGTTTCAATTGTATAATGGAAAGTGAAAAACAATAGCATGCAAAAGTGTTTATTTTATTTAATATGTATGGCATCTCCATACATACTGATTTCACAGTTTGGTTTTATTATTATTATTATTTTTTATTTTATCTATATAGCCTTGGGATAATGTCAAGTTACTCATAAAGAAGGGATTGTAATGAATACCCATGGAAGATACTCTCCTCATTTATTTTCGGTGCCTTTCTTTCACTAACTAAATCCTATAGCTGGTCTCTGGAGCACAACATGATAGTGAATCAGTTTTCCATCACTAGTTTCAATTCTTTCTTGAGCACTCATACCTTGAAGCCATCATGCAGAGGACCAATGCCCTTGTATAATATATTTGTTCAGTGAGACACTGTTCCAGCCTGGGTTTTTCTGTGCTGAATTATTTCCTTCATGAAATAAATGGAGTTGGAAGCAGGATTTGTGCAGAATCTCAGTATTTCTTGAAAAAATTTTGAAGAATAATTGAAAATTTAAGCAATCGAACAGAGAAAGCACGGACAAGCTGTGTGTTTCAGCCATTATGAATTTATAGCATTCTGGTTCATTGGCAATGTTGTTAAATATATAACCAGTTAAGAAATAATGCTTGCAAGAACAGATTGAAAGTGAAATGGATTTAAATTAAAGATCTATATATGTATATAAATTATCTATACTGTTATCATATGCTTGTCTTTGGCAAATACACACACGCACACACACAAGACATTTCCCTTCTTCCCTTTCAGAAACCTCTTGAAAGAACAATTTCTTTCTTTCATGGCCATTTGTTTTGTTTTCCACTGTTCACTTTTACCTGAAGACTTATAGAATCCTGATTAGTTTTCATACATTGTAAGAATAGATGTTTTATTTGTGAAACAAAATTATATTGAACTTAGAAATAACACTATTTACAATACACCTGATTATCTGAGGATGTCCAAATTCCTTTTTTTTTTATTAGTAGCACAGTAGAGGGAAAAAAAAATAAAAATTAAAAGATGAAAAGCTATACATGTTTTAGTTAATCTGATCATAGAGTACTTGTAGAATAGTCTGTGAAGAAACGTTTAACCCTGGTTCTTATCACGGTCAAAATCTGAATAAAAATATGAATATAAGAATAATATGCAGATATGTTCTCTGTGTAATTATTTGGGAGCCAGGTCACCAAATTAAAAATGATGGATTCAGTTCCAATGACTTCGAGTATATGTCTGTGAGTTTTTTATGGCTCAGTTTCATATTTAAAGTATTTAAAAAATATCAGCATCTTCATTTATCAAGAATATTTATTGCAGGTAAATCCTATGCTAATGGCAGATAACATGTAAAGGTTGTATGCATCTAAGCCTCTGCATTTTGGCTACAATTTTGAAATCCATTTCCTTGTCCACTTTGCCATTATGGAGTTGAGTGCTTGGAATTTGTATCAAAGCGAAAATTGGTATGAAAGCTAATGAAAACATGCATTTTTACATCTGTCTTTCAAGTGATACTTCGCATGACATCTTCTCTGTAAGAATTGAATCCACACCTTTGATATAGTGAAACTTTACATTAACGACAGTTCTGTGAGGCCCTTTTTTGATGGTGTACCTACCTCCTGGTGGGGAATTGTTGCTTTACGTCTGCCATCCTGCTTTGATGATAATGTTCTTTTATTGTGTTTATGCAACTTACTTGCTAAGAATAATCAGAGCTGTGTTTACAGATGACACTAAGTTTTATGTTAAACATTTGAAAGTACAGAAAGTATAAATAAATACAAGCAAAACTGAACCTATGAAGCACCTGCTTTTCTGTGTGTATTGTGTTGGGAGGGTAAGAGAATTGTAGAACAGGTTACAAGAAGAAAAGTTTAGCTGTTTAATTAAAGGCAAATAGGAGAATAAAAACAACTCAGACTCATTGAATATGCCTAATACCACCCCCACCATACACACACGTGATGGAAGAATACTACTTGTTCCCAAAAGAAAAAATATTTATAATTATGGAATCGGAAAATAACATTCTAGAAACATTAACATGTAACAGCACCAAAAGTGTTATCAAATTTAACATGATTTTTAAATATCCTAGTAAATGAACAGAAGCTCTTTTTATCCCTCCAAGTCAAAGTTACTTTTCGCCCTTTTATAAATCTACGAATTCAGATGAAAACCGTAGTCCTAGTTGTATAGACGATTCCAGTTAAGTTGAGGTGTCAGGGAAGGCTTTTTAAGGAGGTGCGATTTGAATTGAACCCTGATGTGACCACCAAGGAAAGCAGGCTTCCATGCCAAGACTGGGAGAATAGCTTTTGAAGCAGAAAGAATAGCAAATACAAAAGCCCTCAAAGGAAAGCAGTTTAGTATGGAGATGAGGGAGCAGGAAGGAGGACGGGAGTGAGATGAGGATGAAGCAAGAGTCAGATTTTGTTGGACCTAAACGATTATGGTAAAGAGTTCAGACTTTTAGTAACAAAAGGAATCCATCACAATGTTTGAAGCAGGAAAGTGACACTTGACTGATGTTCGGTTTAGTAAGGTCATCCTTGTTTCTCTATGGAGAATGGAATATGGGGAGAAAAGAGGGAGAGAGACCTTCACAGTCGTTTGAACAAAAGGTGCCGGCGCGGTTATTTATTTATTTATTTATTTATTTTTTATCTGTTCAACAAAAGTCCATTGAATTCCTAATGGATATTAGGGCACTAACATCTAGTAAGTCCTGGAGATACTAGGATTATTAAGAGACATAAGGACTTTACTCCCACAAAGCTTTGCTTCTAGTGAGATGTTCAGGTAGTGTTAAGTCCCATGAAGAAAATAAAATAATGTAATGAAGTGGAGGAGGTGCATCTACTTAAGTAGGGTGTCATGGTTATGGTGGAGCCTGAGTGACAAGAAGAAGCCAGGCATGAGAGAGAGAGTCTTGAGAAATACGTTCTAAGCAAAGGAAAGAACAAGCACAAAGGCCCTAAGTGGGGTATAAGTTTGACGTAGAACAAGCACCATTCGGGCTGGAGGGACTGAATGAGAGGCGATCTCATTCCTGGAGGAGGTCTGCTAGGGCCTCATGAAACGAGAAGTCATTTCTTATGAGACTTGGGCAAGTAGACGTGGAGACAGACAAAGAGGTAAAGACTGAAGAGTAGTTTATGGTGCTGTGTCAACTATTTATGTCTCTTTGGGACAATTACACAATGTATCCAACTGGCTGGGTGCCCCACTCTCCTCATGCAGTCATTCACTCTACAAAGGAATTAATGCATGAACATCATTCTTGGGTCTCTTTCCTATTAGTTTCTTAAAATCGGGACGACTTACTGTTTAGCACCATCATCGTTTAGTTGTTTTAAGAAACTATTAGTCATGATAATTGTCAGGAATTTATTTTCTGTTCACCACTTTACTAAATTCCAAAATGACTATCACTTAGAGGCAAACAAACTTCCTTGTTCTAAAAGGAACAAAATGAGCGATATACATTGGGACTATTTCTCCCTCTGTGTAAAGCAGTCACTGCTTTAAATAGTGTATAATACAACGTTTGCTGTACTCTTTGAAAATCCCTAGTGTGCAGATGCATTTGCAATTATCCCAAAATGTCTAGTTTGTTCCAGTTAACATTTTTTTTTAATGGGAGCTGGTAGAAAACTTAAAGAAAGATGACTGAAATGGACATCTTGGCTATTATTTGAACATGTAGTTGTTCTGACCAGAAAGTAAAAATTATTGGAAAGGAGAGTTATTTTTCATTAGCTTGAAGACCTGTTCCAGAACTGTTATTAAAGTAGATGTTAAGTGGGGTATGTGCCATTTGCTTCATATGTACAGGGGATGATTGATTTCCTCTGCCCAACTACTAGAACATTTTTCTACTGACCTTGGTGCAATTACATTATAGTTGCAATGTTCAACATTACATTTTAATAGAATTTTTGAGTCTCCTTGTTATTAATAAAGTTAAATATAATCAGAAGTGAAAATCTCTGCTGAAGTATTCACCTTATCTCTCTCCCCAAAAAAATGGAGACCTTTATGCCGTCTCCACTTCCCCTCACCGCTGTGCCTAGAGTGTGCAGTACGTTGAATCAGATTGACACTTCTTCCCCAGAGTTGTTCTGCCTGAGAAAGATGAAGATTTTTTCCTTTAAGTGGAAAATAATTCTAAGCAACACCCTCAAAGTATGAAATCACCACAAAATTCATTACTTGAGATGTTTCATTTAGAGAAATGATCATAATGACATGCTGTATTCACAAGTGAGATTTTCTGTCTTTAAGCTCTTAATGTATAGTTTGCCTTTAAAATTAAATTGCTTCCTTTTCTAAATCAAACACAGATTAAACAGCCACATAATTACTTTCTGGATAGTTTCTTTGCCACTGCAGGGATATGGCATATGTTTAAATTTGTGGTTATTATTGTTTAATTTTAAGAGATAAAATAAGAAAATAGTAATTAAGATAACAAATCATCTTTAACCTATAAAGGTAATATATGGTGTGTTTCCTTTCAGTTTTTTTTCTGTGTGTAATACTATACTAACTTAAATTTAATATAAGGAGTTTTGAAGATGAGTGAATGGATACCAACATTTGCTCCAAAGAAAAGACAGGCAGATTTAACTGGCACATTATTCATACTTAAGGAAACAATTAACTTGTATTTAAAAGATGTTTTATAGTAGAAAAATATCCCTGCACTAGGATAAATGTCCAAAATATAGCCGGAAGTTAAAAAAGAAGAGTCCTCAAAGGCATTCTCAGTAAAAAGCTGTCAAACCTTAACTTGAAGAATCTAGTTAGCAACATGAGACAGAGAATATGCCCTCACAAATTAAATGAAGGCCTTAAAAAGTAGAGAAGAGATTTAATTAAAGACTGTTTTCCAGAGAAATTGTGCTAAAAAGGCAATGTTGGTTGCCCAGGATGTGTTTTATCTTCTTGTCAGAAGTTGTTTCTTGACACTGGTTAGTAGCGCAGATATGGTGATCAGATCCACCCAGCTCCCCATTTATTAGCTGAGTGGTGTGGGGCAAATTACTTAACTCTTTAAGAGTCTCAGTGTTTTCATTTGTAAAACAACCTGTAGTAGTATCTGCCTCATATGGCTGTGGAAAGGATTTGATGAGATAATGCATGCCATGTAGGTTTCTGGGACATAGATTAATAATAATAACTATCAAAGAGGACTGAATCTTTTCTTGTCAGGCCAGGTATATCTAACCATGTAATTATGAATAAATCAGAGAATATGTTAATTAAGTAGGACAGATACTTGGAAAAGGACCAAAAATATCTTAGGATTCCATGTTTACAAAAGAAAAACTTAAACATCTCTGAATATTGAGTAATGAATTTCTTATTGCTTAATATTGGAAAAATGAGTCATAATAACTGAGTTTTAGAAGATGTTTCTTTCTATTTGCATCCAGAAATTGCATAAATTAAAAATGTTTTGGTTATTTCCTAAAGGAGTAACTTGAGTTTCAAGCAGTTAATGCTTTCAGTTGTTTTCAAATTTATAGAAATATGTTTATTTTTTTATTGATTGCTAAGTTATTATAGTTGCAATTGATTGTATCTAGGGAATGGTTTCTTCTTGAGCATTATTTTCTCTGCCCAGACTATTCCACCACCTCCACCATGTTGCCACCAATAGACTTCTGCTATTTCCTTGACTAATGGAGGTGTGGTCATTTTCTCTTTTGACCTTATAAAATAATGAAAACCGCTAAAGTGCCCTTTTAGTTAAATCAATAGAAAGTGCTTCAGTGTATAGTATCTCATTAATAGATATGGTTAATGGCAAACTTGGGACAGTTTAGGTAGCTGACAAGCAAAGTGGCTGCCCATATTACAGGGATGGCTGACCCATGACCACAGTGACACTTGAGACAAAGTAGAATTTTGACAACTGGTAGAAACCACTCTCTTCACCAGCTGGGATATCATGTCTGCCTTTTCTTTGACTCATAGCTGTGACTTATCTTTTTTCCCCATATATGTTTTAAGGATTTCAGTGTATTGTATGCTGGGTTCCTGAGATGGATTTTTGCTTGCATCTTGAGAGCAACACCTGTCTGGAAGTGCAGGATGCAGCACTGGGAGGAGGGAAAAGCTGAGCTTCCCCGAAGTTGACATAGGGGCTGGTCTCAACTCTCCGTCTGCCTGGAGCTAAAATGAAGCTTCAGAGCTGTCCCAGATTGAGTCACAGGGCCCAAGACTGTGTACCTCCGTCTAAACCAGTTATTGCAGGCTGCTCCAGATTTAGGACATAACCTTAAGCAAAGCATGTTTCTTCAGCTAAGGTCAGGCCCTGGAGAGAGAGACTCAGTTGTGAGCTGTCAGCCTCCAACACTACTGGCAGCATGGCAAGAACCATCCTTCCCATTCATTTTTTCACCCTGAAGGGGATTTTGAAGGCCAACTACCATCCCTACTATACAGTGCAGCCTGAGGGAGTTGGCTAATTCTGAAAATCCTATGAAGGCTGTAATAGTAAAAATGGTAAATAGGCATTATTATTGTTGTTGTTCTTAAATTTAAAAATACATGTAACACTGAGGTTGCATTTGTTCTTTTGTCTACAGGTAAAATAAAAATGTCTAGGATAGAGGGTTTTAGTCTTAATCGTTATTTTCATTTAATTATTTTATTCCAATTTAGCTTTGCTGTTAAAACTTAAAATTAAGAAGCCTTGGTTTCTGTGTCATATGTGTAGATGGAGGGGATATGGAAACAGGACCACATGGGGCAGAGCTATGAATTTACTGGAAGTATTGGGTCCTTCTTCAGGGAAACACTAGCCTTTCTCCATGACTGTTTGGTCACGGGTCACAGAGCATTCTGAATCTTGTGTACTGTCCCCCTCAACCCTTCCCCCCCCCACACACACCAATCACATAGCCTGCCAGACCCTAGTGTGGAGTGATTTTGATATATCTACCGCTTTCAGGGCTGGGATGAGGGTACAGCAAGTGAGGTACACACCTCAGGGGCAAAATTTAAGGAGTAATCAAAATAACTAATATTTTAATGCAATACTTTAAAAAATCAACATTAATGCCAAAAAAAAATCTATGATGAATAAATTATAAAAATTGTCAATAGAGACCAGATTAGTACTACTTGTTTTTCCTTTTGCCTCAGCTTCCACTATGGCTTGACTGGTCATTGGCCACGTTAGCTGCATCTTAGAAATAATCTGATAAACCTATTCCCAATTCATGAACCTGATTGAATAAGCAATTCCATGAATGCCTCAAATGAAATCACTGTAGATATTTCTTAGCAATTCTAAAAACATAATAGAAGGAATACATTTAAATATATGAATTCAGCGTATGTATGCTTCATACTATATCCCATTTTATATATGGAATTTGAGCATCCTCATATTTTGGTATCTGAGGGGGGTCCTGGAACCAATCCCCCACAGATATTGAGGAGCAACTCTACACGAATCACAGCCTGAGGCGCACTTCTAAGGGTTGGGAGCTGGTTTCTGGGCTGCACATGATAGAAATAAGAAGAGGACCAGATAATTAAAAGGGTTTCACCAAAAAATCAATTCAGGGGCACAGCCAGTGGTCAAATCCCAGAATCACGTTTAAAAGCTGAGACCCAGTCCTGGGGTCAGAGGCAAGAAAGAAGAGTGGAAGGCTTGCCAGGCTGCAGTTACCCACAGAAGGATGTGTGTGGTGAAACCGCCATTGCTTTTTCTCCTTTCTGACCTCGCCAATTCCTGTCTTAAAAACTGCATACCTCTCTCCATTCCTTATGGAATAAATTCCAACCTTCTCAAAAGGCATCTAAAGCCTTTCACACCACATGGCTGTTACGTGTCTCATCTTTTTCCTAACCCTGCCTTTACAGAAAACATTACCAAATGTCACAAATATAAACAGCTTTTGCTCCAGTCACAACCTAGCTCTCTACAACCTCGCCTTAGGTGTCATGCCAGGAAACCCCCTGTTTTCTGTGATTTCCTACTCAGATTTCCCCTCCTGGAGAATGACTACTCCTAAGGCAAGATTCAACTGCCTATCACTTCCTCCTTGAAGACTTCACCAAGACTCCCAGTTTGGGTTACAGAAACTTCTTCACTTTGAACCCAATGTATTGCCATAAATTATATGTTTACATGTCTCCCAATAGGCTTTTATTTGTTATTGAGTAATATTGTTAGCACTAATGAAAATTACTATAACAGAAACTGTTTATATAGTACTTCCTATAGCCTAGGAAATGTGAAAGTGATGTAAATGTTATTATATTTGATCTCTATAAATTTCATGCTATTACACTATCATTCCATACTGTAATATTTCATATTATTGCCATTTTATCTATGAATAAATCAAGGCTTGGAGATTTACACAGCAATAGCTTCATAGGCACACACAATAATTCAGTGAGTGAGAAACGAATGCCTGGATGGTTGTAATCAGCCAGAACAAGAAGAAACACAGATCTTTTGTGCATTCTACTGATATTTATATAGATAACACACATGCAAATTTATACTCATTTTATTTTTAATAAAATTTTATGCAATTGATATTCCTCGAGAGTAAAACTTTTATATAGATATAATGAATTTTCTTTTGCAAAATCATTATTCACACTGTGATAACTTCAGCAGTGTTCTAGTGGAATTGAATATAGCTAACTAAATTAACAAGGTCTAAATTCCCTACCATCCTGGTTTTGGAAGTTTTGATAACTTTATTAAATTGAAGCCCCAAAATTTTCTAAAGTGTCAAGATTTTATTTCCATTATTTTGATTAGGAGAAAAGAATGTATTAAGCAATTAAATAGATGTGCAATTCTAAGGAGGCTTTATGTGTAATAAAATATAAAAAAATATGTAATGTAAGGTATTAATCATCCAGTCAGTAAGATTTTGCAAACTAGTAAAGGGTAATATTTTGGAAAAAATTGAGATGGCTAATTTCATAGGAAGCAAGTATTAAAGTGTGGACATATTAAAGAAAGAATGCTGCCTGCCTGCAAGCATCAAACAGCAACCTGCCTCCTGCTGTTAAAATTTATCCAAAGGGTTCAGGCATCGGCTTTTCTTTCCATCTCTCAGGGTTGAAAATCTATATTCTCTCCGCTGTAATATCATCTGTTGAAAACGTTCACTGTCTGAAGATTAAAAACTTCTCCACTCCAGAGGTGGATTTTTTTATTTCCTGGCCTTAGAAATAGAGGAGTTTTTTACTCTCTACTATATTCTTAAGTATGTTCTGCATTAGTACCCCTGAGATTCATAGGAATATATTAGATCATCATGAGATCATTTCTTTTGGGCTTTTTCTTTAGTGTTGTTTTGAGGTTCCCAAGGACTGTCACGGGGAGGGGACTGTTACCATGTGTTTCTCCAGCATGAACCCTGCCCCTACCTATACACGGTTATAGCAAAAGCTTCTATGCAATATTGATTTGAACAAAGACGTTAAAGTATAGGGAGAAAAAAAACATTGTTTTGAAAATCACTGATATCATTCCATTCCACTCATTTTACAGGTAAGAAAACAGAGGCCCAGAAGTTACAATGTCAGTCGCTAACCGCGCTAGAACTAGTCATTAAGGCACATGAGCCTTTGAACCTGGTTTTTGTGCCTTCTCCTTGCAGCCCAGAATCCTTCAAATAAACCTAACTGCCTTTTGTACAGTCGATGTGCTCTTAACTCAATTCTGAATTGATTGGCATCTCAGGCATTCCTATTATCAAAAGAAAAAAAAAAATCTCTTTATGAAATTTTTATTTATTTATTTATTCCATTCATTTCACACCACCCCAGGCTATGAAGAGTATTTCTACTCAGAGTAAAGTAAAAATTTCACATTAGTCCCTGGATTAGTAACAAGGCCTACAGGTGAGGGATAAGGGGGCTGTGTTAAGTGACAGTCCAGTGACTGAGGCATATATTTCAGCTTCTGATTATTTTTCTTAACTCCTGATAATTGCTTCCATCCTTCCCTTTATTTCCTGCCTCTAGACACTCTGCCAATCCATGCAGCTGTTGGGTTAACTAGGCAGCTGATTAAAACACTTGTTTGTTATTCAGGAGAACATCAGGATAGTAGCCCTTGGGCATTCTGGAGTAATGATCTCCCTCTCTGTGTTGGGTACTATATTTTTTTAAAAAAGGTACAAGCAATTGCCTTGTAGTTGAATTGTCAGTATTTTTGTCTTCTCTGGTCTCTATCATACTGTCAGCTTGTGTTGGGGAAGGATGGGCATCTCCTGTGGACTAACAGTTGGTCGGTCACACACAGGTGCCCGGGCCCACACCAAAGGAATGACAAATAGGAACATGTATTAGCTAGGAGTGTGTGCCCTAAGAAATTCCAGTTTACCCATATAAACAATTGCCAGATCATGCACGTTATCCTCAGGTTTAGGATTTGATCAATATGTACAAACTCCAGGGATGCCTTTTCTTTCTAGCAATACCAGATTGCTAGCTTGCTAATAAACATAAATATTTCTTACTGTATCCAATGTGCTTTGGGTGAAGGCTGCCGTTGAGAATGCTGTGACAATTTTACCATAGTACTTGATTGTAGCGTGAAGAATTCTTTTGGGGAAAGGAAACACTGTGATAAAAAAATAAGCAAAATATATAAAACTAAAGATAAATAATAATAAATTAAGGTAGAGTCACATCGTTGATAAGATAGTCATTGATACTATTCTTGGTCACATGCCAAGAAATGAATTGATCCATTTTTGTAAACGAACTGATACATTTTTAAGTCTTCTTTGAGATTGTTTTTTGTAGTGCAAAGCAAGAAGCAGAATATGAAATATTAGATACAGAGAGTTCATTTTTATCTCTACTATTATTATACTCAGTATCATTACCATAATATTAGTTTTGAAAATGAAAATTGATAGAAAAGAAGTTAGGAAATTGCTTAAATGGATAGAAGTTACCATTCTGACATTTGTAAAATTAACTCTGATCTCTGCCTGAAGAAAGAAAAGAGGAACTGATTTGAGAAACTCCGTAGTAGGAAGCAGTGGGTGGGCAGAAATGACATAGCAGATGGCAAGATGGAGGGAAATAAGAACAACTTGTAGCGTGGACCCAGCAGATCTGAGTCTGAGGATAGAGTGTGAATGGGAACGAGGACTAACAGCCACTCTGAACACAGAATTTTCTTGGCAGACTGTACTGATAATAACAGTAAACATTACTTTGGAACCATAAAAGTCCTCCTTGTTTGCTCTTCATGTCTCAAGAAAATCCTGCAAAGTGTTCCTTTTAAGGATTTTTTCGATATTTATATAATTTTATGTTTATATGAAAGAGCTATATAATCAAAAGCTATTCTGCATTTGAAACTAAGGAGAATTATTCCTTCATGAAATGGTATTGCCAAGAAACAGTTTTTCATTGTTCCACATTTTAAAAAAATCAGCTGATAACACTCAGACTGGTAATACTAGATGCAGATATTAGAAGGCTAGTAATGAGAAAATTAAGCTTGGATCTACCCTTAGACTTTTGTGTTAGAAACGTCTACAATTAGAGTGTTTGGGGAACAATATGAGTCTTTAAATTTTTTTTCTTTTTAACAAGAAATATCTTTGCCATTGTAATATACTGAATCCAGGAAATCCTGTTGATACTTTTATAAGGCAAGCAGTATTTTAACTATCATGAGCTCGAGGTTTTTAATGCTAGACTAAACACATTTGTAATCATTACGCTGACCTGACATTTCTCATGAAGTTTTTTGTTAACCATGGAATCAAGTTCTTTGCAATTCATAATTTATGCCTTAAGGAATTCATGTCTATTTTGAGCAAGGTTGGAAGGAGAAACATATTTTAGAAAGGACACATTTACCTATAAAATGTAGAGGAAATATAAGGTTTGGCCATGTAAAGTGTTCACTAAGTCTTTGTGCACTTTTAATCTTCAATAAATAAGAGGATAAATATTTTAAAATGCTATTTATACATAACAGATAAAAGCAAATTAAGATGGAGACATACAGCTTTATGCAATATTCCAGATAGTGAAGGATAAGTGACAATTCACTTAAGTCCTATCAGTCTAGAGAAGAAAATCCAGCTTAAAAATTCAGAAAGCCACTTGCGATTTCTTTTTATCATATACACAACATACATTCTTAAAGTATTAAAATCTTATATACACTTCATGAAAGCTATCGCTGTGGAATTTTCTCAGAAAGATAAGTCCATGCTATGCATCTGGATGTTAAGGATTTTGAATGAAGAACGAAACAATGGCATGAAGAAAAAGATTGTCAATGTTGGCTTTGAAAATAATTCTGGACTAAGATTATTAAAGTATTTATTCCAGTGCCTATTAAATAGTGTGTGATCAGATATGATGATAAAAAAGTCTGAAGAAGAGAAAGTCGGGCATTGTTTTTCTAAAGTCTATTGAATGGACTATGAGAGTCCAGTGAAGTTAAGTATACTTTTACCCAAAATGTGCCCTTAGAAGTTTACAAATAAAGCTTGCATATATCACCAGATGCCACTATCAAATGCAGAATCCTTAGATGGGATATATAATCGGACTGACTCAGAATGGGATACAAAATGGTTTTCCAAATTTAATTTAATTAATGATTATTGATCACCCCCTGCCAAGCTTTAATCAGGACACATTACATGCAGTGAGTGACATAGTATAAGCACTGCCTTTAGAAAATCAGGTTCTACAGTGTAAACATGAGGACGGGGTAGCCGAGGGTAAGAATTATCCACAGATCCACGCATGACTATATCTCCAGCCAAATCTTTGGCGGGTGCCTTAATAAGTTAAATATATTGACAGCACAGGAAATAGAGCATTGGGCTGTTAAAGGGAGGTGATATTTGATAACAGTGATCAAAGGATGAGCAAGAACCGCAGGCATCCGAATAAATGATTTGAAGTTTGGTGGTTTTGTGTAATGTTATAAGAAAACAATATCTTCAAAGGTGCAGTCTTCCTGAAGCATTTTAATGTGTGCTTCTTGGGAATAAAGCTCCAAGAATGTACAGTTTAAAGGAGGGTGGCAGTACTAATGTTGCAAATTGCTCTCTTGCTAAAATGTGTTAATTTACAACCTAGCAGGAGCAAGCAGTAAATAAAAGGAAAGCACATCTTGCCTATATTTTCTGAAGACAAAATGAGGTAGAAAATTAAATATATTTATCTCCATTATTTTTCCTTTAAAATTTCTTGTTAACTAATCTGCAACCCAAAGAACAGTGTTGAAATACAGAGGGTAAGAATAGCAAAGACAAAGAGAACTTCGTTGGAGATTTCAGTAGGAAAAAAGCAACAAACAAACAAAAGAAGGAGCTTACATTTGTAAATTGTTCTTTTTTTTTTTCACTTAAAATATAACTGTGTTTGTTTTTGCAAAATCCACTTCACTGAGAGCTATGAGAAGCAGTTGGGTATTTAAGTAAAGTACACTAGATACCCATTACTGTGGCGTTAGAGTTCAGGTAATTTTTGAATAGTGAATGAATACCTGATATATTTGAAGTTGTGATGTTTCAGGAAAAATGTGGCGTCGGAATCTTTCAGTCTGTGAAATCTGGTCTGATGAGCTGTGTAGGAATTGCAGGTACAAATTTCACCTCTTGGTGGTCCTGAGAGAGCCTGGGCAAAGCCATGGGGAGACTTTTAGCAAGTGTACCTTTGCTACCGGAGGACCTCAAAACGTATTGTGCTGAGATCATGTTTGTTTTGCAGGCTCCTATGAAATAGCTGGTTGTAAATAGGTGAGAAAGGAGGCAGTGGGAAAAATCATAGCCTTTGGAATTAGACAAACTTGTTTTTGAAAATTAGCTAATTTATTTGACTTCGAGAGGAATGTCCCTGACTTCTCTGAGACTGTCAGGGTTGTTCTAAAATCTTCAATAAATACACCACCTACTGTGCTGAAGATTGAAAAATGTGGGACTACAAGTTTATAACAAATTTTATTTAGCTGTAAGTGAAATATGAACTGGAGACACTATCAAAATAATAATACTAAATAAAGGAAAGAGGGAGGGAGGAAGAGAGAGAGAGAGAGAGAGAGAGAGAGAGAGAGAGAGAGAGAGAGAGATTTTCCAGGGGCTGCTAGGCTATGATGGGTTTTCTGAGAGTCAGGAATGATAGACATAATCATAACATAATTTTTGCCTTATATCTTATTGATGTGGCAGATATGAGACATAAAACAGTACTAAAGAACATGTGATTTAATGTTGAACTGAGTGCAAGAATACCAATAAACGTGCTACCGAAACAGAGAGATGTGTTCAAACTGACATTGTATGTTAATATTTTATGTAGATGATAGAAATTGAGACTGGTTGCTAGACATATGATCTTGGGCTGGTTACCATGTCTCAGTTTCTCCATCTATAAAATGGGGTAATATGTACTATGTGAAGCTACAGGTTTAACAAAAAAGATCCACAACATGTTCCTCTTTTTTTCTGGCTGATACTGTTGTCTGGCATGTTGTCCTTGCGTGCTGGCCCTTGAAGTGGCATTGAGGTTTAATGTCACTGTTGGCTTTGCCTCTGTCCATGTGTCTGTTCTCATAGAACAACAACCCATAAACATAAGGCCGCAGGGCAAATTGTAGAAACAGCAAATGGTCTTATATTGTTTCTCCTCAGTTTCATTTCTCGTATAGTACAGTCTATAGTCTGATATTATGCCTGAACCCTCCCAATCTTCCCAGAAGATTGTTAGCTTAGGAGACCTTGACAATGGCAATAGATCCAGTGGAGCCTGGCATATTTTAGATGAAAGAGCTAGAAAGGAAATGGGTCTATAACTGGGGCTGGGGTGGAGATGAGTTGTGAATAATAGACCACATGGTTGAGTCCAGATAGAAATGATGCCCCTTTAGAGTTAAAAAGGTAAACAAATTAGCAAGAATAGATTGTGGGCCACCAGCAGTTGAGGAGAACTCTGCACAGGATTCTTTATTTAGCTTGATCCTATTAATACATGTTCTGTTCAGGGAGTGAAAGTCATTGGCACATAATTTCCTGTGGACTTAGTCTTTGCAGTTTGAGGCTAGAGATAACATAGTTTATCCCCAAGTCTGATTTCAATGATAGGTAGAATGGCTAAAATCAGTTTCTCCCATAGGGACTTATTGAAACTAAAGGATTGTTGATAAATTAATGACATATGTAAGTAAGATTCGAATAAAATACAGGTTATAAATCTTGCTTCATATGTCAATTCAATAATTTGCACCAAAGGTTTTTTGTTTGTTTGTTGTTTATTTGTTTAGTTTGGTTGTTTTGCTTTGTTTCGCATACTAAGTAGTCTTGGTAAATCAGATACCAGAAGGATAAATCTTACCATTGCCCCAAATAGCAGGGAAAGTTTACTTTAGTTTACCATAAACACTTTGAAAAGAGAAGAGGAAAAAACTTCTCTTGAGGAATGTAAAGTAAGGCAGTAAGTGCACCTTGATAACACAAGGTAGCTGATAAAGACCTCAGGACTCCTCAGTTCATGGTAGTTTTCTTAATTCCTTAAATTCACAAGCCCAAGCATGAATACAGGTAGGAATAAAGTAAAACTGCAGTGGTGAGGCAGATGCCAGGATCAAATGGGGAAATTTTCAGCTAACACGTTCTCAGATGTACAGACTTCCTGTTTTGGATTGCAGACACCAGTAGGCTTTGTTTGTAGAAAGATGGACACAGAGTGATGCTTCTAGGATCTAGATTTGTTGGCTCCCTATTAACACCTACCCTAGGTGTTCCCAGAAACCCACCTCCTAGGCTGATCACAGCCCCAGGGGATCCTTGACTACACATTCTGCCTTAATGTACATTGTATTGCCTAAGTAAATGCTTATGATCAAGAGCAAAAGCAGAGATTGGCATGAATATAATGTTGAAGCCAGTAGCTGACTGTCAATTCCATATCAAAAATAGAACGGAGGTCCTAAGCCCCAACAATCATGGCAACTACCTTGAAAGACAGAACACTCTGCAATACATGTGGAGGAAAAACATTGTCGTAAATAAGACATTGAGACCATCTGCACATCAATGTCCTTGGTAAAAGTGGGAAATGAGACTTTGGAGTGTAGCTATAGTTACCGTATTTCCCTGGAAATAAGACCGGGTCTTACATTAATTTTTGCTCCAAAAGGTGCATTAGGACTTATTTTCAGGGGATGTCTTATTTTTTCATGTACAACAATCTACATTTATTCATGTACAAAATCTACATTTATTCAAATACAGTCGTGTCATCTTCTTCTGTAACATCGTCACAACTCTCCAAACCCCGAATTTTGGCTTGAATTTCTTGTGACTCCATTTCCTGTAGAACCATTGGCGCCGATCTCTCATGTACAGCAATAGAGTTCTCCTTAAATGAGCACTTCTTGTCCATGTAGGCTGCTCACAGTGCACTGGCAACACAGCTGTCAGTGATTTTATCCCATGAATTCTTCACCCAAGTCACGACCTCTTGCAGGCTGGGCTTCACAAAGTTTCCATGCTGATTTATCTCCATCCTATTTTCAATGTAGTCATTGATTTCCATGCACAAATCGTCCTTGGATGGCAATATCAAGAGTCTGGAGATAGGCAGTCATTCCTGTGGGAATCATTATTTGATCTGTTCTTCTCTCTGCAAGGAAGTTCTTTGTGTCTTTAGCATGGTGAGTGCTGGCTGAATCCCAGACTAGCAGATCTCTTTGGCCACCTCGCAAAACAAATGGCAGCATTAAATCGACCCACTTCCTTATAACTGCTTGTGTACACCAGGCTTTTTCGGTTTCAAGAACATAAATTCCTGAAACATATTCAACCTTATCTTTCTTGCCCTTAGTGATGATTAGAGGTGGAGCTTTCTTTCCATCCAGATGAATTGCCAAAATACAGGTAACATGTGCACTTTGGTAACCAATGGAGGGAATGTAGATTGATGAGGCACCCCTCTGATCAATTGTCATTTGAGATCCTTGGCTCATAAACACTGCAGTTTCATCCATAGCAATCATGTTGGAGAGCTGGTATTTAGAAAAGCTGATGCCATCAACAAAGGATTTGAATGCAAGTGCACGTTTCATAACTTCAGCATCTTCCAGCTTGAACAGTGTTGTTCTTAGAGACAGTTCATATCGCTGAAGGAAGCCATCCAGCCAGTGTTGTGATGCTTTGCATTCTTCTGGGGATATTTCTAACTGTGGTGCCATTGCAAGGGCAAATGCTTGAATATCAGCCCTGCTCACAACCAAAGCCTTTGCTCTCCTGTCAGCAATCCATTCACAGATGAAGTCTTCCAGCTCAGGAAATAATGGTTGCCGACCTGATCCACACTTGCACTTCTTAGCATTTCTGTCATCCACCTGTTGACTGAGGTTATCATACTCTGCTCGCCATTTTCAGGCCATTCGGATATTCAACTTCTTCTCTTTGCAGAAAGCCATAAGATTCTTGGCCCGGGAGTCCTCCAGCATTCCTTTCTTGTACTCGATGGAATAGCTCTTTATTTTTGCACTCATCTTGTCTGGGGGTCAAAATATTATTCCCTTTAAATCGACCATTAAATCAAGTGTTAATTGAAGATTTATGAGACAGGAGTGGCAACAAAAATGATGACAGTGAAGAATGATGATCCACACAAAAGCGACTAAAAATTGCAGGCATCAAAATTCAGAAAAGTTTTCTTTACATCACACAAGTGCATAAAGTACGTCCGTTAAAACACACGACATATTGAATTATGAAGATTCATATTAAACACAACCACGTCCATTCGTTATCAAATGTGCACGTTATTTGTGCGTTGTGTCTGTACTCTGGTTGGTCATTTGGCAATAATCCTCGAGTTCATCTGTTTACATAGGTGTTTACCTCTCATCCAAAGGTGCTCCCTTGCATATTTACAAATACTTAATTATAATTTATATTATTTATTTTGAATATTAATGTCAATAATATTATTTACTTATAATTAATTATATATTAATATTATTATTTTATAATCCAATATGTCCGTAGTGTGTTGCAATAATGGACGTACTAAATGCATCTGTCTGGCTGAAGATCTTAAGTGTGGCTTATTTTTGGGGTAGGGCTTATATTACGAGCATCCTGAAAAATCATGCTAGGGCTTATTTTCACGGAAATGAGTTATGTGGACAATAGATCAGGCATTTTCTTGTGCTATGTAATGCTTTCCCCAGACCACACTGGGTACATGGTGTACCATCCTAGCACCATATGATAGCTAGACTAAAATCCAAGTTGGTATGTATTTAACCTTTTTAAAAGGATGGTCAGATGATCTGACAAGCAATAGCAGACAAGAGAATATTAGTGCAAATGGGAAAGGAAAAGCAATGCTAGGTATAAGTTTTGAAGGTCCAATGTATACTCATAAATAGGTGTTTGAGAGATATACATGTCACACTTCTGCATGCTTGTGGAAACACTGAAACATGTGATTTTCCCCCTCTCCTATGTATTTAGGCTTTCCTTGTATATTGTGACCTAAGCAGTTTATAATCATAAAAAAGTCATCCATCCACCAAAAGTCTGCTGCCTACCTATTAGGGATGATGGATACATTTACAGATGAATATAACACTCTACTGCAAAGAGTATGTTCCAGAGCAGAACTGCACAAAATGTGTTGAGGAAGTTTGGAGAAGGTGCACTACCAGCTCAGGATTCGGATATGAAATATATTTTGCATAAGGCTTTTGTACAAAATAAGAAGTTACGTACCTTCTCATAGTAGACACCTGGTTTGCACCTTCTCGCCACCATTTCCTTCCTGTGTGGCCTCGTCAGTTATTTAAGCTCCCAAGTCTCAGTTTCATCATCTGCAATGTCATGATAATGACTCAATATATTTCATAGGTTTATTGTAAAACTTTCATGAATAAATGCTTTAGATGTGCTCAGTGCATGGCGACAACAGCCGCTCCTTATTTTATGTATATCGCAATCTAGTGTAACCAGTGTTAGCTGAGGTGATGAGTGAGTTAATAAACAAATAATCCAGGTACTGATTTTATGACCAGATGATCTCCGGGAACCTAAAAGTCAAGCCCAAGAATTTTCATATAAAAAGCTTTCTCATAATGAAGTTCTTTCTAATTGTCAGTGCCTTCTTTAGATGTGTTTTCAACTACTTGAATATTTTTTATGCTTCCTACAACTCTCTGTTGAATCTAGGTTTTGTTACCTCCTAAGTTTCTTCTACGTGGCCACTTATATAGAGAAGCCCTAGTGAAGGAAGAAGCACATAGAAATGATGTTTTTCACATAGGAGTTTGATTGTTTTGATTTTTTTTAAATTGTTTTCTTTATTGTTATGGCTAGTCAAAGGTCATATTTTTTTTTTCCTTGCAAGAGAATTGGAACCAAGTGGGAAAGGAATAGCAAAGCCGAAACCATTCTTTTGTAATAGGTCTTCGCTTAGCACCCAAGCATCTGCTACATATAGGCAGGGTATCAGGAAAGATCATCCACCTGGCCCAGGGACCTTTCAGTTTGATTGAAGGACTAGGTAGAGAGCAGGTCGGCATTTTTAGAAAAACCGTGGAGATGAGTTATGGACATTGAAAATAAACATTTACTCTGGGAAGAAAGGGCAGGATGGGAAGGAATAACTCCAGGACAGCCTACAGGGGAAATGGTGGTTTTGGGCTGGAGGGAATGATGCCAATTTTAAAAAGGAAAGCATGGATATTCAAGCAGGAAGATGTAGTAGAAATTCAGTTTGATTTTAGAGACTGGAGGCAAGGGTCGTATGGAGGAGAAGGGAACAATTAATGGAGGGCTTTCATACACAGCCTGAGAAGAGCACATTTAATCTAATCAGTGAAAAGGACCCACCAGAGGCTCCTAAGCAGAGGAAAGACATATGAAAAAGAGTTTAGGAAGATTATTCTAGCAGCATTATGCAGGTGGAATTGGAACGAGAAGGACTGTAAACAAGGAAGCCTGTTAAATTGTTATTGCAGCAATACTGGGTTGAAAGGATGAGATCCCAAGCTGAGGTGGTACCAGTAGAAATGGAAAAGAATTTGATTTAAGTGATTTGATATGTTTTGAAGATCACATGTGAGACGGGTAAATGAATATTCCTTAGAATGACAATCTCTTTATATTACATAAAGTTTTCTATCATTCTTCTCCCTCTACCAACAACCCTTCACCACTCCCGCATTGTAAACTACACAAGTGAATTCCAAAAAAGCATGTGTTTTACAAGAATACATTTGTTTATTATTCACATGCCAAGAACTTACATTATTGTGGATATTCTCAGTGATTGCAAATGTGTATCATTTTGTATTTACAAACGTACTATAGGTGTACTTTTTCTGGGGAAATATGATTCATGAAGACAATCCTTGAGTTACCAAAATCTGAACTTTTCTTTTCTGGATATAAATATAAATATAAAGTCAATAAAGCCTTCCCATTCTTTATCCCCTAACAAAGCTTATCTAGTAATTAGATACTGATGTGTAATATTAGCATTTCAATTTTAGCTGCTGTATCATTTGTGCGCTTGCTTTTTGAAAATTGCTTTAAGAGCTTTCTAGAAAAAAAGTGGAAGTTTTTATATTAACATCTATTTATACATAGTTTGATGAACTATATTTAAACAGTGCTTGCTGCTCAGAGAACCTAACTCCTATCCACAATCTTCTTATAGTTCAATTGTTTATTATTAGATTATTTGCCTTTTTTATTATTTATATATATATAAACCAACAGTACAAAAGTCAATATTAATAATGAGAAATTATTTAGGGATTTTATCAGATGTTCAAAAACTTTAATGATACGAATCACATTTCAGAATCATCTCTAGAAATAAATCATCATGAATATTGTCTCTGGCCTTTGCTAGAGTACTTTAAGAAGCCAATTGGACAAAATATTCAGCAAAATACGTGGCTGAACAAGGACTCTGGATAGATTAACAAGGTTAATTAGGTAATGAATTCTCAATTGAATTAATTTAAGCACATTTTATTAAGCACCTACTAGGTGCAAAGCACAGTGCTTGTCATTGGGCGACAAAGACATGAATAATTTTAGTCTTTAGGGAATATACAGCCTGTTGAGGGATCTAGGCATATTGAAAACATATTTAATGGAAGTCAAACTCGAGGATACAACGCTTATTTTTAAAATGAGGATGAAAGACTTAAGTGGTAGAATTGAAAGAGATTGAGGATATGCTAGACTGAGGTTACTGTTTCAGAAACACTTGGTATTTTCAGAGAAAGGGAAGTAAGGGGTTAAAGAGAGATTATTATGCTAGGCAAAATAAGTCAGACAGAAACAGTGGAGAAGCATATGACTTCACTATGATACTAAGATATAAAATTGAAAGCAGCAAAGGAACAAGACAAAGTAAAAAAACTCATAGGCACAGACAACAGTTTAGTGTTTACCAGAGAGTAAGGCAGAAAGAGGGTGGTGAAGAGGGAAAAAAAGGATCAATTATACTGGTATGTTGATGGAAGGAGAGTCTGGGTGGTGAACACACATGCAATATATAAACGATGTATTATAGAAATGTACACTTGAAACCTGTATAATTTTACTAAGCAATGTCACTCCAATAAATTTAATTTAAAAAGAGGGAGGGAGAGAAGGGGGAAGAGAGAGAGAGAGAGAGAGAGAGAGAGAGAGAGAGAGAGAGCAAGCAAAGACTGTTGATTGGACCTAAAATGTGAATAGTTTTAATAATGATCTAAGGAATTTGAACTTTATTCTGAAGACATTAGGGAAGTATCAGGAATTTTGATCAATGCAGTTACATAATAATAACAATGTTTTAAAGCACAGCTTTGTGAAAAGAGAAAACACTTATAATAGCAATAACCATTATATACACTTGGAAGGTACTGTGCAATTTATTTTCATTTAGTGACCATATACACAAAATTCATTATTTTATTATGTTATTTTTTAGGTTTTTAAAATTCTGTCTGATAACTATAAACATTTATTATTGAATCCATTTATCAATTAATTTCAATGTTTAAAAATACCAAATATACTGTTTAAATGATCCACAACACCAAATTTCAAAAAAAAAAAAGGAGAAATGCAGTCACTTTTCTTTTTTGTTGTGACTAGGTATTGAGATGAGATGAGTACAGGGGGAACTGTTCCGCTATCTAATTTCTAAGGTTCATTTTATTGAGAGCATAGGAATTGAAAAATTAACCCATCATCACAAACATGGGCAGGCCATGCCTGTGAAACAACCAGAGCAATATATTTTTACAGCAATTCCTTTAAAATATCTCTTTAGGACAGAAGCTCTCATAAAAGTTTAATGCAAAGCTTTGAGTTTCACATTTTTGTTCTGACAGGAAACATAATTATTTCCTTTTAATACTATCCCTAGTTTATATATGCGATATGCAGTCCATTGCACATACATATTATTATTTCCAAATATGTCTAATATTTTTTGCAGTATAATAGCTTCCAGGAAAAAAAATTGTACAAGTACAGAATTTGATGATTTCATTTCGCTAAGTATAGAACTTAGCATCTTCTTTTAAAATTAGTAACAATAGGATGTTTAGTCTTACCACCTCAAAATATGTAACGCATTTTTATAAAAAATGACAACTCTTTATATGACTGTCATTTTGTCTTTGCCTATTGTGAGTTTGAAGGAAATATTTCTGTTATAATAAACCTTCCTGTTATTTCAATTTTATGTCCTTACAGAGTGGAGTTATAGTGGGTATTAGAGAAATGGGGAAAATATACCATATATTTTTCTGAGTTAGTAAGGATTTTTGTTTTCCTTTAATATCCAGCCGATGTTTAGGCAATAATGAATATAATATCATTATCTTTATGGAGTATTTACCTGAGTGACTATAATCTCATTTTCTATAATGTGATGTTATAGATGAAGAGTATCTCCTCACTCCTAATGCTGTCCTACTCAGGCCTGTTAAATATCGTTTCTCTGTGTGATGTGCTTGTTAAATATAGATTGCAATTCTAGGTAAAATGTGATGTTGGGCATATCTAAGTCAGTTTTGCTGTTTTCAAAGGGAGCAATAATTCAGATTAGTATTAAACATGTTCCATGCTTTCAAGAGATTTACACTCCGTCAACTGTTCACTGTCTTTTATCCCTCTCCAAAGTGAATCATTGCCCCCTTAATATTCCCGCCATCCCTACTATGTACATGTTTTGTAGCACCAGTCATAGTACCTTGAAATCAATTCTGTACGTTTATGTCCCCTGTTCTGGCTTGTGAACTTGTTAATGGAGTCTTATTCATCTCCCTAGCACCTAGCATACTGTCACAGTAGGCATTAAGAAAATGCTTACTGAGTGAATGAATGATTGAACGAATGATGGAAAGAATGAAAGACAAGCTACACATAAATGAATGTTAGTTGGTTTTATTTGCTAAACTCTAATTTAAAACAAATGTGGATGGTTACACAAGGAACTCTCTAGGAAAGCTATGTTCTTCTTTATTTTCACTGGGGGCAGAGCCAGAGGAAATATGCTTTCACAGGCAAAGTTGGCAGAGAGGGAAGGAGAGTGGGAGGCAAAGGAATAGAAAGATCGTCCAACAGAATATGGACAGATAGTGTTTTTAGTAATCACATTATCATAATAAAAGCGAAATAAGGGCTTTAAAGAACTCTTCTTGGCTTTGTGACTAAACCAGACATGTGCTTGTATAAGTTGTATTAGAACTTCATAAAGTTACCAGTCAAATGCCACCCGCCTAAGAACAAGATTCAGCTATCTGGATGTTGTAGATAATTTGCAATGAATCCTCCATAGCCTCTGCTGGTTCTTTTTTATTCACTCAAAAATGCCCAGAGGTGCAGTAATTAGAACCCCAGCTTGTATCTCCTAGGCCAGAATTTGTCTGGTTCCTTGACCTGAAAATTCATCATACTGCTTGGCTTGCTGCACCTCTGAGGTTTCTTTGTTAGACTATCTGTGTTCGTATTCAGAAATGTTACAGGCACAAATTATTTTGCCGTGACTCTGGTTAGGAAGGTATTAGAAACTTCCAGTATCATCAGTTAAGCTACAATAGGGTTTTCCAGCCAAGACGGACTTTTACAATCCATTGCAAACCATCTTTTGTACACATGAAGAAGCGGCAGAAGTGGCATGTCAATAGGAATAGACACAGCATGATGACTACAACCCAGTTTTTCTGATTCTCCTCAAATATTCCTTCACAAGGCCAAAATTGATCTCTGAAAGACTGTCCAGAATGCATTTTTCTACTGAGATAAAACTGTTTGAATGATATGCAGAAATTTTCTTTTGCTGTTCAATTCAGTGTTTATTTTTCCTGTAAATGTCTGGACTGGAAAAGGGATAATTTTTATTTTTTAACCCGTTGAAACTTATTTTCTTCACTGCCATTTTCTTTTCTTTTTTTTAAAAATAAGATTCTAATTTATGAGAATTAAGAGATTTTTTGTTTAATTCAGTGCTAGTAACAAAAATACATAGCATTTTACTAATATTTTGCAGGAGCATAATATCTTAGGTTCTTTACTGAGAATGTTGCATAGATTATCTCTATTAATCCCAACAACCAATCTAATGCACTATTGGTATCACCATTTTATAGAAAAAGAAACAATCTTTGAGAGGCTAAGTAACCTGCCCTCCATCTCTTGGAGTTAGCAAAAATCAGGTGGGAACCTGGATCTAGAATCTACATATAGCAGCAAAAAGAATCACAGTTGCGTGATTCTTTGCCATTTGATGCGCCACTGAAACTTGATTTCAGCTACGTTCCGTGATCCATGACATTCACAAATTCTTATGCTACTGACAAGATAAATACAGCCTAGAGATGGAGATTTGTGGCTTCTTTATGAATTTCATTTTTTCAGCCACTGTGTTTATATTTTAGCTGTTCAGGTTAAAAACCAAATTAGAGCTAAAACATGGAAAAGTTCTTATGACATGTTTAGGAGATAAGCGGTAAACGTTTCTGATTTTATTCATCATAAGTATACACATTTTGTTTTGTTTTTTGGTTTTTTTTAGTACAATTCCTTTTTTTTTTCCCAAACAGTACAAGATTTTGGTTAAATTGATGACTTAGACTGGTTTGGCAGATTAGACTGTAGGTTGAACGTCTGTGCCCATTCTGCTCCTTCTCGCCAGGGTTCCATGATAAGGAAATGAATTGCTTTCCTAGATGAAAGGAAGCACATTACTTTCATTAAGCCACTGTGAGTGGCCCTGCTTCCTAATGAATTTTCATGTTAAATATTAAGAACTCAGATTTAAAATTGTGTTGCAAAACTTAAAATCATCAATTTGAGAATCATCCATGAAGTGTTATAATACAGTCTGAGTTATCAGGCCTCTCATTTATCGGATGCACTTATGTCTCAACCTGGATTTGGCTATGAAATTCTCTATAATATTTTCATCAGGATGCCTTGAAAGAATTCTGTTCCTGTTTGTAGTGTTTTCATTGTTACTACAGACCTTTCATCATTATCAAACTATTGTTTTTCAAAACGGAGTTAAGTCTATTAGCCCTGGCATTACTGAATTAATCCAAAAATAGATCTAATCAGACATCTGCATGCTTCTATCATAAAGAATATCTATTCATATTCATTACTGAGATAAAATGGATATGGAGATTTTTTTTTCCTTTTTATTGGGTACATGATTCTCTACATGGAGCTGAGGCAACAATGACCATCTCTCCCATGCTTTTTAAAATGTTTTTCCTAAACATCTGTATGTGATTTTTAGTTATAATCAACTTCCTTAGAGTGAACTAGGGAGAATTAATTAATCACTAATCACTAATTACGTACATTTGGAGCTTCTTAGAAAGCCACAGCATAGATTGAGTTACTCTTGTGGAGGATGTCATATTTTTTCGTATGAAAATCACCATAGTCAAAAGATCACATAGAACCATTATTCAGATATTCAAGCAACAACCTAAATAAGAGACTTGCCTCTCTAAATATTCTTTGTCAGGCAAGACTGAGCACTGTAGTGTGATTTGGAAACTTGTGTTGGGTCTTGATTTTATTCTGTCCTCTGTATCTAAATAGAATTGTTTTATTATTTATGAAACTGTGTTTTTAAAAAGGTTCTTCTGTTGTATTCAGTAATAAATATCTTGCCTGAGATTCAAGAAAGAATCTCCCTTTAACAAGCTCCAGGAGAGATTCCTACCTTCAAGGTCCCAGGTACTTAAAACAACAAGATCAAAATAAGACTTCTATGCTTATCTCTTCATTCATTAGTTAATCCGCTTATTCATTCAGTGAACAGTATTGAGTTCCTATATATAGAAAAACACAAAGATACATTAACACAGAGTTTTTCTGTTCAAGGAGCTAAAGGCCTAACACTGTATAAAGACACAGAGATGTTGAAGTCTTACACTGAATGCCCATAGCCTAGAACTGAGCCAGGCACAGAAAAGACACTTACTAAACATGTGTGAAATGTGCAACCAAAATACAATGATAAGGATGCCCACGCAGGTTTTGGTAAAGGCACGAGTGAGATGGGGTTCCTAATTCATTTATAGAAGGGCCTGAGATGAAGCTTCAAAACAGAATGAGAAAAGGAGGAAGGCAAGCACCATGCATAATGGGATAGGTTGGTGGGGAATTACAGGCAGTTTAGTGTTTCTGAGGCAGAAAAGATGTATCAGAGATGGTCTAGATTAAACGTGTGCAAGGCAGGTGGGCCCCTTGTCATACAGGTCCTAGTGAGCAGATGTTGAAGGGAGTTTTTTGCCTTAGCTTTCGATGACCATTTTTGGCTTAGTGAGTCTCCAAACAGAAATTCTTTCTCCTACGCTCCATAGATGAACATCTTCACACCCCTTTCAAATAAGAAGGGTCAATTAATTATGAAGACGAGCTGAGTAGGTCATATTTTCCACTGACTAGAAAGAATGTCCTTTCCCTTCCCTGTACTGCCCGGCTGTGACCACTTGATCATGCTCGGCTCCCAATCACAGTTCTCTTGTATCCATTATTTATTTTATCTATCACTTGAGTTTTGTGTGTTTTTTCCCCTCCCTTCCCATTAGTAGTTTTTCAGACTTGATGCGTGTTCTTTTTTAGCACAAGAGCTAAATATTTATAGTTGAGCAAGCCAGAGAAAATAATATAAAAAGTTAACAATTCCAGAGAGAATACAAACAACAAGTCAGCCTTTTGTTCCGTTCTGTTTCTTAGCAATTACCCTGATTTCATGGTGTAATTTCATCCTATCTTTTAATTATGGGACGCCCCTCACCTATGATCCCAAAGTGCTCGATGCCAATTTGGAACAGGGCCATAGTTGTTCATTCTTATTTTATAAATAAGGAAAGTTTATGTCATTCTACCAGTGTGAACCTAGAAAAATTCACTGTTGGACTTGGTGCTACCAGAATCCTCCATTCCCTCACAGCACCACCCTCTTTGCAACACTGGAGGCTGTGAAGGGTGTTTCTTCCAGATGCTTCTGCATCTTGGACAGAAGTGGTAGCTTCTTCACCTTCTGCATTGTCCTGGGGAATGCACACCTCAGTGGAGGGATTCCAAGCTGCTGGGAGCTCCAACAGCCCCACTTTTTAGTAGCTCTGTTTCATTAACTCTAGTGCAAGGTAAGGCTGGGTGTTTAGGAAAGAGTTTGTGAAGGACCTTGTAAGTCATGATAAGGAATTTACATTTTATCTTAAGAACAGTAGGGAGCCATTGGCCTCTGTGGAAATGTTAATTGATCAGATTTGAGAAAGACAAGAACTCCAACTGCCATGAAGAAAATGGAGTAGGGTCAGGTAAGCAGGAAAATGTGTAGACCAGTGAAAAGGCTGTTGCAGAAATCTAAGCTTGAAATGGTGATGGCCTAAATCAGTGAGCAGTACATTATAGACAGTGTGGTAAGTTATATAAATGGAAGAACTGGTAGGAGTGAGTGATTGATTGGAAGAGAGCTTTAAGAAAGAGAACGGAATCAAAGTTAAGATCTAGTTCAAGGCCTGGGCAACTGGGTATCTCCCTGAGATTGAGAGCAAGTAAAAGGGAAAGGAAGTGAGTTTACTTTCTCTGATGGATGCCTGACATTACTCACAAAATATGGACATTGATTTAATACGAATGTTGAATCTTTAGATTTTTCAGAATTTAAAAAAAATGTACTGCTGAAGTGAGCAAGCCCCTGCTTTCTCTGTGTGTAGCTCCTCATCTAGGTCTTTTCAATCATTTAGATGATGTGCTAAAGCTGGGATTGGCAAATGATGGCCTGTGAGCCACATATAGCCTGTGGTCTAGTTTTGTATGGCCCACAAGTGAATAATGATGTCTGCATTTTTAAATGGTTGGTGTAAAAAATTGAAACAGGAAAATATTTCCTGATAAGTAGAAATCATATGAAAATTAAATTTCACATTCCATACATGGCATTGTTTTGGAACACCCGCCATGCCCATTCATTTACATATTGTACATGGCTACTTTTGAATTTCAACTATAGAGTTCAGTAGTTGTCACAGGAAACTTACGATCCATAAAGCCTAAAATTTTTACTACCTGGCACTTTGCAAAAATTTATGCTGATCCCTGTGCTAAATGATTGTTTCATTCTCTAGTCTGATGATCCTAAATTAAGAAAAACAAAAACCAAACGTTTCTTTAAAAAATGTACTAGCATTCCAGTTGAGGGATCATGTACTTCTGGTTGGGTTTTCAGATTTATGACAGTGTCAACCACCAGATGCTCCAGTGTAAAACTTATTAATGCATTTAATTAGCATTGACTTCTTCCAATATTTATATACCAGAGCAACATGGAAATAGATTTCAGAGAAGGTATAGTTAATCCAGGTGAAAGAAAAAAAAATAGAGATGGCATCTTAGCTGGGTTTATCTTTACGCTAACATTAAAAAAAATAATAGCAAATGCTTTCTCTGGGCAGCTTCAAGTTGCAATATCATTAGCTATACAGCCATATTTCATGTTATAGTAAACTTTATTAGAATGTGTTAGGTAGTGAGATGATGCTATGTGCTACATTGTAGCTGTTATAGCTGATATTGGTTTGCAGTCATGCTTCAGCCTATTTGCTTTTAGAAAAAAATAACTTTATCCAACCAACCATAGTAATAACTATTTTTCAAGTATCATCTCATACCATTTTTCAGTATTACAAGTAAGGACTGATCCTGTGAGGCAGATTTTAACTACTGCATACAAAGCATGGGACTTGTATATATACTTATTCAATTTGCTTAAAGTAATATAAGATATTAGAAAGTATATCAGATATTGATGTCTTTACTTGACATGTTTCCTCATCCAGTTAACAATGGGTGATCTAATAAGCATTACCATTTCATTTGATAACTATTAAATCAATTGTCATTTGTTTAAAAACATGTTGTCTTCTGTTTCACAGCTTCTTTAAGAATCCTTGTTGTCATATTTACATGAGTGACATATTTCTAAGGTGTCTATGAATACTGAGATCATTGACCAGGCAATAGTAAGTCTCAAGTGAAAGTTTTACAAACACTTTTAGAAGATTTTCTTTTCTCTACTGATGACCAAGTATAGCAGCACTTTGGTCTATTGTTTTGATTCTTTTAGTCTTATTATTGTATTTATATTGAAGTTCCAAATAACATTGGAGCAACTAAGACATATTTATATTTCTCCAAAAAGAACATGGATTAAAGAAGACATTGAGAACCACTGCTATAGCTGAGGTAGCTTTAGTTCCCTGTTCTAAACCCTTGCCACTTATGCTCTTGTCAATTTCCTCAATCCCTGAAATGTGCCAACCCTTTTCCACCTGGGATATCTTTCCATATGTGAGTTAGTTTTTTATGCTTATCTCGTGTCCTCTACTTGAGTATCAGGGCTGCTTTGATATGTGAATCCTAAATGGTAAGCTATTTTGGCATGCGATGAATAAATTCACGTGTACATATCCAAGACAAGAGGGGGCATTTCCTGAATCTGTCTTTAGCCTCAGCCATTGCTTGGTTCCTAAATTATTAAATATTGCAGGTGTCAGTGACCTATCTTATTCCCATATTGCATCCTCCAGTTCTAAATCTACATACCTCTCCTATATCTCCCTCCGCTCCCAAAGTATGTGCCCTTGTCTTTGACCATTGCTTTCCATTCCAAGCTTGCCTTTCACTGTCCTTCCAAGACTTACAGTGTGACAGTTGAAATTAGGTTATTGAGTGACATCTTCAGAAATCAAGCATTAAACTTTGTGGAGTGCCTATTACCATGTACTGTACACTTTACATGTGTTAAAGTTAAAGCTCATTTAAATCTCATAATTGGCTTCTAAGGAAAGTATAATTATTTCCAAAAGGAAATTCAGGGGGGTTATGTTGACCACTTAGCCAATCTGAAGCCCTGATTTTAATTTGGGTATTCTGGATAAAGCCTGTGATTTTTTTCCTTGCCACTTGCCTGTCTCCCTAAGAGAGAGAGAGAGTCTATCTTTCCTTAGAAGGTAAACTCAAAAATCAACAGCCAGGAAAGACAACCAAAGAAACAGGAAAAAGATAGTAAGAAAATGATACTAGTTATTTGCAAAGCCATGGGGAGAGGGACTTCTAAGAGAAAAGAATCATTGTATGGTTGTGTCGTGTGTGTGAGGTGAAGTTTGTTAAAGTAGCTAGTCACTGGCCAAACCTCCTTTTTCTTTTTTTAAACTTTTATTTTTTTTTATATTAGTTTCGGGTTTACAAAACAACATAATGATTGGACATTTACACCTCTTACCAAGTGATAACCATCCCCTGAGTCTATTACCCCTCCGACATCATATAAAGCCGTTACAATACCATTGACTATATTTCATTGTGTCTCTTTTCTTCACATGTCCTCCTGGTCTGCAAGTCGCCTCCCTGGAGAGCTCTGGCACTCTCTGCAAGGGACTAGGGACATGGCCCTCTCAAATTTCAAGCATCTCCCGTGTTTCTAAATTCTGCGTCAGAACTTGCTGTACATGGAGTGTTTCATTTCAGAAAGAAAGAGTTTTGTAAAATAAAGTTCTCCCTATTTTCTAGGCCAACTAACTGAAAGAACACTTGGTTTGTCTAGACAGCATTTCTTTGAAGTTGATGTGTTCACGTGATATCTTAGGGAATCAGCACTGTAGCTATTTATCCTGTTTCCTGAGGCAACCTTGTGTGAGGATTAGAGAATTTTAACAGGTGTCTTGACTTTCTCTGCACCTGGAGATTAATGTGCCAGTAAAAACTTTATGAACCTTTAATCATTCATAGCAAACATATTGGGTCCTCTGAAGCCAAAAGCGTCAGCATCCGTAATTAAGAAACAACAGAATAGGACCTTGTAAATATGGAACTGGCCTCCTAGAAAATAAAATAAACTTTTAAATATCTTTATGTAAGTGTGGTCATTTTAATTCTGAATAGAAATTATAAAAAGCCAAGCATAAAATTATTCCACTTTGTAAGATGAGAATGAAAAACATTTTATACTAATACTAGAGAATCTCATGTAAATAGATTGGATTCCCTCATAAAGATACTAATTACTATACTATTAATTATACCCTCCTTTCCAGAAACATGTACTTTCTTCACTTAAAACAATATATACTTGTGTTGGGATAGTGTATTCGTTTGCTAAAGTTGCTGTAACAAAGTAGCACAGACTGGGTGGCTTAATAGAAATTTATTGTCTCATAGTTCTAGAGTACAGAGGTCTGAGATCGCGGTGTCAGCAGGGTTGGTTCCTTTGGAGGGCAGTGAAGAAGAATCTGTTCCAGGTCTCTCTTCTAGTAGTTTCAGGTGGTTTGCTGGCAATCTTTGCAATTGCATGGCTTCTGCTACATAATCCCGAAATCTGCCTTGATCTTCACACGCTGTTCTCCCTGTGTATACATGTGTGTGCCTGTGTCCAAATTTCCCCTTTTTATAAGGATTTTGATCATATTGGATTTGGGGCCCACTCTACTGCAATATGATTACATCTTAACTAATTACACTTTCAATGACCCATATCCACAAAAGGTCACATGCAGAGGTACTGTGGGTTAGGATTTCAATTTATGGATTTTAGAGGAACACAACTGCACCCGTAACAGATAGTATAGGCTATTCTGTGATAAGTGACTCCAAAATTCAGTCGCGTAAGACAGCAAAGTTTTATTTCTTTATCAAAGTTCAGTGGGAATCCTGGTTCATATTCCGCCATCATGTGATGGTTTGGTATTGAGTCTCCATGTAGCACGCGCTTCAATGATCTCCAGGCCAAGGAAAGAAAGTGATGGAACAACTAGAACTGGCAAGGAAGAAAAAAAAAGTCTCTAGTGAGAAGTGTCACTGCTGCTTCTTCTCAAATTTTATTGACTGAAGTAAGTTATATTCCTCTGCTAAATTCAGAGGCAAAGAAATGCAATTCTTCCTGGGTGGAAAGAAAGAGGAGAATCAGAAATATTTATGAAGAGCAATATAACTTTATCCATATATCTTTATTTATAGATCAATATTCAAAAACACTGGATGTCTATTTTGAAGTCTTAAAAAGATTTTCAGCTATCTGGCTAAGTAACTTTTTTTTTTAGGACTTGAGATTTTGAACCGTTAACTAGTGTTCCTTTCTGCCTCCTTCTCACCCAGAGAGGATTCAATTCTGCAGTGAAAATAGGTGCATCTATATGGGTAAAAGCCACACTAGTTTATATTGTGGAGAATATTTTCTGGATAAAATGTGGCAATAAACATGCACAGATAACCATGGTAAGAGGCTCAAACAACATATGTGTGGGGCTGTCTCTGATCTAATTTATTTTTGTGGAAATGATTGTCTCAGTGGTGACACATATGAGGACTGTGATCATACAAACTGCTCAGGGGAGACACAGATACAAAGGTCCTTAGCTAGAAGGAAATGGGGAGTAAATATTCTTTTAATCCCCCCCTTCCCAGCATGTACCCCATGTACCCATCATATCATCCTTCACAGCATTTAGCACACTCAGACATTTCTTATTTGTTACTTGTTTCTACCTTTCCTACCAGTGGCTGCACGTCTCTCTTTTCCCTCCCATCCAAATACAAGTCCATGAAGTAGACACCTAGCTTTGGTTTTTCACTTCTAACTCTAGTTTTAAGAATAATACAGGCCTGATACCAAAGGAAATAATGTATTGAATGAATAAATTTAGTAAGTATTGCATTTAAAATAATGTTATAATGGTGGAAGACAAGAAATTTGGGGAAATATTCTATTATTGTTAAGGTCTAGATAATGGGAACAAGATCCTTACAATGCAAACATTTATAATATTTTCAAAAGAACGTATTTTCTTGCCTAGATTCCGTAGCATATGCATTTCTCCTGAGGTCACGTCTGACAAAAATACTCTTTGTTATGAAATTTTTTTCATTTATATTGTCCAAAAATACATGCATGCTACCTAGTGACAGTTGAGTTATTCCAAAAGGTCTATGATTTAACACTTATTGTCACTATATTTGTAGGATAATTTGAGATAAATGAATTTGGGTGGAAACCATTAAGTAAAATGATTTTTTTTCTAAATTTCATTGACTGGTGAATTTTATTTCTGATCGTTTTTTAATGGAGAAGTTTTGCATATATATTTTTAGGAAACATCTTGAGTAAAATAATCTTTTTAAAGAAACACTTGACTATTATTTGGTGTTTAAAAATAAAAGACAAAGCATTCTTTGGCTCACTTATTTTCTCTAATAGTAGACTGTAAGTGACATGATTATGAAAAGATTCATTCACTGCTCAAATGAAAAGAATTGACTATAAAAACAGAGTTGTCTTTGCAGTACAACCCAAGAATCTCCAAGCACTATCGCTCTGTTTCTGTAGATGAGTTTAGGGAAAGTAGTGGCCCTGGAATTTTCTAAGCTGTAATTGTCATTACATCTAGCTTTTAACACAAAATTGTGAGACAGTGTCATTTTCTGAGATTTTGGAGGTACTATATTCTCCACTAATTTTTCATTTACAGGCCGTGTCTTGGCTGTTTTACCTTAAGATCTCTGACATCATTAAGAGTCAATCTTTATCATTTTAGAATTAGTGTTATTAATCTTTTTCTGATTAAGAAGATGCAATCACATGGTATTCTAGGTAAGTGGCATCCCCTGAAGTTGTGCAGTGTCATATCTAAATTTTGGGTTGAATGACCATGAGAGTTGGAAGTAAACCACATAGATGCTTCTAAACCAGTGGCATTTGATCAGGATTGAAGTAGACCATGGACTGACTCTGTTCCGTTGGTTTCTGCTGTGTGTTCATCCTTATCTGCTTTACCGTTGTCTGTCTCCATGGTGGGGTTGAAATAACTTCAGGGAGTCTCTGGTGGCACCTTCCCTACACTGCAATGTCCAGTTGGCTTCTTTACAAAATACTGTCTTGCTTCTTACTCATTAAAGTCGCTCTGCCAGGTTTCTAGCTATGAACCGGTGTCATTGTGATGGATTTTCTGACCTTGAGAGGCTGTGGCAGCCAAGTTGATGTCATACTGTATATTGTGTCTCTGTTTTTTGACTGGATAAATGTTCTTTAATTACTGCTGGTTTTTCAACCTTGGGGAAAACTCTGGAAATATTATCAGTTTTATATTTGACAGTTTGGAAATAGAGAGCCTTTGGCCCTAATATTTTACATTAAGTTTTAGAGTTATATGCTTTTCCAGTTAATTTTATACAATAAAGTTAGGTTAAAAATTGCACAAACATTTAAATTTACTCAATAGAGAACTCTGAATTTAATGATGATGATAACTATTTAATGATGTAATGTCATTACATAGCACTAACATACATAAATATTGGTAAGATTATTAATTTTTTTCAATGGAAAGTAGAACTCTTGATTTATTAGGAAAACATAATAAAAAATTTAATAATTATCCAGAAGTAAAAGGAGTGAGTCATTCCTTTGGAAGATTATGGCAGAAAAACACAATTTAGGGAAAAATTGCATCAATTGTTTTTTATATTTATCGGCAAAACTGAATAATTAATATTGTCCTCCTTCTTGTAGTGTGTTTCTCCCTTCGACAATTAAATAGTATTGTATTCCTTATGTAGAGTCTATATTGAGTAACATGGTTTTAAAAATATTGTATGAACTCATTTATTACTGGATTTGTTAATGTAATGTAGATATAAGTTTATGATTAGAAATTGGTTTTATAGAACATTTTATAAAATGAGAACTCCATCCGTTATTTAAGTTTTTATTTCCCAATATCCCTAAAACTTAATTTAGCACCAATAAGGAGTAGTGAATACTTGTTGAATAAATCTGGCAGTGACAGATTCAAAGTTTTGTTTTGTTTTGTTGTCCCCAAATATCTCTTATCTGAAAACTATAATACTGGTGCTTCAACTTTTATTTTTTCCTAGAAGTCTACAGCTATAATAGTCTACAGCTTAATAACTGATGTGAACTAAGTTCTAGTCTTGGCTCTGCCACTAAAGAATTAGAAGTAAGATGTGAATGTAACCAGCACTGTATCTCATGTCTCAAACCTGACTGTGTGCTACCATCATCTAGGGAGGTTTTTCAGAACACAGAACCTTATGTACTGAATTGGAATCTTCATAGTTCCAAAGAGTGGACACGTTTTAAAATTCTCCGAGTAAATCCAATACAGGCAGACAAATGTCTAGCTTTAGAAACCAATATTTTGCCTGAAGCCAAAGAGATCAAGTGAAGCTTGTTTATGAGGCAAAAGCTTTTGCTTACTTAGCCTTACAACAGTGAAACCTTTTTTGCTTATATCCATGTCTGCCCTTGATCCCTGGTAGACCTTTGGAAATATGAAGAGCTGATGCAGCTTATGCCTTAAGAAATGATACCAGCTGGCACGTGACTTAGCCTCAGCAGCAAGCACTGAAGTTTGAGTCATGTATATATTGTCTGGGAAGCTCATGGCAAGCCAGTTTTGCTCTGCCAGTGTTGAATCATACAATATATCTCTGATGTCATTTCTAAAGCTTTGTTTACGAAGGAAAGAGCTACTCTTCACACTTTTCCTCTATTCAGTGACAGTATGCCTGTGTTAACATCTTTGGGAATTATTCAGATTTTTTTCCATCACTACGTTTTCTATTGAGCTTTCTCTGAATTTTTAGAATCAGAAACAGAGTTAAAAAACAAAAAACAAAAAAAAAACTGTAAACTGAAAAAACTATAGTAGCTAAAGATTTGATTCAATAATCAAGTTTTTCCTTCTGAACTTTTAGATATAAAAAAGTACATTTTTCTTGAATTACAAATGCATTTATTAAGTTTGTTAAGGAATTTAATTCTTTTATAACAGCTTTAAAATTCATTGATTTCCAAAATGGTACCTACATACTGTTTTAAGTATATAACTATGGCACATGATTGATCTAATCTACCATTGCCTTTAAAACTGTATAGGGATATTTGAAAACTGTAGGGCAGCCATGCATTTCATATGTAAAGTCACTGAGGCCCAGAGACACTTGGTAATTCGCCCTAAGTTACACTTGTTAAAATCTAGATGTGTTCATTGCCAGACTAACGTTCCCAAGGCAGCTTTCTCAGCTCTGATGCAATAATGATTTTTTAAAAAGATACCTTATTGCATACCTTTTGTCTTTTTTTCCCCTTTTTTTTCCATTCCCAATTTGACATTATTTCATCTTTATGTTCCCAAGACCTGGACACACAGTTGGTACAAATATTGGTGGATGAACTGAAATGGATAAACATGAAGGGACATAGGAAATTTACATGACTTCATATAATACATCAAGCATATTACATATTATCCAACACACAAGCAATACCATCTTATGTAAGATACTCTTGATTGAAAAAAAGAAGAAAAATCAGGATAAATGCTTCCACAGCTGTCAATGTTAAGTAATCCCTTAAAGCAGGGAGTGCCTTCATTTGCCTTCAAGAGTTGTGACATACGGTCAAAAATAGGTTGAAGATTTATTGTGTCATGACTGTTGGATAATATTCAAAATATACTTTGAAAAGATCCTTCAGCACTCATAGAGCATGTAGAAAGCTGATGGAGAATGATGAGGTTCAGATGTCCAGAAATGACAGCGTCTAATCAGAATTGCCAACCTATCACAGAACATTATTGGGAAAAGGTGCAAATTTTTTATTGACACTACACTTTTAACACTGATCTCTCATGGACCTAAATAAGCCACTGGTACAGATTAAGACTTTTAAATTACTCTTCTCCAATATTACAGTAGAATTAGAAGGCGGTTTTTACAATTATTATTTTAAGACACTGTCATTTTTTTATTTATTTAAGAATTTAACCTTAAAGATGAAAAAGCTAAGAAACTCAGGTTAGCCAATGGAGCCTAGCTATTGTAAATATTGGAAGAATAAAATCTCATTCCACTTAAATTTTATAAAAATCGGAAAAAAAATAAACCAAATAAACTAAGGAATAAAAGAGAAGTGCTGAGTATATACAAATGAAAGAGCACAAGAACAATTTGTGTAAAACATTACAGTAAAGAGGTCACCTAACTTAATAAACTCTCCTGGGTGCAAGCAGAAAATCATCAAGCCTACTGTGTATTCAAGAAAAGAATCAAAGAATAAAACCCCACAAAGCGACTGCATTGGTCCTGGCAGTGTCTGGATTTCACCCATGTCCTTCCCTTTCCTTTTCCCTGCCCTCTGCCCTGCTTCTGCTCTACTTTTCTGCTCTGTGCCTTCTGAAGTTTCCAAATACGGCTAAACACATTTCTAAAGCGTCCCCAACACATAACAGTTTGTGTATGAATCATTTTATTTAAGAATTAGGACAATCTTTTTTTTTGTTTGAAGTAGAATACATTGTGCTCCAATTTCAGGTGTTTATGAAAAATACAATGTGCTTCAACCCAAATATTATGTTGCATAAATCACTCTGGCCATCGCATACTGGGACAATTTGCCAACTAGAAACTAAATGATTTGTGGTGTAATCATTATTATTTTGGGCAAATCTCTGATTATCTTCTCCTTGGAATGTTTTGTTAGGTAGCATCAGTCCCTGTGTTGGTGCTTATTTGAAGAGCAAAAAGAAATCATGTCTAAAGATCTGTGTTTAATGGAAGTTTGCCAGAATGGCTACCCCAGTTCATCTGTTCAACCAAAAGACCAGATGGACATCGATTATATTAAATCTCACAGAAGCTGGGCATTTGAACCTTCATTTGTTCTAGATTCAATTTGGGTGTAAAGGGCCGTTCCTAGCATGAGCCAATTACCAGATCTGTGTAAAATTAAAAGGTTCTTGTGCAGCTGAGGTCGTTGCCATGTTTCGGAGTAGCGATTTGTTTTTCAACCGTAGACCTTTATCAGCGTTTATTGTAGACATCTCATTAGTAATATTTGGCATGCGATTCTCTACCAGTGTTGAGCTTTGTTCATTGAAATAGAGACCATGTTAGGACTTGAATGACAACAACTCTAATTAACCTGAACCACACTCTGAAACACCTTCTGAAATAATGGTGCCTCGGAAGTAAACTGCTTTACTTATTTTCTCTAATAATCTGAAAGGCCATCATCCAAAGATGGTCTTCTGTTAATCTTCAAATATATTACCTTTTTTTCTAACTCAAGGCCTCCGCCTTGACCTCCCCTCTTTCTCTCATCTCTTCTTGAGTCAATCGTCATATTTCTGCTTAGGTGATACCATCCCTAAGAATCTTATAGGTTTACCTCGTTAGTCTCTGCCTCAGTATTTTGTTTCTATCACAGAGGTAACACATAATATCAAATTGCTTTTTGAGTGTTTATTCACTTTTTAAAGCAACGTTCTCAGCTGGACTATAAGCTATGTGTGAGAGCAGAAACTGTGTTTCACTTGCTAAGAGTTGTATTTTTACACTGTTTCCCCGAAAATAAGACCTAGCAAGACCATCAGCTCTAATGTGTCTTTTGGAGGAAAAATTAATGTAAGACTGGTCTTATTTTACTATAATATAAGACCCGGTCTTATCTAACATAATATAATATAATACCGGGTCTTATATTAATTTTTGCTCCAAAAGACGCACTAGAGCTGATGGTCGGCTAGGTCTTATTTTCGGGGAAACATGGTAGCACCTTACCCCATCTCTGACTTTTGGTAAGGGTTCAGACAATATTTACTGAATGAGTTTCAATGACTGAGGCGATTGGGATCATCTGTATCACTTATGTTACAGAAATGAGTTAATTTAAAAAAAAGAAAAGTACAGGTTGGTTTTCTGTTAGTTCTATCCGATCAGTGTGATTATTTAAGAAGCGTTTGTTGGGCACCCAGCTGGGTTCTATGGGGGGATTTTTAAAGAGTTGGATAGTCCTTGTTTCCCAAAGAGTACAAGACTTGGTCATGTATATAAAGGAGTGATTAGAAGAAAAATGACTAGTGGCTGACAGTAGGGAGTCTAACTGCAGGCTTTGATTCATGTGCTGGTCAGGTGATGCTGTGGATCTGACAACAGTACGTTTGCTGTCTCGTTAGTTAGTTAGTTAGTTAGTTAGTTAGTTAGTTAGTTAGTTTCAACATTAATTGAGCTCTAATTGTGGGCTGCCCTCTAAGTGAATCCAAATCTGCCCTATGTCATACTCAAAATAAATATTGTAGAGCAATGATCATTTGCATTTTACTGATGAAAAAAGTGAACTAAAAGAGGGAAAATATTTTTCCCAATGTTATACAGCTGGCAAGGTGCAGCATCTGGGTTCATCTTGGAGTTTACTAGCTCCAAGTATAGAACGTGTTTTATATACCAAGTTGCCCCTCTTGCTTTCACTCATTTACTCTTAAGCTAAATGTTAGAAACCCTTTTCTCTTTCTACATGAGAATTTGACCTTTGGTTAACTCTCTACCTTTGATCACCTGCTAACCTGTTAAGGGTAGTATAAGAATTCAGTTACTAAACAATATTGCTCTGCCATAATCCCTGATTGTTAAGTTGTATAGGTCATGGGAGGAATTATAAGTGAATTATAAATACCCAGTGGAGTCACCACAAGGTTGGGCTTCCATGATTATGCCACTTATAAATGATATGTCCCGTCCGAGGGGTATGGTACCCTGGAAGCCATGCTTGTGGGATTGATATAGTAGATATGGACTCCCATTGGACATGAGACATCTAACTATGTGACTCCCATGCCCACTGATGTGTATCTTTTCTTCTTGAACCTTAGAAACTGTGTAGCTTGCTGCATAGAATCTCACAGAAGAATATCTGATGCTGATCTGCTGGCAAGTTGCAATTCCTCTCTTGTAACCTTTTAAATGACTAATTCCAAGTGTGGCTCATTGTAATAGTCTTAGCCTGAATCTTTTTAGTTGAGCCCTCAAACCAATGGAAGAGGGGTTGTACCAAGTACAGACATACGCCATTTAATTATGCTTTGCTATATTGCATTTCATAGGTGTTACTGGTTTTTTTGTTTGTTTGTTTGTTTTTTTACAAATTGAAGGCAAGATCCTCCACCACCAAAAAGATGACCACTTGCTTTATTGCAATTCTCGCTTTATTACAGTGGTCTGAAAGCAAACTTGAAATATCTCCAAGGTGTGCCTGTAAAACTGTTAAGTGTATTTCTACATACATGACAAATATCTTTGATAATCAATCTTTTTTTAATAATCATTGGCCTGTAATAAATTAATTTGGGCTATTGAGTTTTAAGATATCATTTGGATTAGCTCACGTCATCAGTTTTATGCCCCCAAAAGAAAAGATTCATCTCTTTATTACTGTACTCCAAATGAGACTATTGAATGTTATTTATTTGGGGAAAAATAGTTATAAATTCATTGAAGTTAAACGTCCACATAGAGCCTGAAGATTTAATTTGCTTATATATTTTATTGAATTAAGAAGCAAAATAGAATTCAGGTGAGCATACTGGATTTTTCAAGGAATATTATTTTTTAAGAATTAATTAGCTTACCATAATACTGTTGTATTTTAAAATATATACACATAAAGTATTTCTGTTCACAAGAACCAGGAAAAATCTACTAAAAGTGTGATGTTCACCAGTGTACACAGTGTTAAAAAAGTCCATACATTACATACAGGTCAACTGAAAAAGGACATTACGTGAAACTTATGAAAGTATTAATACCTAAAGTAAACTAACTGGGACAGTTTCTAATCAATGCAGTTGAACTATGCAAGATTTAGACAGTTTCACTAGATTAAATGAAAATAAAATTTTGGCTTGGTTGTGGTAAATTGTCAAAGAAAACCATTATAACATTTAACCACCTCAATGTATCATTGAAAATGACATTAATTAGACTTTTTTTGGTTCTTGCTTTCTCTGAGGGCAGAGTTCTTAGGTTTAGTTGTCCACTTCAACCTGATTACTTTCTGTGATTAATCTCCAAGGTAATTAAGATCATTTTTTTAAATATAATTTTATTAGTTTCAGGTGCACAAGACAAAGCAAAACTTAGACGTTTATCATTTATATCCCTCACACTGTGTGAACCTCCCTCCCCCCATCCACTATCCCTCTGACATCGCACTAAGATCATTTTTAAAGTTATCTGAGAAAATTTAAAACTGGCTAGATTTTTACACTGTGCAACTTTACCTCAGAACTTATTAAAAATTAATAAAAATATAACTGGAAATTTTGTACTTATTTTGTTCCATTTTTTCTTATTTTGTCTTATTTCTAAAATTATAATATAGTTAAAGGTATTTTGTTGTTGTTGTTTTCTTTTGATGTACATGTCTATGAATTTTAAGTTAAGACATGTATAGATTTGGGTAATCACTATTACATTCAGGATATTAAACTAGATAAAATTCTGTCGTTTGATATGTGATTATAGACATTTTTTCCTGGTATGTACCTTGTCCCTTTGATTCTCTGAAAGAGTGCCTTCAAAGAAAAAGTTTTCAATTTTTATGAAACCCAACTTATAATTTTTTTTCCTTTTACATGTCATGATTTTAATGTCATATCTTTGCCTAACCCCAAGTCACAAAGATTTTCTCCTATGTGTTCTTTTAAAAGTTTTATAGTTTTGCATTATATGTTTAGATCTATGATCCATTTTAAGTTAACTTTCCATAGGTATGAGGTTTACGTTAAGGTTTATTTATTTATTTATTTATTTATTTATTTATTTATTTGGCATATGGATATTCACCTGTGCTAACGCCATTTCCTTTCTTCATTTAGTTGCTTTTGTATCTTTGTCAAAAATCTAATGACCACCATGGGATGGGCTTATTTTGGGGTTCACTGTTCTTTTCTGTTGGTCAGTGTGTAGATCCTCCCACCAATTCCACACATTTTCGATTACTGTAGTTTTATATAAGTAAGTCTTAAAATTGAACAATGGGATTCCTCCAACTGTGGTGTTCTTTTTCTCCAAAATGTTTTAGTAAATCTAAGTTCATTGTCTTTCCACATTAATTTTAGAATCAGCTTCTCTATGTCCACAAATTATCTATGTAGATAATTACACCATCAACAAATAAAGACAACTTTATTTTTTTATTTTAAATCTGTATGCCTTCTATTTCTTTTCCTTGAGTTATTTCACTGGCTAGGATTGCTAAAGACAATGTTCCATCTTTCTCCATTAAATAAGATGAGTGATGTAGGTCTTTGTAGATGCCATTTCTTAGATTAAGGAAGTTCTCATCTATTTCTAGTTTGCTGAGAGAATTTTTGGACACATTTTGTATAGAATTATTGTCATTTCTTCTTTAAATGTATAGTAGAATTTGCCAGTGAAGTTAACTGGACCTGTAGATTTCTTTTTTTTTCTTCCCAAAGTCAATATCATTAATAGTTATAGGATCATAATGTTATCTATTTCATTATTAGTCAGTTTTTAGAATTTGTAGATTTTGATGAATTGGTCCATTTTATCTAAATTATTGGAATTATGTGCATTCTTGTTCATATATTGCCTCATTATCTTTTTAATGCCTGCAGGGTCTATAGTGATAATGACTTTTTTATTCCTGATAGTGATAATTTGTGTTTTCTTTCTTGTGTGTTTCCGAAGGTTTACCAATTTTATTGATCTTTTAAACATCAGTTTATTGACCTTCTCCTCTCTAATGTTTTTGGGTTTTGTTTGTTTGGTTTTGTTTTTTTTTTCCTTTTTTTATTCCATTGGTTTCTGTTTTTATCTTTCCTATTTTCTTCCATTTATTTGCTTTGTGTTTATTTGCACCATCGCCCTTTTTTTAGTAGTTACTTAGGTGCAAATTTTGAAACTTCTATTTTATTATTATTATTATTATTATTTTATTAGCTTCAGATGTACAAAACAACATAGTAGTTAGACATTTACACCCCTCACAAAGGATAATTCCCCTCCCCCAAGCCACTACCCCTCTGACGTCTTACATAACTGTTATAATTCTTCTGATTATCTTCCTTATGTTACATTCCCCCACCCGTGATTACATATATATCTATTAATTATAGGTGACATACAATATTATTCTACTTCAGCTTCAGTTGTGCAGCATATTGGTCAGGCATCTACACAGTCTATGAAGTGATCCCCTTGATAAGTCCAGTGCCCATATGGCACCCTACATAATCTTTACAACATTGTTGATTATATTCCCCATACTGCATTTCATATCCCCATGACTATATCACTGAGACTTCTTGCTAATAGAAGCATTTGATGCTATAAATTTCCTGCTATACCTCAGATACATTTTACAACTTTGGCATATGGATTTTCCCTTTCATTTAGTTTAAAGTATTTTCTAATTTTCCTTGATATTTTTCTCTCTGATGCACAGATTATTTAGAAGTATATCGTTAACTTCCAAGTGTTTGAGGGGAATTTGCTCTTATTTTTCTGTTTATGATTTTTAGTGCAATTCAATTATGGTCTGAAAATATACTGTATATGATTTTGATTATTTTAGATTTGTTATTATTTGTTTTATGACTCAGGATATGGTCTGTTCTGGGGAATTGTTGCAGCTGCATTTGAGTAGAATGTATATGCCACTGATTTGGGTAGAGTAACCTATAAATGACTATTAGATTCAGTTCATTTGTGATAATTTTCAATTATTATCAATCCTTGCTGACTATAGTTATTATCTATTACTGAGAGAGAAGAATACTGAAATGTTCAACTCTACTTGTGTCTATGTCTATTTCTCTATTCAGTATTGTCATTTTGGTCTTCATGTATTTAGCTCTGTTTTTTATTTTGTGAATACACAATTAGGATAGTCATGTCTTCTTGGTGACTTAACCCTTTGTCATTATGGAATGGTGTCTCTTTAATATCTTTTCCTGTACAACTGGGATTTTTGTTTTTCTCCATGTGTTGAGTGATTTTTGATCTTTGTTTAAATTCTGTCAAAACTGTTCATATTTGAGTTGTTCTACGGTCAGTTAAGCCGGTTAGATTTAGGATATGACTCTGAACCCACTGTCTTTGGGTTGTAGTTCCAGTGTCACTTCAGTTTAAAGTGATTTTGGTGTTATTTGCATCTGTTCCATGTGTGTACTGCCCAGTGACCAGATTGAGACTTGAGTGGCAGGCAGTCTATCTGTTAATTCAGTTCTCAAAGTTTTGGCATGATGAATAGGATCAAATGTACACATGTGCAGTTGGAGTTGAGCCCAGGAGTTCATAAAAAGACTATGTGGTCACTTTTTAAGCTCTTCTCTTTCTATTATTTCCCCCAGACATTTCCTGTTGGTTGATGCTTTTCTTTCCTTTATCCAGAATGCTAAGGCTTTAGTTACCTCTCTCTGCCATGTGCTTCCACAACTGGGTCAGCATCCAAGCCAAAGCTTTGAGAGGACAGAGGTTGGCTCCACCCTTCCTTTTATAACCCTAGTTCCATCAAATGAAGGACACAGTTCTACTCCCTCAGAGTTTTGGATCCTTCAAGGTCCCCTTGCTGCTGGCTGTGGCTGAATGACAGCTTGCTGTTGGGTGAGGTGCAGGAGAATGGAAAATGGAGGGAAAATGGGATATTCACTCTCTCTGCCCATTCCGAGTTCTCTTTCCATATCTTTGAGGTAGAACATGAGGGCTTCTCCTGTAGTTCTCTCCATCTGCATCCCAGTGCCCACTACCAGTGTGTTAAGTTTAGGCCATGGTATACCAGAGGGAAAAACAATGATAAAAATCACCGTTGGATTGTTGATCGTTCTAATCCTGGTCTTCTTCTTCACACTGCCTGATCCTATTTACTTCTCAGCGACCTTAGATAGCTCCTCCTTGCATTCTGCCTAGCTGCATTCAATGAGCAACATGGTGTTCGCTGTTTACTCACCATCTTACTGGGAACCTGAACTTTTTACTCCATTTTTTAAACCATCGTCCATCAAGATGCTATTGTTTAGTCAGTATTATTTAAACTAATATAGAGCAAACACTGTGATGATTGAAACATGTCAGAATGCAAAAGCATGGACATCTTTACTTAATAACTCTAATGTACCTTTGGAAAATTGATGTGACGTTCGTTTGCATTTCTTATAGACTCCTCCAAATTATTAACATTAATTTACGTAAAGTACTTTTACTTTTAGACTGTAGAGTAAAATGCAGACTTTTCTGCTGAATGAAACTATAGACATTACGTTAATAATATTTTGTTTGTTTTTCATTGCTCTACCTCAGAGTCAATATGATTCAATGGGAAATAAAATATATATATATTTTGTCTGCGAAACCCTATAAAAGGTTGGATGCACAGTCAGATGTTTTGCTTTTAAACCAGATATGCAAAGACAGGCAACCATCCATATAGCTTGGACAAGGGAAAGTAACCTGTTGAACTATTTCTTTTACCATGTTCAAGAGTACTTAGGAAGAAAGAGATTAATTCATTTTTAATGCTAGGAAAATACAGTCATTAAAAAATAGATAATATAAAATGCCAGCAATGCTTTTAACATTATAAGAAGTGCACTTCTTTCTTAAATAGCTTGCTACTTTTGGAGATCTAGACATGCTGAGGAATTAAATATTAAAATAGAGGTTGCTTTTTAAAATGCAGTGTTTCTTATCAGAAATAAAAACAGTTTGAACAAGCATTTCTGTTCTATAATTTATAATGTTGCTAATAAGATAGTCTAGGAGAATTATTTGTTATGCTTTTGAGAATAGGTAGAATTTTTTTTTTACATGAGATTATTCCCTTGTTCAAGTTCCTCTTAAATATATGTGAGCACTGTTAAACTATATGGGATACTCGCCTGGCAGATTTTGTCTTATTAATGGGTTTCTCCATGTTTTATTAGAAAATATAACCAAACAGGAATATTAATGTGAATTTTGCTACCTTGAACATTGTCATAACTCAACAATGCATTCTAAATCATTGATGTAATAGGAAAATAAATGTTGAAAAGGTGTCCCTTGGAACTCTTATACTTTATGACTTTCTAGAATAGAAATGAATATGACGTTTTTTTTTAAGCAACCAAACAATATAAATGTAGATATTAGTCTTAAAAAGAATGTTCATGCTCCTCTGTTTGATTTCTCTCAATGTGCATCTATCCATTGGCACGCTAGTAGTTTTTTATGGTAATAACAAGCAGTGTACAGTTGACCAAGATCTTTTAAATAGCTATCCAACTTTGATGTTCTGTGTGCTGCATCAGTTCAGAAAGAAACCTAATTTATATGAATATGAAAGCCATCTATAGGCTTTAGCTCCATCATATTTGAGTTGTCATGGTGCATAAAGTTCTAAATCCACAAGTGTTGATTATTGTAAGTGCTTTTCCAAACTCTTTGTACCTCTATTACTATATAGCTATAGCATGTAAAAAAACAGAAATAATTTTTGAAGGCATGTGGTTAGTGCCTTTTCTTTGTCATATTGTACCTTTAAAACTAGTTATCCAATATTAAACGACATCTGCATTTTAAAAATGATTGCAAATCTTTGCTTTCAGTTACATATTATGTTATATAAACTGAATTAAATATTGTGTTATATAAACTTTAAAAAAATAAAGTTTATCAAAATATGAACATGTAATTATGAAACAGTTATTTTCCTGAGACCCATCCTATTAATATAGCGAAAAGTAGGGAAATTTTGTAAATCTAAAGCTTGTCACGTTAACATAATGTTATGATCCACTTGAGCTTCTAAATGAACTGAAATGAATTTTAATTATTGTATGGTGTCTATAAGAGCTGCATCGAGATATTCCGAGTAAAGTTTTGATGGATAACGTCTCACTTTTTTTTTCTGACTAGCTATAAATATTGTTGTTGAATGAATGGCCCATTCCCCAATTGTTTCATATTTAACATTACTTATATTAAACAAAAAAAAACCACTTATTTATGAAAAACAAAAAATGTTATTTTAGAGAATCCCAGATTTTACATCATTAGTTTAATTTTCTTTAAGGAAAAAAAAGGTTGTACTAAACACACAGAATCAGACAATTTTAGTTAATTTGAAGAATCCAATTACCTTAATTCTTAAAGCATACTAACAATTGTTTCTATGAGTGGACAAAATGGAAATCACTCTTGGCTTTATGATTCTTTTTGCTGCATTCACATGCCAGAGCCATTGCTCTACAATTTTTATTTTGCAACTCCCCTCTGGTTTTGGAATATAATGGAATATTTTTGTGATGTTTAAACAAGTTTTCATGCTTCCAAAGAAAATTAAAGGGAATGACTGGGTTGCTAAGTTCCTGAAGCATGTTAGAGAGCCATCAAAACCCAGTTAACTCAACTATCATAAGCAAACAATACACAAGGGAATTGTTTATTTACTTTGAAATAAAATAACTATATAATCAGAGGAGCATTTGGAAATTCGCATATAATTTATAGGGCTGAGAATCAGTATCCCTTTAAGGACAATTCTCATGTATTGAGTTGGGAATAGAAATACAAGTACAATCTGACTTATTTTCTGCAGAGATTTTTTTTATACAGGGATGCTGAGATTTTAAGTTTCTTTAATTACTTTATCCTTAACTATTTGTTTCTTATGCACAGAGTAAGTACAGCCTTAACAGCAGGTGTTCTTTTTAATATAAGAAAAAAAATGTATAAAGCATTTTAATCTTAACATGCTACTGTATATGAGCTACTTTTTTAGAAACATTAATATATAAGATACTTAATGGCACTTGGACAGTCTATTTTTGAATATATGTATTTTTTTTCTTTTTACAACTTTCAAAATGGAGACTTTTAGAATAGCTATAGCTCATTTATTTAATATTTTGGGGACATTTATTATGTGCTGGACATTGGAAATGATTAAATCTGGCCAAAAAATGATGTCATTACTTAGAAAATTTAGCCTAGCAATCATAGAACCAAACTTTAAATATGTTTGATGCCTAGACTCAGTTTTAATCTATTATTTCTGTCACTGTTCTAATCCCCAGTGATAAAAGTCAATAAAACATGACCCAGACTCTGAAGACATTTATTCTTTAGTCTTTCTCGCTAAACTAACATGGAGCTTGATATGTTTTTAAGAAGGGCATGTTGAATAAATGACTTTCTGAAATTCCCATTTACAAATCAGTCTGAAACAAAGTAGGGTGAATCATTCTGTCGGGATTATGTCAACATCGATACAGTTTATGGAACAAACCCTAAAATGATTATGATTGAATACTTAAATTCTGGAGGTGAGGTATAGTTATCAGAAAAACTCTCCTCCCTCAGACTATTTATTTAGAACTTGGGGCTCCACAGTACATTAAGGAGAATTTCAGAGTAGTATCACCTAGTATTGTCACAGAGAGAGATGTGATGATGGTGGTAGAAATGTAAGGGGGATATTGCTAGAAAAATACAGGAAAATCATCTATCATCTATGTGTAATGGGCAATCAGAACATGATATGTCTCCATGATGTGTACCTGAAATATGGAGGCAAACTTTCTAAAACATATAAAAACTGAACACCCCAACCTGTTCTACTGGTACTTTAAAGGACAAATCGTGAGAGTAATCTTGGAAAGACCTCTAAAAACTATTAAATGTTAGACCATTTAAGAGAGAGGGGGATATAAAAAAGTTCTATAGCTAGCTACACAGATGTAATCAGAAAGGGTGATTTTTTCCCTGCAGGACTAGAGCTTAAGCTATTGGAGTGAGGGAACCATAAAGAATTATTTGCCTGGAGGTGAGTTGAACTAGATGATATCTAGACTTTGAAGGATAGATCTTACAACCAGAATGAAGCTACATTTTGTTTAAAAGGAGCACACCTTCTTGGAAGAGAGGTGGGATAGTACTATATGTCAAGAATCTATCATAAATTCAAGAAATGTGAGTTTGGTAGCCCACACATAGTTCCAAAAAAAAAAAAAAAAAAAAAAAAAAAGGACCCAAGAACAAGGATCCAAAAATTATCTGTTCCAACTTAATTGGTGAGCTCAATTTGGCAATTGTAGCAGGAAGAATTGCAAAGTTCTGAGCTTGGAAGCAAACATACAAACAAAAACAATGGTAAGCAACATCAGATACGATAAATATATCTAAATATTTAGAGGGAAAGCATGAAAGCAGGATTGTATGTTGCTAGAAAAGACACAAGTAGTCTCTGGGAAGTTAAAAGTTCATAGAAAGGTAATTTTCGAATAATTAGAGCTGTTCAAAATGAGATGCAGAATCTCATAAGGCCAGCCATGAGTTCCCCATCTTTGGAGTTCAAACCATTGCTTCAATAGCAGTTGGGGTGGGACGATTAGTGCTAAAAAAGTAGAGGATTTAATTCAGCAAATATTTATTGATCATCAACTTTGTACTCTGAGCTAGATTAACTCTAAGAGCCTTTGCCATCAGCAATTCTGTGATTTGGAGATCATTATAAGAGAGGGTTCAGGTGGAAGACAGAAAATTGAGTGAGCAATTATCACATAGCGTGGTGTTCGGGATGAAAACAATGATTTCTTCCCCATGGAGAGTGAGTGAGAGATAGCCTGGGCCAAGTTTCACTGGTTTAATTAATTCTGGAAAGAGAAATAAATGAGACGTACGTATAAAGGGGAGAGTCTGTGAAGTCATTACTAGGAAATACAATTTACAACGAAGGCAAGATAAGAGTTGCATTTAGAAATATTGATAAGTGACTGTTAAATCATACATTTTGTACTGAGATAATTTGGTTACTTTGGCAACGTAGACATTATTCCTCATTTCTCATAAGCACTGTTGCTTTCATTCCCACCTGTGGCTTTTGTTACTATGTCTCCAAGGGACATTAATGCTTGGATGAAAACTGATTAACATTTTAAACTGTAATATATACACATTGACTTAGAGGGAGTCGTCGTCGTTGTTGTTGTTGTTGTTGCTTTTCCCTAAATATTACTACAAATGCACCACAGAAGACATCGCGATGATTCCTTTACCTGCACTTTCTTAAAGGGTATCGTTCTGAAATGTTTAATTAGATATAATGATACTTTTTATCTTGGTTATGTTTTTGGTTCTCAGTGGCTGAAATTCCTAAAACATGAGCTGGATACTATAAATTAGAATTTTACAGCACAATCATTTCTTTTGCTGTCAAGCTGTATTATACTGGTGAGTTAAAAAAAAAAAAGCATAGGGACAATAGTATGTAATTATTTTTTAAAGTAACAGCTTTAGGGAGATATTATTCAAACACAATGAAGACACCATCTTAAAGTAGACAGTTCAATGTGTTTTAGTATATTTGCAAAGTTATGTATTTATCACCACTAACTCTTTCCAGAACATTTTCATCATCCTCAAAAGAAACCCAATATCCATTTGCAATCACTCACATTGATCCCACCCCAACACCTGGCAACCACTACTCTGCTTTCCGTTTCTGTGAATTTGTCTATTCTGGACATTTCATATATATATTTTTTCTTTTACTTAGCATAATGTGCTCAAGTTTAATCCATGTTGTAGTACATATCTGAGTTTCATTTCTTTTTATTTTATTTTTTTTATTCTGGACATTTCATATAAAAGTATTTTTTTCTTATGGCTATCATCAATAAATCAACAAACAACAACTGCTGGCAAAGATGTGGAGAAAAGGGAACCCTTGTGCACTGTTGATGGGACTGCAGATTGGTGTAGCCACTGTGGAAAACAGTATGGAGGTAACTCAAAAATCTGAAAATGGAACTACCTTATGATTCAGCAATTCCACTCCTAGGTATCTATCTGGAGAAATCCAGAACTCTAACTCAAAAAAAGGTATGCACCCCTATGTTTATTGAAGCACTATACATAACAGCCAAGACATGGAAACAACCGAAATGCCCATCGGTAGACGACTGGATTAAGAAACTGTGGTACATTTATACAATGGAGTATTACTCGGCCATAAAGAAGAAAGAAATCTTACCATTTGCAGCAACATGGATGGACCTAGAGAACATTATGTTAAGTGAAATAAATCAGACAGAGAAAGACAAATACCATATGATCTCACTTAATATGTGGAATCTAAAGAAAATAATAAATGAATGAACTAATCAGAATCAGTCTCAGAGACATAGAGAAAAAACTGGGGGTTGTTAGATGGGAGCAGGGATGGGGTAAGGGGGAAGGTGAGGGGATTAGAAAGCACAGTCAGTAACTATGAGAGTGCCACGGGGTTATGAAAGTCAATTTGGGGAATGTAACCAATAATGTTGTAAAGATTTTGTAGGGTATCCGAAGGACACTTGTCTCATTAGGGAGACCACCTCAGAGAAGATGTAGATGCCTGATCACTGCACTGTATACCTGAAGCTGAAGCTGAACAATAATGAATGTCAACTACAATTTTATATATATATATATGAAGTGGAGTACAGCATTAGGAATAGAGACAGTGGAAATCTAATGGCTGTGTGCGATGTCAGAGGGGGGAGGGTTGACACTATGTGAGGGATATAAATGATAAACGCCTAACTTTTACATTGTTTTGTGCACCTGAAACTAATAAAAAAATTACTTTTGAAAAAAAAGTATTTTTTTCTTTTACTTAGCATAAGTGTTCAAGTTTCATCTGTGTTGTAGTACATATCTGAGTTTCATTTCTTTTTATTGTTGAATAATATTCCACTATATGGATACCCCATTTGTTTATCTATTCATCAGTTGATAGACATTTGGGTTGTTTCCACTCTTTACCTATTATGAATAATGCTGCCAAGAACATTTGTGAACAGTTTTTGTGTGAACATATGTTTAAGAGTGAAATAGCAAGGTCATATGGGAACTCTTTATTTAACTGTTTGAGAAACTGCCAAACTATTTTCCAAAGCACCTGTGTCACTTTACATTTCCACCAGCAATGTATGAGGGTCCCAATAGTCCACATCTTTGACAACACTTATTATTTGTCCTTTTTGAATATGGCCATCCTAGTAGTTATAAAGTGGTACGTAATTATTTTTTTGATTTGTGTTTCCCTGATGGTTAATGATGTTGAACATATTTTCATGTGCTTGTTGGCCATTTGTGTATCTTCTTTGGAGAAATGTCTATTCTGATCCTTTGCCTGTTTTTTAATTAGGTTATTATTATTTTTTAATTGAGAATTTTCTATATATTTTGAATACATACCTCTTAACAGATATATGTCTTGCATATGTTTTCTCCCATTCTATTGGTTGGTTGTTCACTTTCTGGATAGGTTTTTTTTTTTAAAGATTTTATTGGGGAAGGGGAACAGGACTTTATTGGGGAACAGTGTGTACTTCCAGGCCTTTTTTCTAAGTCAAGTTGTTGTCCTTTCAATCTTAGTTGTGGAGGGCACCATTCAGCTTCAAGTTGTTGTCCTTTCAGTCTTAGTTGTGGAGGGCGCAGCTCAGCTCCAGGTCCAGTTGCTGTTTCTAGTTGCAGGGGGCACAGCCCACCATGTCTTGTGGAATTCGAGGAATTGAACCAGCAACCTTGTGGTTGAGAGGATGTGCTCCAACCGACTGAGCCATTCGGGAGCTCATTGGCAGCTCAGCTCAAGGTGCTGCATTCAATCTTAGTTGCAGGGGGCGGAGCCCACCATCCCTTGCGGGACTCAAGGAGTTGAACCAGCAACCTTGTGGTTGAGAGCCTGTTGGGAATCGAACTGGCAGCCTTCGGAGTTAGAAGCATGGAGCTCAAACTGAGCCACTGGGCCGGCCCTCTGGATAATGTTTTTGATGCACAAAACATTTACATTTTGATGTAGTCTTTGATTTATCTATTTTTTTTCTTTTGTCACTTGTGTTTTTCCTGATATATCCAAGAAACTATTCCTTATCTAGGATCATGAATATTTACTCCTATATTTTCTTCTAAGAGTTTTATAGTTTTAACTCTTAACTTTAGGTCTCAGCTCTTATAGCTATATCCTTTGATATAACTTTTGTATGCTGTGCTACGTGTCCAACTTCATTCATTTCTATCAGGATACCCAGTTGTGCTAATACAATTTGTTGAAAGAACTGCCGTTACCCCCTTGAATGGCATTGATAACCTTTTCAAAAATCTATTGACCATAAACGCAAGGATTTATTTATGGAATCTCAATTCTATTGCATTGTTCTCTATGGCCATCCTTATGCTAGTACCACATTGTTTTGATTACTCTAGTTTTGTAGTAAGACTTGAAATTGGAAAATGTGAGTCCTCCATCTTTTTTCTTCCTTTTCAAGATCATTTTATTTTTTTGGGTTCCTTTGCATTTCTATATGAATTCTATAATCAACTTGCCAATTTCTGCAAAATGGCAGCTGTGATTTTGATAGGTATTGCATTGAATTATTTTAGGGATCAATAGATCAATTATCATTTTATTTCAATACATAGGTATTGAATACATAAGTACAATACATAGGTATTATTTTCAATACATACGTATTGCATTGAGTTATTTTAGGGATTATTTTAGGGGATCAATAGATCAATTACCAATTTAACAATATTAAGTCTTGTCATCTATTAACATGAAATATCATTCCATTTATTTAGGTGTTCTTCAATTTCTTTCAGTGAACTTTTGTACTTTTCAGTGTCTAAGACTTAAAACATCTTTTGCTACATTTATTCCTAAGTATTTTAATCTTTTTGATGCTAATGTAAATGGAATTTTCTTAATTATATTTTCAAATTGTACATCATTGTTGTTGTGTACAAAGGCATATGTTTTCTGTAAGTCAATTTTGTATCCTGCAACCTTGCTGAACTCATTTATTAGTTTTATTTATTTTTAATGGATTCCTTAGGATTTTCTATATCCAGGATCATGCCGTGTTTCCCTCAAAATAACACCTAGCTGGACCATCAGCTCTAATGCGACTTTTGGAGGAAAAATTAATGTAAGACCTGGTCTTATTTTACTATGAGATAGTAGTCTTATATATAGTAAGAGTAGTAAAACTTATTTTACTATAAGACTGGGTCTTATATAATATCATATAAGACCGGATCTAATATAAGACCACGTAATATAATATAATATAATATAATACAATACCATACAATATAATATAATACAAGACCAGGTCTTATATTGATTTTTGCTCCAAAAGAGGCATTAGAGCTGATTTGTCCGGCTAGGTCTTATTTTGGGGGAAACATGGCACATCTGAAAATAGTTATCTTTATTTCTTCCTTTCTAACCTAGATGCCTTTTATTTCTTCTGTTCCTTGCTTAACTGCCTGCGTGAAAATAAAAAAAAAGTAATAATAGTTCACCAAAGGTAACGTGTCAACTAACTGGTTGTATTCTACTACAATTAGTTTGAAAGTCTGTTCATGAAATATAGAACAGGAATATTCATCAGGAATATAAAACAAAACCACACATATGAAAAAAAAAATTCTACTTTAGAGGGAAGAGAGTTAAGGCACCCAACTGTTAGAGGTTTACAAAAGTCAAGGAAAAATTTTAAGAAACTTGCATTATGTTTCCTGACTCACGTTTCTCCTATTGTATTTTTTAATACTATTAATGGGGGCTGCATGAAGAAAAGGTTTTTCTGAGGTATGGCACTAACTAGTTGTGTGACCTCCGGCGTGTTACTTACGAGTTACCCTTCTGTGAAACACAAATAATCTGCAAACTTACTTTGAGGCTGATATTCAGCAGTTTGCACACTTCCAGCCCTACTCTTTTGTTTATAGCCAGTGGCCCTTCTAATTGGTGTTGAATATCTTGACTGTCATCTCACCTAACCTCACAGTGCTATTCGGAGGAATAAAAGATGTTATTACCCAAGACACTTAGCACAGTGCCTGCTAGTAATATTTTATTATTATTAATTTATTAATGTCGTTGTTATCATCCAAAGGAACACACTTAAGAAAACTTTCTTTAGTTTAAAGTGGCAAGGCAGTAGAGAGAATAAAAGAGAGAAGGAATGATTAAAAGAAACAGATGTCAGTTGGTGAGCATCCTGAATTGAAGTGTGAAAAGGGTTTTGGGGCCAGTAGAGACCTGTGATTGGTGTAGGACTGAGTTTGGAGAAGTGAGGGGTTAGAGAAAAGAGAATGTTGAGGGACAACAAAGTTTTTGATTAAAGAGAGTTTACACTGATTATTTATCTTCTCTGTCCAAAACCTGTTGGCTTCTTTTCTTTTATCACATCATTTGTATTTTAACAGGACACTATTTCAGGAGAGAAGTAGCACAGGCATTTAAAAACCAGATACTCTTCTTTCTTTGTTTTCTAAACACAGAGAGTGAGATGTGAAATCAGTATGTCCTAAGGGAAACAACAGTAGTCATTTAAGAAGCTTATCAAAACAAAATTTAAATTTAAATTAAATGTAGATTTGAAACCTGTTTCGTTTATTGAAGATTTTAGAGACAAAGATCTATAATCTGTTTTCTCACCTCATTAGATTGCTAAGTTTTATTAAAGTCAAAAATATACACATACATACCATTTTTTCTTTATCCATGTCTTAAATTCGTTTACTATTATTCTCTCTTAACAAAATTTAACTAGTGTTAATCAAAGGTTTTAAAGGCTGGACTTCATATTCAACACTGTTTTATAGAGAGAGGTAATCTATTATAGTGGGGGAGTATATACCCTTTGGAGTGAGACTGGCTCTCCCACTTACAAGCTCTGTGACCTTGGGCCATTTACCTAACCTCTCTGTGTCTCAAATTCTTCGTCTGTAAAAATTGGTGGCAATTTACAATCTACTGTATGTAGTTGTGATAAGGATTTAGTAAGTTAATATTTGTAAAGCACTTAAGTATTCCTGGCACAGAGGATTTATTATATAAGCAGTGTACTAAATATAATAAATAAAAGATGGATCTGTTAGGAAGAAACATTCAGAATTATTATTTCTTTTCCCCCTTCTTTATTTGAATACTACCAAGCAATTTGAGAATTATTAACACCAATCCAAATTGAATTTCTTTGCAATGTGCTTTGGGGAGTGTCAATCCAAGAAAGGCTCTGAAGGCTTAGGAAATGATGACACTGATGCCATCATGCTGTTTGACATGACTTTCTGTGGTTGATTCTGTTGGTGGCTCTTAGGAGTAAAAGATTACAACAATGAAAATCTAGATTTTTCTCCTGTTAGATGAAAGCATAATGTTGTACTTTTCACATTGGATCAGAAATAGCCTGGAGCATCTCCATTCATATATTGTGTTCTGATTGCTCATGTGCAAGTAGAGTAACATCATTTTCTTTATCATTATATGATGAGTCTTGTCACCCTGCTTTATGAACTGCACATTCTTAGCTCGGGGAGCAGCCAGGGGCAGGTCATAAAATAAAGGATTATAGAGCACAGATATTAGTAAAATAGAAGCATCAGCACTTCTTACTGTATTTAACTCAAAGACGATGAGGTCTGCCTGGGAAGCTAATACTCCTTAACTGCCTTTAGGCAAAAGGCCAAAAGGAAATTGTATTTCAAAGAGAGAAGGTTTGGCCTCCCATATGCTGTGTAATCTTGGTCAGTTAACAGTGATGTGTGGCCATGTAACACAAAAAAATAAAACCAAAAAACTAAAAATGAAATTTCTATGTTAAAGAACACAATGTTGACATAGTTGGAGGCTAAAAGGCAATTGACAGCATATCAGATCCTTAAATATTCAAGTGAAAACTGTTGGGAAACAGAGCCAGCATCTTTGACTGAAGAATAAGTCTCATATGAACTTAATTTGTTCTTGGCACTCTCTGAGGCAGAGAACCAGTAATGACGATCATGACAAATGGGTGAACCACAAGTCTCTTGCAGAAATCTCCTTTGCATCCCAGAGAACTGGACTATCCATAGGGACGTCTGCCCGAAGCAGTTGTAATCAAAGTCAGCCCTAGGAGCTGTTTTGGAGGGTGAGGGGAAGTTAAACACAGGCTATTAGATATGTTGGGTATACTGTGCTCAGAAGGTGCTAACTTTTTGTTACTGGTTCGAAAGAAGGTTACCGTCTCCTATACTATTGCTTCCTTCGGTCATTTACCCCAGCTGGCCATGGATTTAGGATAGCTCCGAGCTGTGGAACCCCGTCTGCTGCTGCCCTGGCTGTCTAAATGTGGCAATTTGCTTCTTGTTTTTTCCTGCTAGTTACGTGGATTGGATTTGACCCTGCTGCTACACTCTCAGTGCACTTTTAAAGAAAACAGTCTTGCTGCCCTTTTAATTGAGAGTGTACTACTTTGAATTCTTGGATATACCTGAGTACATACTTTAAAGTGTTTCATTGTTCCTTCCATTTGTAGAGGTGTAAGTGTCTCTTTCTTCATGGCATTGATCTGTTCATTGCTTTGACTTTCATTGCCAGTTAGAGCCTATGCCCAGGGTTTCCAGGCGGGAATTCCTGCCCATTCTCAGGATTTTTTTTTAGCTTTCCTGTTCCCAAATCTCGAGAAAAGTTGGTCGGGAAATCGGACAATCAGCTCCTTGAACCCAGGTTTCTGGTAGTATTGGCCGTCACTTTGTTGAAATGATTCTTTGTGGAGAACAGAAAACAGTTTATATCTCGGGATTCGGGAAGGGGGAAGTGAAAAAAATTCCTGAGAATGGGCGGGAATTCCTCCCTGGAAACCCTACCTGTGCCTCAAAAAACCTAATCACAGGCCTTTTTTTCATCAAAATGCTCACTTAGTCTAGATTATTTGTCAGTATTCTAAAAACAGTGTTAGAATTTAGGGCAGATGATCTCAACTGTCTTTGTAGAAAGCCCTCTGTTTAATTTTATTTTTTATTCATTCATGTATTTATTCATTCAGCATTTGTTTATTGATTCTGGAAATGGAGTTACAGTAGGGAGCCAGCAGTTAACACAGTGCTGTCCACAATCCTTAATCTCTTTACACACACACACACACACACACACACACACACACACATACCCTATGCATTTTGAGGGCGGAGGCTACTATAATATCCCACTGATTATCCCCAGTAATTCTTGTGGATTTCTTAAGGAGGTAACCTATTGGTTTGAATATAAGGAATAGTTTGTTTACAGACGTATTTATTTCATTAGAGATCCACACACAGTGTGAACTAAAAGTTCCTATTGTGGCAAATGGGAATTTGTTAGAATAAGGCAAAGCTCTTAGACTACTTTTGAATGTTCAGTCAAGGTTCTAGGTACCCTTCGGCTGCCATCGGGGTTTCTGTCTTTCATATTCATATTCACTTAGAATAGACTGCTGTCCTGGCTTCTGAACACGTCCTGAAACAAGATTGGGTTAGGCCACATGCCCCTTTTGATCTAAGTAATAGAACAGGCAATGGGCTGGAATATATTAATTGGCTTACACTAAGGAGGACCCACACTTGGGCTGGGGATGGGGTTGACTTCCACATGAGAGAGGTGTCAACACCCGAGTGAAAACTGAGTAGTGTTAGGAAATAGAACTAAGGAAGTGGATGCTGGATAGACAACATGCAGATTTCTAACACTTATTATCAAAGATGGTTCTAGAATATAGCTCTCCAGAACCTCAGTAAAAAAACAACAACAACAACAGACCATCCATTGCTTATGATTCTTTTTCTAGTTTTGTTCATATTTGGCTATTACAGCCCCAAATTGCCTTACTTGTATTACAAATTTAAATGGGAGATTTCAGCAGGGTAAACTGTAACTGTTTTTGAATTTCAAAGTACTTACAGAGATGAGTGTCTGCACTGACTTTTGCCAGTATCTCCCCAACTTGATCTCTGAATGTAAATGCCTCCACTCTTAGAGGCTGAACTACCTGAGGAAGCCTTGGCCTATTTCTCTAGAGGGAAGCCATTGCTCCTCAATGCTCACAGCACTTTCTGCTTGTCATTCCCTCCCTGTTTTCCAGTGCTCTAATTTCTTGGCATTCTTTGACATGCTTTCATCTACCACGACCGGGTAAGATGGAGGATGCAAGTGATTTCAGGTGATATTTGGTATAAGGTGCAGGGAAGAAGGGCTTGGGAGAGAGGAGCCTGAGGTGCTCGTGGGAGAATAGCTGTGAGATTAAGTGGTTTTTCTGATGACAGGAGTGGGGTTTGCAAGAATTTGGAGAAGAATAAGCAAGCAAAACACTGAAAGTTTGGAGAGGGCGTGGAGGCTGTGGTCAGTGAATAAATTCAGAGCTTAAGACATTTGGATAAATGAGCATATGAGGAATGGTCAAGGGGTAACAAGTTATGCCAGGGCTAGCAGGGTGGAGAACATTTCAATTTGTGCTTTTAGGAAGTAGTGAGAAAACTAATTTCTACATGAAAACCATCCAAACTGTAAAAAAATAATTGCATATTACTTAATATTCCCTGGGCATATATCTATTTTACCATTCAGAACTCATCTTCAACATTAGCTCATGTGTTTTAGTTGGAATAAAACGTAAATTAGCCAATGCGTACTGGAAGTATTTTTTTAAGTTTTTAAAAGCTCTGTTTAAACATTTTTCCATAACGAAAATCGTGTTCATGCACAGTGAGAAGGGTTCCATATAATCACTTTCTAAAGAGCATAGGAAGTGTTATAGCTAAAAATAGGCTGTGAGCACCAAGAACATTAAGTTTGCAACAGCAGTCTAACCTGTTTCTCCTAATGCTGCTGACCAATCTCCTCCTACAGGAAAGCCTCCTACAAAATGTCACACCGAAGGCACTAATCCATCTGGATGTGTTAGAAATTATAGCTGTAAAGGGCGGTTACCTCACTCTGAATCTGTGATGCATTCTCTTATTAAGGAGAACCCTTCCTTCATTCTCTATATTTTCGAGATGCCAAAGTCCTTTCCCTGAAGAAGGACTTCATTCTGGATATTTCTAAATTTTCTACCTATATTCAGTGAATTATTAGAAATACAATGAAACCCACTCCAGATTATTTTCTGTGACTGATAACATTGTTTAATTAGAGAGGATTGCTGAGCCCCAAAATGTAAAGATATGAAGATTGGCCTTTGAAGTCATAAACTATTTTCTGAAAGGCATAAATCCCAGAATTGTGAGCAATAATTTGATGCTGACTCTTTTCAAGAGAAATGGCTACCTAGGGAATAATCAGCTCCAGGAACCATACCCAGCAGAAAATTTCTCATCTTAAATAAGGCAGAGAACAAAAAGTGGTGAGGAAAATTCCTTCTCTGAAGGAATCAGGACTTCAGGTCCCATAGGCTCATTTAGAGGATAGAAGCTGTTTGCAAAATTTTAAGGTGAGAGCTCCTCTGAATTTTCAAACTGTCAAAGTTGACATGAAAAATGAGCGGTCGTTTGTTTTGCATTTTAAATTTTGCATGACTTTATCCATGAGGAAACGTTTGTGTTGGACCATAAGACTGATACAATGCCTACCCAAATAATAAACTAAAAAATTTGTTAGAAAAATTAAAAAGTGACAAAGAGTTTAAACATGTGCTGACAAATTTATTGCAGATAAGGTTGGACTAGGGCAAAATTTAGAAGGCGATAGAATATATTTTTATAATTAATGCATTGTTTTACCTTCTTTTGGTCTACTTGGTCTCACCTGCTGGATCATTTAGACTTCTACTGATACATGCATACATTGATCTCATTTAACATGTACCCATTTGACAAGGGGGCAGCCGAGCCTCAGAAAATGTTGTCACTACTGAATGATAGTACTGGAACTGAAGACCCCATTGCTGCTATGACAAATAACTCAACTCTGTTGCTTCACACAAGTGTATTTCTTGCTCACACAGAGGATGCTATGGGTCTGGGCGAATCTTTAGGGCAAGGGTTAGCAAAGTATTTGGTAAAGTATCAGAGAGTAAATATTTTAAACATTGCAGGCAAGGGGCAATATTGAGTAAGTGTTCTTGCTGAAAAGATAAGTCTTTTTTTTTTTTAATTTTACATTTCAATGTAAAAAACAAAACAAAACAGTTTTAGCCAATGGGCCATGGAAAAGCAGGCTGCAAGTGTTATTTTGCTCATGGGTCGTAGTTCTCTGACCCCTGTTCTTGGACAACAGTCCTCCATGTGCTGGCTCAGCCTCCCAGGCCACTTACATCTTATGACTTCCATATAAGAACACCTGGTTTTGTCATCACTATTGGCAGTAAAAGTGGAGCACCAGCAATTAAAGGCTTCCATCCAGAGCAGACACAGATCACTTCCGCTCTGATTGCATCGGCCACAGGGAGTCGTATGGGCATACATAATTTCATAGGGTGGGAAAAGAACCTTCCATGTGCCAAGAAGTAGAGGCAAAATTGATATTGGTGAACGGCGATAAGGCCTATTGTAGCTGCCAATTCATTTTGTGTGTATATCAGATTCTAATCCTGGAGGCTACAGCAGTGGAATCTTATTGGAAAAAAAGTGACGAGAGAAGGGCCTCGTAAGAATTCTAGGGCTTGACTTGTAAAGCAAGTGACATAAGCTGTCATCTCTATCAGACTTAGCAAATGCTAATAAGTTCAATGAGTATGTGTTACACATGTTTTTAAATAGAATCAGTTATAGAATAGTTGTTATGTTTTTAATAGACGATGGCGACATTTTCACATTTAAGATAATATGAGCTATAGGGTAATTTTTGAGAAAATTAGATTTGTAATTATTGAGAAATAAGATTAAGCTTTTAGATTTAACACCTGTCTTTTAAATATAGCATTCTCCTGGAAAGAAGTTGGTATTTTTGCATTGTATGGGGGGGTAAAAATATCAAGGAAAACAACCGTACAAAACTGGTCAACAAAACAGCAAAATATGATAGCTTTAATTAAAAAACCTATTGTATTAAAAATTAAAGATGCAGAAAATGGTGGACACAATGTCAGGTTGTATGCAGGTTAAAAGTTGGTTTTGCTCTCATAGGTTGCCAGATTTAGTTAAAAATACACAATGCCCGGTTAAATTTGAATTACAGATATTGAACAGTGCATACTTATACTAAAACATTATTTATTTTTCATCTGAAATTCAAATCTAAGTGGATGACAATGTCTGGTAACTCTGTGAGCTATACAGGCATACCTCACTTTATTGCGCTTTGCTTTATGGCGTTTCACAGTTATTGGGTCTTTTACAAATTGAAGGTTTGTGGCAATCTTGCATTGAGCAAGTCTATTGGCACCATTTGTCCAACAGCACATACTCACTTTGTTTCTCTGTATCACATTTTTTGTAATTCTCGCAGTATTTTAAACTTTTTCATTTTATTTGTTATGGTAATGTGCAATCAGTGATCTTTGATGTTAGTAGGGCAAGACCCTCCACCAGTAAAAATATTATGACTCATTGAAGGCTTTTTTAGCAGTAAAGTATTTTTACATTGCGGTATGTACATTGTTTTTTTGTTGTTTTTTTTCTCTAGACGTGATGCTATTTTACTCTCAGTAAACTACGATATAATACTACTATAACTTTTATATGTACTGGGAAACCGAAAAATTTGTGAGACTTGCTTTATTGCAATATTCGCTTTGTGGCAGCTGCCTGGAAGTGAACCCACAGTATCTCTGAGGTATGCCAGTAGTAGAGATTTGAACTGGTAAATGATCTTTACTTTGAAGATTTTTTACATATATCCATTTCTCATTGTATAAAGTCATCACAAACACTGAATTAACAAGTTCTTAAACACTCATTACTCCTAAGGGAAATAGAAAGTTAGGTTTCTGTGAGCCTCTGGTCACACATTTTTGTCAACTATTTAGTAAATAATCTTGTTTTATGTGTGTTCCTATTTAAAGATGCCTTATATTTTATAAATAAATACATACATAGTTGTTATATATATTACAGACATAGTTATCATATATGTGTGTGTGTATATATATATATATATATATATATATATATATATATGGCAAATAATTATGTGTAAAACTCTTTATAATTATACACTAGCCAATATAGATTTAACATATTTTGTGACCCTGAATAATGTGGCCATAAATTTCCTTAATTTTCTGCCACACCTTAGTGCTGTCCAGTATGCTTTTTTAATCAGTCGTGATCTTAGCAATCGGCAGATTTAGCCACTTTAGATGTTACTTTGGCACCTTCTATTTCAGCCTCACACGCAGATCTGAGAAGTTTCTCATTCTTTTGCTGAGTATACCCTATTGTTGATTCATTACCACTGACCTCATGCACAGCATGGTAACTCATACCTGAATGAAACTTATCTAACACACATATTTTCTCCGTAAGGCATGTCACAGTCTTCTTGCACATAGGACCACTAAGCAGCACTTAAGCACTGTGTTTTAAATGTGAAATGACCAACAAAAAAGCAGAGATGTAAAAATGTGGCATTAAATAGACTGAGAAAGGACCTTTACCTAATATGAGAGATGACTGAAAGGAGAAGGCAGAGAGCATTGCTTTGTCTGACTTCAATTGGGAAGATGTATAGCCGGTGACTGAAATGTTTCATCTCTGCGCATGTCTGCAAATGACCATGAGCACGCCACAAGTATTGATATTGAGGTCACAAATACATTTGAGCAAGTAGCCAAATTCTCATCATGTAATCCATGAGGAACAAGTGCATTTGACACCTAACTTAATAGATGAAGACAAACTTAAATAATAAGAATACCTTAAGGAAGAATGGGCAATTTCCTGGGTAACATGATAGATAACCCTGGTATTCCACAAATGATAATACTAACTACCAGTCTAGAATCCTCACTGTATTTCAGGCCCAGAGCTGGGAAAAATGACACAAGTTATTGAATTACCGTCTCATTTTAACTCAAGAATCCTATAAAATTAAAGCTGTTGTCTTTATTGGTTCAAGATCTCACAGCTTGTGAGTTGTAATTTCTACCCTCGCCAAGGAATACTTAAAAAGGGTCCTTTCCCACAGCAGGTATCCTAGTAATAATTATGATATGCCAATCAATAATGGTAATTTGATGTCACTCACAACTTTTTAAGGGAAAGCTAATGAAGAAATCATATGTCAAATTCAGCCACAACTTGTGGTAACGGTAGTGTTAATAGAGTTCTATTGTGGCTGTGACTTCATCATTCTGTAATTTCTTTTCTCAGCACTTTCTGTTACAGACTTTGGGTTGCTAAGTATTCCTCTGTTGTTCTAGCTTCATATTGCCCACATGAAGCTATAATCCTCTGTTGGTGGCATTGGAATCATTTCCACAGTGACTGGATTTATGTCATAAAGGGAGGATTAAGAGTTCAGGTAGAGACTAAGCCACAGGAACCAGATAAATATTGAAAAGTGGATACTGCATAAATATTTTCATGCAAATATGCAGGTAATAATGAGAAGGGTGGATTGCACATAAAGAAAATATGACACATTGGTCAAAATATTTTTAAATAGAAGGTATTTTAAAATTGAGGTTTTTACTATTTTTTAGCTTGTTATAGTTTATCCTCCTTTTTTTTCTTTTTTTTTTTTTCTGTGTAATATCTCATTCCCTCTTTGTTTCTCCTACAAAATCCCCCAAACCAGGAGATAATGAAACCCCTTTTCTGGTTATGATTACAAATAATGGCTCTGGCTATAGTCTTTCATTTTTCTATTTTGCTCTTTTGGGTGGAGTATCTACATACAATTTCTTTCTTAAGAACTGAAAATGTTATGACTCTCATTCAGTTGTCAAGTGTGGACTATTATATAGATCTGGTATCAAAATGCATAACTCATAAGCATGTCCATACGGAAAACCATGATAAACTTGCATAGCTTTTTTTTTAAGGTACACTCAGTGGTTTACCACTATAATCTAGTTATTCTCTGCCATATTCCTGAGAAATTTGCTAATCTATTCATCGCAATATTCCTCCTAATTTTAAACAAAAATTAAAATTTTAAACTATCCTGATGATAAAGCAAGTAGAGTTAAGAAACAGATAGTCTTAATATTTTCTCTTGCTGTGTACACAATAAATTTATATAAAGGATCACATTTTAATTATTGATATTGTATTATTAAAAAGTTAATCCTTTAGAGTCAGTCCTTAGGACAGAAAAGAATTTCCATTATCTACTAGTACACCTTCCTGTGTTGAGTAATCTGCAAATACGTGTATTTCATGTTTTGAGCATATGCTTAAGCTTAGAGTTATTGTCGTGGCCTTTTGTTATTCTGTTTCTATTGTAAACGCAGGATATAAATCCCCAAATTTTCCATGGGTAGAGCTGATAATGTATTGATCTGTCCATAGTAGAGGATTTAGTGACTTTCAAAATATTCTTTAATCCTTTATTGAAATAATTAAGAGGTATTTTGCTCTCATTATTAGCTACAATTAATAATAAACTTTTTTGTTATAGTAATTATCCAAGTAATAATAGTTTCAATTCTTCTTGGAATTCACTAAGTTCATTGAGTAGGTGTGAAATGCTCCTTCACTATTTCAAAAATATGTGACAATGTGGTATTGTTTAATGATTTTTAAACAAGTAGTTACTTTTTTAAAGAAGTACATATATTTTTATAAAATAATTTCATTGCTTTTGGAGACAGCTTGCTCATACAGTAGTCCCCATTTATCTGTGGTTTCACTTTCCATGGTTTAAGTTACCCCCCGGTCAACCTTGGTCCAAAAATATTACATGGAAATTCCAGAAATAAACAATTTACAGGTTTTAAATTGTAAGCCTTTGTAAGTAAGGCTATGAAATCTGACAAGATGTGCTCTGTCCTTCCTGGGACGTGAATCAACCTATTGTCCAGCATCTCCATGCTGTAGACCCTCCCCTCCCATTAGTTCTTGAGTCATTATCTTAGTTATCAAATCTACTGTCGAGGTATTGCAATGCTAGTGTTCAAGTAACCCTTATTTTACTTAATACTGGCCCCAAAGTTCAAGATGCTGGAAATTTGGATATGCCAAAGAGAATCTGTAAAGTGCTTCCTTTAAGTGAAAAGGTGAGTATAGTCAATAAGATTTTGAGAGACTACATTCACATCACTTTTATTACAGTATATTGCTATAATTGTTCTACTTTATTATTAGTTATTGTTATTAATCTCTTTCTGTGCCTAATTTATAAATTAAACTTTATCATAGGTATGTATGTACAGGAAAAAACAGTACATGTAAGGTTCAATAACACCCAGTTTCAGGCATCCAGTGGGGGTCTTGGGATATATCTCCCATGGATAAGGAGGGGGGGCTGACTACTGTGCTGTAATTGTTCTTCCGGTAGTACAGAACTCTGTGTTTAATTTTTCCCTACTATCTGTGATCTTGAACAACTTTTGTAATTTGTCACTTTGAGCATTGCCTAGTGTAAATTTGCCAGACATTCAATTCACATCCCCACTTTCATTTTCAGGCTGATAGCTTTTTATTTAATTTCTTCGAAGTAATGTGAAATGGTAACAGACCAATCAGTTATTATAGCTGCTTTCCAAATGAGCAAGAAATGGGAGGACTGTGGACAAAACTGAACTAAAACAAGATTTTGCTTTTTAGTTCTCAAGATTTCAGATACATCATAAAAGTGTGACTATCTCAAAGTAGATCTGATTTTTGACATTTTGAAAGGACCAGCTGAATCATGAAGGAGAGTCAGAGGAAATTTCAAATTATGTTCAATTAAATTGTGTAGCATCAACTCTTTTTTACCCTATGCTCAATATATGGTGCAGTTGGATTTTCTTACCTTCCTATTGACTAGGCATCTTAATCATTAGAATAGCTTTTTGGCTTGACTGGGCAGTAGATCTGCTGTACTTGGATATGGTATAGATGTGAGGAACCTGAATAATACAAATGAAGAAATAAAATGCATCTCAACTGTCCTCCTTACGTTTCTTGCAGGCCATATATATTGTATAAAATCACAAACTGTTTTTGCTTCAGGTTGTTTTATTTCACATTCTGTGCTTCTATTATTATGAATAGTGTAGTTGAGAGAAACTGTTGTATCACCAGTTTGAAAGTTTCCTAAGAACTGAAAAACAAACAAACAAACAAGAAAAAAACGGCTCGATATCCACAATCAGGTCTAGGTCATTTCTCAAGAAAATTACATTATTTTTAGATGAGCATTTATGGAACCATCCTCATGCCTCAGGAATCCATAACCCTCAGGCTAATCCCACCTACCAAAGCAGTGCAGGGCAATGGCCCATTGCAGCACCCCATTACAGCACCCCTATTACAATGCTCTCTCAAAGTGCCTTTTACTTTAAATGTGTCATGGCCTTATTGAAGTTCTGGACCTTTAGTAGTTCCTAACGGAAATGTTTGCTGATTTCATTAGAGAATATTAATGGAACATAATTTAATGTGTTTCCCCATAATTTATTTTATTTAATTAATTTTTTCTTTACTATACAAGTGGAAGAACTGATACAGAAAATGCTGGCGCCATACAGATTTCAAGGCTCCTTCAGCCTCATTTTTTAACTCTTTTGTACAGTCATGGTGAAGTTTTTGTGAGACTCCAAACTCACCTTTTTTTTTGCTCCCTGGTCTATGTATAGACTACTATCTTTGTGGGAAATGGCTGTTGACTTTTTCCTATTTTCTACTCACACATCAAGAAATATTCAAGGTAATTTTTTACAGGAAGACTTTTTCTTTTTTTCTACTGTATTTCCCCAATACTTCCCGCCCCCCCTGCGTGATTTTAGAATTCTATGTATCCCTGACATGACATTATCTCCCTTAATTGTAAAGAATAATACTTATAATTTTTTGTTTTCCCTCACTGGATTATAAGTTTCTTGAGGATAAAAAGGGGGTCTTACTTATCAATGTATCATTAGTGATGCACCCACAACCTGACACAGAATAGATACCCCGTTAAAATTAGTTACATTAATGAATGAGCATTGACTTAAATATTAAAGAAAGAGGTAGAAAAAAGACAGAACTCTTGATTTGGAAATAAACATCAGTTATTCTTAACAAGAAAAATAAATAACAATATTACTAATTATAAACTAAAACAAAATAACATTGCACTCCTAACATTGTAACTCATGTGCAAATTTTTATAGTGTTTATTGCTCATACAACTGCAGGAAACTGAGGATCAGAAAGGTTAAATTATTTGTTCAAGTTTGTATAACTAGTAAATATATAGTTAGAATACAAATCTTATTTATGTCTAATTCAGTTCTTTTTACTATAAATCTAGCCTTTCTGAGTGTGAAATGAACCATGACAGGTACTTCAACAAAATAATGAGTCATGTCATAACATGTTTTGTTGCTATCATTTATTACAAGACATACTTCATGGAAAGGAGTGTAAAGGGAATTCAAAGGTAGTTGAGCTGGAATTAAGATCAAGCTAAAAAGGGAAATAATAATTATAACAATTTTATAGTGATACCATTAATACAGTTGCATACTAACTACCATTTCATATTAGCTGAGGCCTAAAAGAATCCTTTGACCTTGATTCAGCCTCATTGTTTGCTGTAGTTATGTTCTATAAAGTACTTTTGCACACTGAATTTGTGTATACAGAACCACTGTTCCTAGAGGAAATGTAAGGTTAGATTCCTGTGAGCCTCTGCTCTCAATATTTTCATCAATCAGTACTACATAACCTTGTTTTTTGTGTTTTTCTATTCAAAGATATAGATAGATAGATAGATAGATAGATAGATAGATAGATAGATAGATGATAGATAGATAGATACATAGATAGATCTAGATACACACACATATATGTATATATATACACATATATACATATATATACATATATACATATATGTATACATATACATACATATACATACATATATATATATATATATATATATATGTATGTATATATATTATTTCAATCATACTGAGCTCATAGCCAACAGCACTATAACTCATGTCTGAACCAAACTTATCTAACATACATATTTAGTCTGCAAGACACATCACAGCCTTCTTGCACTTGGGGACACTAGACAGCAGCACTTTAGCACTATGATTGAAGGCCATGTTAAACAGCCAGATCACCAACAAAAAGCTCAAAAATGCAGAAAAAAAATAAACAAAAAAAGTGACACTAGCTAGAACACTAAAAGAACACTTGTTCACAGTGTGAGAGCTGAAGCAAGGTAGAGTCTCTGTTCAATCTCAGCTGGAAACGTGTGTCAGGTGACTCAAAATTATTATTATTATTATTATTTTCTGCTGTGCATGTCTGAAAGTGATGCAAGTATTGATTTTGGCATTACAAATAAATTTTAGCCATTTGGCAAATTTGCAAAAACAGAACTAATGCAGATCAACTGTATTTCTCTATAAAACAACCTCATCATTTCTATTCCTAAGATTTGGTCCATATAATTACTCTCCTTTATCTCATTTCCCTTTTCCTGTCATTACTGGATATATTTATTGTTATCTAGGCTATTTCTTGTGGCCAATAGGCTTTGCTATAGGCAGTTTCTTCAGATGGGAGAAAGCTGTCTATTGGCTGTGCTTTGGTACATTTGCTTATTTCCATGGCCCAAAAGCCACCCCAAAGCCTGGAAAGATCTATCACTAATGGGGTTCGATAAAGGTTAAGAGCTCTCAGTTAAGTCTACAGAATGGGCTAGACGATGAGTTCCTTCCTTGTGAAGGTTTGCAAGATTTGTTAAGTTGTGTAGTTGGTACATTGTTTTAAAGACGTTCAGCCAGCCAATAAGAAATTATCTATTTTCCCTTGGGAAATATTGTCTTTGTTTTATTCCAGTAGAAAAAGCTAAGAGTTTACTTAGTAGGTAGCGATTAGGAGATTATTCAAAAAGCGTCATAAAATTGGCATGTCCAGAGGCAAGGAAGAGGTAAAAGAGGCCGTTCTGTGTGAGCCGGCCTCCTCAGGCACACTCTCCTTCCCCTGCGGGAAGGTTAGGCATTTCTGGAGGCCAAAGTAACTTCCAGGCCACCAGTGCATCTTCTAAGCTTTAATTTTTGAAATAGTACCCTAGAGGTCTTATAATTGAAGCTCTAAGCAGACAATTAATGGTTCCATAACCCATTTTATAAGCATGGTGGTTTCTATTTAAATACCTTGGCTCTAACTTTCTCCCATTCAGACCATAAAGAATGTACTTTTAAAAGCCTGGGGTATATTCAGCACTCCAAACCAGGGCTGGTTGTTTTACATCCCTCTGTGTGAAGCATCCTCGAGAAGAATAAAGAGCAAAGTAGGAAAGTGGGAAACAGGAAGAGCAGCTAAGAGCAGCTCTGCCATTATGGACCTGGAAGCCTTGAGCACATCACTCAGACTTTCCGTTTCACTTCAAAAGTGTCAGGCTAGAGGCTACTTCACTTTCCTCTTTTTTCTCCATTGATCATTCCTCAGTTTGATGAGAGTTTCTTTACTTCTTCTTGTCACACATCAGAACTTAGATAACATATATCAAATCTTTTAATCAAAGAAGATTAAAACCAACTCCTCGTTCCCCCCAATCCAGTAAGATACTTGATATGGTAATGAAACTCTTTAAAATAGCTATTAAAAAGTCTGTAACTCAACTATCTAAATACATTTTTACCAATGAGCAGCTTCAGTCAATGGAACTTCAATGTTATGAACAATTTTATAAATAATACATATCTAAGTATTATAGATTCCACATATCTATATTATAGATGATTTGTTTGCCTTTTGTTTTCTTTTTGTTTTGTCAGTATTGACAAGGGGCAGTAGGGTATAAAATATTCCTGAGATGAGTTGAATTTATTTTCTCAAAATATCTTTTTTTTTCTGTTCTGGAATATAGAATGATTTTAGAAATATTAGAAAATGATCACTTCTCCTTTTCTGAGGGGATTGATCAAGATCTGAACTGTTTTTCTGTTTAATAACACATTGATTAAATAGTTTCTCTCTACCAAGTACTGTGCATACCATTGTGTGTATTAAAAGAAAAAAGTCTTCTGTAAGTTAAAAGCCTAAGAGATTTAGTAGGAGAGATTGCAAACTCTAGAAATATAGTATTCATTCATTCAGCAAATATGAACTGAGTGGCTATATACCTGACACTATTTTAACAAGCTAGGAATATAGTTTCTGGACTTGAGACTTATATTCTAGTAGGGGGAGAAAGAAATTCAACAAATTAAGTGAGTTATGTGGTATTGTCAGCTGTTGATAAATACTGTGAGGAAAATTAAGCAATATAAGGGGGGAAAGAGCGATGGAAGGTATGATTTTAGAAGGGACAGTCAAGGACGGACAATATGAAATCAGTTGGTAATATGTACAATAATGATAACTATAGGGTAGAGTAATAGGGATTGACTGGGAATGTGAAAATATGTTTTATCATTTAGACTTGTGTAGTCACGGAAGACCTTGCTACTAGGTGACAGGTGAGCAGAAAGTGGTGAAATGGAGAGCACATCATTCAGTTAGTATCTGGGAAAAGACCATTCCAGTCAAAAGAAGTACAGAAAATAAAGTCCCCGAGGTGGATGGGAACATGCTCAGCATGGTTAAGTGACAGTGAGGAGGCTGGTGTGGCCAATGGAAATAGAGATGGGGACATATACAAGATCAAGTCAGAGAGAAAGCAGGGGCCAAAATCACATGGAGGTACAAGCCTGGGTTTTATTCTGAGATGGAATGCTTTTGAAAATTTGAGGGAAGGACAGAAATGATTTAGTTATGGTGCTGAGAAGACATTGTATGTACAATATTCAATATGAGAAACCCAGCAGAGGCGCTGTGAATTAATCCCCTTCCTGAAGCTGCAGAAGTGTCCTCATAGCCATCTATGGAAAGGGTGAAGGAAAGAACTTCCAGGTAGGGAAACAGCTGGGCTAAGATGTTGTAGCATCAAGTGTGAGGACCGGCCCCCGCCTGTGCTGAGGCTGTAAAATGTACATGTATGTCATTCTGAAGTATTTGGGCTTCAGCCTGTTAATGCTGTGGAGCCCCGGAGACTTGAAAGCAAAAGAGTTGCATGGTCACCTGTTGAAAGATGGCTCCACTGGCAAGATGGAAAATGAATGATGGCAGAGCAAGCCTGGGGAGCACGACAGAGAAGTGGTCTCTGTGAACTCAGTCTGTGCCAGTTGGGGTGGACAGAAGAGGAAAAACCAACAGGTGCTTTTAGAAGGTGTATATTGGTCCAAATCATTTGAATTAGACCTTAAGACTAAAAGAAGATTATGTTGGCAAGCTCATTGTAATTGCATCCCTTTAAAGGTGAAAATACATGATCAGCCATTATTTCTCAGGCAATAAATTATGTGATGATATGTTAAAAGCTGGTTCTAAAATGAAGCATGCTGTCCATTTTGTATAAATACCAAATGGATGTTGTAGCTATTTTTTAAAAAACTATGGGAACTGTGTTACCTTTGCTTCTCCAAACAACATATTGTAGTTAACATGGACCACACACTGATCTGTTGCTTTTTCTTGACCCATATTTCCACTGAGTACAAAAGCATGGATGCACCTTCATTTAACTCAGCACAGGATCTGAGATAGCCCACCCATATGAAACTCCAGAACAATATAATGAGTAAACATAAAGCCTTCCGTCAATGTTATTAGAATGCCCTGGAAGAGTTGCTTATCCATCAAGATTTTTTTTCTCAAAGCTTTGGCCTAATTATCTGTGGAAATTCCACAGCAACTTGCCTCGAACACAAATATCCCCGTTGTATTTACAAGCACCTTTGGAATAAAGGTTTAGCACCATTTATTCAATGTGTTTTGAATAGCAAAAGTAGTGAAAGCTGTACAGGTGCTTGTCATTGAGAAAGAGAACTCTCACATATTCATGAAATGCCTGCTATTGCATTTTAATTTGCTCTTGGAAGTTGCCTACTTTATTATTCTGTTTTGCTTTGCATAATAGTTAGGATGGATTGGTTTATCATTCATAGGAGCCTGTGCGGATGCAGATTTTTCAGATTACCCAGCAAGCAGATTTTTCTGTTGAATCATAAATTGAATTCCTTTCATGAGAAGGTAATTTATACTTTAAGGCATACTTGTGTTAATAAGCTGCATTCTTTTGAGTGTCCTTTCTTATCAGCTTTCCTGAAAAAAAAAAAAAACACACAAAAAAAACACCTCAGTCTCTTTCTCTCTCTCTCTCTTTTTTTTTCCCTCCCTTCAAACCTATTTTGGCATAATTTTGGTTAGGAGAAGGCAAAACATGCTAGTTATTTCAGAGGTTATGTGGTTACCATAAGTGGATCAATTTTAGGAGGAAATTAAATTTGTAGCTAAATAGTAGGTTGTTTAAAAAAAAATTGGCATTATCCAGATGTTAGACTATGCTGGAAGGATTTCCTATACATGAAAAAGCAGGTGTCTGTTATATCAAATGTATATTGTAGAACAGTGAGCTAACTTCTCAAGGCATATTTGAAAATCAAATTTATGAAACTATTGCAGTGTAAAGTGTCCATTTAACTTGAGTAAATTAGCTGTATTAGATGCTCATTGCTAATCTCCATCAGACACCAGAAAGACTTGACTTTGTCAGCTATTATCTTTGGGGAAACTGAGTCATTGCTGTGGACTAGGTTAAGAACTTGATTCCCTAGGGTTATGGTGAATCTTTCCTTGTCCTTGGTTCTCTCCTCACTGTGGAGTGTACTGGGAATAAAGAAGGGCACGATGACCACTGTATGCTATTCCCTCCTCCTTTCTAACAAAACTGAGAGTTGTGGTCTATACCGTCCTCAATAGAATTCTTGCCACCTAACCCCAGTCCCCAGGTGCCCCTGGGATTGATTATAAACCAACTACATTTACCTGTGATCTTTTGTCTTCACCTTTTGCCTTCCTTCAATTGTATAAAATGCATGTGTTCAATATATATCTAGCCAAAGCAAATTGGTGTACTTTGCTCTGAAAATTAATTGCAATTTTACCATTGTCATCTTATAATGCTGTGGTTCTGGGCTTTATATATGTGGCTGGTAATCAGTAAGTGTTGGTATTTACTAAGTGAATCTCATCATGTGCTGCTTTGCTCTGTTCATTAAAATATAGCAGAGAAATTGTGAAATAAAAGCCCAGATTCAGGATTTAAGTAATTACTCAATAACTCCTCTGCCCTTTTCTCATCTGTGAAGTCACTCAAAGAGCCCAGTCATATGGTTTGTATGATTCCAGGCTTGTCTGATTAAACCTGTACTCCATGCAATCTTCATATTTTTATAGTCCTTTAATAAAGTCCTTCTATGTGTTAAGAATCAACCTCACTGATGATTTTCCTGAACACCAGGGGCATGAAATCCCATGAGAAAAATAGGGAATGAATCCTTTGCTGAATGATAGAACATGAATAGTTCAAATAGTAACTGCAGAGAGGTGGATTCTTTGAGTGGATATGTCTCACAGAGAGGCAAGCCAGAGATGCTCTGTGGGTTTAGAGAGACTTAGTGTATTGAATCACAGAATACAAAGAAGGGTCAGCTGTGGACAGTCTCAAGGTCTGTTTCACCTTTTTCTTTAATATCCTCCCAAGCAAAATAAAGCCGATGACCACTCCATAACCTCATCTACAAAAAATGAATAGGCTCTAAATATCTTAGGGCAGGAGCCCACCGAAAGCCAGCAACTACTTGATACAAATAACTTCCAAGGAAATAATGTGAACACATGATGACTACAATTTATCTTTTCAGTGCATTTCACATCATAGGTGGACATATGCAGTGGCCATTAGAGCTGCTCACAATGTACTGATTCTCTTCTTTATGGGCACATTGTAGGATTTTATTTCAGTGCTTCAAGTTAGGTGGGGTCATTTGACTTATTTCTCTATGAAATGTGAGTGTAAATGAAGTGTCTTTCCTCCATATGGGAGTTTTAAGACCCAGAGTGTCACTGGCCTTGCAAAGGGAACTGGTCACCCCAAATTCTTGAGTGGCTATAAGGGGTAAAGCACCCTTCCAATTCATGCTGGGCACACAGGCTGAGTGAGGAATAATGCTTTGGGGCTGTTTGTGATCTGAAAATATTTAGCTTGTTCTCACTGTTACCATTTCTTGTTGCTTTTTAAAATATGTCCTTACCCTTCTCTCTGTTTGTTGGAAAGAGGTTGAGATATTATGTGAAATAAATGGTCTGGCCCTCAAGTATCTTGCAGTAGAGGATATAAACACACAACCATATACATAATACAGTGTGAAACTCACTATTAGGAAAGCATAAGTGAACTACTTAAATTCTCTGACAATGATATATCTATAGAAAAATTACATAGAAATCACTGTAAGCTGGAAGCATCCATAGACAAAACTGAGGCAATGATTGACTAGCAGAAACGAGACAGTGACTCGAGTAAGTCATTTCCTAAAGATATATCAAACTATTTTTTAAGCTGGTTTCGTCAAAATCTATCCAAACATCAACAGTTTTGCTTACTTTCAACATTGGTGAAAGCTCTTCTAATCTCTGCTTCTATAGATGCATGCCATGTGAAAAATTCATCAACATTCAGTTCGAAATCTTAAAAGTCTTAGGACTTTTAGAAGAGTGGCCATCCCAGAAGTACTGAGGAGGCTGAAGGCTTCACATCAAAGGAGAAATCTTCACAGTGCTGATGCTATCAACTCTCTCCAGATGTGTGGTTTTCCGCATCACACCCACTTTTTCATGTTTCATTAGCAACCTGATGGCTTACACTTAACATCAAATGCTGGAGCAAAGACCCAAGTAATGAAGTCACTGAGCTCAGTCTGTGTATCACATCTGATCATGGAGTCAAAACATTCTGGAATATGAAGGGAGAAGTACACAGGGTCGTGAAGATCTTACGCTGCTGAATAACCAAAAGCATTTGGCTCGGAAGTGGGGAACAGGTAATTGGGAACATCCTGAACACATTTGCCATGGGGCAGTTATAGGCTGTCAACAACTGTAAAAGGTTCTGAACAAAACCAGAAAACAACAGGAGGAACTGGTGTTGGAAAATAAGGACAAAATTAGTTACAAAAGTAAAAAAACGGATGCTTTCAGGGTAGAACAACACGAGTTGTGCTACCATGCACAAAACACAGTGAAGCCAAATAGGGGTTTTTCTGCATTTTCACATTTTCTTATCCTCTGAGAACTTCAGATGGAGAGGGAACAGAAGGATTGGTAATTCAGCCGACTCTGAGCCTCTCTGAAATTTTAAATTATAAATTCACTTGCAGTGTTTGGAGTGGGTGGATAGGAATGGCAGTTAGAGAGGTTGTCCAGGTGGTTGTCCAGCAGTCTCATTGGAATAGGAAGGCCATTACCATGATAGATCAATCAGATGCCAAAACCACTCATTAGTACAAGGGACTTGAATAAATCTTCCATACCAGGCAATGCGTAGCTCTCCCTCACCTGCAAAATAAGCGCATCTTAAATGAAAAGCACTTTGAACTTAGCAGTTGGTATTTGTAGCTGCATCCACAGGCAGAAAGAATTACTATGTACTATTGTCACCAAACTCTAAAGGGAAATATGAGCTTTAACAAGGCAGCAAGAATCACCTACTACTTTTCCTATTGTACCTTATATCTTAGAAGCATCTTCTTAACCTACTATTTTTCCTACTGTACCTTGTATCTTACAAGCATCTTCTTTCATCCCAAGAATGATGGAATATCTAAAGAAGACTGTATATAATCTTTGGAGGAACAAAATGTAAGATGATAACATTCCCTGCCCCACATGGAATGCCAATGGCACTTTGGAAGCAATGTGTTTTCAAGACTAACTCTCCTTTCAGGCAAATTAATGATAAGATGTTCTAAATTTTCATATCCTCTATTTCAAAAAAATAATTTCATTTAGATTGTAATTGCTTTGGATTTAATTTTGAAATTCATGACTATAATTTTCAGATGATATGAGTCACTCTAGAGGTTTGTTTTAGTCATTTGTTTGGAATTAGATTCTTTTCCATTCGCTGTAATTAATCCATTCACATTTGGTACTCTTTGCATTTTTATGTTCTTTATGTTTTACTTTGGGGAATTAATTTGTAGAAAAAATGAACTCCAGCTAGACTTCAGTGGCTTTTGTTAATTTTCAGTTTAGATACATCAGTTCAGAATTTCACTTAAAAAATGACCAATTTATATATTTGTTCCAACCATCAACAAATTATGGATTTTCACTTGTCCTTGAATTTGGACGAGAGTTCTTGATAACTCAGATGAGTGAATAAAAACCTTTATTTGGATAGAGTGGTAAGGAGTGTCATGAAAATATCTTAAAGTTAGGGAAGGTTTGTCTTTTAAAAAGACACAAATCGGCAATTTTTATCTACTTAATGTTTAAAACACAGTGGGTATTTTCATTTCTCAGCATATGCCCTCTTTTTCCAATTTTTATATTTAATAATCCTCAGGGATTCAGTGAATGAGTGCTTTTATTTTACCTTTTTTCCACTCAGTTTATTGAGGTTGTATATTAATAAATATTTATTGAGGTCACAATTGAAAAATAAACATTGTCTATATTTAAGGTTTATAATACGATGATTTGATATACATATACATTGTGAAATGATTACTGCGATCAAGCTGATTACCATATCCATCACCTCACATAATTACCATTTTTGTGTGTGTGAGGGTGTGAGGGGAGAATACTTGAGCGAGAGGTGGCAAAACTATCAGGTGTCTGGTACATCTAGGTCCGAATTCATGGGTTTTTTAAATGTCAAATCTTTTCATTTATCAAACAGTTGTTTTTAAAGTTCTGTCTGGGGCACAAAGTCTTTGAAAGGAATCCCAGGACACAAGAGCCAATAGATTCCTGAGCTTTATGCCTGTGAGAGGGAAAATGGTGGTGGTTCAGTGCCACTTGCTCGCTGAAGACTTCCCAAGATGGAGTTTTAATCATCACTTTGTATCTTCTCTTTTGGAGCCTTCTGGGCTCCCCTTTATGTGGCAACTTTCCCATTTGTATCTCTAAGTCTGCTCCTTCTGAATACAGAATGGCCATAATCCATTGTGCCATCTCTTCTTGCTTCTTGTCTGTGTTTCTACCAGTTGGCCACTTTTAGCGAAACCCCACTACCATCTTTAACAACTTTCTAACCCTAGGTTTGCTTCATGGAAAAAGAGCCTTTGCACCCTGACTAGGTCACGATCTATTATTTAAAATATGTGTAATTGAAAAGTTCCCTAACAATTATCTTAGTAAGCACTGAGTTTCTTCACAGTGACCTGCAAAATAATGCTAGCAGAGGGGAGCAAGCAGTTGCTTTGGACTCTCTGGGGCTAATTATTAAGCTCCTGTGAACCTTAGTTTCCTCGTCTATAAATGGGGAATACAGCACGGCCTTTCTCACAGATTCTCATAGAATCTCACTGTGATGCTTAAACAGGATAAAAGATTTTAAGTACTTTGTTTTCTGAGTAGTGACATAAATTTTATTTATTATTAAGGATTGTATTGATTGGTAATGAAATGTGGGACACCACTGTAAAATAAGCTGTTTTTTATCCCTAACTAGGGTTTGGCAAACTACACATAGTGGGCTAAATTGAATCTGCCCCTTGTAGCAATAAATTAAGTTTTGTTGGAACATAGCCACACTCATTTGTTTACGTATTGTATATGGCTTCATTTATGCAGGCTACAAAGGCAGAGTTGAGTAATTGTGATAAAGACCTTATGTACCACAAAGCCTAAAATATTTACTGTCTGGTCTTTTGTAAAAAGTTTACTGACTTCTGTTTACAAAAGCCTATCAAAAAATTAACTTTCTGGATATCCTAAGTTCTTACTGACCACTCTCCAAATTAAATTATTTAAATTTTAGATTTGATCTATGTTCACTATTATGATTTTAATGACTGTTTTCTCTTTTTCTAAATAATATCTGGCATATGAACACATGCACATTCATGTGTGCAAACACACACACACACACACCTAGAACACACAAAGCGTTACTCTGTAAAAATAGAGCAGTTTCCACACATTATCAGTGTAAAAAGGAATTACACTACATTTTGGTAGTCCAAGCACAGGATATAAACATTAAACAAAACTTTAATCTTCAACTTCAAAATTGCTTTCTACATAATAGTCTCTTAGTTGATGGAAGGAAAAAATAAAATAAAATGGAAACACTTTAATTTGCACTTAAGTAGATTATTTCTCTGGTATGATTATGAAAATGAAAAGAATGCATATAACAAAGTACATCTTAATATTATAGTAAATGTTTTAATTCAACTGTATTCTAATCTGATGGATTCTGTGAGGGAATGGCATCTGCTTCTCAGTGAGACAGACCACAAACAGATGAGACCCTTGCACACCCAATTCAGGTTATAATTAAACAGCAAATCTAAAATGTATATCTCTAAGCCACTCAGTATTTCTTGTGAAACACAGAAAGCATGAAAATTCAAAGACTTTGAAACTACATATTGATATAGAGATTTTTTAACTGAAATATATTTTGTTGTCAGTTAAAAGTGAAGAAATGTATTAAATTGAATTTTGTAAGGAAACAATGCAACTATCCTCTGGAAAAACGTTTGACATCACAATTTTCTTGCTTATTCTGACATGGGAAGTATCAGACCTTATTCATCATACAGCTTTTTTACCAAACTTTAGTATGTAAATGTATGATGAATTATTAAGACACATCAGGCCAACTGGGAAGGCTCTACTTTTCATTTTCAAGAACCATAAAAAGCTTTGACTTGCAGCTGTTAGAAGCCAGTTAAAGTATTATCAGAATACCACCAACTTGCAGAGCGCAGCTGATATGTTACTGTGACTGTGTAAAATTATAGCATTGTCCAGTTCAGCAACCAGATGGTCCATCTCTCTTGATTTGAGGAGCACTGGTTGACTACAAATTTTACTTGCTGCCTGAGGCTTGTTTTTTGCCATTAGCATCTGAGTTATAGATTCTGTAAAGTCTTTATCAGGTGACAAATGGACCTGTTAAGAAGTTACTTTCTCAAAAAAATTCATTAATGCTTTTTAATCAAAAGACCAGTTGCAGGTGAATAACATTTTAATAAGAACTAATCTTGCTTTGAAGAAATCAGTAAGTATTCTCACAAGTCAATTTGCTGAAATAGGCTTTATAAAAAAAAAAAAAAAGAGAGAGAGAGAAGTAAAAACAAAGAAAAAAACTTGAAAAATTTGGGAAAAGTACTTTTTTGAAAAATGAACTAAGATATAAAGACTCTGTATTTTAATTCTTCTTTAATGGTATGTGCTTTTCTCTAATTTTCTGTAAATGAGTACCACGTATGTAATATACACAAAGTAGAAAACCTGTCATTAAATTGGAGCATGTTTCATAGTAGGTGACTTATTAACATGTGGATGAGACAAAGGCTATAAGCATGGGGAGGACCATGTCGGTGGCAGGAGCCTACCTGTCTGCCTCTGGTTCAGGATCTAAGGAATTGGACTTAGAGTTTTATCTGTGTGGTGTGGAGGCTCACGTGACAAAATCTCTACATTTTACAATTTAAATATTAGAAGTTTATTTGTGATTATTCATGGATATAACATGAGTATGTGTTCACATATATAACAATATAATATTAAATTTCATATTTGAGACATACTTTCATTAGACTTGAAATTTAAAGGAATCTTTTTGTAGAATACTACTCGCTGAAAACAATCACTCACGAGTATATAAGTCATCTTTTTGAACAGGTTTCAAGAATTTGTTAAGTCTTTTTTCTGAGTCCAAAACTGGAATACTATTACAGTTCCTTTCAAATAGAGATAAAGAATTCTAAGAATTATCTCCAGGAAGAGGTTTCATTTTTTAAGGTGAAAATATGTATACTAAATAGAATTACCTTGACGCTAGTAGATCAGTATACTTAGTAAGCTGCTCAATACACTAATTCAATTTACTTAAATGAGACAGCCATTGGGTTTTCCAGCAGTGTACTATTTTTGACTTATTGGTGTTTCAGAACTTACTTGCTTCACGTTGGCAGGTGCCTGTGTATGCCAGTAGATACAATGCTGCAGGCTGATTAACTATTGCTTTTATAGTTGTCACTTCTACTTTGAACTATCTACCACACCTGCCTTACTTCTGCAGGAGGGAGACCCATGGGCCTCCAGGGCTTTTAATGCAGCACCATCACCCCTGAAAAATGTTAATAAATTGTGACAAATACTAAGATAGTACATGGCGATATGGTCATATGGGGCGATTGGTGGCATGCGTTATTTAATGTGCTTCTCGTTTAATTCTCCAGTGGTGTTGGGCTCATTGCCCAACTATATGCTAAAAGAATAAGGCCATAGATGAGGGCATTTTCAGACAGCTGTTAGTGGTGGGCCATCTCCTAAGTTGGGAAGAAGACAGGAAGCACAGTTTATCACCCGTTTTTGGTATAGACTTTCTTTTTCATTTTTCCATTTCTTAATCTGTGCTAGGTACCCACAGAATGAGTAGGTTTTGCTAAGTCACTATTACTATTAACATTCCTTGTAAAATAAGTCTCAATTATGTTCTGCTGTCCTGTTTAGTTTTATTCAAATTTATATTCTGAAATAAAGGTGTGAAAAACTTTGAAATAGACCAAGGTGGTTGCTGAGAGTCTTCATTGGAAAATCAGTCAGTGACTAGGCAAGCCCTCTGGGTTATTTGATTGTATGGGGTCTCTTTTCCTATCATCCTTGAGATACCGTGTTTCCATGAAAATAAGACCTAGCAGGACCATCAGCTCTAAAGTGTCTTTTGGAGCAAAAATTAATATAAGACCCGGTCTTATTTTACTATAATATCTGACCAGGTCTTTAATATAATATAATATAATATAATATAATATAATATAATATAATTAATATAATATAATAATATAATATAATATAATATAATTTGGGGTCCGGCTAGGTCTTATTTTCAGGGAAACACGGTAGTTTTCATCTCTGTATGCTGTGCATAACTGATAACAATGCAAATGATTTATGTCCATAGATATACAAATTAACTTTGTCCTGTGGGAATACAATTAATTTTTAGCTTTCAATACTATCACTACTGCTCTTTCTGGAATAAGCCAATTTTATTTATTTGTAATTCATTTCAGCATTTTTTAAAATTAAATTTATTGAGATGATAATGGTTAGTAAAGTTACATAGGTTTAAAATTACATAGGTTTCACATTTCTATAATACATCATCTATATATCACATTGAATTCTCACCACCCAGACTCAGTTCTCCTTCTATTACCATATATTTGAACCTCTTTACCATCTTCTACCACCCTCTCCCCCTTTACCTGCTGGTAACCACTAAACTGTTGTCTGAGTCTATGAGTTTTTGTTTCTTTGTTTGTCTTGTTCCTTTGTTTGTTCCTTTATATCCCACATATGAGTAAAGTCATATGATTCTCGACTTTTTCTGTCTGACTTATTTCACTTAGCATGATAATCTCAAGATCCATCCCTGTTGTTGCAAATGACAGTATTTCATCTTTTTTTATGGCAGAGTAGCATTCCATTGCGTATATATACCATATCTTCTTTCTCCAGTCCTCTACTGAAGGACACTTTGGTTGTTACCATGTCTTGGCCACTGTAAATAATACTGCAATGAACATCACAGCACATATATCTTTAAGGATAAATGTTTTCAAAGTTTTGGGGTAGATACCCAGGAGAGGGATTGCTTTTTCTGCTAATATATTTGTTAACATAAAAATAAAAGGCCTTTCCAAGTGAGAGGCAACGAGCATTTGAGATTAAAAGAATAACTATTCTGAAAGCATTGATTCAGGCAAAAGCTCAGATAATCTTCTGATTAGGAGATAAAGGCAAGGGGTATTTTTGAGAAAGGGAAGGTGAACAATTACATCAATAGAAGAAAGGCATTTCTATTAGTACAGATGAGATAACTAGTGATGTTAATTCTAAACAATGTTTTTAATTTTTAGTCTGGTAATCTTCAGTCAGGTAGCCATAGTATCTGCTTCCTTGTTTTCTTTGGAAACAGTTCTTTGGGATACAATGTTGCTTAAGGCTAAGTCTAATGGGTATTTTGCCATGTTTTAACATTCCAACGTTTTGAGGCGTATGATCTTTAAAACAGTTTTTCTGAGATGGCAGTTATGATTCCATAAAGTTGCTCAATTTATTATTATTTTTTACTTATGTGTGGTTCGTTGAGTTGTCTTTTCAACCAGTTATAACATCTTACTGGTTTTCTCATTAATTAATTAGTTAAATGTGACCCTTGACAAATATTTATCTTGTATTTGTTTCAATCATGATTATATCCTCTTTTAAAAATCATCCTTTAACAATATTCTCTTTGTGGCAGAATTTTGGATATGTGATTTATTGCATATTTATTGTACTCTGGTGATGCTAGGTAAATCATGAGATCTGGCTTTCAGAAAGGCCATGCTTCAGGGAGATCAGTGCTAAGTCCTCAGAAAAATCTGTGGATGTACATAATGCAGGTAATTCAGTGCTCAGCTAGCCTTTCCCTGTGCTCTGCAAAGGCATTTCTTGTCTATGAAGTTCGAATTTAGCAGATCTGAAGCAAATCTATGCTTGCTATGGATCAAGATGGAATCCAATATATAGTCGCCTAGAACAAGAGGAGCTGGAAATTTCTATTTGAATTGCTACTTGGAAGAATATGCCAGTGGTTTCTTTTCATTTCAGGGTTGAAGGAACCTGGGGTTTGATGTTGAGAAGGTTATATTTCTGTTGACATCTATGACTTTTGCTAAAAAAGACAAGACTATATGCAGAAAAGGAACTACTGGGTCATATGGTAATTCTATTCTGAATTTTTTTTTTTATTAGTTTCAGGTGCACAAGACAAAGCAAAACTTAGACGTTTATCATTTATATCCCTCACACTGTGTGAACCCCCCATCCACTATCCCTCTGTACGTTCCCCAAATTAATTTTCAAACCCCCATGACCATCTTGTGGTTACTGACTATTTTTCAAAACCTCTATTCTGAATTTTTTAAGGAACCTCCATACTGTTTTTCATTGTGGCTGTACCAATTTATATTTCTAACAGCAGTGTGTCAGGGTTCTTTTTTCTCCAAAACCTCTCCAACACGTGTTATCACTTATCTTATTGATAATAGCCATTCTGACAGATCTGAGGTGGTATCTCATTGTGTTTTTTACATTCATTTTCCTAATAGTTAGTGAAGTTGAGCATTTTCTCAAGTATCTGTTGGCCATTTGTATGTCTTCTTAGGAGTAGCATTTATTCATAAAGACGTATACCCCTATGTTTATTGCATCATTATGCACAGTGACCATGACATGGAAAAAAAAGTGTCCCTTGATAGGTGATTGGATAAAGAAGATGTGTGTGTGTGTGTGTGTGTGTGTATTTGTGACAACATGGATGGATCTTGAAATTATTATGTAAAGTGAAATAAGTCAGACAGAAAAAGTTAAGACCCATATGATTTCACTCATGTGTGGGATATAAAACTGAAAACAACAAACAAGGCAAACAAACAACAACTCATAGACAGAGACAATAGTTTAGTGGTTACCAGAGGGTAAGGGGGGACAGCGGGTGGTAGATAAGGGTAAAAGAGGTCAAATACATGGTGATGGAAGGAGAATTGACTGGGTGGTGAATACACAACTCAACATATAGATAATGTATTATAGAAATGTACACTTGAAACATGTGTAATTTTGCTAACCAATGTCACTCAATAATAGTAAAAAAAAAATAAACAGTATATATGAAAAGAAAAAAATATGTACAATTTTTGGATAGAGTGATCTATAAATATTAAGTAAAGTTTGATAATTCTGTCAAAAAAGATAAGAGACACACACAGACACACCTATATACAAATGTATATATATATGATTTGCACCAGCTGTAAGTTAGGCACTTTCCTATAGGCTATTCTATTTCATTTTCTCTACAATGCTGTTTTTTGTGGGTATTTTGCCATGTCTGATTTTCCATGTCACACAGCTACAAGTTGAAGTGAAATGGTTTAAACTCATACCTTCATGATTCCAAAGACCAAAGGTCTTAATGCTGATTTGCTAAAACTTTTTTATTTCTTGAGTATTTTTTTCTTTGTTCCTTTTTGTTTCTTATAAAACTTTCTACTTCTGTCTCATTTTGAATAGCTTTTTTCAAAATCTGTGTAGGGATCCATGTGTTCCCAGAGGCTGGGTGCACTGCCCGATTTGGGAGAGGAAATTCAGGGTGCAGACTGGTTCAAGTCTGGAGTAAGCTTGTGGCAACATGAGCAAAAACAGTGTAGGAACCCGAGAGGTTGGGAGAGGCCCTTCTATTGGGTGAAGAGAGAGGGAAAATCACAGATGAGAGAGCACTCATGTGAGTGTAAATCAATTTTGTTTGAACTCTGGGCTCTCTACCAAGGAGCTCTGTGAGCTTAAGACTCACTGTCTTCATCTAGTAAAAATTAAAGATAAAAATACTCAAGTCTTTCAGGCAAGGAGTTACTGAAATAGCTAGAGACAACACTGATGGGTAAGTTGAAATAGCTTTACCCTATCTTGGACCCAGAACCTCTACCCGCCCCCTTAACCACAAGTCACCAGAAATAAGCATGTAATCAAAGAAAAAAATAGTATGCTTGTTAAGGGAAGGCAGTTTCTAGAAGGGGTGGGCATTGGCAGTAAATTGCTTAACCTCTACAGTTGAATAAATAGGTGCAATTAAACCTACCTTGTAGTGTGGGTTGAAGAGTGAATGAGAAGAGCTTGCAGGGTGTGAAGCACAGACTGTGTGTATTATTTCCTTAGACTGCCTCAGTCCTGATGTCCACCTCTCCTCACGGGACATAGCCTTGGACAAGTTTACATTGTCTCCATATTCAATGGAGAATGAGATCCATGCATGCCAATCTCATACTTGTGTACACCCTTTATTCAAGTCACTTAAGTCATCCAAGTGACTTAGCTTTTGAGACGCTTTTAAGCATTGAGACTTCTTTTATACGCAAAGCTTATTTTCGAGAAAGAGGAGCCATTGTGTTTGACGCTGGAAGATACCATGAGCTTGGCTACAGGTGGACTTCAGTGAGGTGGAGGTGGGCCAATGCCATTACAACTTCTCAAATACCAAAGCCCCGTGTCTTTAATTCTTTGTCACAGTATGAAGTGACAAGGCACTTTTCCTCAAGCCAGCCCTGAATGTGTGTATGTTCCTTGCCACGTACTGGTCCAATTTTAGTTACAGTAATTCTGTAAAAGATGGTAATTTTGCAGAAGACTTTCTTCAGAGGAACTAGAAATGAGCAATTAAAGGTCATTTTTTTCGTTGTTGTTGTAAATGGCTTAGACCCTTCTTAATAGTAAAATTCTTATCTGGTTGTTGGCTCAAACTAAGCTATAGTCTCCCAGCAGGATTTGTTTAGGGATGAATCCTATGAAAGCTGTAAGCCTGGCTAGATTCCACTACTCCTTGTACATACAATGTCTCTCTCCTATGGCAGGGCAATAATGAAAAACAAAATTAATTTGGAGAGAGAAGAAAGGAGAATTTACTGTGAATCCCAAGAGGATGTGTGCTTCCAAACTTGTAAATTGCAGCCATTTGCACAGCGAGGTGATGAGACAAATGCTTGCCATACCATTTGCTTTCCACAGTGCATTGGGCAAAGTGTCAGGAACATACCCCCCAAGAGGTAGCTAAAGATTCTTCTCGTAAAATGTGCTATCAAAAACCAATTGTCTAAGAGCATGGGTTTGGAAAAGAAAATGAACCTAAGAGTCAGCAAGATAGAATAATTTCTAGGAGTTTGTCTGGGAAAACTGTCAAATGTTCTTCTAATAGGTGTGTATAGGTTCACTCACCTCTGACTTCCTGCCTTATCTTGGAATTTTTCCACAAAACTGGGACTCTTAAGCAGTATAAAAGATTGGAGTTTCCTGGGCACTTTCAAGGGATAACTGAACTAATTTTTCCAACGTTCCAGAAGCATTCTTTTTCTCCACTTACCTCAAAGCACTCCATAGAAGGACCCCTGGGGGGGTGGTTGAACTTGAGCTCCATCAATGGTATTTTCAAACGAGAGTGCAAAGATGATTTTCTGCAGATAATCCCAAGGTGGTTAGTTATTTGGAAGTGCCAGAGGGACCTCCTTGTAAAAGTAAGCACTCGATACATGACTGAAAGAATGAGTAGGTGAAGGTACAGTGTTGTGAATCAATGAATAAAAAACAACCAGTAGTTTCAGCTCAATGGCTCACACTCTACTGACACATATATTTCTTATAACTCTCTCATGTATAATACTGTAGAATCCTAGAGTTAAAAAGTTTAAGTTTGTTTAGTCCAACTCTCTTCCAGGACAGGTATCTGTTCTGAACATTCTAGCCTTGGCCACTGGTGGGTAGTTAGCAAGGCTTTGAGATATCCTGCTATGAGTGAGACCTTCCTGCAAAATGCAGATGTATCCAGCATCCTGCCCAGCTTTTAAGCATTTTGTCTGATTCTCTGCTAGGCAAAAATAATTCTGTTTACAATGAAATAAGCCTAGAACATAACTCCATTTTACTATAAACATAAAGTATTATTATTGTACAGTATTGCTATACTCTGATTTTTTTTAGGAATATAACTGGGAAGTAAATCAAGAGAAAATTGTATTTGTTTCATTTGGAGATTTTTGCCAAGAGTTGTTCATTTTTTCAGAAAATCTCATCCCTGGGACCTATGCCACTTATACTCCTTTACGTGCCTGTTAGTCTGTCTGTGTTACTGTTTTGATCATGTTGATAGCACATATAGGTAAAATATCTGCAGCCAAAAGACTACTTCTTTTGCCTTAAGGTTAGCCATGGTCCAAGCATTTACTTATTAACAGGCATATTATTTGTAATGACATACTTCTAAAATTTCCCCTTTAGATTACAGTTGGGGTATTATATTCATTTAAAATTAGGTAAATGGGTAGTTATACTACCAGTAGATGTCTTTAAAGTAATGTAAATGGGAGTTCAAATTAATTATTTTAAGAAGATGGCTTTAATAGGTTTCAAAATCACTACAGACTTTGTATTAGTGTGACTGAGTTATTGGGGCCGTCTCCAGCTTTGCTGCCTCCTCCTGAATATGCCATATCTCCTGCACATGCCACAATTCAACCATGCTCCCCTTAAATGAGTTATTTCTGAGTGAACCTAATGTTTTCCTTGCATGCTGCTTAGTGCAAAGTCCACTAATTGCATTATTGTATAAATTCATTTTTATTTTATTTATTTGCTAGGCACAAATGTATTGGGTGTCTTACGAACCAGGTACTGAGCTAGGCAGTAGGGCTATAGTTAAACAAAATACAGTCCTAGCCCTCAAGCAGTCTGTGCTCCTGCAAGGGACGTGGATGGATAAACTGGTCATTACAGTGCGGTGATAGGTATAACGCAGGGCTATCTGCAGAGGTAATGGGACAGTAGGAAGTGGAGAGACACCTCACCAAGACTCCAAGTTCAGGAAAGTCTCAGAGGAAGTGGTGCTAACCTGAGGCCTGATGGATGAGAAAGGATGGAAGGAAGACATGGAGGTGAAAAAGAGAAGCTCATAGCTTTCTGTGTTGAAAGAATAGCATTGCCAAGGTCCAGAATATAGCTGAGCATGATATGTTTTTGCTGCCAATAGTTTTTTTTTGGCACAGGTCTTAAAAAGGAGAGTGGCAAGAGATGAATAGAAACATAGCATTCTCCATAAATAACTACAATTCAGATACTTCGGAATGAATACTATAATAAATGCACAGACCAAAAGTAATGCAGTTATGTGGGACACCTCAACTAAGGTGATCAGTGTAAGTTTCTTAGAGGGGAAATTATTTAAATTCAGGGGATTTTTGAATGATATAAGAGTGCGGACTCCAAATACTTATTACTCAAGGACTATGCAGAAGTCCTGTAAAGACAAACTCAGTAATCCAGATCAAAGAAGTTATGCATATATTATAAATTAAGCTAAGTTGGACTTTTAGTTGCCATGTGTACTATTAATTGTCTACGTATATTTTCTTTCCCAAATGCAGCGATATTTAATATAGGAAGTCTAACCAGAGTATGTAACTTGCAATGATAAATAACCATGAGGAGATGCACAGACATAAGCCAAAGTTAACTTTCTGAAGCAATATCTGTCCCTTAAAGAATGTCATCCCACTCAAGGCTTTTCATCAAAACCAGAGCCTAGTTCAAGACCCTTTTCTTCTGATGTCTTACTCTGCAAGAACTGATCTGATAAATGAAGTATTTCCTTAAGTTAAATGATATTGATTTGATTAGTTATTTTACACATTTGGGTTCTAAGTGCTGGGTAAAGAAAAGCTACACAAGTTTCTCGTCCGCATTATAGGATATAGGTAATTATCAATTCTGCTTCCTTTGAGGCCAGTCTAAGAAATATATCCCTAAGAAAGATATTATAAAGTAGAAAAAGCTGTGGTTATTTCTAGAGTCTTCTAAGTGTTTTTTTTTTTTTCTATTCAGATTTGTTTTAAGTTTAAAAAATGGTATTTCTTTAAAACATTTTGTTCTGTGTCAAGACATTTTTCAATCGTCATTATGCAGAATATTCTTTAAAATTTCAATTTGGCCTTTCATTTCTCTTTTAAATATATAGAGATATGTACTTTAAATTCAGGGGAGTTTTTATTCCTGTCATTTCTGAAGTTCTGCTCTCCTCTTGGATTAAAACCATGGCTGAGCTTTAATCACACAAAGTTTTGAATGATAATGCCTGACTTGATTGCTGTCACCTGAACACTGACATTTTAAAGTCCCCGGTTGGAAAGGATGCTAGAATTTATTATAGCATTTGAAGTAGTGTCATTTTAAAACCTAGGTCCCCTTACACAAATTTTAGAAAGAGACCTCTTGCCCTTTATTAATTGCAAAAGTGATGCCAGGGGAAAATGACTATCTCCTTTTTGTAGGCCTTCCATTAATCATCTGTGAAATAGAGACTGAGTGATATTTACCTATGGGCATCCATCTTAAATGATTAGTGGGAATTAAAGTAATTATTATAAATTAATGGCTCTATGAGTTGTAAAAGGTTAGATATTATGGAGTTTCATTGTCATGGAGGCAGAAAAAGAAATATATACTCATAGATTATACCATATATCTTGTAACATTTCCAGCCACTCTGCTTTTTATTACTTTACTCTATATGATCTGATCAGGGTTGCAATCATGGTTTTACAGATGCCTACTAAAACTGCAGTATTTTATGGAGAAGAAAAATAATTTTTCATAAAGAATTACATGCAGTTCAATTTGATTAAGTTCTTAATCACTCTCACCTAGCCTCAGCCCCTTTACTGAATTGGTCTGAACTGTTTACAGCCATAGTGCTTTGGACAGTAAATCCTAAGTTCTCAAGTGAGCTGTCATATAATTTTGTAAGAATGCTGATCTGCTATATCAGGGTCAAAAACAAGCACTTTTTAGAATTGCTTTATTGTATATCACTGCAGGATCACCAAATTCAATTGTAAAAATAGCTAACTTTGAGTAAGTAAAGACAGGCGTGGGATTACAGCTGCAATAAACTTGAAATTGATCATCTTATGTGGGTGAAGTTGTAGGAGGCAATTGGTTTGATTTAGGCAATATGGGTCACAGAAAGAGAAAGATGTAAGTCAGCATCACTGGTTGGTTGACTTATAGAAGGTCGTTGGGGTCTGGTGAATTAAGCTTTGCCTGGATTTGGCATGCAGTGTCGGAGCAGCTTAATTAGATCTAACCAAGCATGTCCATAAAGATACCATTTAGACTATAGAATTCTAGACATCTTTGAACCATTTGAATATGAAGTTTTTGGCAATTCCTAAGGCAAGCCATGATATAAATGAAAATTTTATATTGGACATACAGCTTAGTGAATATAGTTCTTAAAGAAGTAGGAAAGACCCTCTTGGGAGATTGCTAGTTTATCAGAATACCTGTAGGTAAAGCTTTTGGAAAAGCATGTCCATTATTAATTCCCCATTGTCCACCTTTCCTTGATCCAATTTCAGTACACCTCTGAGGTGGGGTATATGTCACCAGATAGCTTTTTGATCACTTCTCACTCTGTTTACAGATGCTATTAAAAGTTTGACAAGCAAGATGCAGAGATATGAAGTGAAGATATGAAGTGAAGGGAAAACTCAAGGAACAACAATAATTTCTTCCCTTTTCCATGTTCTAGGTTCAAAAACTTATACTATTATTGAATAGGCTTCCTCTTATGGATGAATGATAGTCAATTATATAACTAGCTTCATCAATTAGCTTTATGATATAGAATATGGTACTTTACATTGGTTTTGATTTAATTAAAATATTTTAATAAGTTGAGTGGATGGTTTGTGACATTCTTTAGATTATGGAATCACATTGTTCTTATGATTTGCTATTATCCTGTGATGTTCAACCATAATTTTGCTGGGGTGTTTCCTATGTAGTAGAAGAAAAATTGTAGCAATTCAAATTTTTTCCTGAGATCTTTATGTTCTTTACTTAAAAAGAAAAATACTGGGGAAAAATGTTATGTATTCTTGTGTGTGTGTGTGTGTGTGAATGTGTGTGTGAATGTGTGTGTGTATAAATACAAATTACTGATAATAATTTTAAAGGCTTTGCTTTTATTAAACGTCTCAAAGTTTTACTTGTACGAATTAAATAAGATATATTCATTTTAAGACAAGGAGAAACCCCCTCTATTTAAAAATAAAGTTTTTGCAAGTTTAATAATTTTATATTAGAGCCAGATTAGATGTGAGAAAAAAGAGAGATAACTTTTCTCATTCCAGCTGCTTCATTGTCTCAAAGACCAGCTTGTCTCCAAGCACTGCCAACTCTCTACCCCACATACACCTCACACCTTTTTAATTCTGACCACACCTTCTTCCATGCCCATCCCCACCCTCAAACCATCAGCTTTTCCCAAATAAGAAAAGTAAGGAAATAGTAGCAACCAGAAACATTGATAGAAGAGCCATGGAGGTGGGATCTGTACCATTTAGAGTGGCATGTTTGAAATCCTCTTTGTGTAACTGTGGGAACAGATTTAAACAATTAACTTATTGGTCCATTCAAAGGAATTATTTTTGCAAAAAGCAGAGTGAAAATTTTATAACTAAAATATCAGTATTTAAAGTCTTTATCAGGAAATTGAAACATCAAAGGATGACACTGATATAAGTTTTTTTGAGTAATAAGTTGCACTGAAGTAGAACATTAACTGAATTTTTTGAAACTTGTGTGAAAGTTTGAATATTTCTGATTTAAACTAAACAACATGACTAGGGAACAGTCCTTAAAGATATAAAAGTATTATTTCTAATAGTACCTCATACTGAGAAAATGTTGAAGGAGGGCTTATTTGGAGGTTTTGGAAATTTGAACTGAAAGAAATGAAATGGAACATATGTTTAAAGAATGCTGCTTTCTCCCAATCTACCACTCCTAATTAGCATTTATAGGAAATTGATGAGACTAAAAACAGTCCAAGACTATTAACTCCAATTTAAATGATCTTTGCGATTAGAAACTCTAGCTACAAGTTAACTTACTCTAGAATATTTTGCTTCCCTAAACCTGTTTCCTTAGATTATTTGCTCCAGTCTACTTTCTAGGCATCAGATGAACAAACTGAATGGTTATATGAAGCAATGTATAAAATGATGAGGCGATTCTAGCTTGGGACCAGACACAGCTAATTGACTGTGGCGATTTTAATAGTTCAAGGATGAGATAACTTTGGCATGGACCATACACTCTGAGGAGGGCTAAATCTAAAACAAATATTGCAATCTCATCAAATGGAATTTGGAGATTAAGAAATTGAAATGCCATGTTTTGTGAGATCTTGCCATCTCCTTTTCACTTTCTAGCTTTTTATTTCCTACCCACCTTCTAGGAAGTACAAGGTTAGTAATGTCCGTCTACACTCCAAAGCTTTATAAAAGCCAAGAGTTTGGCTGGCTATAGTCTGTGAAATGTGACTCATTCAGGGCACTTCATTTTTGCTGTTTGTTTGTTTGGAATGTCTTCCAAGGTCCCCACATGTCACCTGCAAGGGCAGAGAGTCTGCTGCAGCAGACCTATAGAGGCTGGCTTCTGTGGTTAATGAGGTCTTCCTGTCTCCTGCTCTTTCCCACCATGCCACTCATGAAGTCTATTCCTGGCAACTTCCAGACCCAGGGCCATCTGCCGAGTGTGACCTGGCAGAATCACATCTCTGCTGTCACCTCAGTATCTTGTAGTGAAAATGAACATCTGGGCAGGCATTTGGAGAAAGGTGTTGTAAAGAATGACATATAGTTGAAGGGGGCATGTAGAGAGAGGAAGAACCCCATCTCTTCTTTCTTGGAAAACATGACAATTTGTGATCTGGTCGTCTGTCCCTGAGTTTTTGCTCATTCTCTAACTTCCTGATAGCATTCCCTTTTTCCACATCTATAGTCCCTCTTTTTTATTTTAGAGCTAGTGATTAGTTCTATAAAAATGCAGGGACTCAGGTATTCACTGGCATGAACCTCAAGTACTCTAAGAGAGCTTGTCCCTATGTCAGCTGGTTGCATGACCCTCTGTCTGATAGTGCTGGACACGAACCTGTCATCCTGATTTGCACACAGGAGGTTATCACAAAATGTTTGATGAGTAAAGGTACAATTATTATCATTTCAATCCCACATTTTTTGCATTTATGCTGTCTCTTTCTGAACTTCTGGAATGAGCTATTTAGTATCTTTATTATTAGTGATCTTGGAAGTATCTCAGGGTGCTCTAATTGAGCAATGTTGTATTTAATTATATAATATAAATAACCTAAGGGAATTTGAGAAAGGGATGTGGGTGGGAGACTCTTAAAGGACAACATTTGCTTTTTCATAAGTTATCTCTGGAAAAATACAATTTTACATCAAATGCCTGTGTCAGGAAGTATTTAAGCTGAGAGAAGTTTCATATTTTTGCTGTATGGAGAAATTGTAACAGGAAGGGTTAGAGCTCATGCTTTACATAGCAGAGTGGCTGGCATGAATGAATATGATTTCGGAATGTGAATAGTTCAGGTGTAGCAAGACTTACATGGTCTCTGTCAAACTGCTCTGCTATTATTCTCACACTAAAGTAGTCGTAGACAATACATTAATGAATGATGAGTGGGACTCTTTTCCAATAAAACTTTATTTATGGACAATTAAATTTGAATTTTATAAAACTTTTACATAGCACAAAATATCATTCTTTTGATCCCCCCCCCCCCCCAACCATTTGCTCATAGGTCCTACAAAAACAGGTGGTAGGCCAGATTTAAAGCAGAGGCCATGGTTTGCAAACTCCTGTTCTAGGGTTAAAAATGCACAACAAATTGCCTAGTTGTCCTAGTCTTTTTGACCATTCAAAGACATCAGGTTGTTTTGGTAAATATCAGGGGCCTCAGATTAAGGGGAAAGAGGGACTGTACTTCAATAGTTCAATTCTACAACCTTCTTATCTAGTAACACATTAGAAAGAAAGCAAAGCTCAGCCTAAATTCAACCACACTTTTGATGTGCCCTGACCCTGTATGCTTGGGGACAGTGGCATGGTCTCTCTCAAGGCACTCAAAAACACGTTGCATGAAAGACTTACTCTTCCTACAGCAGTATTCTCCAGTATTCAGATGATCTCCCCATCTCTTCACTGACTCTCTCCATGTTTGTCAATCCCTGTCTCTCCATGTGTCTAGTTTTTTCTCTGCCAAGGAGCCATATAAAGGAGAAGAAAGGAATTACCTTGTTGAGGATACTCCCAATTCTATAAAACTCCCCAATTACTTTCAATTAATAAGGCAACCTTTTACATATACCTCCATGACCCTCCCACACACACACACGACAAAATAATTTTAGCTTAAAATTGTCTCACTAAGAAGTATCTATCTTTCTGTTTTTACTTATTACTTGATATAAAATACTGATTTTCTTGGAGTGATTAGAGATTATAATGTCTTCAGTCCAGTCTAATTTCACAAAGGTAGTCCCATGGGGTTTCTTCCACAAATATTCCAAATACAATTGTGTCCTTTTGGTCAGAAAATGTTTATTTTCTTTTGGTCAGTAGGTTTTTGTTTTTTTCTCCCCAAAATTCCCATGCATTTTCTTGTAAACTCAATTCTAATATTCTAATGACTCAAAAGTAGAATGCAGCCCTTATGTACTAATCTTGAAAAATAGGTATTTCATTTGTGCGTAACAGAGTAGGAAATGGAGCAGAAGGAAATAAGGAATAAAATAGGGGGATTAAAAAAGAAGTTTATAACAGGTCAGGAAAAGAAACATTCTGCAAAGTTGTTAATACTAAATAGCCATTCAATCTGGAATGAGTTTTGTCATTATTGGTTAGACTTGATATTTTATAAAAAGAAAATTGGTGATTCATGAACCTTTTGCTGTTGTTAAAGCCATACTTATTCTTTCCTAGTGTCTTAATCGCCAGGACTATGCTTCTCAATGGGAGCTGAGTATCAGAATCACTTGGGGAACAAATTTCAAAATTTACTTTGTTCTGTCCCTCCCCCTTTTTGTAAATAAGTACCTTCAAATCAGAACCAATCAGGAACACAGCTGTAGTTGAACAAACTGAGTTATTACTTTCTGCAACAAGTGAGAACACACCACAGAAAGCCATGGAGTTTCTCAATAAGGGACCTCAGAAGCATCTATTATAGTATTAGCGTCTTGGTTGGGTGATTTGGGGGAGGGTTCAAAGGAGCGGGCCTGCAGACTACATTGCATGCTATCAGAAAGCTGAGGTTATTCTAAACTAAGGTATCTCAATAAATCTGACCAACAAGGAGGGAGACTAGTATGAAGCTTAATCTGTAAATGATAAAGAAATATCAGCCACTTATTTTGCCCAAGACTGGAAGTGCTTGGTACTTTTTGGATGGCATAGTGACCCTGTTTTTGTCAGTGCTTAGACAGAATTTTGAAGTGGCCTAGTTTTGTTGCATTTTATCACGGTCTCCGAGTAACTTGTCTCAGGTGGGTATTCTGTGAGCTTGTATAGTTGTAATAGACTATCATGACCTAGCAGTGAGTGCCAGGCTGGATGAATGTCAAGGGCAGCTTGTTTTTCTTTTCTAATATCTGACCCCTGCTTTCCTCTCTAGCACGACTGTAGTGGCTACTACATTTTAATGGCGTATTTCTAAGTTTTTATTACAAAATTTTTAAATGTACAGAAAAAAGTAAAGATAATAGTATAATATTCACTATATATCCATCAAACAGCTTAAAAAATAAAAGATTGCAGATAATTTATTGTTCTCAAATCCTAATTCCTCCAAGGAGGGAACTGTTACCTTGAATTTGATGTTTATCATTATTAAGTACAATGTATTTTCATTTCCTTGTAAAAAAAAATATACATATGGTACTTTATAGTTTCCTTCCCTTCCAGGAATTATGTAAGATCTAACATCAATACATACTGTGGTCATTTTTATTTTTTTTTAAGTCTTTTTTTTTTTTTTTTTAAGTAGGCACTAAAGCATCAAACTATGTGAGGAATCATGAGACACCCTATGTGTCACACAGGGTCACAGGACATAATTTTATATAAGTACTGTTAATATTATAAATGAATTTTAATCACCACATAAAGTACATTTAGTTTTCAATGACTTACAATGACTGATCACAGGGGCAATTTGTTGGTTTTACTTAGCAAAATGTTGGGAGGATTTTCTTTCTTCCCTCCACAGGCTCTGCTAAACATTTTTGACACTAATGGAACTGTATCAATTGGAAATTCACATTTTATGCAATGACAGACCATTTTAATTTCATGAAGGAAATGTTTGGCTTCTCCTTGCAAATAGCACTGAAGAAAATAATACAGTCAAGACAAGTGCCCTGATACATGTATATCCAGATAAATCTGTTGAATTAAATACCAGACTTTCATTACCTTATATTTTATATTTCCATGTAACATAAGCATTAATTAAATCCATCAGTGCCTTCCTTCTTGCAAGCAAACATTTTCTCTCTGACAAGAAGTGTCAGCTGAGGGAATGTGTGGACGTGAGATCTGCCATTAAAAACATGCTCACTTTCAACCAGAGAAAAGCTAATACATTCTGTCAGATGCACAGGCAGAAAGAGCACACAAGGAATGATTCCTATCTTTTCTTGCCCTTGTTGTCTAAGACTGTGGTGATGGGACGGAATGTCTTTTGCCTTACTTGAGGTTTTCAAAGACAAGCACACTTATAATCGTATTGCATCTCTTGTCACCTGGTGTTACGTGGTACATTTCAAATAAAAGCAGAAAATTGTCGTGATCTTCTGAGATCTTTAATATACCTCCGTTTACATGACAGGGACAGGAGCTATTAATAAATATCAGATGTCTTAACTGTTTGTGCTGCTTTAACAGAAATACCTAAACTGGCTTATAAGCAACACACATTTATTCTCACAGTTCTGAAGACTGGCAAGCCCAGGGTCATGGCACTGGCAGATTCAGTGCCTGATTCACAAATGCCATCTATTCACTGTTTCCTTACAAGGTGGAAGGGATGAATTAGCTCTCTGGGCATCTCTTTTATAAGGAACTAATCACATTCATGACCTAGCCATCTCGCAAAGGTTCCAGCTCTTAATACTATCACCTTGGGGATTAGGATTTCCACATATGTATTATGGGCAGGGGGACGCAAGCATTCAGACCATAGCCTTAGGTTTAGCATTGAGTCCAGGATGTTTGAAATACTAAGTACACTGAGGGGCAGATAAAGTTTGTGAGAATGGCTAGAGGAGTTGGTAGAACAAGTACCCCATGATTTGAGGGAGATGTTAGGGAAGCAAATTTCCTGAAGTCTTTATCATTTCATACTGACATTTACCTTCTCATTTCAGGGGAACACTTAAGAATCTGTCCTCAAGAATATACATGCTGCACCACAGAAATGGAAGACAAATTAAGCCAGCAAAGCAAACTTGAGTTTGAAAACCTAGTGGAAGAGACGAGTCATTTTGTGCGCACCACGTTCGTGTCCAGACACAAGAAATTTGACGGTAAGAGTGGAAGAGTTTCCACTTCCCTTTGTTCTAGATGTGCTTTACTATGAGAATCTTCTTCTTATTTGAAAAACATTATTTTTTTAATTGGTTGCTTTTCTTTTTCTCTTAAACATTTGTATATATATATATATATATATATATATATATATATATATATGTTTGTTTGTTTTTTCTTTTTTAAAGCATGAGCTTTCTTGACAATTTTGATAGTGATAACTTGGAAAAGCTTGAGTTAACAAAGCTGTTTTGCATTTGTGGTTTGCCTGTGAGATTTATTCTGAAAGATTCAGATCAATGTTTCGTTATTAAAGTGATTCTAATTCAGGTTTTGTCATACCATAGCTTGTCTTGAGTTTTCATCTGGGGATTTTCTTTAAAATAATTAAATGTCATTTAAAATAATTTGAAATATAACAACACTTTTAAGAAGACAGACATGTTTTAAGCACCAATGACATGGTTTCCTTTATTTTAGAGTTTGCCCTTCTGATAATGTTTTACATTGCAGTTGCAGTGCTTTCTGCATAAGGTTTAAACCCTCTATTGATTTCCTGATTATACACAATTGACTTCATTTCTATATTCTCTTTGTTAAATAAACCTTTTGTATTAGAAAGTGCAAAGAGTGAAAGTAATTATTACTAGGATTTCAGCATTGAATTGTCTCATCAGAGCCTCAGAAAACTGTTTAAAAGCAATCTGATTTTTATAAACTGAGTTAATAAGGATAAAGTTAATATTCTTAAGTGGTGTGTAGTTTTTAGTACACTAAGAAATGAATGCACCTTACTATGACTCATTGTAAAGAGTCAGACTTGCAAATTGCAGTGAACCTTCCTTGTACCCCTTTGGTCATATTAAGTTGCCCTGAGGCAACAGAAGTGCCATTCATTTTCTTCGCCCTCTCCAGTCAATGCACAACAGAGCCAGTATAGAAAAGGCTTGCCAAAGTTTTTCTTGTTTTTCCTCTGTAGTAAGTAAAATGTTCTGCTCCATCGCTTCTTTAAACTAGTATAACAACGCCAATTTCTTTCAAAACAGTCTCCCAAGTTCTAAAAGGTAGGTCCACCTGGTGGTGTTTTCAGTACCCAAGATGATGGGACATTTTCCATGTAAGTGAATGGAACTTACATTTTCTGCAAGAATGTTTCAACAGCTTCACATTCTTCCTCTGCCTCTCACTCTGTGTTCAACTTTATATGTGAATGTATATGAAAATAATTCCTTATTTAGAACTGAAACTTGGAATGTTTTTCCCTTGAATGCAACTAGGGAACACTTGGGAATGCCGTGGATTGACAGATTACAAATCCAGTGACATTCAGAAGCCCCTGAAGGGGCTCTGTGTTTGAGGAACTGTAATGTATCACTTCAAATTGAGGCCAATTGAGACACCGTCTCGTTTGTTATCAGAAGCAGGTAGAGGGATCTGCTGATGCTGACTTCTGCCGAGGTCTTAGGAAAACAACTCTAGTGCTTTTATAAACCTGTGCTCCAAAATCAGGCTGAAATAATTCCAGGGCTGTATTCACAGTACATAATATATATGTATTTTAATAAAAATATTAGATGCAAGGTAGCTTTATGGGGGTTGATTTTTTTTTAAATGAGTAAAATTATTCAACAAGACTGAGCCAGATGCTTCTTGTATTCTCATATCAATTGTTATTAATATCTTTGGATTTACATTTCTTAATCCCAGGTCTCATTTATCCTACTAAAGAAATCTCTCTGTCTCCCTCTCTAGCTCCCTCCTTCCCTCCCTCCCTTGCTCTCTCCCTCTCTCTCTTTTTACAGGTGTGTTTTAAATCATGCTAATGTACTTAGGGGTATTATGTCAATCGGTTTGACAGGACATTGATTTTTGCTAAGATTAGATCTGACATAGAGGGTGATGAATTCTTTGTAACAGTGCATTTCATTGCAGTTGCATTAGGTTGGGATGGATGAGAAATTAAGACTTTTTTCAAGAAAGCTTTCAACCAGACTTTTTTTTTTTTTTAATCTAAATGTGATGCTAGTAAACGCAGCTTCTGAAGAGCTCAGTCTTCAAAAAAAAATAATTATAAAAATATGTAAATTAAAAAGCCACCATTATAATTTCTGCCCTTTCTTTAGGCAATTTCATGAAGGTCAGTCATGCAATTGTATGTCTTCTCTTCTTATCCCTAGTAGGTGATCTTGCTAAGTCACCTTTCAGGAACACTGGTGTAATGATATAGGTAGATTACCATTTTCCCCTTGGCTTTTTATTGTTTGTTTTTTAACACTTCCTCATGGCACTTATTGATGAGTATCAGTTGGTGTGAGATCAGAAGAACTGTATAGGATCAGTTGTGGAATGTTACCCTCTGAGTCCTACCGTGTTTGCCCTAAAATAAGACCTAGCCGGACAATCAGCTCTAATGCGTCTTTTGGAGCAAAAATTAATATAAGACTCGGTCTTATTTTATTATAATATAAATGTACAGGTCTTATATTAATTTTTGCTCCAAAAGACACATTAGAGCTGATTGTCTGGCTAGGTCTTATTTTAGGGCAAACAGGGTATTTACCCAAATAAAACCAATGGTGCTCTGAAGGGCTTTGAATTTTATTTTGCTGAAAGGTGACTTAGCAGTATCACCTTCTAGGGATAAGAAGATAGTCATGTAAGTCATTTCTATTCTGTAAGTCATTTTGTATTATTGCTATGGTCTCATCATCCAAAATGTCCATTTTGCATTTCTGCATCTAGTACACTTTCTTAGAGATCTTGATTTGTCATCTGGATCGTGTATGTCTTTGTTGGCTATATGTCCTTTATTATATGAATAGTGAATATATTATATGAGAAGGTGGCCACTTCCTTCCTATTTTCATTAAGTACAGCAACGATTTAAATTGTATCTGATATGTGTATGTTATTCCATCCAAACTATATTCAGAGGCCAGATTCAATAACTGTTAATACTTAGTCTATGGTTGTTACTTTCCTTATTGTACTGGAAATGTTTTGATTCAATTTACCTTTTCATTTTGTGACAGAGGTGACTTTTAAAATTTGAAATTCCAAAACATTTAAAGTAACATAATATTCTATTTATTGTTGTATTCTTTCTCAGTTTCTATTATTATCTTTGGTAATATTTAGAAGACAACAGTATATCAAATTATAAATATTCATTGGGTGACCTGGAAGCTAAACCTGACTTAGTATGAATTCTTCCCAACTTTCCTAGATGGCCAAGATTTGGTCCACACAGCCGTTCGCCTAAAATACGTAGTTGAGAGGCATTAAACTGAAAAAAAACAAAAACAGAAAAGAAAAAGAAAAAATTTGTATCTGAGATACAATGAATTGAAAACAGTATATCATTATCAATTGCATAACTTTTCATTCTGTGGTAGAGAATTTACTTATAACTGACCAACTTTTTTTCTTTCTTTCTTTTTAAACATAGAATTGAAATGTTAGGATGAATGTATATAAAATAAAGGTTTATTTATTGACACTGGTCCTTCTCTATGTTCTCTATAAGATTTTTGTTTGTTTTTTTCTCCTTCCTCTGGCCCTGTCTCGACCTCTGGTTTGCAGTACACAAACTTGCAAACCCCTCACCCTGTTAGCCAGGCCTGACCACTGCAAAGATGAACTCAGAATTCCACAGGGCTGCTTTCAATTTTCTCGGTAGCCAGGCCCAGGTTTTCTGTCACAGCCCAGGGGTTACAGCCTGGATAAACACCCAGCCAGGTGTGCCTGGCATAATGATCATAACATTCCTCCCTGACTTCTTACCTTTCTCACCTCTTCCAAGCACCCAGACAGCCAGAAATACACAAAACAAACAAACCAATCATATCAAAATACAGAAAAAGGGATGGGCCTCCTTGTGCACCCACTTATTTTCCTAGCTTTTTTTTGTGTTTCATGACTGTCCGACCTGTGCAGTTGGCATTTGTGTATAAATCCCCATGGCTGTCATGCACTTCAGTGGCTCATTTGTGAGGATCCGAGAAACATGGAGAATGATCCCACATTCCGATAATAGTAGCAGTAATAATAGATAACACTTGGCCTATACCTGACCCTTTACAGACTTTAACCTAGTTAGCAGGGATGAACTGCAGTGCAGAGTCACACAGATCGTGGCAGTGGCAGCATTCTGTCCCAGGCTGAGCACTCCTGAATCCCTGCTCATAGCCACCACTACCCATCGTCGCTGAGTGCCTTTCCATCCCCAAATGTGCTGAGATATCACAGTAAGCAGCATCTGTTCCTCTTTCTCCCCCTGCCTGCCCTGCCCGTTATTGTGGGGACGAGGTGGAAATGTCTTTCAGACAAAATTGGAAGATTTTTTTTTAATCCTCAAAAAAGAACAGAAAATTACCCACCTAAATGTAGCCCAGCCCCCAAGGAACCTGAAGCTTAGAGAGGGTGAACGACTTGCCAAGTTTTCACCAAAACGATGAAACCAGGACTGTAACCTAATACTCTTGACTTACATCAGACTTATAAATAGTAATGTGATAGGAAGTCAATATTTGGTTGAAATTCTATCTAAGCTTTTATTTGCTTTGAGTGAACACTGGCTAAAAATTATTGATACTGTTTTTTTAACAAGACAGTAGTGATATTGGTGGGTAAATGATTTAGCCACATTTTTGGCAATGGTGGAATAGTATTCAATAGGAAGTTGTCCCGAAATTAAAGGGAAATGAGTGGTTTTGTGCAAAAATGCTATTGGGTCAATGAAGACATATTGTTTATTCTCCTTACTTCACAAAGCCTAGTAGTCTCTATCTTGATGTAGGCAGTGGCACCCTATTCTCCAGAAAGGTGTAGAGCGTGTATGCAATATAGATTATTCAGAGACAGGACAATTTTAGTTTAGTTATTTTTTGCTTCAAATTTATTTGACCTGAAATTTATTCACATTTGAAACTCAATATGAGGATATTTGTTTAGTATGTTTTTCTTGGTCTTATTATTTTTCTCTCCTTCCTGGTTTTTATTTATGTATTTTAATGATATACATTTGTCCAGAGATTTTGGCAGCAAGTACATTTTTAAAAGCAAAAAAAAAAAAAAAAAAAAAAAAGTTGTGCAGTAATTTCCATCTTTCTGAAGAACTTATTCTACAGTAACACCCTCAGAATTCTCATTTTACTGAATACAGAAATAATTTATACACAGCAAAATAATATTTTTACACTGCAAATCTGCTTGTGTTTTCTTTTAAAATACCATTTCTCATCTATATACTGTAGAGATGACAATAATGTAATGATATCTTTAAAATATGGTCTAATTTTCTCGGAGAATACACTTACTTGAAAACCAAAAAAACCTAAGTAGTTTTCCATATGGTGGTAGAATCTTCCATATTTCCTGTCACATGGGTAATGTGTGTGTGTGTGTGTGTGTGTGTGATTTCAATTCAAAATAGTTATTCAGAACCTACCATATAAAAGGTACTTAACCAAATGTATCGTAGATTAAAAAAAATGACTAATGTCAAAAAATATGATCACAGTCTGTCAAGAATTTACCTGGATGGAGAGACATAGTATTAAACTAACATTAAAGAAGGTAGAATTGACTATATCGTAAAGTAGAAGCCAGAGAAAAAGAAAGGAGGAAGTCAAGTGTATTATTTCCATGCACCATAGAAGACTTTTAGAAGAGGGAGCATACAGGATCCTTAAAGGATGAGCTAAGGTTGTGATAATTAAAGGAGTGGCAGGAGGAGACAAAGGATACCAGATGTTTTGTATGCATGTTTACAAAGTTCTTGGGACTTGTAAACATATTTATTATTGATTTCTTCCAAACAATATCACTTTATTGACATTTAGCGTACATCTATTATGTAAATATCCTTTAGAGACTTTTTTGGAGTTATATCAATATGCCATTGTTTTATAATAAACAACCACAGAAATTCAGGGCATAAGCAAGAATCATTCATTTTCCTTAATGCATCTTTGGATTGGCTAGAGTTTGGTTGTTTCAGGATGTGTTCAATTAGGCTTGGTTCTAAAGTATGAATTTGAACTGTTCTGCTCTCGAGGTTTCTTATTCTTTGGAAGCAGTACTTTGTCTTGGGCATTGTCTTCTCATTGTGCATTTTGGAGACTAAGGTACATATGCATCTGTGGGGGCATGATGCTTCTTAAAGCCTAAGTGAGACTTGGCACACAGTCTTCTCAGGTTCCACTGGCCATAGCAAAATCATGGTCGTTACCAGTACCACTGGGACAGAGGAGGGTATAACTCCCATAGAGGTTGAAGTGGGAGAGGGAGTGAATATTTCTATATCCTAATCTACCATAGTCCTCAACTGATACTCTCTTACTATTTCCCAAACAATGTTTTATGTTCCATATAAGCTTGTTTGTTTGTTTTTGGTATTCTCTAGGAACTCAAGAGCCATAAGTATTTTCTAAATAAAACAGGCAGACACGCCTGTTTTATTACTACCACCCATATCCTGGTACACTAATAAATACACACACACAAATGCACATATAAACACACACACACACACACACACACACACACACACACACTTCCATGATATTATTCAAGAATAAGTATATGTTATTTCCATTTCATCACTGAACAGAAAACAACTTAATTGTAATTCATAAGGGTTATAATGTTAATCACTATAGAAAGTAATTAGGTGAATGCCTCCTTTAAGTTTGGTAGGCCCCTACCTCAGTGACATGTATTTCATCTGAAGGACACTTCTCTGGAAATCAGAATGTGCTGACTCGTGCTTTAGAAATTAGAGAAACATTCTTACTGCCATTGGAAAGTAATGTGCCAATTCTCCCAAAGGACAGACCTTCCAAAAATAAGAATCAGGTAGCCAGGGATCTGGCTTTGGCTAAACTAGTGAACAGATTTGTGTTGGAATATATGGTCCATGGTAGGGTGTCCTTTAAATGCATTCTAAGAAGAACCCAGGTTTATGTATAAGGAAATTTTCCTTCCTTCCTTCCTTCCTTCCTTCCTTCCTTCCTTCCTTCCTTCCTTCCTTCCTTCCTTCCTCCCTCCCTCCCTCCCTTCTTTCCTTCCTTCCTCCTTTCCTTTGGACAGATCTTTCAAACCTCCGGAAGTGCATTGCTGATCAGCAGCTTCATGCCCTCTGTAATGGACTACCGATCTTTTTCTCATTCTTGGACCCTCACCACATACCTCAAAGTAACCTAAAACACATTATGCTCCTAGTGTAGTTGTACTATTATCATCTTATTATCACCAGTTCCTTTGCATAGTGGCTTTGCTGAGCAGCTGTTCACAGACAAGCCAATTTCTTTTAAGTATTGCTCTATCAGAAGCTGAAACCAGCCCTACCAGAAGGGTTCTTGGTCATGAATGTTAATGAGCAGACAAGTATCTGTTCTCTGACAGCGGCTTACTAATCCTTTGAGTGCATATGGGTAAATTACAGAAGAAATTTATTCCAGTTAAATTGATCTGCCACTCAATAGAGAAAACTTATTTTCTTATTTTAATGAAAATTTTAAAAATATATAATAGTGGTGTAAATTAGAGATCAGTGGAAACCTTTTTGTCTTCAGACCTGAGAACACAGTAGCTCAGTGTAGACTGGTCAAGGTAATATACGAGAACCCATTATCTCTAGTTTGGTGTGATGTGCAGTGGGAAACAGTGTAGGTAACTCACTCTCTGAGCTTTTGTGTCAAGAGATTCTTCACCTGCCTTCTTGATAAGAAATTGGAATAAAATCTGTGTTTTCCTCCTCTGCTGTGACAATATAAGATTTCTTTTCCAAACAAAAAAAAAAAAACATGGTAAAAGCATAAAAGAACACATTTGCATGTTTTTCTAAGATTCAAAAGAAAATGATTCAGGTGATTCTTTATCTGAAGTGACATTCCCTGTCCTGATGAACTCCCTGACGTGGGCAGATAGAAGGAACAAGGTGGTCAGAAAGATGTCATGGTCGAAGCGGGTTGATAATTCCATGAGGGTTTATTATAATATTCTGATTTTTGTATGGTTTCTAAATTTCTGTAATAAACAGATTATTTATTTTTTACAAAAAAGGTGAATTGATTTGAGCATATACTGGATTGAAGACTTACAGATTGTGAATTCATTCTAGATACAGAACAATGTCAAAGGGGATGGCCACCCTTACGTCTTGTTTATTCAACAATAGCAAATTACACAGAGGACTCCATTTTCAAATTGCAAAGATGAACACAACTTATAAGGCTTTTAACTCAAATCAAGGCTGCTTAGAATCTGTTTCCATCCAAAATTTTATTATTGTTTTGCCAGAAATGACACGTCTAGTATATTAATATGAACAGGCCTGTTAACATGAGGCTTTATCTTTATATCTCCCTGTTAAATGTGATTCAAAATGTTAAACTCTTATTTAGAAGATATATGGACATGAAGACAAGCAGACTATTCAAACACAAACTTTGGCAAGATTCAGGAGAAACTGTAAATGTATATTATAAATGCATTATAAATAACATTTCTGTATCACTCAGGAGTCACCCAGTGACTTTTGGTTCAATAACAAAACTGACATGTTTTCTTGGAGTCTGGCATTTTAGCAAATCCAAAAGAAGAGACGGCTCGCCTAAGCAATTAATTCCACATGCTTCTAAGTACTCCGTCAGACAGGAAGAAAATCCCGAACCCAATGTGGAGGTAGACTCAGTGACCAACTAATAAGCCTGCATGGTTCACAGGACTCAGAGGGATTAAAAAAATAATCATAATAAATGTCATAATTTTCTGTTTATTATGTTTTCAAAAGGTTTGTTATACTATTAAATGAACAAATATTATTCTTGGGATGACTATATATAGTAGTATATGATCTTCACACTGTTTCCTCCCTACCTAGTGGTTTAAATGAATCCAAACAATTTGAAAATGAAAAGCAAACTTTGAAGTAAGATGACAGGAATTTGGGCCTCCCAGTCCTTTCCATATTGGAAGAAATTGTTCTCATTCACATATTTTTTACTTCTGAAAATTCTTTGCATATATTTCCTCTTTTAGAAGAATAGTGCTGTGGTCATTATAGGTTTTAGTTCTTTCAGCCCTCCTATCTCCTCCTCCTCAATGCTTATGTAGTTGACACCTTATCATTTTCACTTATTGAGTGTTCTTTTAATAGTATTCTTTAAAAAAAAAGTATGATCTATTGTGTACAACAGATTTGTTGCTATCTAAGCTCATTAACTATAGGGGTTAGGTCACCTATTTTTTTCATTATCTTCCTATACCTTACTTAATATGGAACATATTTAATAATGTGGCAGTGTTGTCTGACTATGGCACCGACCTGCACAGACCCAACGGCAGAGACCAGAGGATGAATTTCTTAATATTCTATAATAAATATGACAGAAGAAGATAGGAAGCCTTGAATTCTAGTTATCTATTAACTCTTAGGGTTAATAAACCTGGGAGTCATATTTGATTTCAGCAGCATTTATTTCAGTAGATTTAATGGAACAAATTTAAAATTCACAAAAGAGTGATGGTCTTTATTTAGAGTGCAAGTAGAAGCCCTTACGTGACAAAGCAGGATGAGTGGGTTCTCTATATCTCTCTCACACGCGAATGAGGAGTGATTAAGATGCACATGAGTCACCTAGAGAACCAGTTAACACACAGATCCCTGGATTCAAACATGGGAGAATTTGATTCTTTGGTCCGGACAGGACTCCAAAATCTTCATTTTGCTTAAGCATTCAACGTTTCTGAAGCAGGTGGTTATCTGGGTTGCCCTTTAGGATATACTTTGAGTACCACTGGTTAAATGGAGCTAAGGGACCAGTTATTATCAGGACACAGAACTGAGGCACAGAAAGATGACAGAGACTTTTAAATCTTTGCTTTATCATGCTAAGGTCAATTGATGGTCTGCCAATTAAAGTTCCCTACTGTGTAAGGTGGAATTCAAGCACCTATTGACCATCAAACAATGCTTTTTATAAATTACACAAGTCTTTTTTCCTTCTGATTTTGACAGTAAATTACACTGAAGATCCATAACTCATTTGATTGTTTGCAAATCAAAATGACGTTTTATTTGAATTTTTTATATTTGTGAACCATACAAAAAAATTTTATATTTGTGAACCACAAAATTTTTCTTCTTCTTTTATTTTCTAGTTTATTGGATCTAACAGGCATTTATTTTTCACAATCTAGAAAATACATTTTTAATTTCTCCTTGCTTTTTGCCTTTTTTTTTTTTTTTTTTTGGCTTGGGTGACATTTTTGAAGCCAACTAACATTTTTTAATTGCATTTTTCTTAATACAAAGTAACATATGCTTTTTGAAGAAAACTTGAATAGTTTAACTTTAAAGTGTGAAAGCATTTAAAGTTACTTTAAATTTATGCATTAGGGAACTAAAAACTTGATCTCTGAGGACAGTGAGGTAAAAATAACAATAATCAATATACACTTTCTCATGTAAGTTTATTTAAATAACTTCTAAAAATAAAACAAGTTTTAACTCTTAATTCCTATTCCAATAGTTTATAAATGTAAAATGAAAAATGGAACAATGTCCATTCAAGGAGGGGAGGATTTTCTATTTTCTGTGGATACCATCTCCTCCATGCTTCATAACATTTTGACAATACAAACTTGGGAAACTTTTACCGTAATTGTGCTGACGATCTTCATTTAGAATGCAAGAAAAGCCCTTCAGAATTACAGCAACACAGTTCTGAAGATTTCCATGATGTAATAAATTATGATTTATATTAAAGAATAGGTCAAGAAAGTACTCAAAATGAATCCTCCTGTGAAATAATGATTTAAGGAGAATAGATATTTAGGGAAAAATACTACACACACAAAAATAATGTCTTTTTTGAATAGGAGTAAAGGTCTACTGACTTAGTCCAGTTATCATTAGCTCAAGACTTATTCTCCTCGCTCTCTTCCCAGTACCCCAAAATGTTTTACTAAGGAAAGTAGTTTCTAAGGATATTGTCAGTCCTGATATGTTCCAAGTCCTCCCACAAATAGAAGATTAGTAATTGGGCACAGGCTTGTGTCAGTGTCAAGGTTTAGCTTGTTTCTAGTGCACAGAGCTCTGGATTATATTCTGAAACTGAAAAAGTTGGAAGCCAATGTTAATGAATATTATTGTGATACATTTTTACATTGCTTAAAACAGTCCCGAAATATATAGGTGCACTTTTTCTTAATGTTTAAGATTATTCATTTTTTTGTATTTCTAAATCAGGAGGGTATTTTTTTTCCAGTTAGATTCTAGGTGCCTATGGCAGTTTCTACGTTCTTTTCTTCATTCACTCACTCATTCCCCATTGTTGAGGGAGGGTCTACTTTGTTCCTGACATTGTGTCAATTTCTATTAAAAAAGGGGTGGGGGGAGAAAAGCCGTGTAAACAGCAGAGGCCTTACGGTCAGCAGACTAGGTTTCAAATATAGGATTTTCATTTTATTAAAGTGACACAGGACGTTTCTTGAACTCTTTGGTGTCTATATTTTCTCTTTTCAAAATGAATGTATAATTTCAGTTTTGAACATATACACAAAGAGCTTAGCAAGAGTCTGGCAAAAAGTGAGTATTTCATGTATTTTGGTTCTACCCTGCTCTTCATGCTTGTAATTATCCTCCTCGTGCTTACGTTCTTGTCCAGAAGCGCTGACTGTCCCACCAAGCCTTTTAAGGAAAAGCATAAATAACTTCAATATGAATTGGTGCCATGACTGAAAATAAAGATAAAATACTAGTAGAGAATGAAAGCTTTTCATGATGAGAGGACCACAAATGGCTTTGTGAAAAGACAGAATAAAAACTGTCTTGAAAATTAGGAAGGATTTGGACATTAGTTAGGGACGATGTGGACATGTGAGGGAAAGAATGGAGTTGGGGAATCGAGAGGGATACAGGGACAATTCTGTTTGTGGGACATGGGATGCTTGAATAAAAGACAAGTGTATCCATCATTAAGGTCCTTGAGTATGTTTAAAAAGTAGAAAAATCAGTCTCTCAAAATCAATGGGTGTTCCTGTTTATTTTCATTTAACTAACTGAACTGACTGTTGATTCCTAAGTTGCGTAGACAAAAGTTAACATCCCTGTTGAACAACAATTAACAAAGTTTATGTGTGGGAACTTTTCCCTTTGATTGCTGACAGGAGGAATGTGGATTAGAGAACAAAATGCATTCAGTTGATTCCTTATTTCCTTTAGTGTGTGTGTCTGTATAGTAATATTTATAAATAAACAACAAACTTCCAGGCATCTGTGACTGTGATTCATGTAGAGTCTATGTGCGAAAAATCTTTACATTAAGGAATGCAACAATGTTCCTACTTTTTTGCACATGCAACCAAGTTTCAACAGTGATTTGTAGGGAATAGTAGGTTTAGGTATAGACTTTTGTTATGCTATTCTATTTGTTAGGTTCCTCCCTACAGTAAATATGTATTATTGTTATAGTCCCAAAAATTGTTAAATAGTTCATCCAATTATAAAAATGAGCAATGAGTTGATACCTCTGAAAAAGGCCCTGCCACATACCCATACCTCAACTTATGAAATTAGCTGTCTTACTAAAATCTTCTCGTGATGGTGTCACATTTTAATTTTGAACGCAAATTTGTATTTGATATTCTATTTGATATCAACAACAGTGGTGGATACATAACTGATGATAATGGTTCACTTCATGCAATTAATTTTCTCAGTAACTATTTAGTACACAACTGACTCAGTATATAGATCATTGGGGATGGATGAATGCAAACATCTTTCTACACTCAAAATCTTCCAGTCGTTGAAAATCCCAGAGCTTTTGGAGCTCTGAAAAAGTCTCTGTTATGTAAAGATATGCTTATTTACTTATCTTACCTTTATTTACACAGTGTTTATTAAGTAGCTATTGATTTTTCATCGTTGCTTTTTAGCAACCTTAAATCCTCATTTAAACTATGTAATCCGTAAGGGCAGCTAACATTGCATTGCTTCAAGTTATTAGATATGGAGTGATACACATGGCATAGTGTACTCTTGGCTTGCTGCCATTGATGAATGAAAGATGCAATGCTGGAGGGTTCATGGTATTTCTTTATCCTCAGGTTCACTAACTGTGGTTAATATTGAACCCAGTCTATTTGTGCCAAGTTCTTCAGGAGGCCAAGACATTAAGATTCCTTAGATTAAACATCACCTAGGCATTGCCTGAACACCTAAAAGAATTTCTTGCCAATGAGTAATGCTGTTCCTTCACTACACAGTCTACACAGAAAATGCCAGAATTCAATTTAGGGAGTGCAGTAATCTAAATTTTTAAATTATGGGCCCTTTATTGGATAAATCCAGTTCTGCTCTGTTCTATTTCATCAGCTGTAGGCAAAATTGAGGAATAGATTTTTTTCTTTTTTTACAAAAATCAACAATATGTTTTTCTTCCTTGTGAGAATTTTGCTTAATAACATAACAATACGATTTTGTGGGAGTTTAATAAAAGCTACCTTGATAACAAAGCAGAAAGGTCAGTTGTTTGTCTTCTTGCTGATGGAAAACTCTAAGTGTGGCTTCGTTCTCCACTCTCATCATCCATTAGCTTCATTTTAAAACCTCTTTTTTATATATTTGAAGAGCAATCAAGAAATATATCATTGTTGTCAAATATCTTAAATTTACATGCACAGTTTCCTTAAAATAAGTAATACAATCAAAGATATAAAGCATTGATAAACTTTAGAAAGGATAATTAACTTTAGAAATGATGACTAATTACATTTTTACATCACAAACATTTTCTTGTCATCTAAACAAACATCAGCACATGGAATAATCAGTATTGCTTGATAGCCAGCATTTCAACTTAAATGAAAAAGACCTACCTTTTTCCTAGGTGATAAGGTACTATTACAGATGCTCCTTGACTGACAATGAGGTTATGTCCTGATACACCCATCATAAGTTGAAAATATCCTAGATGAAAAATGCATTTACTATACATAACCTGTCGAACATCATAGCTTAGCTTAGCCTACCTTAAATGTGATCAGAACACTTGAATTGGCCTACTGTTGGGCAAAATCATCTAACACAATGGATACATTGTTGTTTACGTGCCTGACTGGGAGATGTAGCTCATGACTGCTGCCCAGCATCACAAGAGAGTATCATACCCCTTATCGCTAACCCAGGAAAAGATCACTATTCAAAGTATGGTTTCTAATGGATGTGTGTTGCTTTCACACGATTGTAAAATTGAAAAATTATAAGTTGAACCATAGTCATTTGAGGGGCATTTGTAATTTCTTTCACTGGCATAAAAGGATCTGAGGAAGTAAAGCATATTTTTAAAAGTATTAAGGATAAAGAGAAAGATACAACTTGAAAAATACTTTAACATGTGACTAATCCACATTTATCAATAATTGTACATTACATCATTTTGAGTAATCATTGTTATTTATTTTTAAAAGAACTACAGTTTTTATGTTGCAATATTGTTTTCTTTCCCACTTTTCCCTGGAAACAAAAGTAAACAACATCTTAAGTTACACTTTTTATTTCACATTAGCTAATTGAGCTGGTATTGAGAGACAGTGCCAAATGTACAAGAGCTGAAAGGTTTTATTTTCAAGTATTTGTTTGCAAAACAAGCCCAGGCTAATGGAGGATTACTTGTAGACAGCTAAGCCATGCTGGGTGCTCGTTAGATAATTTAGAAAGACTCTCTGGTTTGCCCCCCAATTGTAGGTAGTTGTGTGTGTTTCAATTAAAATCTCCATTTACTTCCAGCTGTCAATGTTAGCATCCATTCCACCAATAGAGATCAAAGGTCACAGCCTCCAGCATGAACAGACATTAAAAAAAGTATATATGTCATTTGCCTTTCTTGTGTAGGTACCTTTGAGCTATCCATAGCAGGCTTGGGGAGAAGATTATGAAGGGTCAAATCGCATGGGGACTTTCACCTTATTTACTGATGTAGCTTTGGTAGCTGTTGGTCCAGATGCTGCAACTGCTGTTGCTTTGTGAATTGGGATCCTGCAGCAGCTGTTGTTCTTCTCTAGGGCGTGTTTCTGAAATTCCAAATTTAATAGTCTGAGACCCTAGTCATTGAAGGCTATGCTGAAAGTTAATTTGCTGAATCCAAGTTTATTTTCCTACCTAAACCACAGTTTGTGAGACAGCCTTTCCCCTGTGATGCACAATAAAATGAGGAAAGAACTTATTTACTGTCCTTACCAGACTGGAGAGGAAGAGAATGTAGTGGGTACAGAGTGGGAAAAGGCTTTGAAGCCTAGTGATTTGGCTATATATTCATGCTGTCAGACCTTCAAATTTAGTCAGGCCCTGCTGCTTTCTATTTCCATAGCTTTGGTCAACTTAATAGAACTTTAGTTTCTCAATCTCAAATGGTTAGCATAGTAAATTCTACCTTATAGAGTGTTCAAATGAGATAGTGTACGTAGAGTACTTACTACAATGCTTGGCGTCACTATTACTATTTCACCACATCAGCCAACTCACTTTTATGAGGTTTTTCTGATAACTAAAAAAGTGCTTCGTTTCCTTGCTTCACTTCTGAGCAAAGAATTTTCTTGCCCAATGAACACTAAAATTCCCGTATATTTAAATAATTATAGCTAATGTTTATTAAGTACTACTTGGAACCAGGCACCATTTTAAGCACTTTTCATGTCTTCTCCTATTTAGTCTTCAGAACAATCTTATGAGGTAGGTTATTATTATTATATTATCATTATCATTCTTATTATTCCTATTTTATATTTGAGGAAGTTCTTGCTTAGAGACTTAAACAATTTACCTGAGTTCACATAATTAGTAAGAAAGAGAGCTCAGATATAATCCTCTGTATGAGGGTGCCAAAAAAATGTATATACATTTTAAGAAAGGAAAACTGTATTAAAATTGTAATACTCAGTATATACCAATAACAAAAGATGAATACAAGTCACATTTGACTTCTGCAACTACAAGAGGTGCTCAAAGTGGTTACCATCAGCCTCCAGACACTTTTGATTACGGCAAACTACTGCTTGAGCAACGACCAAAAGTCCACTTGTATGCATTTTTTTGCTCTCACCCCCCCACCCTCTCTCTCTCTCTCTCTATACATATATAGTATATATATGTATATATATAGAGAGAGGGGGGGGGTGAGGGCAAAAAAAAATCTGATTGTCTCTAGTGTATATATATATATATATATATATATATATATATATACTATATATGTAAATATATATATACATATATACTCTATATATGTATATATATAATACAATATATATTATATATATTCAAAATAATCTATTTATTTGAATATATGTATACACACACACACACACACACACACATATATATATATTTGATTCAAAAATATTTTTAAGAACAATGTAGCTGTGCTAAATAAAATCATTAATTTCAGACTTAGTCCTTAGCACAATGTTAGAGGCAAACTGTGAACCTTTTTTACTACACCTCACTTTCAATTTAAAAGTAACCACATTCATGTTAAAATCAATGATAAAATACTTTTAAGTTCAAGAAAACATATTTTTTTTCTCTTCTGAAGAACACTTTTTACATTCTAAGAAGTGAATGACTTTGACATCTAGACATTGTACTGTTTCTTTTTAAATATGCTTTATCATATGAATTAATTCCAGGGGAAAAAAAAAACAATTTAATGATTAAAGATTTTGCATAAACAAATGTGGTATTAAGTAGGAGCTATATATTGGGAATTACTCATTCCCACACCCCTTATAAATACCTTGAGTCTATTTCTTAACTCTGTACTGTTGCTTTCACTATTTTAAAATTTCCTACCTTTTCCTGTGCTATTTCAAATGTAAACTTCAAGATGTTCAGGACCTGAGACATAAGCGAGTCAAGAAAGACAAAATTTACATCAGGATGTAGCATTTTTGTTAGTTTATTTTCCTTTTCCAATCCAACTTTGTCAAAATGCTGATTTCACTGTCATTCTCCTGCTTGTCTCTTTCCTTATATTCAGGTGGTTTTTGTTTTGTTTTGTTTTTTATCATCCACAATTCCCCCTACCTCATAGATCACGTGAATGACTCTGAGACCATTATCTTCTCTTGATCGGCGTTCCCTTGATTTCTGTGTTGCTCCTTCCTTCTTTCTGTTGCAACACTCAGTGTAATATACTGCAGACTTCATTTATAAACATCCTCCACTCTGGAAGGTGTCAGTTCCTTGGCAGTTTTGGAAATGAAAAGTGTGTAGGGCAAACTCTGAAAGGAATTATAATGGGTACTGGTTCATTGCTTACATAGCAGCATTTTAATAAGAAGCTTCCTCAGGGACAAAGGAATATATATCCTTTGAATTAAATTTAAACTTCTCATTTAACTTTTTGACTTTTCCAATAATTTAGATTACCATGATCTTTTCTTCCTTAGGAAGTATCTGTTTTCATGATTTTTGAGGACATCACTACTCCAATGGGCTTTGAAAACTATATTGATATTTCTTTTTATCTGGGTCTCCGAGGATCTTTATAAGTATAGACTCATTAAATGCACATCTGGTCAGTGTAGTTGCTTCAATAATTTAAGCAAGAAGAGAAAAAGGCAGTGAGAGTGAGTTACCTTCTAAAGACAGATGGCCTCATGGCTGACCTAGGTTCAGAGCTGACAGTATGCAGACCTCCTACCAGACATAAGGCTGTGCCATTTGCATTTAAGGTACCAGAGAGGAAGAGGCAGAGTTGTGCTGTAAAACTTATAGTTCTCCTCCTAATAGCTTAATCGTGTTGTCAGTCCATTATAACTGCAAAAGCAGCTACTGCCTGAATGTTATTCAACAGCTTATGTGAGATCTTTTTCTTTCAAAGTTCAGTCCTCAAACTGTGTTAATTAAACATGTTATACATTGTTAATATGCTTTATAGAAACTCAGTGATTTTTTTATGATAAAGGTGAATGTGTTTTGTCTCTACTAAAAGTGATAATGCTCAACAGGTGCATTTCTAGGAGGTATTTATTAACTCATCACATTTATGGATCCTCCCATCTTTTTTATCAAAGATGCATATTTATGATGAATTAGCTAACAAAATGAATAACCTAGTTATTACATTGAAGATTGTTTTGTTAACAGATACTACAATAATAGCATACATGCTATAATAGAAAAATAAGCAGTATTCTAGAAGCAAGGAAAATGGAGTGACTACCTTCATTGGTTGAATGAAAGGGGTGCTTGGCAGAGCTGATGGGCTCTATTAAATTTTAGTATATGGATAGGAATTTGCTAGATGAAGCGAGAGTTAATGGACAATTCTAAGTAGAGAAAAGGGGAGAAAATATGCAATGTTTCTAAACATATTTGACCCCATGACTTTTTGTGAAAAATCAAATAATCTAATTAGCCGTTTGTTCTATTGGAAAATAAAGTGGAAAATACTGGACTATATGTGTTCTGAGATTTCTTCTGGCTCTAAAAAATTCATAATTCTACATAATTACGTTATAACATAAACACTGGACTCAGTTTTCACCTGAAAATGGCTAATGCAATTCTCTTTCACCAAGAACATATGCAGGAACGTTTTAGCCTCTATCACTTCATTACTTCAAGGGAAGACTATGTGATCTAAAGATTGCTGTTATATTTTTCTTTAATATTTATTTAACATTTCTTTAATAATATATGTGTCGTATACCCTGAATGGAAAATTCTTGAGGAGATGCTGCATACAAAGGCATGCCTTTGCTACACTTTTTCTACACTAGAGATTTATATTCCAGCCAATTTCTTCTGAGATGAACTTGAAATACCAGTTAAATCCTACCCTATTTGTTGTCAGAAGAAAACTCATCATAGGTTGGCCAGCAGGTATTTTATTTTAGAAGCAGAGGAATTAGGCTATTTAAACAAAATTGAAGTCATTCTACAAAAATTGGTGACCAGCTTGCTTAGAGGCTCACCTTGGTCAGATGCTCTATGGAAGACTCACTGCTATGTCAGCAGCCAACACAGAAAAGACCTTCAGACAACAGGCAGAGCTCAGAGGGTTACCCCACAGAGAGCTAAGAATAGCCAGTTGATGCTAGTGCTACTTATATCTGGTATGTTTCAGGTCTTCAACATTAGAACAGACATAGGAAGCTTTCTGTGAGTGAAAGTGACTGAAATGAGAAGATAGGGCCATTTGAAGCTGTTTTGCAGGATCCATCTTTTAAACTCTGAAAGGATTTAAAGCTTCCCTCCAAACATGTAGTAGTTGCCTCCCCTTACTATCTAATAGGCTGCCCATATTTTCATTCCACTTCGTTCTCATTGGGCCTTTTTGTAACTATTTAATTAATATGAATCTAATTAACTAGAGAAAGATACTCTTTTTCTTTATAGGTATTGAGTTTGGGCATGAGCTTGACCGAACAAAAACTTTTGTACCAGATAGTAATTATAGTTGAAATAGTGAACAAATCTTTCTTGGAGATGTTGAATTCAGGAGCGGTGTATAGTGGGGTAGAAGAGAAGGAAAGGGCAGGACCCCAGAATCCATGACACTTTATGGTGTGTACAAATGCCATGAGGTGTAAAGTATGCGGGGTCAGGTGGGATTTGAAAGAAAACGTTTACTGGGAAGAGAGACCATGGAAGTTGAAGCAGTGAGTAAAATAGAAAAGCTTAAGAGTTGCGAGCTAAGCTCTTAACTGAGATGAAAATTTAGCTGTGTGTGAGACCATGGACAGCCTTTCAATAAATCTCCACAACTTAATGTTTCCTTCTTGCATTCTGAAGAAGCTCATCATTCATGTTTAATAACTTACTATGGTTCTTGAAAACATTGATTACATTGTTATTTCTAAAAACTAACACTTCTCTCCATCACTAACTGATTACTAAGTCCTTTGGAATGGAATCGGCTTGCTACTATGTTTCCATGCTTTTTTTTTTTTTTTTTTTTTTAATTTGTATTTCTGGAATTTTTTGAGTAAGAACCATTAAGGTACTGTCTGTTCATCTCAGACTAGTATTGGGAGGTAACTGGCAGATTTAAGACTTGGCAGGATAAGGAAAGGAACTCATGCTATGTATTTCCATACCTGTCCCTACCTCTAATCCTGATGTGCATTTACAGAGTACACTTTAACATCTGGGGAGGAGAGACCCAGGTAAGACTCTTCCCTAAGATACCAAAGTTTGTTTTGTTTTAAATATTTTTTATATCTTTATTTACACATAATGGATTTGGAACCTATCAAAATTATAGATGTGAACATTATATAATGAGTATTGCTAAAAATACGTAAGATTATAATTAAATGCGGGATCATTAATGAAATCGGACACTAATAAACAATAGCAAAGAGTGTTAATGCAATATAGTAGAAAGAGCATCAGTTGTGATTCATATATCATTTTCCTCTTACTATTATTTGTCATATCACTCCAAGAAGTCATTCAACTTCTCTGAGCCTCAATTTCTATATTTGTCATATTAGGATAATGATAATACAAATAAATTAATTGTTGTCTATGACATTAAAAAACGTTTTCTTAACCTCTCCCATTCTTGGAGAGAGTATTACAATGTCATGAGATTGAGTTTAAAGGGAAAAAAGACATAAGTCCTCATTCTCTAGTCTCTGCTACTGAAAACATGGAGAGCAAAGTTGACAATGACCAGGAACTACTGAACACAATGTCACCCATAGTTGTAGATCATTATACTAGGATTGTGGATTGTGCTTACCTGGTATCACTAAGTCATAAATTAGTGCAACTATAAAAGGTGAACATTCAATGCTTTACTAACTGTGGTATAAAGTTTAACTCACTGATAACAAGAAGAAAGTAAGAAAATCTGTTAGTTATGTACTGTAATCTTTGCATATTTTTTGAGCATGACCACATGCCTAATTTCAAGAAAATATAGTGCAGTAAAGATTCAAGTTAATTATAAGAAAAATCTCATTCAGATTTTAAATGAAAAGAGGTATTTTTTTCCTAAGTCCTAATGTTTGAATTAGCTTTAAAACATAAAGCACCTGTGTATTCTTTGGACATGAGAAGAATGTCAAGTGGTATTAATTGAATTACTTATTGCATATTGTTAATCTCTTGGCTGTCTCTAGAAGATTTATTTCCTTAAACATACCATGTTATTTAATGTCACTGAATATGTTGGTGCTGTTTAAATGTCAAATAACTGACAACGTTCTAGGGGAAGGTAGCTTTTCATGCATATTTAAACTTCTAGTGCATTTTCAACTCATTAAAAAGGAAAATCTAGCTATTAAGCCATATCATCTTAGACTCGCTTACATTTGAAAGGACTGTCCAGTAAAATAAAAGATATACACATCTATTTTTAAAGTGCAATTCTATATTAATTAAATACCTGATTAAAGTTGAATATATATAAGTGAATGCTGTATTCCTGTTTGTAGAATGAGGGTTGCATTTTAAATACCCACACTGTCATTACATTATTATCATCAGTAATATTACATCATTATCATCAGTAACAACTTAGTGAGTGCCTACTACACAGTAAGTCAATCTGCTGCTCGTTGTCAACACCAAATGGGAAAACTCCAGTGTTACAGCAGAGATGTTTCCGTACCATGCAAAGTTACTCTGTTGATTTACAAAATGCAATTGTAATGGCTATGCCATTTGGTATGATATAAATAGTCATAATATAATCTGGAAATGTAAAGGTTTATGAGAGAGAGAGAAAGAATAGGGGCATTGTAGTCGGGAACTAACGCTTCTCTGCGTTGCTCTGTGGAGTAGGTGAAGTAGAAACAGAATGGAATGTGTGGGTATTAACAGCAAGTAAGGTTTCTACACACAACAAGGAAGATTTTCACAGTTAGAGTTGCCTCTTGTAATTGTGAATTTGCCAACAGTGGACATAATTACAAAGAAGCTCCTTTTTTTTTTTTTTTCTTTTTTTCCTTTCTTTCAGATATATTGTAGAGCAGTAGTTTTAAAATTATTTGCAAAAGGGATCAATTCTTTCAAATGGAATGTTGCACAAAAACCCAGTATATAAAAAAGAAACAATTAGCCATAAATATAAATTTATTTTATAATTAAATTCATGGTACTTATTTATTCATAAGTCATTTGTTGTCTTAATGAGTGTCCTGATTGTCTCCAGTATGTTAAAATTTGGGATTTAACATTTTCCAGTGTGTATAGAGTTTGTTTCATTGCAGTTTTTTTTTTTTTAATTGTGAAATATGAATCAAGCATTTGAGTCACCTATGAAGCCCTGAAATGTAGTTTTAACTATGAGAACTGGAGAGAAAATTTTCGTGCTGTATTGAGTGGGAGATTGAACAGGGAGTCATGATTTGCCTCTGTTGTCTGTTGGAGGAGTGGCTATTGACAGGGAAAGAGGCCCTGGAGGTCTTTCTGGGGGGATTAAGAGTTTCTATATATAGGTGAGATTATCTGTCTATTTAGTTGTGTTTATGGTTGAGTTTATAGTATCAGATACTTAGGATTTACAAATCTTACTTTATGTAAATTTTAATGCATTAAATTTGTAAAAAACAAAAAACAAAACCCTATCTCTTTCAGAGAAAATAATGATATGATTTTATGATCACTGCTCTGTCCAATAATAAAAATAGCTGATCTAGAGTTTAGCTCGTCACTGCCACCCTCCTCCAAATTCCTCCTCATAACTCAGATCTCTCCACCTCTAAAACTCATTTTCTCTCTCTCCTTTTCTCTTTCTCTCTCTCTATTCTTGTTGCTGCCCCAATTTGAAAGCTCTAATTCTACTGATTAGCTATCCATATATGAGAATGAAATTTAGAATGTTTTGATTTCTGGTAAATTTGCATGGAGGGAAATCTTGTTTTCATTATCTGAGTTGAAATTGGTTCACTTAAGATTTTAATATACCAGAAAATCAATATTAATAACTCGTTTTATAAAATTTTATACCTATTACAACTTTATAACTTCCAGAAATCCATTGACTTTCCAATGAATGTTTCAAGATGTGATAGTGTAGTTGGTTTCAGAATCTGCATTGAGAAAATAAGCAGATGGGGCAGCATTTAAGTATTTTGAATTAATAAAATGACAAATGTATTGTTTAAAATCAAAGGAAGTGTTGGAAGTTTTAACTTATTGATCAACTCATTTTTTTGTTTTTTGTTTTTTTGTTTTTTAATTTAAGCTCATCAGGTGGCATAAAATGTAAGGATTACATGATAATCTTTCATCAATAGTTCTTTACTACTGTAGATAAGGAAGGGAACAAAGGATTTAGGTGATGAGATAATTTCTCATAAGCCAACTGGCAGATGACCCATTTTATTCAGAAATAGAACTACAGAAAATTGTTGATTTACGGGTCTCACCTGTGTCTACATTTCAAAATAAAAGATATATATATATATATATATATATATATATATATATATATATATGTATATATATATATATATATACATACATACATATATATATATATATATATATACACACACACACACATGCACGTGTGTATATGTGTGTATATGTATGCATATATTTTGCCTGATCTAGTTTTACCTTCATTAAGGTAAAACTGAAAAGTTGGCATTATCACTGTCATTTTGAAATTGGTATAATTGAGACTTCAAGCTAGATCTGGGCCAAGAATCTCAATCAGCATCGACTACTAGGATTTCGTTCACTGGTTTGCAGCTGCTCAGATATTTGATGTTCATCATAAATGTGGTCCAAGTTCAAATAAAAGAGGCTGAAGAGATACATGTTGACTTTCAAGAAGCCCCTTAAGGGATTTTATGTGTACTCTCAAGGGATTTGGGTGAGGAATTGATGACTCTTATGCATTTGTAGAGCTTTTTCTTTTTTCTTTTTGGAGGGTTGCTTAACTCATGCTTCTGAACCATCATGGATGTGCTCTTTCACATGGGAAATCTTACAGACTCCAGGAGGAAAAAGAAAACAAATGAAAACTTGGGAATGATGTTTACTAGTGCGTCACAAAATGGGGTTCCAGGGACATCTGCATTAGCATCACTAGGTAACCCAGAGCTGGGTCCCACTCCCCAGACCAAGTCAATCAGATACTCTAGAGGTAAGACCCAGCCATGAGTATTTTTTTTTTCGTTTGTTTATTTTTTTAGATTTTTATTGGGGAAGGGGATCAGGACTTTATTGGGGAACAGTGTGTACTTCCAGGTCTTTTTTCCAAGTCAAGCTGTTGTCCTTTCAATCTTAGTTGTGGAGGGTGCTGTTCAGCTTCAAGTTGTTCTTTCAGTCTTAGTTGTGGAGGGCACAGCTCAGCTCCAGGTCCAGTTGCCGTTGCTAATTGCAGGGGGTGCAGCCCACCATCCTTTGCGGGAGTCGAACCCGCAACCTTATGGTTGAGAGCCCGCACGCTTCAACCAACTGAGCCATCTGGGAGGCAGCTCAGCTCAAGGTACCGTGTTCAAGCTTAGTTGCAGGGGGCAGAGCCCACCATCCCTTGTAGGACTCGAGGAATTGAACTGACAACCTTGTGGTTGAGAGCCCACTGGCCCATGTGGGAATTGAATCAGCAGTTTTCGGAGTTAGGAGCATGGAGCTCTAACTGCCTGAGCCACCGGGCCGGCTCCCCCATGAGTGTTTTAACAAGCCCTTCTGATGAGTTTGGCACAGGTGACAGTTTGGGAATCACTGCTTTATGGTCTTAGACTTCAAAGAATATTTAGAAATTAGTGTTACTTCACAGAGAAATAAAAAGTGTAGAAAAATATAAATTCTAAGAAATATTAAACATAATTGGTCTGTGAAGATTAGTTGAATAGACCGTCTTTTGTATTTGGTTTTTCAGAAGGAAACTTTAGATCTCAGCAAAAGCTTTGTTAAACGCAAACTTTTCATTTTCAGAAAAATTTTGCTCTATAGTGAACTATGAGACCTCAAAAAAGTTTTTTGCCCTTCCTTTTATGTTAAAGTCCTTATATCTCATGATTATAGAAGGGAAAATAAACTGTGCTTAGAACCTCATACTAATAGAAAGCTCACAATGTTAAAGAGAGCAGATCTGTTAGGACGAAGTTGTCCTGGGCCTATCAGGTCAAAGTCAGATTTGCCTGAAGTGGTGGAGGAGACAGGAGAAAGGTTAGGGTATTCCAACTCATAATGCAAAAACTATTCAATAAAATCAATAGATTTTTCTTGAGTGTACATTGTATGTGATTCACTTTTCTCAGCACTTCAGACATTTGTCAGTGGAAGAAAAAATAGACGAAGATTACTGCTGTACTAGGTTATATTACATTCAGGGAAACAGATGATAGGGTATGCAATAAAATTATAAGTAAGTAAATTATAAAATATATTAGAAATTGATAGTATTATTGAAGTTTGTTTTTTTTTTTTTTTTAAAGAAACTGTTAAAGAAGACAGGATATTGCAGTTGTAATAGAGATGTTATGGATAATGTGTCAGTCACATGAGATAGGCCCACCTTCAATAACATTAAATTATTTAGCAACAACTGTATTTATGGAGGGTATGGTGGGTCTCCACTTACCAGGACTCCCCAAACATGAAGAAATTTATCATCTCAAAAACTGTAAAGAGAAAATCCAAGTTTAAATTTTTTTTTAATGTGAATAGATTAGTTACAAAGCAGGAATTAAAAAAAACAACCAAACTAGCAATAACAACAAAAATTAAACAAATACCCAAGATAGCTTTTAAATGAATGAAATGGGAAAATAAAGGGTTGGGGACTGGCTTAAATTGAGCAGCCTGGACCTAATTCATCAATACAGTTTAGAGAGAGAGTCTTTCTTTACGTAATTTATGCCTCCTGCTGCAAAATGTGGCTGTGTTTTAATAGGAACTTCCCAACACACCTGTCTACACCAATGGATGCTGAACAGTAATGTTCAAAAAGTATTTTGTTCTTTGCTATTTCCTTCTTTCTCTGTTCATTCTTTTCTACTGCTAACTGTGGGAATTAAACTTTATCTGTTGACGCCTGATCTATGGTTTTTCAGGTGGTACATGTTCTTATCTAGCAGGATTGACTTTAGGGATTAGAAGCACCATGATATGTCTTTGTAGGAAATGGGTAGTAACACACTGATTGCCAAGAATATTGTTTGCTTGTTTGTTTTTTTGATTGTTGAAATATTTTTAACAGTACATGTTCAAGTATCATATGAACTTTTGTGTGGACATTGCCTTTTTTTTTCTTTTTAAAGGGATTTATTGAGGTATAATTTTTATACTATTTAGGTTGTGTTGTGCTCTTCCCCAAAAAAATATGTTGAAGTCATAACCCCCGAGTACCCCAGAATGTGACCTTAATTGATAATGGGTTTGTTGCAGATGTAATTAGTTAATTTGAAGGCATAGTAGAGTAAGGTCTCTTAATGTAATATGATTGATAACCGTTTAAGAAAACATAAAGATGGACCTGGAAAATGTGGTCATGTGACAATGAAGGCAGACATTGGAGTGACACATCTATAAGCAAGGAACGCCAAGGAATGCAGGTAAACACCAGGAGCTAAAAGAGACATGGAAGAATGATCCCTATAGATTTCAGAGGGAATGTGGCCCTGCTGTCATCTTGATTTCAGATATCTAGCCTCCAAAACAGAGATTGCAAATTTCTGTATGTTTAAGGCACCCAGTTTGTTGCACTTTGTTACAGCAATCCCAGGAAACTAATTCATGTACTATAAAATTTCATGATTTTATGTACATAATTCAATGATTCTGAGTCATTTATGGAGTTGTGCATCCATCACCACAATCCAGTTGTACAACACTTGCATTACCCCAGAAAGATCCCTCATGTTGGTTTGCAGTCAATTCCTGTTCCTCTCTACCTCTAGCCTCAGCCAACTACAAATCCACTTTCTGTCTCCATAGATTTGAGTTTCCTGAACATTTCCTATAAATGGAATCATAAACCATATAGGTTTTGCATCTGGTTTATTTAAAATAGCATAATATTTTGTGGGTTCATCCATGTGGTATAGTTTTATCTTTAGTATCAAATTAGTTTTCCCCAAAGGCAATCTATATTTAATTGCAAACCCTGGAAGGACTTAGTATACATTTTGGCCAAAAAGGAAGTATTGGAAAAAAACGTGAATTGTCTGTGATGACAGGACTTACAAGTAAAACTCTATTTGGTGGGGTATCCAAGAAGACATTATCCCATGCCTTTAGTTAATTCAGTGGTTTTCAAACTTGCCTATATATCAGAATCACTTTGAGGATTGGTTAAAATACAGACTGTTGGGCCTCACTCTTAGAGTTTCTAATTCAGTTGCCCTGTACTGGAAATTTGCATTCCTAACATATTCCCAGATAATGCTGTTGGTCCATGGAACATCCTTTGAGAATGTCTGCTTTAACCAAATATCACATTTAGTAGTGGTAAGGCTCTTTTATTTTTTATCCCCATCAATTTCTGCCTTCTTCTCAGTGTCTTAATAATAAGTAGAAGAGATTACTGCTTCTTACCTTAGAGTGGCGTCTAGTCCACGTACATGTTTGAAAGCTGCATTTAAGTTTTGATAACTATCATCCATGGCGTCTGTGAAATAGTGCATCTCACAGAAGAGTGCATGAGAGCTATTGTTGGTTTGCAGGATAAATTTTAAAAATCAGTCGGCTTAATGTCATCTCTATGCTGCATATCTTCTTGAGCTCAAAGTTACTTGCCCTATTTTAAGGAAGTCCCAGAGCCATAAAACTGCTGAGAATTGTTAGCTTTTTATTTTTTTTTTAACCAACAAGCTAGATTGATACCCAATTGATTAAATGCACACATATTGGTCAAAGTCTTCCTGGAATCAGTAATAAACAATATTTTCTTGGAATCATAAACTTGCCATTGATGTAGTTTTGCCTGTAAGTATTTTCCCCCTTTACCTGTAGCTTGATTGAAAGAATAACTGAATTATATTGTCTCTTCTATTTAATGTGTTGTGTACTCACATACACTTCTGTCGATTTGTGTTGTAGTAAAAGTAAATACATGTTCTAAATAGTATTAATTTTTAAAAACATTTACAGTGAGATTAGATCATTTGTGAAGTGGTAGATTTAAGTTGTATGAGGTCTGAAAGGTACCTAAATAGAGAGTAAGGGCATCCATTTTTTATTTAAAAAAAACAAGTGAGAAAAGAATATTTCTCAGGAGGAAGAAATAACGTGCAATAATGTGTGTAAACTGTGAGAGAAGGGTTAATTCTTGTTTCTTTTATAAAGTTGTCCTGACTAGACTTGAAATTACAATCAGAGATACAGGGCTTTCTGTGATTTGTCTTATGCTGGTATGTGTTTTGAGAATGATTGGGGAGGAATAGATGAGAAACTCGACTTGATTACGACCTTTGAAGTCTATGATTAAATTTCATTTGATTTTAAGAGGCAATTTAAAATCGTTGAAGGCTTATGTCTTAGTCAGCTTGGGCTACCATAACAAAATACCATATACTCGTGACTTAAAAAACAGACATTTATTTTCTCACACTTCCAGAGGCTGGAAAAATCCAAGATTAAGGTTTGGCAGTGATTGGTTCCTGGTGAAACCTCACTTGCATGTAGCAGGCTTCTCTCTGTGTCCTCACATGGTGAAGAGAAAGATTGCTCTCTCTTTCTCTTCTACTATGACCACAGTCATATTAAATTAGGGCCCTACCCTTAAGACCTCATTAAACTTTAATTACCTCCCAAAGGGCCATTGTCCAAACACCATCACATTAGTTATTAGGGCTTCAACAATAAATTTGACCGGGGTTCATTCAGTTCACAACAGTTTATGAGAGGAGATAGGGTATGATTTAAACGGTGACTTGGAAAGGTGATTCTCATCTTTCTTAGTAATAGATTAAAAGTAAATCTTGGATTTCCTAACTGTCTCATTATCTATAAACCACTATAAAGCTTTGCCTCAAAATACATTTTTTTTTAAACACCGAGCCTTTTCTTTGACTACCTAAGTACTTTAGAAGCTCTAAAAGTAAAAATTTAACCTTGCTTATTTTTCCTTCTGTATTTATTATATGAACAATAAATTTTTCTTAAAAAAATCTGCCCAGATGTATTTACGAACCAGAAGGAGCACAGGCAGCCACCTGAAGACTATATTGTGCACATGACTGGAGTCACAATATTGTCATTATCTTTTTTTTTTTTAAGCCTGTATTCATTTAATAGATATTTACTGACTGCCTATTATATGCTAGGTGTTATGGATGCATCTGTGAGCAAAACAGACAAACATCTGTAGCTTTCTGGAGATTTATATTCTCGTGTATATTTTTGTTCTGAAAACAAACAAAACACTGTCACTTTATTCTTCGTTATCTGTCAGTCATTTGATTTTAAAATGAGTTTATTCGCAGGGTGAAAATTTTCATTTATAATTAAATGTAAGTATTAAATATATTTTAGTTCCTATTCATCGTTATATCAGAGTGGCTTTAAATTACAACAATAATCTGCATTTAAATAGGAAGTGTTCCAGCTAGCATCTAAGGCATAGCATGAAAATAAAAAGGATATTGTTCTGAATATATAGCTTACTATACAATGAAATATACAAGTGTTTTAGATTTTTAAATCACTTAGGGAAGCAAGAGGATTTGTCCCATTGAAAGTATTGAGCTATGTGAATAAGAAAAAAAATTAGCAATTTTGAGTCATTGCAATTGCTTTGCAAAGATTTAATTTCTAAACGATATGTTTAGCAAGATATTGAAGGTCACACACTATGTAGTAATGAGACCGATTCCCAAGTCCATACATTGAAATCATGCTTTCCTACTGATAGCAATATTCAGGGTCTGTGTTTCATGAAAGCAGAGTGTGTATTATGTCAGTAAACACTGGGACTACTCCAGTATCCCCTAGATACTGTCTCTCCTAGTACTGCTATTGCTATACCTTTATATAGATAAGAACATTGAAATCGGAAAAACATTGCTACTGTAAATTTTATTATGAATAAGTAGCAAAGCCAGAATTGGAATTAGCTAGACAAATAATTTCATCAACAAAAGCAACTTAATGTGTAATAAAAGCGAAAAATCTCAATGGTAAGGCAGAAATAAAGAAAATAGTTCTATTAAAAATGTCTTTCAAGGGAGGGCCACAGAAACTGTATCCCTAACTTCTGCTCTTAACAAGTTTGGGGGAAAAAAACAAAAGACACATTGAGTTTCACAACATTTTTTTTTTCTTTTGATGGCAATAGGCATATTAATTTATGAGGAGAAGCATGACTTTGAAAGAAAGTATCACAAAACAAAACTAACAGAATAGAGTCCGTTTTTCTTATCGATATCTTCCACCACCACCCCAATGGGTGTTTTTAAGATGCCAGTGGAATTCAAGGGCTTACTGCTACACTGAAGGTAAAGAAGTTTTTCTAGGTGTCCAGAGAGAAAGGGTTCACATGTGTGCAACTTTCTGATTATCTGATGATCAAGAATCAATGATTAGCATCATTCCTGAAAGGACTCTTACTGTTGCTTTGAGTTTTAAACAACAGAATACATGTGAAATTCTTTTGCCAATAATAAAGTGCTATGCAAATGTTAATCACTACTATTTCCCTGAATGTCATGTTTACTTAGATTGTTTAATCCTAGACTGAGGCTGTTGTAAGACAGGGCAAACATTAAAAATAAGAAAACAAGCAGAGAAACAAACTTTGGACCCTAGAGCAGTGTTTCCTAAATGTTTAGACTTAAGGGACCACAGGATTCAATTTCAAAATCTGGAAACTGGCATTTGACTGCCCATTATTTAATTTTGTTAAGGAAATGCATTTTTTAAAAAAAGGTTACTACATTGATTCTCAGCTCCATTTCATAGGAAGGATATAATCTCAAACTAAAGAACAGAGCTACAAATTTAACATATTTAGTTTGATAAAATACTCGTTACATTTATCTTTATTTTTCTCAGTTTTCTAAGACAGCTGGATATTTTGGCATGAATTGACAGTATGGTGTCTGGGAACCTCTACTGTACCCCAGAGGCTTTGCTCTATTGGAGTAACTCCTTCTCGGTCATGTTCACCTTAGAGCAGAGCTACATTATTGTGGCTTCAGGAAGGTGGAGGCCCAGTTCCCTGCCCAAGGAACAGTGGGAGTCAAAATTGTTGTCAGCCCTTGAGGGTAGGTAGCCAGCTTTCTCGTAGAGGAGGACTGAAGTTTTTGTCTAGATAAGGCTATGCCTTTTTCCTTGGAGAGTATTTCTGAGTTTGTTCAGATGTTCAAAAAAGAACCTGCAGACCATAAAGCACAACAAATTTTTAGTGTCCTTTAACACAACATTAAGGGGCTCTAATAGAGTCACACCTTAACAGGTGCTTTTATTTTATTGAATAGTGAAGGGTACCCCCGTTTACAAAATAAGATAAATCTTAGCGAACTGATTAAGAGTGTCCCACTGATGCAGTATTTCTGTTCCCAAATGAAGGTATTTTTTTATTAGTTTCAGGTGTACAAAACAACATAATGATTACATAGTTACACCCCTCACAAAGTGATAACCCCACCAAGTCTACTACCCATCTGACGTTGTACATAGCTTTTACAATATTATTGACTATATATATATATATATATACCAAAAAAATGGGTACAGATTTTTAAGAAAAGAAAAGACTATTAAAATTGTAATACTTAATATATACCGATAACAAAAGATGAATACAAGTCACGTTTGACTTCTGCAGTTACAAGAGGTGCTCAAAGTGGTTACCATCAGCATAATTTTAATATAGTTTTTTTCCTTTCTTAAGATGTGTATATATTTGTTTGGCTCTCTCTGTCTCTCTCTCTCTCTCTCTCTCTCTCTCTCTCTCTATATATATATATATATATATATATATATAATTATAGTTGACATTCAATATTATATTAGTTTCAGGTATATAGTGCAGTAGTTAGAACATAGGTATGAACTACCTAAACAACAAAGATACACTACTAACTCTGAGCAGTAAATCATATCTTCTTCTTCCTCCAGAGATTCAATATTCTGTATCTTTTCCGTTTTTATTTGTTCTGAATTTGTTTTAAATGTAATGTACTGTGTGTGTGTGTGTGTGTGTGTGTGTGTGTGTGTGTGTGTAATAAATCTGCCTTCCTAATGCAGGATACCTCTTTTCAATACTGTGGACACTCTTATAGTAGTTAGAAGGAAGACACAAGAGGCTAAAATAAAATGAGACTAATTATTTTATCGCCTAATATCCCCAGTAGTTAGCGTTTAAGAACTGAGGGGGCAGTTCTGACGTCCTAAACCTATGGTCACCATATTGCTATCTTTCAAGCAGTGGGCAGAGAGAAAAAAGCCAGGGAAAACCTCCCAGTCCTTTTAAAAGCATAATTCCAGAATGTTTCCATCTTTTTAAATTTCAGTCATCCACATCTTAGTCATGTGACCACACTAAATTCCAAAGAGTTCTGGGAAATACAGCCTTGTGCTGTGTGGGTATGTCCCTAGCTAATAATATTCAGAAGTTCTATTATGCAAGGGGATAATGAATGACTATTGCTAGACAACCATTTGCTGATTACCTTTCTTCTCAAGTGTTGAGTATTTATTGCCAGTGATTATTTTGAGATGACAACAGCATCAAAAAAAAAAAAAAAACAAACAAAGATAAAATGGGGTGGGATTCTTTTGGGTGGATGTATGAGACAAATATAGTCATTTTTGAATGCTTTGACTTTGAATGGGAAATGATATTATTTACCAAAGCAACTATTTTCAAAGACTTCTCCTGGGACCTTTGAGGCTTCGAGAGACCATTCTTCAGGGGTTCTGCAAGATCAAAGCTATTTTCATACTAATTATAAGACATCATTTGCTCTTTCTTATTCTCATTCACGAATGTGCAGTGGAGTTTTCTGGAGGTTATGCATGTGATATGTGTGATATCATCACTCTGAAGGATAATGGAATGTGTGCTTGTCTAGTCATCTGTTTAAATTTTTCTCAGTTGTAATTTCTAATACAATATAGCCTAGATAAAGAAAATCTTTCTGGGGTACTTGATAATTTTTTAAAAGCACAAAGTGATCCCATAGCCAAAAAGCTTGAAAATTGCTGTACCAAAGTACAATGGATTTAATTTTAGACTTTAAAATCAAACCTAGTTCTTTAATGAAGATGTTTATCTATCTCTGAGTTTAGCACCTAAACTCTGGAAGAATTTGTTCATGCTGCGAGGAAAACTTTCTATGTTGTTTTTGCTTCCACTATATGATACCATTTTGGGGCAGCACATTTTTAGTATTCTTAGGGGTGCTCAAAATCAAGTCATGAATAGAAAATGACAATTGCTTTCTAACTTTTCTCCTTTTAAGAAAATAATCTCTTTTTTGGCAAGGAAAAATATTTACAGAGAAGCTTAAGGTATGAATGTTTTTTCACTCTACCTGGTGTTTTAAGGATAAAAATAAACAAACAAAAAAACTGTGATCTTCTATAATGACAAGTTAACTTCAGAATTTTCAAGATTTTTCTCAGCTTGACAAAAGGAAGCCATTCAGTTAGACATAAAGAGTTAAATTTTCATTTTGACCCAGCATTTCAGTACATCAGCAATGTTGTAAATGGTAAAATTACATTTTCAGTGCTATCTGAGACGTTTGAGAATCGTTCACCCTTTTAGGAAACTGTATAATGAAGTAAATTTTGACCTTGACTCTGATATTCCTAGTATTTCTGTTTCTTAATATTTTTGGTTTCCTTCAGTAATTTCTTCTATAGAGATTCATGAATCCCTTTGTTAAGAAACACAGATGCAGCCATTACTTTATAAGACTGAGTACTTCCAAATTGTTTTTTTATTTTATTATTTTTTTATTTTACTAAATGTTTTATTTTACTAAATTTAGTAAATTTTTATTTTACTAAATATTTTATTTAATAAATTTATTTTACTAAATATTTTTTATTTTACTAAATAGAATCCCCCTGGGGATTCAGTGGACGTGATGTCAGCCAACACATAGCACCACGAGCAAGCCATGTTAGCAGTTCATTTTGAAAGAAGAGATGGGAAACAATATATCATTTGTTCTAGGAAAAGAAGTCCCCTTCTCTTACCACTATACCAGAATCTTAGGCAAAGCAGGAACAATATAGAATGAATATTTATGTCTTCAATTTTCCTTATTTCTTCCTCTGTATCATCTAATTATAGTAATTGCCAAGATGTAGGAATAAGAACGTTGTGAAATTTCCATGATCTTACCACAATAAAAGGTGAATTTTATAATTTACATATTACACGAATATTCTCTGTACTAAATGTTACAGCTTCTCTTCATTCAGACAAAAATTACCAGGACTGAATATTGGAGATTCTGTGAAATGGACATTTGTTAGTATGTACATTTCACGCTGAAATGTTTTTGGTTTACATATATGGAGTGAATTAATTTGGTTTTCATAATGCGATCAGTAGATGACATGGGGTATTTGAGACAGAATCCCACTCATGGCCTGTAGACCTGGTTGTTTTTGCCTGGATCCCTAATAGGAAGCAAGTGTGCATACTTTCATAAGTTATTGAACCTGCTTGTTCCTCACTTTCTTATCTTTGATTTACTAGGTGTGCAATCTTGAGCAAGGAACTTATCCTGTGTCTCAGTTTTGTCGTCTATGTAATGGCCATGCTGGAATTCTTATATCACAGGGTTATTGGATGAGTTGTGAAAGTTAACATATGTAAAGCTCATCGAACAATGCCTGGTATATAAGCACTTTAAACATCTTATCTGGTGTTATTATAACATAAAGTGAGAAGATTTTCTAGATAAGTTCTGCGACTTCTGGCTCTAATATTTTTATTTCACTGAATGGCTCTAAAGACAAACTCATAGTGACATAATTCTTTTGTGGAAAACCACATCAATTGTTGTGTTGGCCTGGATGCATTAGTTATGGTTTCTATGTTACTACTTGTGCATAACCCATACAGATATTCCAGACTTAGCCTGTACTCAGGGGCCACTTTCCCCCTGCTCCCTGACCAGAGGAAGCGCCTTTCCTCTGGTTTCTGGGAAAATGTACATGCAAAATCCCACCTTTTGAGGCCCCATCTTGTTGCTTCAACTAAGGTTTCCCTCAGGCTGAGAAGGCTTCCCAGAGCTTCCTCAACCCAGGGTGGGCACAGCACAGATAGGTGTCCCCTACACAGCTAAGTCCGGGCTTAAATGCTTTATACAGCTTAACAGAAGTTTTCGAAACACATTTCCATGTTTAAAATTGGTGCAGGTTGGTAGCCCACAGGCTCTTTCTTCTCAGAAACTTATTTACTACTTAGCTGTCTCTAGAGCCTACAGCCCACCACACCCAGGCAGAGTACTTAAAGCCCCCATTAAAGGAACTTCTTTGAGCATCTCTCCCCTACTGTGATTTCAGGATCCCTTCCTCTAAGCAGAGCTAGGAAAACAGCAGGTGTTCCTAATAGCCCCAGAAAATTTAGAGTAAGAAGGTGAGTCTCCACCCCTAGCCTAGAGATTCTTTTGCATTATGATGTAACACTCTTCTTTGTTTCTAATCTCTGGATTCCTGAAAAGGATTTTTGCTTCAGTCTTGCTTAACAAGTTAATTAAAAGTGGTTTTTGTTTGTTTGCATTTTAAACCAATACAAACTGCCCACAAGGGAAAATTAAATTTCTCCATTTCTACACAAAAGTAAAAAACAAAACAACAAGTGAAACATAACTGATGGTGGCTGTTTTTTAAAAAAGGATGACTATTGAGATTGTGTATTTTATATTCACTTAACATATTCCATTCAAAATGTTGGCCATAGAAATTGGCTTTTGCCTTAAAAACCTACCATTCAGCCATGGATTTGTGAAGGTTATTATTATTGCTATTATAGTTGTTGTTATTATTGTTGTTATTATTATTTTATAACCAGAAGTCCACTGTATGTGTTTAGGGGAAGGGAGCAGGGAGTGGGTATGGTGTGGAGAGATGAGATCAGATAGCTCAGAAAGACTTTAAGATAATATAATTCCCCTAAAAACTAAAGACCCATAAAATACTATTAGGTTGGTGCAAAAGTAATTGTGCTTTTTGCATTTATTTTTAATCTTTTAAACCACAGTTACTTTTGCACCAACCTAATAACTTCTGCCAAATATCTTCCCCTTGTTAACTTTTATTTTGACACAACTTCAAATTCATAGAAAAGTTACAAAAATAGTACAGAGTTCCTTTATATCCTTCACCCAGATTCCCTTTTTATTCCTGATATTTTTTTAGAATAAGTTGCAGACATAAGGCCAATTATCTTTTTATTTCTCCCCAACATTTTATCAAGAAAAATTTCAAACATACAGAAAATGTGAAAGAATTTTAATACCTCTAAACCAGCTGCCTAAATTATTTTATTAACATTTTGCTGTAGTTGTTCCATTACGTCTGTTATCTACTTATGTATTCATCCATCCACTATCCATCCCATTGATTTTTGAACAGCTTTATTGAAATGTAATTTACAAATCAAAAATTCATCCATCAAATGTTTAATCCAAATCCAAATTACGGGAAATCATGGTGTACTATGGTAAATTCTAACAAAGCAGCTAATTTCTGGGCGTTAGTTTCTCTCATCTTGTAAAAGCAGACTGATCTCAGGGATACTGATCTATATAATCCAGGACCTGTTTCTAATGCTTAGCGTATGAGAAAATCAACTTCCTCTCTCTGAATCTCAGTTTAGGAATTATGAACCGAGTCCATTTGACCCTTTGACCAATAAATTTCATGTGTCTCTACAATGCAGAAATATTGAACTTTCGGACCCCTGTTTCTCATTACTCTGCTCAGAATACTACATTACAACCTTTTGTTTGTTTTCTTCAGAATTAATCCTGATGACATCATGTGGAGCAAGTTAGCCTGAACATTTAAGGGGATAAACACTTGTGCCTTAAGGACTCTTGGAGAGGGAATCATTTATACATAGCATTTGCAGTATTCTTCTGTGAAATGGAATCGTGCTGTTACTAATGCAGAAGCCTGCTGGTAAATGCTCAGACTGTACATATTAGCCAGCTGGTGGCTGAATTCTGACTATTGAGCTGCCTAGAATTGGAATAATTAATTTTCCTGGAGAAAGCTACATTGTGTTGTAGCTTTTTCGATTTGTGAGTGTAATCTGTAATCACCAGGGAATTTATTTAGATTTGCAATTATACTAGAGTTAGTAATTTATAGTTAAGAGATGGGAGTTTGCTAAATATGAGGTATAGAGCTCTGAGTTTTTCATTAATAGTTTTGTGTGCCTTGTTATAATACCCAAGCTGTTAGCAAAGAACTGTTAGCTAAATAGTTCATGTTCGTCTTATCTAATGAAAGCAGGACCTAAGATGTTTACCTGAGGAGTTTTCTCATTTATTTAAAATATGGTTTTCTTTTGCATGAAAAGGGGAATGTTATTACAAAAGCTTACATTTTAAAGAAGTGTGATTATGAATAATAGCTTCCTAGATAAGTAGCGTTATGTTTTTTCATATATTCCAGCAATATTGTTTTTCTTATTGTGCTTGAAAAGTAACATTCCATCCTCTATTACATACGGTATCTCAAATGCAACACTATCTGAATTGACTGTTTTTTAAAATTATGCATTTCTTTTAAATAAAAATGTAGCCAATAATTTTAAAAAGACTATTCTTACCAATACCAATTGTTTTAAAGAAATGTTCATACATAATTATGGAGATTACTCATAGTTAAGCCAAACTGTAGACACGACTAATAGAAAGACCATAAAGGTTACCAAGAAGGCTTTGTTTTGCTTTCTTTAAACTTCACAATACTTGAACGAATTTGTGGTAGCAATTATTCAGTTCTATAATTTATGATATTGATTTGTATATGAAAATCTGTTGCTTTCCTGATTAATAATGTTTTTTTTTAAAAGAGCCTTACCTTGTTTTATATCAATATTATATATAAGACATTATATCTGACAATAATAATAATCTATGAATTCACATATTTGGTTTAATATGAGGTTAATAGCCACTCATTTGAAACCTCAAGAATTAGATATGTTTTAGAAGCAGAATTTATTTTTATCATTTTAGAAAGTTAATTCAGTGCCTATGTAATATATAATAGAATACCCAGAAGTGGAAATGGGCCAGCATATTAATATTTCTGGAATAAAACATAGGGATATTCCCTCTTTGTGAGAGATCCTTAGACTCTAAGTAACTTCCTATCAGTTTGGAAGTTACATAACACAGTTTGGATTAATGAAAGTGATTTTGGTTTTCAAAGTTGTAGAATTACAGGTAAGAATTAAGGACTTAAATAAAATAATTGATTATTTCATGGTATGTTTTTGGATGAGTTCTTTAGATCCCCTTCAAAGAAGTTAAGAACTGTATTCTTTGTACATCAAAAGTTTAATGTAAGGAAACAATTTATTTTTAGCAGGATTCATGTACGTATATTTCTTATGGAAATATGAACTACTTTCAAACTGACAGTTAAAATAAACATATGCCACAGCTTTGTTCATTAATATATTTGCGTCCTTGTCCTAAATTTTTTCTTTCCTAAAATTCAATTCGATACAAAATATCTGGAAATTCCTGCAAATTTTCTGTAAACTAGTTGTTTATATGCTGAAAAATAGCAATATAGTAAATTAATATTATTATTTAAAATAAATATTTGCTTTCTTTTTTCCTATGGAGGAATTTACCTGATATTCTTTTGAACTGAATGTTTATTAAACCAAAGGAATAAACATAGATAGACATGTAGCAGCTGTAGGACCTGACATCCATATGTAGTAACTATAAACAGAAAAAATTTGGCAATCTTTTAGTAAATAGAACTGTTGGTTATTTGAAAACGAGTATCATTCAAAGAGTTGTAATAAGCTAGGAGTATTCAAATAGTCCCTACAAAACTTTCATTGAAATATAATTGAAGTTTAAATTCTGAGGTAAAAATACACTTTTTGAAATGTATTGATTTGATTATGACTCATTAAGGTCAAATAAATAATATTAAACAGATCATCCTACCTATTTAATGCAGAAGAGTGCAGTAGTTCAGCCTTGGTTTTTTTCCTTAGCCTTTTCAGAAAAACAAAGAGCATAATGTCTGAGCCAAGGGGACAGCAAATGCCTGTGAAACTGTCTTTGAATTCAGTTGAAGAAAATCAGAGCTGTTTAAATAGATTTTAGCTTCTATAAGTCTGAAGGGGCATGCTAATAGAACTATTTTAAAGTGATGCATATGTCTTAAATATCACATATTTGATTTATTGATTTATTAAAATAGAATCAATCTCAAAAATATGATAAAATGCATAATACTTAGTAAACATTTGTGGGTGGATATATGACTAAAGACAGTTAAGTGACATTTTGTGTGACTGGAAACGTCAAATCACTATATAAACTTATTTTTATTTCATTTCATGCAAAACTAGTATTTCACACTTTAGTTATTTGTTGAATGCAAATTATTTTTACTACAACTGACAAAGAAGAGAATATTAAAATCTAAATTTTCAGAGCTCTTTCTTGATAATAACCTAGATCTATAATAAATAATAACCTAGATCTAGGTTATTATCATGTGCATGTTCATCGAACACTCTAAAATAATTGTATATTAAAAAGAGTTCCTGGACTCAATTTCCATGAATATATGGGGTAGGGGAAGTTCCCCACAACAACAAACATTTCTCAGACACTAGCACAGTGTCCAAGAATTCAACTCAGTTCTGACACTGTCTACCTGGAGATAGCATCAGATTCTACAGGGTAAGAGCCTAGTCCCTTAAGACTGCCCCCCTTCCCGTTTAAGACACTGGTCTCGAAGCCAGATAGTTATCAGGGCCTCTGACCAACTGACTACAGATTGGAGGTTTTATGGATCCTCTCCAACTTAGAAAGCCAATAGCTACTCCAGGTTGTCGACTGGCTATAAATCAGTTTCCCAATATCTTCTTTCTGGGTTTGATTAATTTACCAGAGTGGCTCACTGAACTCAGAGAAACAATTTACATACTAAATCTTACTATATCACTAGTTTATTATAAAAGGTACACCCCAAGAATAGTCAAATGGACAAGATGCATAGGGTAAAACATGTGGGAAAGAGTGTGGGGCTTCTCTGCTCTCTCCAGGCATGCTACTCTCCCAGCACCTCATTGTACTCACCAACCTGAAAGCTCTTGAATCCTGTCCTTATGGATTTTTTAAGGGGCTTCCTTACACAGTTATGATTGATTAAATCATTGGCCATTGGCCATTGATTCAATTTCCAGCTCCTCTCCCTTCCCTGGGGTTGGAAATGAAATTCCAAACCTCTTATCACTTCCTTGAGTCTCCTGGCAACTAGCCTCCCTCCTTAGGTGCTTCCTGAGGTCACCTCATTCACATAACAAAATGTACCTCTATCACTCTTCAACATAGGAAATTCAAACGGTTTTAGGAGCTGCAAGCCAGAACTGGGAAAACCAAATATATATTACTTATTATACATCACAATATCACATATATGAATACTTATTTCTTCAAACATTAAGCTAGATGCTGCCAGGTAGAAAATATCCTGATTATTCAGTGTATATATCAAAATTACAAATTCAAGTACTCTTTGAACACAAAATCCCACTCCTTAGAATTTATTTTGGAGCTATGCTTGCATAAGTGTTATTTATTTATTATAGACGTGCTTTTAGTATCAAAATATCTGAAGCAGCCTCCATGACCATCTTTTGGGGGATGATTAAATTAATTATGCTGTATTCATACAATGGAATTCAATATAGCACTAAAAATATTTAAAAAAATTCTCGTACTGAAATATTAAGTGGAAAAATCTAGATGCAGAAAAATATGTATATTATGATACCGTTCATGTAAAGATGGAAGGTGGAAAATATATATGTTTGTGTATGTAAATGTGTGTACATCTGTTTTGGCTTTTATATGAACAGAATTGCTCTGGGGAGGCAAAATAAGAAATTACAATGTTTACCTGTTGGAAAAGATGAGATCTTTGCATAGATATAGAAGTGGGAATGACACTTTTCACTATATACCATTATGTACTTTTCAATGCAAACCTTATGATTATATTATTGTTATTCATTTTTATAATGAACATTTAAAAAACAGCATTGTGCCTGATTTTTCCACTTATTCATTAAGGAAATTAATTATTTAGAGCCTACCTTTCTGTGTTTCTATTATGGTGTGGGCTCTAAGACAGCTAGGAGAATGCTCTTATGAGCTGAAAAAGGGAAAGATCAATATGGGTTTTTATTTTTTAATCAAGCAAGATGTGAATTAATAATATTCCATAATTTTGGCATTCTAACTAGATAATTTGCTGTGAATCTGCTTAGATTTACATCTGCATAAGAGTAAAACATCCTCTTTTTATTTGGATGATAGAAATTAAAACTGATGATGAAATGTATATTTCTACATGAATATGAAAGGATTTTATTACGATGGATGAGCTAAAAATAAACCAAAGAAGTTAAGAATCTTAAAATATTATACAAATTAGACAAAACTAATTTTTAAAATGCTTTTGTGTCCAATCCTATGTAGTAAAATGATCCAAGTTAGTTTATCAATGGTTGAGTCTTTTTTTAACTTTGCATTGGACAATATAACTGAATAAACATAATGTTTAAAAAAATCTTTATAACTGAAAGTCAATCTGTATGAGCATTTTCTACATACAGAGTAACTTGTCTTCCAAAGTTTTTGTAATTTCTTTAATGTATTAACCAAGTCAACTACCATGAAAGTATTTACATATATCTCACTTGCAAATAAAACTAATGTTGGAACATCTTATGGATAATTTATATAATCTGGCAATCAAGAGCTTAGAAATTTATACAACAAGATGTAACAAATGGAATAATCAAAGGGACAGAGTCCATTTCCTTTAAATGTCTTATGCTAGGATCTTGGGATGGATTGACATTAATCATTTTAAATAAACAGAAGTTGATTTTTTTTTTATAACAACAAAATAATCTTTTGGAAATAATTCTACCCAATGTAAATTTATACTTTTGTTTTAAATTGTTTTAAATTGTAGTTTTAAATTGTAAATCTAGTTTGATATTTAACATAGTATTTTCTTTTTCAATTTCAGTGAAGTATAGTATAGATGGGAATTTCTATTGGATAACTGCTTCTAGGGCTTATATGCATTAATTTTTCCTATCAATGTATGAAAGAATGTATAGTCATCTTCTACTATGTCTCATTCCATAAAATCGTATTTCTGCTAGTTGTACATATACAGGTGATTAGCAATCTGAATGAAGCTATGTTCTTTCTCAAACTGGAAACATAAAGCAATGTATGCATTGCTTTGTTCTTCAGTATCACATAATTTTAAAACATATGATTGATTGGCATAGTACAAAGAATGTTAAGTGATTCCATATGTCTATGTTAATTATACAGTAGAATTATTGTGTCTTCTGACAAAGTGTATTTTCTAATGGTTGGCATTGCAATTCTTCCTCAATTAAAAAAAAAATATATATATATATGTTTAATATAATCAAAAACTTATATCTCTCTTCTAATACGCACATTCACTATATGATATAATATTTTGGGAACATAGAGATATAGGAGCACTATCTACAATCTGATTTTACCCATCCTATAACCTAAGGCTGATAAGAACTAGTTATTCAGCTCTCTAGCAAGGGATGATGTTTTTCCAATTCTCCGAGTGGATCAGAGCCCTGAGGTCTAGACGTATGATCCTCATTAAGAGGAGCAATGGAGGAGACCATGTAGTGAGTACCAAAGTCCAACATATTAGGAGAGTTTTTGTGTGCTGACAAAACCCAGGAGGGCCAGAGGCAAACACAGATGTGGCAAAGAAGGAATAGGGACCAGAGAGTTTAGAACGAGTGCTATGGAGACCATTAGCCAGGCAGGAGAAATGGGATAATGGGATAAATAAGGGAGGCTATTAAGCGATTGTTTAGTAACAGCTAGTGTTTGGGCTGTCAAAATTGTGATTCAAGAGGTATATGTCCCCTGGCTCTTGAAGAGCAATGGTCGAACAGACAACCTTTGCCAACATAATGTTGATTCTTCGGCCCTGGAGGTAAGTATTATTTAGGATTCTCCAAAGAAACAGAATCAAGAGGACACATACATAGAGAAAGCAAGATATTTGTTGTAAGAAATAGGTTCATGTGATTACGGAGGCTGAGAAGTCCCAAGATCTGCAGTCACCAAGCTGGAGACCCAGAAGAGCCAATGGTGTAGCTCCAGTCTCAGTCCAAAGGCCTGAAAACCAAGAGACCTGATGGTGTAAGTTCCATTCTGAAAGGTGGCAGGCTGGAGACCCAAGAAGAGTCAATGTTTCGGGTCCCAAACCAGGAAAATCCTGATGTTTCAGCTCCAGTTAGTAGGTAGGAGATATTCCCTCTTACTTTGGGAGGCTTAGTCTTTTTGTTCTAATCAGGCCTTCAAATGATTGAATGGGGTCCAACCCTACTAGGGAGAACAATTTGCTTTACTCAGTTTATCAATTCAAATGTCAATCTCATCCAGAAACAACCTTACAGACACACTAAGAATAATGTTCAACAAAATATCTGGGTACTCCATGGCACAAACTGACACATAAAATTAACCATCCTAGGGTATCATCGTAGGGAGATCAAAGCAGACCCACTAATAAATGCCACAGATAGGATCTTCTGATCCTATCTGCCTTTATATGTGGGTAGAGTGAAGTTTCAGAAGTTAGTACTATGAAAAGTCACTTTTGTAGTTTTACTCCTCCTTTATTAGATAAGATAGTTGAAAGAAATCAAGAAGTTGAGGATGCTGTCTGACTAGAATCCGGTCCTCCTGCCATCGACCTTTGAGAAGACACACATTTATGAATAATGAAATAATTATGTTTACACATGGTAGCCCAGGCTTTTTTTTATATGTACGTATCATGATATTTGTGTTGTGAATATTCGGTATGTATCCTATCCTCAAATTAGCTCTGCCTTAAAAATATGTCCTAAGCACTGCTACCCTAACATGCCTTAAGTTCCACTAATAAGGGATGGGATTCACTTATGTGGGTAAGCATCACTTCAAATTTCAAGTGCCTGGCTGTAGATTTACCTTAGGTTTCCATTAGCCTTTCCAAATAATGAGCACTTTCAAATATATTGCCTCATTTAATCACTTGGCAAGATATAGGTTGAACCACAGAAACTGCTGATATTTGATCACTGTTGATGCACAAAATCAATAATTTCATATGATTAGATTTAGCATTATTAAACCTACATTTGAGATACAAGAAAGTGAGCCTTGAAGCTAATGTGATTTTCTTTTTTTTTAAGAATCATAGATTTTTTTTTGTAGCAGAGCTAATCAGGAAATCATTTATATCTTCCCAATACAAGTAAATGCTAATTAAGATAGGATGAAATTAATCTGGGATTTTAATGGCTAAAAAACTGTAGATTTCAAAGCTTTTTATCATTTTCCTTCTAGCATAATTCCCATTTTTGTTTTTCCTCACTAATGAAGACTAAACATTGGAAACACAGAAATCAGGTTAATTTGTGGTCACCTTGAATTTGAATACCTGTATTCACAACAGTTCTACTTTTCCTATCTCTTCTTACATTTTTTTTTTCACAATTCTGAAAGCTTTAGAAATTGTTCATAACAAAGAATTATCATTACAACATGGAAGGTTGCAACTATGATTTTCTTGTGATTATATTTATAATTATTCACTTGAAATTATACAATAAACCTCTGACATAACTTTTAGCAATCTTTGCTGAATATGAATGCATTTTGGAAAAATGAGCCCTTGAGTTACAGAAATACATAGTTTATTGATTTTTTTAAGCTACATTTTGAGATTTCACTTAGATTGTTCCCAAAATATTGGTACAAAAAGAGTCACCAAAATTTTTATCAAGTGACCCAAAATAATAATGCTGAGATTTTTTTTTTTTAGCAGATCAAGTCCAACTGTTTTCTCATAGAGATCTATTTTCTTATAAATGAAGTTGATCAGGGAAGCATGAAATTGAGAGCATTTTGAGGGCTCGCTGGAATTGAAGTCACTACACTCTGCTTATTCTTGATGATCCTGCTTTTGTGATTTGTCTAAAAAATGGGGAAATAGAATGAGTTCAAGAAGCATCCATTACATGGTCCTGCCTGAGATCTTTGAAGGCTATAATGGCAGCTTGTAGACTGTAGCTTCAAAGATGGCCTGGTGAGGGAGGAAGTGGAGAGCGGAAACACATCCCAGCCCTGTGTAGAGAAGATTAAATAATGTATGTCTTCAGAAGTGTTTGCTGTTGTTGGTGTTTGTTCGTTTTTTGTATTGATTTTTTAATGTTTGATTAATAAAAATAAAAATGCCAAAATTAGTGAATTAATTTAAGATCCAGCATATTTAGCACTCTTCTTATTTAATCACTTCAATCCATTTTTAAAATAAGAACCACAGAATGTCAACAGAAGAAGAGGAAATGGAAGGCAGAATCAAGAGAAAGATAACACTTCACAAATTACTACATAGCAAATTCAGTTCATCTACAGAGTAGCTCATTTCATTTTCACCTGAATGTGTGTAAAAAATTATTTTTAAAAAGCATCTGTTAGGGGTGCCGGTTAGCTCAATTGGTTAAAATGTGCACCAAGATTTCCTGTTCGATCCCCACATGGGCCACTGTGAGCTGTGCCCTCCTTAAAAATAAATAGATAAATAAATAAATAAATAAATAAATAAATAAATAGATAGATAGATAGATAGCATCTTTTAGGAATAAATCACCTTAAAACTACCTTTGTAAGATTGAGTTTTCTGAGACAAGTCATTTGAAAGAATCACAATAAGCCTTTTTTTGTAAATTCCTTAATTATTCTTTCTTATTCTTAAACAGTAGAGCAGGTATTTTTACCTTATATGCGGGGAAACATAGTAATTTAGAATAAATAACTAAGTGTTAAATAAATACAGTTATTTATCAGGCACTGGGCTTGGCAGAGAGAAGAAATGGAGCATATGTACTGCTAGCACCACGTATCATAGGAGCTTCTCGTCACTGGGAGTCCATTCTAGCAGAGGAACTTTACAAGATGCTAAGCCATTGATGCCAAGTGGCATGTTGCTAACATAATTACAGCTGAGAACAGTAAATTCACCACAGGTCAAAGCATTTGTTTAAGTGTTTGTGGAGAAAAGATGGGAATGGTCTTGGGTGCATCTTGGCTTACATCCTGTAAAACTGCCCAATCATGTGTTTAAACAGGATTCTATGTTAAACTCTTTAAGGGGAAATGGCCTATTTAAAAAGTCTCAGGAAAGGGTGGCCAGATGTCTCAGTTGGTTAGAGCAGGAGCTCTGAACAACAGGGTTGCTGGTTCGATTCCCACATGGGCCAGTGATGACTGTTCCCCAATATAAAAAATAAAAATTAAATTAAAAAATAGAAAGTCTCAGGAAAGAAGGTACAGATGATTAACAGAGTCTGGTTGTAGAAGGAACCCTGACCTGGGGAGAAAGGTCCATGAATGAGTGACTGGGTTAAAAATATGCTTCCAGCAAGTTTCTTCTACTCTCCTTCTTCCCTTTCTCCAGGTAGGTAGGTAGGTAGGTAGGTATAGGTAGATAGATAGATAAATATAGGTATAGATATAGATATGTGATATAATATATCACATATATGATATTTTATCACATATAGATATGTGATATAATATCATAATATCATATATCATATATTACATCCAGATGTCTGACAACAGAGGAAAGCTTAGTGTCAAACAAATATGGTCTTCACTAGAAGCAAAGACTAGAGAAAAACAAGGAGCTTAAAATAAGTAAAACTTGGGCATAAAGTACACATTGAACACTTACTTCATATATCGGAATAGTGTGTAGTCAATCTATTCTCCACTCTCTGTTCTACTAACAGGAAAATATTCAGTCCCTTCTTTCTTCTTCATAACAACCCTTGTTGAACATCTGACAAAATCATCTCATATTATCACTCTTATCACTCATGGGCTAAAGATCTTCACAGTTCACATGTGACTGATGGTAAACTTAGAGATTTGTTTATTCAGCTGTTATGCATTGAGTACCTAATGTGGAGTTGGGGGCCTGGACATCAGGATGTCCCAGCAGGTGAAATAACTGAGAGATACAGATATACACATATGTATCTGGCTTCTTGTTCTTTTAGAAGAGGAAACTCCTCTATCAATTAATTCCTGTCAAAAAGATTGGTAATGGAGGAAACTTACTGAAGTGAATTTTTAAACTTTTGTCCAGATTTCAACTCTTTGTCATTTCCTTGGCTCCTGTACTCTGCCTAACATCTTATTTCCCTAATTTTTTTCTTTGGAGTGACTTATTAATAAGGACTGCTTGGTACGTTTTTCTCTACATCCTCAGAATGTAAGGTTTGGAGAAGGTGATAGCTTCAGCTATTATGAGTCACCCATACTAGGTTTTCTATGAAATAAAATGTGTCCTCGTTTAAAAAAAAGTATAGTTGGAAAGGAAAAAGAGTACATTGTCATACCTTATTCTGTCTGTAGAAATTAATTCAAATCATGATTATACTCCTAGGCTATTTGAGAAGAATAAAATATTCAAAACTAATAGCTTTAAACTCTCAGGCAAAACTAGACTCTTACTGTCAGAAAAAAACTCCACAACGGCTCTGGAGAACACTTTAAAATTTTTCAACCAATACAAATATTGTTTTTCATATGAATAGAGGAAATATCATTTTCTGGGACCCTTTGCTGAGCTATCCTGAAACGTTAAAAGAAAGATAACTGAATTACATTTGATCATCCCTCATTGCTATTTTCAGTGGGAAGATAATTAGTTTGGTATTAACTTTGTGCAAAGACCCTAGGAAAGTCTAATTTCTGAGTGCTGTTATTTTCCAGGTTATTCTGTAACCACTTTCTGACATGCTCTATAAGGAAAACTGGAAAACTTAAATGATTTCTCATGTACGTATAAGTAATTTTGAGGATAGATGAGAGGATAGAATGATTTGTAAAGAATATACCAGTCTCTGTATAAAATTATTTTTGTGTGGTATTAATGAAGTCATACAAAGTATATAGTATGAATATTCTACCTAAATATACATATGGCCTACTTTTTTCATTGTTTTATTTTTAGTCACTATTTAAATGCCATAATATAGTACTTTCTCTCTTACTGCCAAAGGAAGACACAAAGAATAATTGGTATGCACATTCTATATGTCAAGATATGCAAGTAAGCCTGTATTTTCAATTTCTGATAATTCTCATTCTAAAATTTGGAAATGCCCCCAATGATAACTAAATCAGTGCAAGTATATAACTCTTTGTTAAAAATTATCTTCCATTGGCCTAAAGTCCTGAATAAGGACTATTTCTTGTGAAACACATTGCATCACTGACTCAGAAAACTTTTAGCCATGCATACATATATTTAACATTATAATGAATTGCTCTAAATATTTGATGCTTTAACACATTTGGTGTTTATGATATGTTAAGGCACTGTTTTAAGAGCTCTCCATATGTTAACTTATATAATCTTCATTACATTTAATTAGCTAGGTATTGTTTCTCAATTTTACAGAGTCACAGGGAAGTTAAGTAATTTTTCTGAAATTACTTATCTTCATACAGTGTGGCTCCAGAGTCTTGTCTTTAAGCATCACACTACTCTGTCTCTCAGTTGGATAAAACTAATTGTGAAATAGGATTAAGAATTTCAGGACTGATTTTCACTCTTAAGCACGCCCTTCATGCCTGCATGCAACTTATATCTTAAGTGTCAACAGATGGATAATTATTATACAAGGGAAAGTAGCTATCCTTCTGTTTCTAAAACAAACAAACAAAAAAAACCAGGCAGTTTATTAGAAAATAAATATCTTCTTAAACGTAAATGAGGGAGCTGAAGAGGAACTCCCCCACGGACTATTTTATTATCTATGAGCTTAGATGAAAACATACATAAACCAATCTGATAAGAAAACCATTACTCATAATCTTTGCCAAAAAAAATAAAATTGAAAAATAGAGACATGTCAGGAGAATAAAGACACAAAATCCGTGATACTCAGTGGAGTGGGGTGTAGACTTCCTAAAGTGTAGATAGGTAAGTTTGCTGTCAATTCCTTGCACAAAACTCAAATGGAATAATAAAATCTTAGAAGAAAAAAATGATGATATCCTGAGTTCTCTGTAGATTATCCAAAAATAAATGACACCAAATTTACCTCAGATGAACTTTGATAGATTTTTTTTTTACTCCAATAGACCTGCTAATTACAATAAAGGGTGTGCAGCTGCATCAGAATCACTTGGCTACCTTTTTAAACCAATCTCTGCATTCTTTCCCCAAAGGCCATTTAACATCCTGGGTGGTTGCCCAGTCACACTACCCCCTGCAGCACACACACACACAATCTGAAGGTCACTGCCTGTGAGGATCACCCCATCCTGCCCCACCTTTGAGAAGCGCTACAGTAGTCTCTCCTTATCTACCCTTTCATTTCCCGTGCTTTCAGTTACCTACAATACACAAATATCACATCAAAAATTTAGAAATAGTTTATAAGTTTTAAAGTATGTGCCATTCTGAGTTGCATGATGAAATCTCAAGCCATTCCAGTATGTCCTGCCCAGGACATGAATTATCCCTTAGTTCAGTGATTTCATTCTTTATACTTTTCCCACTTGTTAGTCACTTACGGTAGCAGCTGTCTTGGGTATCAGATCAACTATGGAGGTATCACAGTGCTTGTGTTCAAATAACCTTTATTTCACTTGATAATGGTCCCAAGGCACAAGAATAGTGATGCTGGTAATTCTGATATGCCCGAAAGAAACCACATAGGAAAAAAAAAATTGTATGCGTATATGTAAGGTTCAATAGTATCTGCACGTTCAGGTATCCACTGGGGGAGGGGATGTTTCTTGAAACGTATCCCCTGCAGATAATGAGAACCAGTGTACTTGTAGTAATTGGCTATTAATAAGAGTGTATTCCATATTTGAATGGTTTTAAAGAAGAATAAGTTAGAGAATTATCGGATTAAAAGGAAAACAAAAAAACAAAAAAGATAACTATTATCTCCCAAGTATATATACCTGTATGTTCCAGATAGGAATTTGGAATGTATTTTTCTGCCATGCTTCCAAGTTTAAGAGCAGACTCTGGCCCTTAGTGGGTGTGCAATAAATGCTTATTGACTGAAAGAGTATAGGAGAAAGAAAGTGAGAGAAGTTATACATATACATGCACACACACACACACACACACGCACACACGCACATATACACATATGAAGGCATGCCTTGTTTTATTGTTCTTTGATTTATTGCACTTCACAAATATGCGGGTTTTTTTTACAAATTAAAGGAAACACCCTCCACCAGCCTAAAGATTATGACTTACTTTATTGTGGTACTCACTTTATTGCAGTGATCTGGAACCTAACCTGAAGTATCTCCAAGGTATGACTGTAACCCTCTTAACTCTATGATTATCCTTCTACAGATGAAAAAACTGAGGCAGTGAAAAGTTGAGTAACTTGTTGAAAAGTCATGAAGGAAAAATATGTTAATGCAACTCTCTTTCCCTCTTCTACCCTCTCTATATACATATAGTTATAGATAAATATGTAAATACACACATATGTAAATACACAAATATGTAATCATATATACTATAATTAGTTAAATAGAGAGATAGATATGGATATAGATATAAATATGCTTAGGACAATGCCTGACATATATAAGTACCCAATAAATATTAGCTATTATTACCTGTTATCATTAGATCATAGGATGTCAAATTCTACTTCACTCTGCACTCATCAGGCCATAATGGGAATAAATTGTCTTGTACTGAGCATTAATAATATAGAATGTGACCTGTTTAGGCCATGGACTCCATTGGCCTCCAGTTCCTGTCACAGCATGTGCAGGGCATTATAGACATTCACTGAAAATGGTTACATGGATGGATGGGGCAAAGACACATGGTCAGTAAGTAAGTTTTCAAGTAGTTCAAGATGGGTCATGTAGAAACCCAAAGAAACTTGTGTTTGATATTCAGGGGATACAGCTAAAGCGGATGATCCCATGTTCAGGTTTCTCTGGGCAGTCACGGTTTATGTCTGTGTAATAATCAACTAGTTTTTAAATTATAAAAGTGTTCCTGTACGGACATGAAGTTATATGGTTACCCCGCAGCTAGGTTAAATACGTAGTGATGAAGAAGAACATTTAAATCAACCATTGGATAAATGCACAAAGTATTTGAGGTCTTGAATGATAAAATAGGCTGCCCTTTGAAGTTATGAATTGATGTGACTGGATATATTCAATTTGTACAGGACAATGATTCAGTGTTAGGGATGATTCATTTACTGGATTGGAAGTTAGACTAGATGTACATTGTTACATCAATTACATGTAATTTAATAGACCACAATTCCTAAATAGTTTCTTTTGTGATCCACCTGCTGCTTCTCTCTCTCTCTCTCTCTCTCTATATATATATATATATATATATATATATATATATATATATTCTAAATTTACAATACATTAAGCCAGCTATCAATCCTCTAAATTACCCATTTTATAACTAAATCAAACTTCAGAAAAGCCTGAACACATTGGAGATTTGTCCTAATATTTTGACATAGCTTTTATTTTTCATAGCTCTTGAATGAAAATAGAATATATTTTGAAACACGGAATCTGTTCTACTTGACCTCTTATTCATTTTTTTAAACAATTTCAGGGGGGAAAAGCCAAATACTAAAAGATATGTTTATTATACCTCCTCAGACTGAATGCCCTTGAAATCCATGATATAATCTGAATTAATTGTTAACCTATGTCTTATCCTCTTACTGATAGACAGTTTTTAAATTTGCTACATCTGTACCACAATGTGTTACTTGGATGAGAGACTTAAATAAAATGTCTACTTTTATGTGACTGTGTCTGTGATTTTGTTGTTCAGATCTTGCATTTGAAACTAAAATAACTGGATGGAAAACAAAACAAAACATAAAACCTCAATAGAGAAAATCAGCTATACATTATTAGAAATATACTTTAGGACTAATGGTTATATTTAATAAACTTAGTGATTGTTTACAAATAATCTATGTTTTATAGAAAATGAGGAGGATGTTTTCTTTTCTATTTTTATTGGCTTCACTGTATTCAGGCACCAATACTTTTCAGTTGGAGAAATGCTTTGCTTGTGAGCTCTTTATTGAGTGCCTAATATGTTCTGGCACTGCAACCTAAGCTCGTACAGCCTATGAATTGTAGACAACTTGTGAAGGGTTCAACTTGTGAATCCTCTTTCAGGGTCTCACCCACATGGAGAGGATTTTCCTTCCTGGTATTGCTGCAGCATGTATAGCACCCCCTTTGTTACTGAACATCTGTGTTTGGCAGGCAGTGGGTAAATCCTTAGCGAGAGGCATGCCAGAATAGAGATGGTAGTGGTGAAAAGGTTCAATGTATGTCTTAGTAGGAAAATCCTCCAACCAGCCATTTGCACTCCCTTTGGAGCCCATAATGCCCTGGGCTATAGAGCAATGTTCAAATTTCATAGCCCTAATCGATCCAGCTATGTGTGCCCTCAAACTCCTTTTAAATCTCATCTCCCATAACATCACTGGAATGTGCTCATGTTCCCACCTATGCTTTAACTCTGACACTTTAGCTGCAGTATTACCTGTCTGGAGCCCTTGCCAGCATCCTGTTTTCCTTCCCAATCCAATGCAAATTTTACCTTCTCTATAGAGCCTTATTTGGTCTCCCTACTATATTCATTCTTTCCTTTCTTTGGTGTACTCCTGTCGCACTTGGAGCTTTTCTTCTGGCATCACCTATGATGTTATATATTTTATTATGATTATTGATGTTTGTAACTTATTTCACACACTAGCCTATTGGCTTAAGAAGACTGAGCCAGAGTTGCCTTTTTTTGAACCCACTGAAGTGTCTAGCATATTGACTTGAATGTACCAGGTCTTCAGAAAATATTTTTTGAATGGGAGAGATTTATCTTGCGAATTGATATTTATGGAATGTATTCACATTCACCATTCAATGATTGATCAATTATTTTTTCTTCCTTTTGACTTAGTTCCCATATTTTCACATTGCAAAAGCAATGGATATGTATTTACTGTATATTTCAAAGGAAGGGTAATAAGGTAAATTAACATCTTTATTCTTTATTTTTTCTCATGTATTCGGAACTATTTTAAAATATAAAGTATTTTTATGCAGCACATTTTCTACATTCTATTTTTTAAAGAAGTTTTCTCAAATTAGTGTTGAAATTGACTTTCTATCTTGCCATGTTGTCACAAACTATTTGAGGGCCTCCCCAGTAAGCTTCTTTTATGAAAAAGAATTCAACAGAATTCCCAATCACAATGCCTTCCCTTCTCCATCTGAAGACAATAGTCAAATGGCACTTTTCACATAAATAGTACTAGAAATGAAGGCAAGTCCTAGACAAAAGATTTAGTCTTAATTGAGGAGAGCCATGTGCAATTTAACCCTTGTCCTGCCAGGGTCAAATAGAAGATAGGAGGTAATGTGAAAGAGTGTTATCGGAAAAGAGAGGTAAGAAAGAACATTAAGTAAGGGCAATGAAGTAGGCTCTGCAAATGTCCCTAATATCTAATTTCACATGGGTCTTTGCGAGTCAGCTTACTTCTTTCTACTGTCTCATTTCAGTTCAGCTCAGCATTTATGGACTTGTTACTACATAACAGATTTTGTAATAGGTTAAGTATATAACTAGGAAAAGATGCAGTAGTTTGATTTTTACTATAGACTATTGGTGAAGGTGGATACAAACAAATACTGGCTCAGGTTTTCAAGCTACAAATTAAAGGGTTATCCCAGGTTCCTCCCATTCACTTCTCCTTTTGTTATCAACCACACATCCATCCAATCAGGCCCCACATCCTTATGGTCCTCATTCTTAATATCTCCCAAAGCTGTTCATTATTGTTTTTCTCATTATCCCTTCATTCCCTCCTCACCTTACTGGTCTACTTGGCAATAGGTTGAAAACCGTCCCACATACTCTTGGTTTCTCTGCCTGATCTTTTCTTTCATCCCTGATTGTGTCCCTTCCCTGCATAAATCCTCTAGTAGCTCCTTTCTAGTGGGTCTTTCTGCTCCTCCCCCTGCTTCCGCAAGGAGCTGCTTTTCTTCTTTCACTTGGCTATTTAGGATCTCATTTCTTTGTGCCTCATCCTCTGCTAATCTTCCTTCTGATCATGTCTTTCTTTGCACTTGGAGTACTTCAAACATGGTTGTGTGAACTCTTATTTTGTCCTTACTCACAAAACTGTCTTCTGGTATAGTTACCAAAAACACAAATCTGGTTTTGATTTTTCTTTCTTAAGGTATGGTGGATTCTATCCTAAACTTCCCTGCCTTTTCCTAATTATCTCTTCTGACCTGAAGTGTTTTGTTGTTGTTGTTGTTGTTGTTTAATTTTTATTAAATTTATTCGGTTGCCATTGGTTAGTTAAAATTATGTAGGTTTAAAGCGTACATTTCTATAATACATCATCTATATATTGCATTGTGTGTTTACCACCCATCCAATTCTCCTTCCATCCCCATGTATTTTGACTCCTTTTTCCCTCTTCTACCACCTCTTACCCCCCTTACCCTCTGGAAACCACTAAACTGTTGTCTGTGTCTATGAGTTTTTGTTTCTTTGTTTGTCTTGTTTGTTCTTTGTTTGCAGTTTTATATCCCTCATATGTCCTGAAGTCTTTACCTCTTGTAAAGAGATAAAGAGATACTGTAAAGAGATACTGTCAGTCCTGCTCAATTATATGACTATTGAATGAATATGTGAATCGATCAGGTGAGTCATTTACATTTTGTTTGTCCTGCTTGGCCACCAATTTTATGGGAACAGATCTCTTCCTGTGGAGCGTCCCCTTTGAATATTTCTTCACAGTGTGTTATTGAAGATTTTGTGGAAGAAACTTTTTAAGTTTTGATTTTAGGTAGATGAAGGGGAGGACAATAGTGGTAAAGGGAAAGTGGAGGTCCATTTGAAATAAAACTGACTCTTCTGAAGAACAGAGTTTGGTTCTGATCAGTGATATTGCTAGCTTTGTTTGCTACCATTTGTAGAAAGACAGATATTTTACATCACAACCCAAAAATGGGTGTGTGTGCGGGTGTGTGTGTGTGTATAGTCATGAATTCATTTATTTAATATATATTCACTTCACTCCCTATAATCCTTGCTATGATACAATGATCATGTATACTATGATCATAATATATGTATATATATGTGTGTGTGTGTGTGTATACACACACGCACGCATACACAAACATCTATATTCTGCACCTGTGTGTGTGTCTGTATCCCATCTTACATAACTTATATATACATATGTACACACGAGGTGTATTGAAAACAATGATGAATGTTTAAATTTAAAAAATGTGTTACAGTAAAAGATACATTGTCATTAATCTCCCTCAAAATACTCCCCCTTGCTTCAAACACGCTTATCCCATGGTTTTTGCCACTTGCTGAAGCAGTGCTGGAAGTCCTCTTTCATGAGTGTCTTTACTTTATCCTCAATCATAACAATGCTCTGTGTCACACACCGTCACACGTGTACAATGATTTCTGTCAAATAAAAACATTATGATGTGTCCTCATCCACCTTATTCACTGGATCTGGCACCACGTGACTTCTGGATCTTCGCCAAAGTCAAAATGACCATAAAAGATAAATGTTTTGAATTGATTCAGGAGATTGCGGCAGCCATGACCACGCAAATCACGGAAGATGACTTCCAGAACTGCTTCCGCAAGTGTCAAGAACGATGGGATAAGTGTGTTTAAAGGAGTATTTTTAGAGGGATTAATGACAATGTTTTTACTGTAATAATTTTTTTTAATGTACACATTCACCGTAGTTTTTCGTCATACTGCATACATATATAATTGAAAAGATCTTCTTAAAACGTTTAGCTTAACTATGTGTGATATGCTTGAATATTTTTTTTTCTTTTACTATTTTCTGTTTTATTTCATTTTTAAAAAATGCTGGTTGCAGCCCATTGGATTGATTTCATGACACATCGGTGCATTGAGTCTTATAGTGAGAAAAACACTGGTTTAGTAAGTAAAAAGTGTGTTACCACAGGTAGTCAATACCTTTATGATTGGGTAGAGAGAGACTTCAGAATACTATTATTATTCCCACATAATTAATAAGTGCTGTACTATGAAATGTACATATTTTATCAAACTTCTCATTCAAACTTGGATGAACTTAATTTCATAATATTCATCAATTATTAGTTGTTAAAAAGAGTCTAAAATTTCACCACTTGCAAATGAAATGAATATTTTTGTCAGTATAATTATGTAAGAAATTACTCAATCAAGTGCTGTATAAACTTTGGAATACCTTTCCATAGGGTGAAATTCTGGCTCAATTCTTAAGATTAAATCAATGGTAAGATTTAGACAATGACATTGATTTCTTATTCGAGACTGTGTCATGTGCCATGGCTACAACTTTGAGTCATATCTTTATTATAGTATGTTGAAACTGGATAAAATCTTGCTCCTGTTTCTTCTTGTGTAGTACCTCCCATTGAAGTTTACTGAGTGTATGTCACCTAAAGATTAATTAGAAAAGATGTATATTTTTCCTCATATTTTCCATATTGAAATCACAGATATACTCGTATCTTTTAAAGCACTCAATGCAGAGCCACAAATCATTTTAGCCTTCTAGGGGAAAATTTAAAATGCTTTGATAATTCTCAATTATTATGGGTACTCCAGTGCAATCCATGATTATGTGAATTGGGATGAGAGTTGTGCTTTTTTAAATTGAAATGAAAAACAATCTAATCAAGAAAGTGAATCATTAATTATGTAAAATAAAGAAGTATTTTTGCTTTTAAAAATTATTTTTTATCTCATTCAACAGAAATTTATAAATAGTACATAATTTGTTCTTATGTTTATTTATAAGAATAATAGTTATATATATGCATATATATATATATACACACACACATATATATGAGTGCTTTCAACTATAATAATAAAAGATGTAAGGCTAACTGTAAGAATAGATTATTTTCTGACATGAATATTTAGATTTATCTTTTATGAGGTTACACATGGCAAATTTGTTTATTGATAAACCAGATAGTTAATGAAATTGAACTCATACTTATCATCATTAAAGGTGACACAGAATTATCAGAATAGCTACAGACATTATCTTCAAAATTTAACATAATATCCAAACTGTTCACTAAGGATAGTGAATATCTGATTTTGTTATTTTATAACCAAAATGTGTCTTTTAGTTAAAGTCTAAATATACGATGATGCCTCTGAGAAAAAATAAATGGTAATGTTTTAAAGCATAAAGTGTTGCTGTGATTCTGTACTATAGATTAAAACAGATTTTAAAACACTTCATATGCATTTGACTGTGCACTTTAGGTAAAAATTCTGCTATAATAAGTGTTCATTGTAAATTAGAGGTTAAAATAGAGGGACTCAAGTATCCAAGTCTCTGCTCCAAACTGGGGGTAAATTAGAAAGTGCAGAACTATTATAAATATGGTAGATGAAGGAAGAAAACGTGTTTTCTTTGTCCATTTATTTCCAAGGACATAATCTGGAAAAAAAATAGTATTTTTTTTATCATTTATTCAATACTTGCTTAGATGGAAGGGGTGTGTGGATTTGTGTGCATGTTGAACTTGGTTGGCTATGAGTTTGACAGCATCATTTTTGTTGGAAATATTTGGAGTAGTTGAAGGCAAGAGGGATAAGGGAAACTTTCTTAAATATCCAAGTCTATACATGTCCTTAATGGTAATAATTCTGGAATTCATTCCAACTGCTTTGCCTTCTAGGTATGACCTGTTCATTGTGAAGTGTAGACCTCTGTTTTCTTTAAATCTCCTTGCTATTTCATACATGTTTATTAGCAATACCTTCAAAGACGCTGCAATTGACATGCTGAAAGAGCGGACAAGAAAAGAGGTCTGTCTACCAAAACTAAGACCTAAAGTTGCCTATGTCCCACTGTTCCCTCGTTCATCCTTTACAACCAGTCACCACTCCCTTGGTTGAACTTGTAATATTTGAGAACTGTATATATTGCACAAGAATATAAATAAAAGTGCAACATTAATATCAGGTCCTCTATAGTAAATTCTTAGTTTGTACCTGAAACTAGGCTAAGTGATTTCTGTGGATTATTAGAACTAAAGGTGGGGGAGTATGGACCCTAGGTATGAGACAAAGGGGTTAAAGAAACCGGGAGCCAGCCATCTGAATATTGAAAACACTCTGTTGTACAGTGACTTATTTTAAGATACTTTATATGGAATTTTGACATATCGGTTACCTCTTTCTGTCAATTTCTACAACTGACAAGCGCACACACACGCCACTGAGGTTACTTTTGGTTTTCAAATTGTTGTCAACATGTCCCTAGAAAGGCCACTTTCTTTTTATGTTAATTGCTTTGTCATTACTATTTAAAGAGTTCACAGTATGAACTTGCTTCTTTCTCCACCCTAGAGCCATTGGTGAGTAAGTCCTTGTAGAAGAAATTTAAGGGAGGGAATTTGTTACCCACTCATTTCTAGGTCTCACTTCTGCACTCTGGTGTTTTGGGTTTCCAATCCCTTGTATCTAACTTCATATATTCCTTAAAATATAGGCTTTGCCCCTTCTTCTAAAGTAGAATGCAGAAATTGTATTTCTTTTCATTGTGGCCTATAAAATGTAGAAATTGCCTGAGTCCTAGTCAATTTGGAACAATTGGTGGGTAATTGACTAGCTCACACATCAATCTGATTTGGCAGTTATTGTGGCTAACATCCTCAAATACTATATAGCTGTCAATCTCTTTGTACATTTATGTTTAAGGCGTAATAGACTTTATTCCCTTCTCAATTTTTTAGTTTTGATTAGATAGCAAATTATCAGAAACTATGTCAGAACTTCAATATTCTCTACTTCCACGTTAACATAAATGGTATTTTCTTAGACATAGTGAATCACCGTGTCTATTTCTCAGAAAATATTGTAAAACTAAGCTACAACATAATAACCCGGAAAAATGTAGCATTACACTGTTAGAGACTTTCTGTATATCTGTCAAAAATGTGATATATGTATCTCAAAATGATTCAAATAAAATGAACATGATCAGTATTGCCCAGTGGTTGGGGACATAGGTTCAGAAATCTAGGTACAAACTCCTCTACCATTCACTTGAACAAATTACTTGACTTCCAAGTATCTCTGTTTTTCTCGTCTTCAAATTGAGCATATTAATGGTAATAGCTCCTTGAGCTGTGGTGAGTATTAAATGAAGTGACCAGGAATACGATGACTGACACATAGTAAGACTTCCATGGGGCTGTACTTATTGTCAGTATTAAATAGTTGCAGCCAGTTTTCCTAAATAGTGGCAGAAATATATCAGTCAATTCACAATTTAGTTTTCAAAGAAAATAACGTAATTGTTTGATTTTTTAATCCCTTATTTATTTACCTTAAGGTAAGGAGTACTGTAGAAGATCTCTTGTTAAAATATTGAAAGCAAAGAAAAATGTGTTTATTGAAGCATGATACATTTTGTTTATAAAATTACAATAGTTACAAAAGACAGAAAATTTTCCTAAACAGAGTGAAGAAGCTTGTCCTATTTGTTTTGTTTTCTCTTTTGTCTTGCTTATCATTTTGTTTTTTCCTCTGCATATACTTGGCTTGATGATCTGTTTTCTATGCATACAATTGCTTCATTATTTCCCATTTACAATTTAATAATGTATTATCTATCATGATATCAGGACTGTGAATATGGTCACCAATTCCTCATGTATTTCCATTTGCAGACTCTGGCTGAAAACAGAGTGTAGATTCTGTTCAGATGTTTAATAAAATTTTATTTTTGTTTACTTTAAAAATGTTCTCAAAACTCCATTTCCTAAGAAATCAATGTAGGCCAATAAAAGGTTCCCATGTTGGAATCTGGTTGGTATGCTTCTTAGAATTTAACCCCACCCAGGATGTCTTGCAAACTATCAAGAGTCATTTTGTACACAAAAAAGAATCACGTGAATTATCAAATAGCCTTAAAATTAGCATAACTGACTGTTGCCCAAACTTAGCATTTCATCCTGCTAGAAAAGCACTTAATCCTATTAAGAAATTCTGAATTGCAACATCTGTTGATTTCTATGTTGATCTCTTTTGTTGAGAAGATTAATGCCATGATTTTTATCACATTCTCCATAAGACGTTTAATGGAAAAGGTAACTGATGCCAGGCACTTTACGTATTCTCCAATTCTTCTGTGCCATTTTTTTTGTTTATCCCTAACTATTGGGTTGTTAGTGGGCTATTTGAGCAGTAGCCACACAAATGCTCTTAGGTAGATGACATACCATCCAACAGTTACCCTTGAGAAGAACACCTAACAGTTTATCATATGGTGTTTCCTCTGAAATTTCTAGAACAACATTTTATATCCTCAGTCCATGCACCTGCAGGATCCCCTGTGTGTCATGGCGGTATTAACAGAGGGATGTTCTGAGTACAGTGACAGCCCTGGTTTCCGTAAGGGTCCCTCCATCTTCTCTCTAAGTCTGTTTATTTTTTTTTCGTCTGATCATCAATTTCCTCATCTGTGAAATGAGGAAAGGAGAATACGGTTGCAATGACTCAATGAACTAACATACATGGTGTGTGGTGTCAGGCTCAATGAATAGTAACTATACTAAAAGAAATCCAAAAGGGGAAACAGCAAAATACTGATTTCTATACAGGCATACCTGGGTATTTGAAAAAGAACCATTTCAGTATAAATATGTGAGTATGTATATAAAAATACATCATGTATTTTAATTGCTTTTTCTCACTTAAGCAATTTTTCTCTGTTGTCTTTTAAGTTTATCTTTGTTTTGGGAAATAGTTAAGAATTTGTATTAAAATCCTGTCAGAAAAACTTTTCTATTTTCACTTCCTTTTCAAAGCACAAATGCAGCTAATTGGCCCATTTTAAATAAATTGGTAATAATACTTAATAGTAATGATAACAATAATAATAATTTGAGTTCTGTAATTCAGAATCTAAATTCTTATTAGGGAGAATATAATGATTTTTTTGGGGGATGTAGGTGTATTAAATACTTTAATGAAAATTTATCAGAAGTTAGCAATTATAAAAGTAATAGTATTTACCAACCAAAATATATAGAATAAATAAATTCTGTATTTTTAAACAGAAACAATTGCCTAAAACTTTACTCTGGGGGAAAATATGTAGCAGAAAAACCAACTTAGTTTTAATAATGGTTAAGGTTGTGATTAGATGACTAAATAGTTTTTCGCGTTGTGAGAGTCAAAGAAACATTACAGAAGGTAAGAAAAAGTGCTTCTTGTTAATAATATACATTGTTAGATAGATCCTTCAAATATAACTAGCAAATGAACAGGCAGGAACCATACTAAATAATATATTAGTCATTTCTTGAAATAACAAGTGTTCCCTTAATATATCATTTTATGAATACCCAGAGATTAAAGAAACACAAACCACAATTCCCACAACCAATCTGAGAACACATTTATGAGGTATGTAGAACTGACTATTCATGAACTTCCAACACCATTAACTTGCTCCCTCTTTTTTTTTTCCTGAATCATAAGTAATTATTAACTGTACTAAAATACCTATGATTATTCTCTAGTGTGTGATCACTTAACCAAAAGGAAATAACACATCATTGTCAACTTCCATAGCATTTTTTTTTTTACCTTAGGTGGATTGGAAGATTTAACCTCCTTTAAATTGCGTTCACTTAAAATTTTTATAATAATCTTATGTTCAGAATGGGACCTATTTAAAAGCCATACTGGAGTTAAAATCAGACTTAGGCCCCAACAGAAGAGCACATTGCGGACTGATGGGAGGAAGATATAAAGGGCAAAAAAATCCTTTTGAGAATCTTAGTGAAGAAACGTGACTATTTATAATGGCTTGCTAAATAATTAGCACTCAATTTTTACTTAAGGAAATGTTAGAGTTAGAAGAAAGATTAGCTATATAGTCTAGGAGCTTTCAAATATATTTAGGTACGTAAAGCCTTTTAATATTAGCTCAGTGAGCTATGTGAGGGAGCTCTGGTATGCCTTACTCATCGCTGTGCCTTCTGCAACCAGAAAAGTGCTGGGCACAAGAAAATGCTAAAAAAATATGAACTGAAAAAAACAAAAAATTAAAGGGGAGACATAAATTAAGAAACAGATAAAAAGCATCACTAACGGGCTCAGCAAACATCTCGGCCCTTGAGAAGTACCAGGGATACATATGAATTGGCGTCTTGGCTCTGCAATGCCACCTGAAAATCACTGAGTTTAATCCTCTCAGTTTATGTAGAAGAAAATGGATCTTAGGTCTTGTGGGATCCCTAGTCTCAATATATTTTTTGTACCCAGGTAGCATATGTTTACGGGAGTTGGAAAAGAACATTATGGGATATTCCTATGGGTCATTTTGTTTCCAGGGAAATTATTCTAGGCATAGAAATGATAAAAAAGGATGACCTGCAACCTGTTTACTGGAAATCTTTATGGTTATTATACATGCCATGATAATTTATGTATTCAAAATGAATATATGATACTCTTTAACAATGAGTTTGTTTATTCTTTGCATATAGCTATTTTTCCTGATATTGTAATTAAACATAGGAAATTACTTGATTCTGCTTTATTGTTAAAATGAGATTTCTATTTTACACACAACTTTTAAAATTATTCTAGTTCCCTAAGGGGGAAAAAAATCAAAAGAATACACATGCACAGGAAATGTATTATGGAAAAGCTAACATTTATCTTTTCTCCATCTAATAGTAAGATCACTGATATTTATAAATTATTTATTTTGATTGATTTACTTCCATAGACACCAAATTTTTTTCGTTCTATTGAGCATAGAGTTCATTATATATGAACATATGAGCATAGAGTTCATTATATATGAACATTTATATATATATATATATATATATGTATATCTGTGTGCATCCATATATATATATATATATTCATGTGCGTGTATATATCTTAGTAACGTAAATACAAGTGATAGGCTTTTGGCTAGAAAAGTGATAGGTTAATGAATTAATCATAAAACTAATATAAATCAAGAATTGTACAGCTGAATTCTGCTCTGGTAGGAATTTCTCAATGAAGTTAATGAGCCTCACATACCGTGTTTCCCCAAAAATAAGACCTTCACAGAAAATAAACCCTAGTTAATATCGTCAGCCAGACGGACACATCTAGTATGTTCTGACGATGTTCCAGAAGATGACATGACTGTATTTGAATAAATGTAGATTGTTGTACATTAAAAAAATAAGACATCTCCTGAAAATATGCCCTAATGCAACTTTTGGAGCAAAAATTAATATAAGACCTGGTCTTATTTTGGGGGAAATACGGTATAAGTCCTGGTCTTATTTTCGGGGAAACACAGTACTCATCTCAGTCGGAATGGCCTCCATTGTATAGGGCTTAGGAAAGAAAAGCAAAAGTACTTTGATAAAATGTGTAATTAGGGAGGCAGAGATCAAGGCTTTAAAGAGAGGGCTTAGCAAAACAGATGTCCAAGGAGCCTTAGTAAGCCCAACTGTCTCTAATTACACTTTGGCTGGAAGAATCCACACTTGGCACTACTTTTGGGGTCCATTTTAATTTTAAAATGACTTGGAAAATGCATCATGCTTCAGATAGTTTAATGAACTGTACCAGAATTTTTTGAAAATGTTTCAATATTAGCACCAAAAGCTGGGACACATCAGAATATGTTTTAAAATGAAAGTATACAAGGATTTATGTGTTTCAGTAGTAACAAGCCATTAATTATACACACTGCTGTTTTGAAAGATGGCTGTTTTCTGTAGTGTGTTTACAGGGTGACATGTAGAGCTTGCACTGGAGGTATACGAGTTCAATTGAGATATCCCATCATCTGAGGAATTGCCTAAATGCACCAAATATATGGATAAGTCATCCTGCTTCCTGTTTTTCCTCTATCACTTTAGACATTGACTACATGGCTTATATTAAAAATGAAGAAAGTTTTGATTTTATAGTTCTAATGCTGAATGCACATAGGAGGTAACTGCAGATCTAAGGAAAAGTCTGTGTCCCTTAAATGTTTTTATTCAACTCCATCTTACAACTTTGTAATGCTTGTATCTTTTGGTTATAAATACAGAACATTGTTGATGTTTGTGTGTTTGTGTGTGGGTGTGTGTGTTTTATTAAAATTTATTTTATATTTTATATTTTCATAGTATAACAGAGTGTTCTTTCTTTTAATATAGAGCTTGAATATGGCATTGCTTTGTATGACTTCTCAATTGTATATTAAATACTTTCTAAATATCTGCTATATGTACATGATATAGAACAGATTGTAAATTTACTTCTGCATAAGGGATGAGTTCCATATTTAAAGATTTCCTAACCTGCTAACTTTTCATGCCATTCTGAAGGATGTTAAACCTTTTTATTTTCTTTTTCAATGACAGTTGGCATTCAATATTATTTTATACTGGTGTCAGGTGTATAGAATAGTGGTTAGACATTTACATAAATTACAAAGTGATCCCACTCCTCCCCATAAGTCTAGTACCCACTTGACACCATACATAGTTATTACAACATTATTGACTCTATTCCCTATGCTATATGTTACACCCCTCAATCCCATCCCCCCTCCACCAGGCCACCATCAGTTTATTCTATGTATCTAAGAGTCTGTTTATGCTTTGTTTGTTCATTTATTTTGTACTTTAGATTCCACAGATGAGTGAGATCATATAGTATTTGTCTTACTCAGTCTGGCTTATTTCACTTAGCATAATATCCTCTAGGTCCATCCATGTTGTCACAAATGGTAATATTTCATTCCTTTTTATGTCCATGTAATAATCCATTGTATGTATGTACCACTTCTTTATCCAGTCATCTATTGATGGGCACTTAGTTGCTTCCATATCTTGGCCATTGTAAATAATGCTGCAGTGAGCATAGGGCTGCACATATCTTTTGAATTAGTATTTTAGATTTCTTCAGATAAATACCTAGAAGTGAAATTGGTGGGTCATGAGGATGTTCTAGTTTTATTTTTTGGAGGAACTTCCATACTGTTTTCCATAGTGGCTGCACCAATTTGTAATCCCACCAACAAACAGTACATGAGGGTTCCGTTTTCTCTGCATCCTCTCCAACATCTGTTGTTTGTTGATTTATTGATGATAGCCATTCTGACAAATGTGAAGTGATATCTCTTTGTGATTTTAATTAGCATTTCTCTGATGAGTAATAACATTGAGCATCTTTTCATATGTCTATTGGCCATCTGTATGTCCTCTTTTGAGAAGTGTCTATTCAGGTCCTCTACTCATTTTTTTTTAATTGGATTGTTAGCTTTTTGATGTTGAGTTGTATGAGTTCTTTATAAGTTTTCGATCATTACTCCCTTATCGGATGTATTACTGGCGAATATCTTCTCTCATTCAGTAATTTGTCTTTTCATTTTGTTAATGTTTGCCTTTGCTGGGCAAAAACTTTTTAGTTTGATGTAGTCCCATTTTTTTTTCCTTTTGTTTTCCTTACCTGAGGAGATATATCAGAAAAAAAAAAAAATATATATATGTATTACTAAAAGTAAGGTCAGCTATGGTTTCTTCTAGGAGTTTTATGGTTTTGGGTCTTACATTTAAGTCTTTAATCCAGTTTCAGTTTATTCTTCTGTGTGGTTTAAGAAGGTGTTCTAGTTTCATTTTTTGTTTTAGCATGTACTTGTCCAGTTTTCCCAAGACCATTTATTGAATAGACTGTCATTATCTTTGTCTATTCCTGCCTCCTTTGTCATAGATCAATTGACCATAAAGGTGTGTGTTTATTTCTCGTCTCTCTATTCTGTTCCATTGGTCTATGGGTGTGTTTTTATGATAGTACCATGCTGGTTTGATTACTATAGCCTTGTAGTATAGTTTAATATCTGGTAGTGTGATACCTCCAACTTTGTTCTTTTTCAGGATTGTTTTTTCAAGACTATCCATGGTCATTTGTGGTTCCATGTAAATTTTAAGATTATTTGTTCCAATTCTGTGAAAAATGCCATTGGTATTTTGATAGGGATTGTATTGAATCTGCAGACTGCTTGGGTTAGTATGGACATTTTAATAATGTTAATTCTTACTACCTATGAGCACTGTATATACTTCCAATTATCTGTATCTTCTTCAGTTTCTTTCTTCAATATCTTATAATTTTCCAAGTACAGGTCTTTTGCCTCCTTGTATTGTAAATTCCTAGGTATTTTATTTTTTTGATGCAATTGTAAAAGGGATTTTCTTTTTATTACTCTTTCAGATAGTTTATTATTGGTATACAAAAATGCAACCAACTTCTGAATATTAATTCCGTATTCTATAAATTAACTGTAAAGTACATAAATAAAAATAATTGAATTCATTTATCTGTTCTAATAACTTTTTGGTGGAATCTTCAGGGTTCTTTATATATAGTTTGTCATCATCTGCAAATCATGACATCTTTCTTCTTCCTTTCCAATTTGGATACCTTTTATTTCTTGTCTGATTGCTGTGGCTAAGACTGCCAATGTTAAAGCTTTTTTTAAAGCATAATTTTCTGTGGATAATTGCTTACATAGCCAAACTTTACAATTTTTTGAAATTTCCCAAATCAATTAATAAGATTGTCTCTACCAAAATATTATACATTCATATTCTTCATTGCTGAGATAACCTTTGTCCAACAGGATAAAAACCAGTCATTTTAATTGTCTCTATTGAGTTAATATTAACTGATTAATATATTGCTCTCATTGCAAAATATGGCTAACTCATAATTAACTGAAAATAATCCAGTGGCCTTATTTGGCTTTAAATCAAGTAAAGTTCTACTTGAGGCAGCCGTGGCTGACATAATTTACGATGATAGTAATATCACACTTTAAATTCTATCAGTTCATTTCCTCTTTGGTATTTTCCTTCCCATCAAGTTCCATTTTTTTAGCTAGTGAATGTCTCTAAACCACATCTGTGTTAGTCTAAGTCATGAGTAAACTTTTTAAAATAAAGTGTGCAAAATGTGTTTTTATTTATTGCAAAGATGTTTTCAATTACCATTAAGTTCATTGTTGGTCTAATGTTAGCAGCTTAAATATTTGAAGCTGTTCTCTGGAAACCAGACACTATCCAAATTCTAAAAATCTAGTAGATCCTTCATGTTATTGTGGTTTTTCAAAACAACTGTTGATTACTCGAAGCAGAACTTCCTTTGATGAGTAAAGGGTTGGGCAGAGTACAGAGAGTGAGTTAGTTGCTATTTTCTTTGGAAGTAACCGGTCTCCCCACTCCCACCGCTCTGCTACCACCTTAGGCCTTTCCTTCATATACTGTTGACAGTTACACATCCTTCACCTATTTGGATGAGTCAATATTGTTTTTCATCTCACTGGGCTGTATTCCTCTGTGATATCTTTTTTTCCATGTGTAATCAATAAGTGTTTATTGAATAGTTAGTTTCTCTATTCCTATTCCTTTGTTTCAGGCTCTAATTATGAGTAGAGAATTCCCTCATTGCAATAGTTCGGGTGGTGATTAATTTTAACAAAGATTTATTTCTTGCTTATGCTACATGAACAGGATGATGCTGTGCTCTATATAATTACTTCAGAACCAGACTGCCAGAGGCCTCCATCAATGGGATATTAGGATTTTAACACTCGCATGGTTCATCTCAAGAAAGGAAAAGAGCAATGAAGGGATACCTGTGTCTTTAACTGTAGTATGGCAACTTATTCACAGCCATAGATTACAACTACTGGCATGGCCTTTACCTTAACTAACACAAGGGAGGCTGAGTAAAGTAGGGGTACATGGAATGTTTTTTCTGAACCATTCTGTCTTTGATACATTCCTTGAACTTTATTACAATAAACACATAACCATGGGCTTCTTCCTTATTTAATCTTGTGATAGCCATGTTTCCCAAACTTGGTTGTAATAAGCATAGCTTGGGTATGTCCCTAAGAATGAGAATCCTTGCACATGCCCCAATTTACCAAATCAGAATCTTCTGGGTGGTAATCTGGATTAACGAGTTACCCATCTGAATGTTATTAAACTTCAAATTTGGAAAAACAGTGTAAGCATGCTGAAAAGACAGTACCAGAGTTAATGAAAGAAACACTTTAATAATTGCAACCAACATTAAGATGGGAGAACTTGTCAAACTCTGAAACTAAGTGACACGCTTGTACACGCTTCTTGCTGGTGTCACAAAGTTGCACATGTCACATTATGGTAGAACCCTCACAGATATTTAAAGCAACATTAATTCCTAATATCTGTTACCATGTACCAGGCATTGTGCTCAGGTTCTTGATGTTTAACATCTCACAAAGTGGGTCCAATGATGACTACTACTTAATAGGTGAGAGATCTGAAGCTATAAAATGGGAAAGTAAAACTTGTTCAAGGGGACAGGAAGGAGAAATTGATAAGCTTTATTTTAAAGAAATATAGATACCTCTCTCTCTCTCTCTCTCTCTCTCTCTCTCTCTCTCTCTCCCCCCCATACACACACACACACACACACACTGACCCTTCTCAAATCAGACAGTGCTGCATAATTTTTCTGAATAACCTCCCTACTCCATCCACCAAGCCCAATGATTGAGGGTTTTTATTAATTTATTGGAAGAAATGCATTCTCATATTTAGTATTTTATTTTTGAGTTAGTGCCTGAGTACAATAAATTTAACTTTTGTTGTTGTTGTTGTTTTCCTATCTACTGTCTTCCAGACATAGATATAGCTTCTCTGAGCATAAATGTGGGAAATTGCCAGTATAGTGACTTTTCTCCCACTGGCCTTGTAGGATCTGCGAGCTGGCAGTGGATGAGCTAATGGGAGTCCCAATAACTTGCAACACAGCAAATGCGAGGCGCTCTCTTACAATAATACATCTCAGGGGAAGAAGCAATTTGCCTCATTTTAAAGTACATTTGAAACACTGTGAGCTTGAGGAGGCTGTAGTATTACTAAAGAACGTTTTCATTTCAAAAGGATAACTTTGTAGGTCTGGATTTCCATCTGTGTTATCTTGAACTTGGTTTCACCACAGAACGCCTAAGAGCTATTATTTCATTGTGAATACAAATGCAAGATTAAGAAAGGAAGATAAAAACCAGCATCCTCCTGTTTTTCCTCTAAAAGTACAAAAGTAATCTTTCATAAAAACAAAACAAAATAGCAGGTGTGTAGCACTTAGAGAAAAACCACATGTGTAAAGCCATACTCACATAAATAATAAATTATGATAATGAGCCTCTTAATAGCACCTGATAACCAGATGTGTAGAAAACCAGCCAAACTTCACCATAAAAGGCTTAACAAAAGATGTAAATCAACACATCAGTAACTGTTACCTTCATAAAGTAGTGAATAGCTTTTAAATAAACCAAAGGCTAACAGTTGGCTATATGTAAGGGGAGATAAACCTATTCATAAGGAATAACGAAAAGCTAGGAATTTCCAGAGTGAAAATTTAATCCTAGGGCTGAGATTAGGTGATAGAATTTAAGTAGCTAAATAATACATGGATGGAAGGATACTCTAGCTTGGAGGGACAGTGATTTTGGCAGAATGTTTTCTATAACATTATTTATTCTTTGTGGTTTATAGTTAAATAACTAAAACTTCCTGCTCAGAATTTTCCTTATTCTGTAAAAAATAAAATGCATTGGGTGAAAGTTTTAAGAGGACTATAAAATGTCATCTACCAGTATTGAACTATAATTTTTTTATTTCACTGTAAGTGTATACAGTGTGAGAAATGTAATAAAAAATGATGCATATTATTTCTTCTATGGCATACAAGATATTCAAGTTAATCTACTGTCCTTCATTTCTTTCCTATTTCCCATTAAGGAGTGGAAATTTTAAAATAGTGTTGTTATATCTTCAATATGATCTTGAGGGTTACAAAAAAAAATAAAATTAAAGAGTACTTTCCTAGCTCAGCCACTGTCTATGGAAAACGAAGACTCTCAAACTGTCTAAAATCCTGCTGGAATACGAAGCCCTGTGCTGGGGGTACAGTCTACCTCTGTTGTGTTCTCAGGTCTTCAAACTACCAATTCCTTGTCTTCTGGCCTTCTCCTCTTTCAGTTTAGAAACTTTCCTCCTGCTTCTTTGTTTCCCAGTATCAATCTAGGGAGGCTGGTCTCCTTCCCTGCACCTAGGCTTCGGTCCAGATAGGAAATACCCTCCCTCCCTCACTGCTCCTCCACATGCTCTAGCAATTTGTCTTGGTAAGTTAAAAAAATACTCTCCTTCTACCTGTGTTTCCAAGGCCTTGGGCTAAAATTTGTGAGTGGAAGAGTAAACTGGTGTGACAACCCTGGATTTATAGGGAATGCATTGCTTCCTTTATTCTGGGACCCGTCTCCTTCACTTCACCTCAGATTAATAATAGTTTCCTAAAATTTAAATACAGTCTGATCCTCTATGACACTTGTTTTCAAAACATGACTTTGTTGTTGTTGTTCCAACATGATTGATGTATCGGGGGAAATTGGAACATAATGAGAATTGTGAGTTTGCTTACGCACAATTTCATTTGCTAGAAACATTGACCTTACTGCAGAAAACTGCCCCTGGCTGAACGATACCCTGTAAAAATACACAAAATTCATGAGCACGCACCCACACACCCACACACATACTCACACACACCTGCACCTCAAACCTGGAGAGACTACATAATTTGCCAGACCCTGTGAAAAATGTAAATGTGAGACTCTTCATTCCAAAATTATTGAGAATTTCGAAATGGCACAGCAGAGCATTACATCAATTGTGGCACCTGTCTAAGCATGGGCGCCTATGACTATGCACCAGTCATAAACCCATGAAGCCGGCCCTGCCTCAACCATCAGCCAGCTACCTCAGTTTGATGTTGTGTATGAGCCATATCCCATCTATAGTCCTGTTTCAACTTCCCCTCCAATTTCAGGTAAGCCTCCTCCCACCACTTCACAATAGCTCACAAGCCGCTCCCCTTCTCCTGAGCACTTGCACAGACAAACTCCAGCACTATTTCAAAATAAAATACCATATTTATTGTAGTATTTATGGAATTCTTAACCATTTAACATGTGTACACTATGCTGCTGTTATATGGTTCCTATCATTTTCTATGTGTCACTGATAAAATTTTTGGATGTTGTGCATTTTTTGCATAAGCTCTGTGGCTTTTATCACACAATTTTGCACAGCAAGTGTAATTTTTTTTGAACACACATTTCATATTATAGCAGATTGACTGTAATTATTGAGAAAAGGCATACTTTTTATTAAATATTTCTCTGAACAAGTAAGTTTTGTTGTTAATTGAATAACAAGAACATGGATGTTTTAAGAATTTAAAATTCTGGGGACATACGTGGAAAACTGAGTTTTCAGTTTTATTATCTACACTGAAGTTGCCTCAAATAACCTGCTTTGCAGCCCATCACAGTGTTCTTGGGCCATGGAGAGGTCCTGTTCCCTATAGCTGAGTTTGAATTTCACTATGGAATTGTAGATTGGTTGAAGAAAACTCAGACTAAAGCTGGGATTGTTTGGTAATGTGAATGTATTCAAGGAAATGAGAGTACATAGTACTGGTTGCTTGGGTTTAAGTGGGAGTACATAGTTGGAAAGTGCACAAATAAATGTTGAAAATTGAACATTTGTAGGGGCCAATAAATCAGAACGAGAATTCATATTGCAAAAACGTAAAATGAGGAGTTTGCTCCTTCTTAATTCTCTCCGTCATAACAACTTGCATAAAAGAGTTTGTTAAAGAAGTGAGGAATAAATACTATGTTTTAGAGATGTAAAATAATTTTATTTAGAAAAAACATTGAAGACTAGAAGAGCTCGATGGTAACTTAGAGATTGTTTAGCTCGAGGTACCTTCTTCTACAAGTCAGGGAAGAAGTGAGGTTAGGGGTTACTCAGCTGGCCATAGGCTGAGTTAGAACCATAGCCCAACTCTACTGACTTGTAGACTGTGTGTTGGGAATACAGCGGTGCTGCCTTTCTGTGCTTCCTTGGAATAGCTCTTGCGATGCTTTCCATATGAATGTATATGATCCATACAAACATGACGCTAAGTAACATTTAGGATTTGAACCCTAGCTGTGATGCTCACGTACATTTGGACTGGTCGCCTAATTTGTGCGGCTCAGTGCAAAGTGAAAATGTGATCCCTTTGTTGAAAATCTATTAAGAGTTTCAAGACTGTAGCAACTGAACATTAAATAAGCAAAGCAGAGGAACTATGTAAGTGTGGGAACCTGTACTGTTGCACAGACCAAACATCCATGAAGCTGACACTGCAAACCTTCACACACACACACACACACGTCTGTTTTTCAGAAGCTTACTCTTATTCTCTTAGACCTTGATAATAAGTTGTTAACTGTAAATCACCCATACTTTGCCTTTAAATCTATTTATTAATTAAAAAAACAGTAAGAAAATGCCTTAACGTGCTAAGAAATATAAATATGGCAGGGAATAAAATAGACGAATCCCTGCTTATAATCAGGTTTAGGGATTAGACCAAAAAACAAGCAAACAAACAAACAAACAAAAAAAGAAACTATATAAAATGTTAGATAGTGATAGTTGCTAAAGAGAAGACAAAAATAGAGACGGGACTAAGAAGTATGAGATGGGAACAGAGATTTTAGATAGGATGGTCAGGGGAGGCCTGGTTGGGCTGATGCTATTTGAGTAAATACCTGAAGGAGATGGAGGAGTGATCATGTGGTGAATCTGGGAGGAGAGCATTTCAGACAAAGGAAGCAGCATTTGAAATGGAACTGAGCCAAGAGAACTGCTGGCATTCCAGTGAACAAGTGAGGAGGTAAGAGAGAGCCACAGAATCGGGCCTCAGAGGAACTCCAGGGTGGCCCTGGGGACCACAGCCAGAGGCATCCATGCATCCTCACCCAAATGCTCAACCATAGCCATGGCCTAGTGCTTTCTGGATGTGTGTTTCTTCCTGTACTAACCAGCTTTCTCACCTCCTCATCTGTATACGTATCTTCTCTCTGCCTCTGTTTCTGCTCAAGTGTCTCCCCAGCTTTTTTCTGTGTTGTCGTTTTTCAGGATCAGTTCCATTTCAGATGGCAATGGCACTTCCAGGACAATTTCAGGAAGGAGAGACTACCTCCTTCTCCTTCATGCTTTGACCCACATGAGCATTTCCTATTCCATGGTAAAAGGGGCAGGGGGCATACGATCTACAAATGTACACCCTTTCATAGGTGCCATAGTTACTTGGTAATTATGTCAATGTTTTTCAAATATTTTTATAGTGTTGGAGGGCCTTGGATTGGTGCTGAGTCTTCCCAATTCACTGATAGGGTTATGCAATCAGGAGCAGGTGTATGTTGTCCATTATTTGTGCTTAAATTTACATTGGGGTTTATGAAAATGGATGTGTGGAAACTTCCTGGTCAATGACTCCATCTGGGTTCTGAGCCATGTTGAATTTGGCCTCCATGCCTTTCCTATGACTGAAGGCAGGGCAGTCAGATTTTAGATAAATATTTTTAAATGAGGATATCAATATAAGTTTTTTAAGAAATTTTTTAGCCATCATATAGACAGGACAGATAGTTTTGCAGTTTTTCCTTTTCCATTATCAAGTTAATTTTGTGATATAATTTTTAAAGCGGTAGTATTTAAAATATTCAAAGCAATTTTTATTAAAAACATGGAAAACAAGGATAATAATAACAATAATAATAATAAAATAGAACCCAGGGTGGGTGCTATTGGTACATTTAAAAGAAGGAAGCAGAGGTTGAGGGACCAAAGTAAGTCAGGCCTAATTGGAGACGATTTTCCTTGTTATATGAGAAAAATTCACTGGACTTAAAATAAGATGTAAAACCATACTTCTAGCCAGAAAAAAGAACCCTACTTTTAAAGTCATCATTATTTATCACCAAGAATCCATTTACTTCAAATTACTTTTTAAATCTGGCTAGACAGCCTCTGAGATTTGCTTAGCAGAGTTGAAAGCCTCTAGCAAAAGGTTAAATACACAGTCTGTTTATGTAGATTTTAAGTTTGGTAAATATGTTGAAAACTGGGATAGCATTGCTTGCTACAATTGGACATTTTGAGATCTCTCACACTATCTGGAAATTCCCATTTCTTTCTTTTGTAGCTTATTATGTCTATTAAGAAAATAGATATGCATATATTTTGAATAATCAGACTTATGATATTTATAAACAACAACACTAACAGAAAATGGCAACACACTAGTGCATCTTTTTATTCAAAAAATACAGAGGCTGCGCTTAAATGAGCCACTGAAATAGTCTAATTATCAATTAAATCTTGTGGGTTTTTTTTAATTTTCATGATTCACAGGTCACACAGTTGATCTACTTCAGTTAATAGGAAAATAGACAAGATTAACTTAGCTTGAGCCACTACATATTGTCTTAGTCATGTAGCCGATTTTCCTGACATTGAGTTAAGATATAACAAAACTTATTTTATATCTGTGTCTGAAACCCTCAATTGATAAAATTCAATAAATTCCACTATTTAAATATAACAATACCTGAGACTGCTCTGCTGAATCATCTACATATGGAATGGATGCACCCTTAATATGTTCATGAAAGTTCAACAATCAACCACAAATTCAGAGCACTCCATTTCTGCCCCTCCCTTTTTTGCTTCCTTGATTGGGAAGAGGAGAGATTACGACTTTATTTCTTATATATGTGCCTTCTGTTGCATTTAGTAACATGGAACCTGGTGCATAAGCATCAGCTACTATGACCTGAGGTATGTTGCCTAACTCTGTAAGCCTCAGTGATTTCTGATCTTATCTATCAATTTGTCAATGATAATTGTACCTACTCCACAAATAATTGTGAGAAATAAATCAAATGATGAGAATAAAGGAGACAATATTAGTTTTGGCCACAGCACAGAATAAAAGTTAGTTCTTATTACCATTAGTGTATGTGTAATTTGCTGGGTTCTTTTGAATGATTGAACTGGCCATTAGCCTAATCGGTTGTGCATGTGGCACAACCTTAATTACTCAAGATACTTCGTGTTCAGACTGTCTCCCAGTTCAGTAATTCTCAATTGGTTTCCACATAGAAACCAAGTCTCAAGGAGTCAGCATTACATACTGAGTAAAGAAAGCTGTGGGCTGAGACTGCAGAACTGGTTGTTAATTCTAGCCTTGCCCTCATTTTCTGGACACTAGTGTCCTCATCTACCGTGTTTCCCTGAAAATAAGACCTAACCTGAAAATCAGCCCTAGCATGATTTTTCTGGATGCCATCCCCTGAACATAAGCCCTAATTCATCTTTTGGAGCAAAAATTAGTAGAAGACCCGGTCTTATTTTCCGGGAAACATAATTCTTTTAATAGACAGCACAATAGATGTTTAATAAATGTTTGCTGAATGAATAAAAAGTTAGGCCCTTTCAATCAATGATGACACTTCTTGCTCTGAAAACTATTTTTCTATCCTGCAAAAAAAAATAATATGTAAGACTTCTTCAGGAGACAATATTTACTTATATACCTAAGAAATACTCATTTATTTGTTATTAAAATTGATGCTTTTTGGTTTGGTCCATACAATTAGAAAAACTATTTTGTGTGACTGGTAATGGAGCATCTCTATCAATAACTAAAATAAAAATCTTACAGTAAATACAAACCAATACACTTTTATTTTACTTTTTTTTTTAATTGTATACTTGTTTTTAGCATAAATTCCTTCTGACTTTCTGACTTTTCTTCCTGTTATGGGCTGAGTGGTATCCCTTCCCCCCATAATTCATATGTTGATGTCCTAATCTCAAGTACCTCAAATGTGACTGTATTTAGAGATAAGGTCTTTAAGGAGGTAACTAAATTAAAAATGAGGTCATTAGGGTGGGGCCTAATCCAATGTGACCTATATAAGCAGAGGTACTGAGAGGAGACATAAGGAAAAGATGGCCTTCAGAAGGAGCCAACCTGGCCAACACCATGACCTTAGAATTCCAGCTTCCTCAACTCTGAGGAAATAAATTTTGGTTATGTCACACAGTCTACGGTACTTTTTTACCGTAGCATCCCTAGCAAACAAGTAACAATTCCCATCAAAACATAAGTCCACATCCAATATTTTCTAAGACTTTTCCTGATAACTCTGATCTGTTGGGTGTCTACAGTCATCTTGTGTTTTTACTTCAGTTTATATTTTTCATGAATTTATCTCTTCAAACAGCACCAGTCCCAAGAGTACATGTTACACCTTGCCTGCTTCTGTGTGTGCCCATCTATGTGTTCCCCACAGTATCTAGTATACCTCTTTAAATGTAGAAGATAGTAGACATTTGATAAATATTCTGATTGTAAATACTACATATGGATGTGTGTTAAAGATACAAGTGATTTTCAATTTTATGAAACAATTCACTTTAGTATGAATTCTTTCGGACTTCCTTGGGTAAATATTATCATCAATTGTGTTTCTTTATCACACATGCCTCATTGGCAGAGCTCTTCTGTGGTTGATTATTGTGTGAAGTGAGAGAAGGGAAAGGGATGAGAATCTGAAATGTGATTTGGAGAGCCTACTGAAAATTGACATAGCATCTCTGCTTCCAAAGTATTTGTCTTGTCTACCGTCATGAAAATTAGAGAGAAATGAAGATACTGTAAGGTTTAAAATATTTGGTTGCCTCAAATACAGGTATCAATTTAGAAATTACCATGTCTTTGAAAATTTTTTATAGATGTCCAAGTTTTAACATTGGGCCCATTTGATATCATGGGCATTAACACGTGATATGAGATTTATAGTGTCTTTCACTATCAACAATAATGAATTAAGAGAAAAAGAAGTGTTTTCCAAGTCCTGTGTGTTTGTGTATGTGTGCATATGTGCACATATATGTACACTATATACAATGATATACCCACAACCAAACACCATTCTCCCACTACAACCTCTGTACATTTACCTCGCTCAGAAGTAAGCATCTTTTTCCTGAACACGTCAAATTTGCCTTGGCTAAATGCAAAGTCATTTACATATTTAAGCAGCCAAACATCAAAGGACTATTTATAAAAAAACATTAACACTAGAAATATTTAGTTCTGAGTTTATATATGTCAGAGAACAAAAATATAATAAGCTCTTCATGTCATATCAAGTAAAGACACTTTTGATAGCAGAGTAAACTTTGTGTTGACAATTTTCCACAAGAATTTGGTTTTCCAAAGCTGATGACTGCCAAGTTATTTTCCTTTGCCAGTTTATAATTTGGTGAGTAGCCTCTCTTATGTATTTGTTGCACTCTGAATTTAATGTGATCTTATGGGTCAGACCTGTGAGACCTGATTACTCAGTGAATTGACTTGGAGAAGTAAATAAAAATGTTACTTTGAGGTAATTGAGTTTTATAGATGAAAGACAGCCTTTATGGTTAAGGGTCATGGAACAATGTGCCTATTGTAGACTTCACATGTTTCCCTGACCAAAGTTTTATAACTTTTCCAGATAGCTCTTTTTGCCATTATCCAAAGTCTTTTTTTTTTCCTTTTCTTGCAAAACTAAATAAAATAAAACACAGGAATGGAAAGGACAGAGAGTAGGAAATGAAAGAACAGCAAATCAAGTTATGATTTCCATTCCTTTGAGGATTTTAAGTTCATGTTTTGAAAATTTTCAGCCCATGCTCCTGCTGATTTCTATAGCATTAGAGAGGAATTGCATCCCAGGAAGTCTTTAATCAAGAGTTAGGACTGTGTAGTTGAAAGAAACCATAATTTCAAATTACTAAACATATGTTTCCTCCTGCTTACGCTGGATGGAAAAGAGCAGTTTTTAAATTAAGATGCAAATTACTGTTTGTTCATGATAACTTTAACATACTCCTTGGTATACATTTTATGAAATGATTTTCTAAAAATGTACTTCACCACACCTTCTCTTACTCTCATTCAAAGGTACCAAGGACTGCTTTCCTGTTTTAATTTAATTTTTTATTAATAAGTGTGATCTTCAATGTGCACTTTCTATTTTCAGACCTGAAAGACCTTAGAAAATGAAATGAGTTTTGATATGTTTCTAACTGGTTTAGGGTTTCAAGAATTATCAAGACACCTAATTATCCTTCCCAAAAAGACATTACCTGTGCTTTTATCAGTTTGATAATCTCTTGTCTGTTCTCATCTGAAGCCCAAGTCTAATATGGTGGAACAAAGTAACTATGTAAAAGTTGAGAATGGACAAACATCCCATAATCACTTATATCTTTTAACAATTAAAGTTTGTGTTTGTATGCAAATTATAGAAAACTCTGCTAAATGGTGGCTTAAACACATTTTACATTCTATTTTTCTTTTTTAACAAGAAGTTAGAATGTTTCCAATTCCAGGCAGATGTTTCCTAGCTCAAGGAAGTCTGCTGGATGTGTCTGTAATTTTCTTGATTTTTACTTCATGGATATAACATGGTTGCTTGGAGCATCTACTATCACATTTGATTTCCTAAGTATGAGGAGGTAAAACACAGTAAGTAGGAAAAGAAAGGAGAAGGAAGTAGAAATATCTCTATCAGGAAAACAAAAACTTCCTCTAAATTTTTTAGCAAACTTTTCCCTGCACCTCATTGGCTGGAACAGTATCATGTGACCACACTCTTAGGCAATGGATTATGGAAAATAGGTTTTTAGCTTTCTATAGTACAAGGAAGGGAAAAGGAGTATGAACAATCTTGAGTAAGCAAAACTATAAAATCTGCCAGAGACCAATGCAGAGTTTGTACTACATGAGCGTAATGAAGAATAGAGCTAAAGAAAGCTGCATGAGATCAGAGCCAGCTAGATCAGTAAGAATTCTCCCATCATACTAATAATGCTTATTCAAGGATAAACACATGTCTACATGTATACAAGGTCTGACAATTAAGTTCACAAACTCATCCTAGAAAAACTGCAACATACTTCATTACAGAATAACACTACGGTCTCCTTCAAAGTACTCCCCTTGGGAAACTATGTACCAATACCAGTGCCTAGTCCACCCTTCAAAGCAATTTTGAAACTCCTTTTATTGGAATGGCTATCAGAGCTGCCATCGTATTACAATTGATGTCCTGAATATTATCAAAATGGCTTCCTTTCAATATTTCCTTTACCTTTGGGTGAAGAAAGAAGTCATTGGCGCCAGAGCAGGTGAGTAGGGAGGGTGTTCCAATACAGTTATTTGTTTACTGGCTAAAAACTCCCTCTCAGACAGTTCTGTGTAAGCCGGTTCATTGTCATGATGTAAGAGCCATGAATAGTTGGCAAAAAGTTCAGGTCGTCTAACTTTTTCATGAAGTCTTTCCAAATAGTAAACTTGGTTAACTGCCAGTTGGTACAAATTCATAATGAATAATACGTCTGATATCAAAAAAGGTTAGCAACATCATTACAACAAGTTTGTGAACTTAATAGTTCGACCTCATATGTAGAGAGGAATGTTCAGTTTTCTCACAAATCTGAATCTAGATGAATTTAGCAGAAGGGGATGTTTTACTTAATTCTCTCTTAAATCCCATCTTACTACCTACAAATTGCATAAAAAACTTTAAGCCATTTTGAATTACCTATTTGTAGAAACACGCTTATTTTATGGGAAATCTATTATTCTATATTCCTGTAAGCTCAGAAATTAAAGACTTTTCATAATATGGATCTATTACGCACAGAGTTTCCCAAGGTAGAGAGGCTTCATTGTGAAGTCATTAGCTTCTGTTCCTTACAAATGTCCCAATCAATCCAGGAGGTCAGGGTTGATATGGTAGAAATTTTTATTTAGAGCGGAGGATGGATTTCTGAAGTTTATCACAAATAGTATGAAAAATAAGAAAACCCAGAGTAAGAAAGTAAAAAGTAAGGTGTAAAAAGTAAGTAAACCTAGAAAAAATTATAATAATTGCAAACATGGATTCAGATCCATTTCCAGAAAAGAGACCTAAGAGGTTTTGGTGCTGTTCTGTCAGTGTTAGTCCAAATGTGCAACTTCTGTTCATTAAAGTCATTCTCAGAGCAGTACTGAGAACTAGAGGAATCTGTCTTGTATCAAAGAAATCCCACAGTGAGATGTGCCCGGCATATATTTTCCTGGCACGGTGTGCTGAGATTCACTCTAAGCACATTACTTCGTCTATGATATCACTGGGAAAGAGCAGAACATAACTTTTCAGAGTACCACAGTTGTTTGCTACATCCTGCAAATGACGCAGGCTAACTACTTTTATGGGGAAGAGTTCCAGGGTTAACAGAGCCTATGTTTTGTAGTGTTCAAGGTGCAGAAAAGAGTTACTTGCCCTTTATCCAGCCCCTGCCCCCACCCCATACCTCCACATTGACTAGCCCTAGCTACTCAATAATGTGCAAATTTCCTTCAACAAGGTTACTAAACTTTCATCCCCACATTGCATAATTCTAGAGAGAGAGAGTGAGAGAGCGAGAGAGCGAGAGAGCGAGAGAGCGAGAGAGACAGAGAGACAGAGAGAGAGAGAGAACATATTGACAAAGTCCCAGGATGGGTTAAATGGGCAAAGTTTTGAGGAAATTAGGCTGTGATGAGAGTCTAGAAGCTACCATGTTTCCCCAAAAATAAAACCTAGACGGACAATTGGCTCTAATGCATTTTTTGGAGCAAAAATTAATATAAGACCCAGTATTATATTATATTGTACTGTATTATATTATATTATATTATATTATATTATATTATATTATATTATATTATATTATATTATAGACCAGTCTTATAGTAAAATAAGACTTTAGGGAATGAGGTGCTCAGCTAGCAGCCAGGGAGCACAACCAATTATAAAATGTGCCACACAGAATAACGTTCAGGTCCAAAAAGTCAATAACGGTTTATTACAGTCTTATAGTAAAATAAGACTGGGTCTTATATTAAATTTTGCTCCCCAAAATGCATTAGAGCTGATTGTTCACCTGGGTCTTATTTTCAGGGAAACACAGTAGAAGAGTGTTGAAAAGTTTATTTTATTTAAAAAATGAGGGAGGTTGTTTATAAGTTGTAACAGTAAACTAATGATGTGAGATTTAAATTAAATTGCTAGGATATATAGATCTCCATTAATGTTGGGTTTTGAGGGCATTTATTACACCAATGGTCAAAGCATTCTTGGGATGAAACAATGAATAAATAAGGGAAAAAATAATTTAAATTATTCAATTGAAATTCCTCTTTTGGCCCTGCTTTTCAAACTAGTTGTAGAATTTGCAAGACAACCAGTATTTATAGTGGCAGAACTAATTGCAGAAATGTGGTGGAATATCTTCTCACATGTTTCTGTCTGTTAATATGTGAGGGGCAATGCTTCTCTGAGAGGTGTATATGCATGCATCCCTCCTTTGTTGACTTTGACTCAGCCTGATTCTTGTTTTGGCCAAAAAAGTGACAGGACAGGATATATGCCACGTCCCATCAGCTTCAGGAACCATTTTGTGTTCCCACTCTCCCTCTTGCTCTTTCTGTCTGTTACAACAATGTCATGTCATAAAGAAGAGCAGTTTGTTCACCCTGGGTCCCAACACAAAAAGAGAGTGGAGCAGAGCTGAACCCATTAATTCACAGCAGTCATCATGTAACACTGATAAGAAAGAACTAACTTCATTAGTGAGAAATACATTTTTATTGTTTTAAGTCCTGGGATTTTAGTGTTATTTGTTATTGCAGCAAAACTGACTATTGTGGAATGTTTAATGCTTTCTTATTTTAAAACTGGGTGCCACTCTCCATTGCACTGCTTCAAACAATAATAATAATAATAATAATAATAATAATAATGATAATAATAGTATAGTTTTTTCCTTCTCTCCTCTTAATGGACCATATCTCTACCACTCAGAACAGAAACATTTTAAGTTGCAACTTAAAGAGGGCTGAATGAATGCAAAATGTTGAGCCTTTTCCTCCTTAGGATGTCTGGAAATTCTTGAAGTTAAAATTAATTTGGAGGGAGAGGGGGCATGCATGGATTAAGTGTCAATGATCAAGAAAGCAATGCTAACATTCTCTAAAACAAAGATTATCTGCTTTATACTAACCTTTTGCAATATGAGAAAGGAGGATATCTATAAAATACATTATATACATAGTTTATTCACTTTTGTGGTGTAATAAACCGTTATTGACTTTTTGGACCTGAACGTTATTCTGTGTGGCACATTTTATAATTGGTTGTGCTCCCTGGCTGCTGGCTGAGCACCTCATTCCCTAAAATCTTTTAAAGTAATTGCTGACTGCAGAAAAACTGATTAGGAAAGCAGAGTTGAATAACCGGAGGTCTCTTGCCACGATGTTTTGTCGGAATAATTCATACGCGCTGTGATATAGACCCTTTGGAACTTCCTTTACTTTACTTTCCCTTCATATTTTTTGAGGGAGGATTTATCATTCAGGTTACACAGGTGAAATATAGCTTAGATTATTTTCAGATAGCATTCCAAATGCAAAAGCCCCACATAAAGTTCGATAGGAAATGTGCTTCCTGGAGAAATGCTGAAATTAAGCATCGGCGTCTTATGTGCAGTTATAATTAAATGATAAGGTCCTTGCAAGCAATGCATTTGTGAATGAATCTTTGTACTGTTTTAAGGGAGACTGCGAAAAACCAACAATTTTGCCACCTGAAAGTGTAATTCCCAACCTAAAATTGAGTTACTAAAATAGGATGATTATGATTGAAGAACGTTCTCTTGATATAAGAAAAATATTCAGGCAACATGACCTCCATATCTGGCTGTCACATTAGAGATGACAAATGAGAACATTCCAATGCTGTCCAGATTGCTCAAGTCATTTTGTATTATGCGAGACAGGGTACTCACCTTAAAAACAACAACAACAAAAAAACAACTTTCAAAGTTTACAAATTGCTGAGCTTTCAAAAAAAAAAAAATCCAATAATAAGGTCAACATGTAACCTTTATCTATACTTGAGAAATACAATGCTATATTTTAGCTTATACTTAAAATGAATCTGAGTTTGATTTTTATAAGAATGTTCTTATAACACTACTGTAAAAATTGCACTGAAGTTGTCAAGGAGATCAACAAAATGTGCATAACATTTAGTGAAATGACATTTTGTGATATGTAACTCCCTTGGACTAGCATATTCCCTTGAGACATAACCCTTTTGTAAGTTTTCAGATATTCACAACACTTAGTAGGTTAATTGATTGACAATATTTCAAATACATAGATGATAGTGTAGACAGATTGTTTTATAAATATAGATATCATATATATGTACATATATATATATATATATATATATCTTCAAAACTCTAAGTTTTGACAAAAGCAAACATTTGTCAGTGTGACTTTTTAAGCCAAAACCATGTTTTCACTTATTTTAGACTTCTTTATTTTCAAAATGCATTCCAAATGTAAAAACTATTGAAATGTTTGAGTCTCGTTACATACATACACACACACACACATACACACACTCACATACACACACACAACATCAGCTATATTGGGACATGAATTAATAACTTTCTTTCAGTAGCACCTGTACTCTCTTTCCAAGATACACTTGTCATTTTAGGTTAACAACTCTAAGAAAATCCTTTCATTGCCATCTGTACCCCAGACTAGTAGGTATTTCAGGCTTTATAGTTGGAAAGAAGAGTTACAGTTGAAGTTGATTAAAGATGACAACAAGTTATAAAACCATATGCAAACCCAACAATGACAACTTGTACCTTGAGAATGAGCTTTTTAATATGATATCATGGAAGAAGGTGTAAAGTTCATTTTACGTATGTAATGTATTCAAATAAATGGTTTATAATGATCTAAGTTTTGTTTCCCTAATATAATCATTAATTATTTCAAAATATTTATATAAGTTAATAACAAAATAGCATATGCATTTATATTAAAATACTCAATTACTCAACCAACATTTATTAAGCCCCCATTATGGGACCAAATACTAAATGCTAAGGATAATAACAGCGGAAAAAATAACAAAAAGGATTGAACAGCAAAATGATCTGCCATCATGGTGATATGTTCTAGTGAGATATAATAAATAAGACATTTTTGAAAATGAAAAAGATCTTGTCAGGTGATACTAGGTATATGGAAGAAAATAAAGCAAGGATGAGGATTGAGAATAAAAATGGGTAGAGGTGGTGTTTTCACTTGGGCACTTAGACAAGGCCTCACTGGAGGAGACACTGAGTGCTGAGAGAAAGGACCGGGCAAATGCCCTAAAGCAGGAGCATGCTTGGAGAATTCCTTGAGATTTAAGAATACCAGCATGGTTGGGTGGCATGGGGTAAAATGCAGTAGTAAATGAAAACCTTTGATGAGTCTGGGAAGATCCTGTATAGCTTTGTGGAAAAATGAAATTTTGAATTTTTTTCCAAGTGAAATGGGAAGTTATAGTAGTATTTCAAGAGAACCATAATGTTATTTGACTTGTTTTGAGAATCAGTTAAGGATCTGGGGTCAAGAGTAGAAGCAGGGCAGTCAGGAGACTGTTGAATTAACCGAGGCAGAAGAAGGTGGTTTAGAACCATGGTGAGATCGTGAAGGTAGTGAATCGTTAGATTCTACTTATGTCTAGATCTTGGAACTGAATCCTACAAGGTTTGCTGACAGTTTAGTTTTCAAATGTGAAGGAAACAACAAAGATGATGCCAAGTTTAAAATAGTTACTCATTTTTTAGATGGTTTATTCAAAATGAATGATCTCTTTCAAATGATCTCTTATATCCCAGGGTTCTTAAGCTGAGGGAATTTGTAGACAGAACTCACAGATTCTGAAATCTGGAATGCGGACATTGTTATCTTTATTTTTAGAAATTTATCATTTTCTTTAATTATGAATGTAGACAACAAACAACTGTAAAATTAGCAGTATCTGTACCTTTACTACTAGTAGAATTTGCACATATATTCACATCATATTACATTTGTAGGTGTAGATATCTCAGAATGTCAGTTGCACTCCTCACTACTTTCCAATACTTATTAGCAATTAGATCTGCTGTCAGAACTTATCATTTAATGTGTTACTAAAGAAGCACATCTGTCACAATCAAAAATATCTTGATAAATTTAATTCAACATAATTATTTCTTTTGTAATACTATGTATTTTATTTTAGGCATTTTTTTAAAGACATTATTCTGAGATGTTTTCTAGAGGCTTTACGGGAATACCAGAGTGGTCCATGGGGTCCACAAGAAAGTTAAAAGTATTTCTTTTTAGCCATATGCAGTCGTACACAGCACTGGAGAGTATACCCGTGTGCACTTTCAAAGGTAATATGAATAATAATAAATAATAAAATGACCAATTATTGTGTACTTACCATGTGCCAGGTACATTATCTAATTTATTTCCCATAGCAAATCTATGAGGCAGAGAATATCCCCACTTGATAGAGAAGAAAAGTGAGTCTTAGAAAGGATAAGTAACTTCCCTAAGTAGAGATTAAAGTTCAAGTCCGTTTCCTGAGTTTATACTCTTAACCACCAAAGTATATTCTTTCCCACATTGAAGGGTAAAAAATGATGATATAAAATAGCATGTAGAAACTGTGCATCAGAAGCAAAGCTCTCTATATCCATTCATTGGGGAGAAGGAATAGCATAAAAGCAGCAAAGGAAACATTTTTTTGTTGCCAAGAAAATATTTCTTTCCCTTTTTCTGATGGGTGCACAATCATAATAGCATTGTTTCTTTTCCAGTTTTTTAAACCATTCATGTTCATTGTAAAGCATGTGTACCATTCATAAAGATGTAAGGAAGAGGGAAAAGGTATATTGGAATGCAAGCCTAAGAGGTAACCACTGTTAACATTTTGGACACCACCCTTTACCACATCTCTTTTTTAACACATACATGCATATGTATAATTTTACATAAATGGGGTCTAATAGTGCATAGTTTTTTAGAAGGAATATTATCCCCTTCCTTCTACCCTGCCTGCACAATTATATCCCACTCCTCATGTCCACAACCCACTCTTAGGGGAAGCTATGTTATTCACCTAACACATGTCCTCCCCTACACAGGAAACTGTGGCAAGGGCACAGGTTGGATTTGGGGAACCATCAACTCAGAGTAAGTGTGGATCAGCATGTAAGAAAGCGGGCCAGGCACATTCCATTCAGACTGCCTGGGTTTGACTTATGGCTCCACCACTTACGAGTGTTTGTTGTCTAACTGGTCAACATACTACACACATCAAGGTCTTTCTTTTCTCATCTATTGATTGTGAGGCTTAAATGACTCATTGCTTGAAAAATTGATACAAGAGTATCTGCTCAGAGTCAGAAGCTATAATTACTGTGTTGCTGTCTCACAGTCCTATATTGCACTCTTCATCTCACCATAATAGGTCCAAGTCATGTGTAAGTGGTACTTGGTTGACTGGAGACAACCAGTAAGAACTTGCAGTGTCCCTTCAATGCTGGGATATTAGTAGCATTCTCTACATTTTATAAAGGATGACATTGTTCAGATGTCAAGGTACATCAAGATATTGTTTAAGAAACAAATGATATAAGCCCTATGGTATATATGGATTTGTTTTCAGGAATGATATAATACATATTTATATTATATATATTTTATAGAGAGGGCATAAAGGCATCTTTTTGTGTATTTTGATAATCTAATTTTTCAAGTATTTTATTTATGTTTCTCTGACCACAACTTGTTACTAAAACCAATATTTAAGGTCATTCCTACCTCTCACTCTTAAATTTGGTGTGCTCCAGTGCTGGCCGGGGGCAATAGGGACTGATGTTCTTTACTTATTGTTGTCAAATTGTAGTTGACAAATTAAAGCACAAAAAGGAAGAAAAAATAAAGCAAGGCATAATTTGTTAGGAAGCAATGTTCTACCTTTTTGCTCAGAATTTTAGCACTAGCAGCAATTTCGTCAGCTATAGTATATTATGAGAAAAGCATGAAAGGTGAGATATTACAGAATTCTAAGGAAAATATTTACTTGCCAACTAAAAGAAGTTCACACCTGTTTTCACTTGATCTGTGAGCCTCACTTAAAGATAAAATGGGTTTTCATTACAAATCTGGAAAATATCAGAGAATGAACTTGGAAGGTAAGTAGGTTGGAACTATTTTATTCATTAAAAGATTATTTGATATTATAGTCATGGTTTCTTGGTGATGATTATATTCTTGGCCCATATAAGTTCATAGGAAATGAATTCCTTGAATTTAGTGTTCATTGTTTAATATATATATTCATTCATCTATGAATTCCAAAGTCTCGTCATTGAGTATTTAGTGTGAAAGCCTATTCATCATTTAATAGACTTCAAACAGATTTTTTCTAAGGCTCTAAATGTTACACATTGCCTCACACAGCATATCTCCATCCCCAGGAGCATGCTGGCTGAGCTTCTCCTTCACTCCAAAGCCATGAAGCTTTTCCAGACATTAAGTATTCCGGAGCTGAGTATTATTCAATACATCAACATCTTCCTGCTCTCAGTGCTACACTGAACTTCTGTGTTCAGAATACAGGCATTAATGATGTCTTCGTCCTTGTTCAGAGTGGCAATTGATCACTTTAAACTATGTAACCCCAACAGCTTGTAAATATGGAATATATTACTTATTGCTAAATACACTATCCTGTCCATTTCCTCATTGAAGCTTACCTTCTTCCACTTTCAGTGTGAGCCTTTTGAAATTGGTCTGTACTCTATTTCTTTTAGCTACTTCATTATTTTAAAAAGTTTATACTGTATGTAAGTTTGGAAATTAAACTTCTTCTAGGTAATTTTTAAAAATACCAAATAAGGTCATTCTTGAGACTTATCACTAGAACATACATAAATTCCTATTATCCCCATTCACCTTAATATAGCATTTCTACTGCAAGCCACTTCTTAACTATCTAGAGAAATCATACATATATCTGTGTCCTAGACTCACAGCATTATTTACAAGAGTGATCATTTAGAAATGGCTAAGTATCTAAAAATAGGCACTACTTAAAGACATTATATTTTCATATTATGTAACAGACATGCAACTGAGGAGCAAAGTTTATGTTTTAAGGAAAGTTAATGGCATAGGAACATGTTCACTGTATTTATTAAAATAAATAAGCAGATTACAATTTGTGTAAACAGTAGGACTATGGGATATTTTTTTAAGACTCTTTGGGTAAGCAGAGGAATTAAAGGGAATGAAGTATATTAAAATAATAACAATGTTTAACAATTGGTGTGGTGAGATTATGGGTGATTTAGAGTCTGTTGTGTTTATATTTAATAGTATGTGTGTGAGTGTGTGTGTGTGTGTTGTTTCTGTATTGTCAACATGTATTACTTTTGTAATCAGGAGCAAATAAATTAATTCATAAATGGTGGCGTAGAAGCTGACATTTCTTTCCTCCAATTAAGGAGTTTGGTGGAACGTAGTCATTTGCAATCATATTCAGTGAACCCTCTGACTAAACACACAGCCAACATTCTTTCAGAATGCCACAGTATTTTATTTGAAAATACTTCAAAGCCATAGACAAAAGCAGGTGGTGCAGTAGTTGGGCTACAGTAGGACTGGAGGGAAGACCAGAACTGGAAGGTACAAGGGTCGTTTGGGTGGAGAGAGAGATTGAGAGTGAGGGCCAGGTTGGGCAATGGATAAGAGTATGGCCACGCAGCCTGGCCTGTGGGTAAGGGCCAAAGGAAAGAAACTCACCTCAGAACATAACTCTGATTCTTTTTCTGAAAATATTCTGACCTTAGTTATTCATGATTGCTTTCAAATGAAAATATGGTGAGATTTTATTGTATTCTTTTTCTGGATACTTTGTGGAGCACCAATGTTTTAAATATGCATGAAGGCATAAAAATGACTTTAAAAAATTGTATTGGGAATTTTGTGAGTGAATGGATCTGAATCAAAGGTTACGTAGTTGGTTATGTACCAAAATGAGTTCCAGCTAACAGAAAAGAAATAAGAACCATTGTTCCTAAACTGAGACAAAACTCTCCATGCTTTTGGCAAAGGGGAGCCATACTTGGAGAAGACTTTGTCTTTTTTAAATAATCCAAGAGGTTGTCATTTCTCTCTTAACATGCCTATGCCAACCCTGCCCAACAAGGAACAAGGAAGGTTCATTGGATGTTTGACTCAAATCTCATCTTGCTCTGCCACGTTTTAGAATGTCTTCATTTTTTATCTATCACACTTCACTTTCTGAGGAAAATAATATGCTATCCATGGCTATATGTTTACAATGTAGAAAATGATTTATTTCTCTGTGCAGAGCACTTCCACATTTATAATTAGTTGCTAGGAAGTAAATAATGGTATGTTTGATTTTGAATTTGTATTGGATAAATGGTAACAAGAGATGTATATTTCTATTCTTTAGAGTGTCTGTACATGACAGTTCTTTATCATCACACTTATGCACACATCTGCTGGCCATTTGAAAGAAAAGCAAAACACTACTAAAGACTACTCTGCTCCCCACTTCCCAATTGCACACATTTATAGACGGGAAGGCATGCCAGAATATGAGGAAAATCATTTCATTTGGAATGGTAATCCATGGAGACATTTATTTGTTTGTTTGTTTGTTTATTCTATTTTGCCTTCAAGTGTTTTTTCATGATTTTCATTTTTAAAAAGTCAGCAAATTTATAACCATATAAACTTATTTTTGAGAGGCAACCTTCTTCTATTAGTATTGTGGAATTCAAGGATAAAAAAGAGCCAAATTATAAATTATACAGATATATATCCTGCCATGTCAAGTAATAAGACTAAATAAAATAGCTTTTGAATTTACTAAAGATCGTTAATCACACTGACTAATAACCTGAGTTAACGTGCTTGGATTTAGTAAAATTTGTACAAATAGTAGTCCCAAACTATGTTTTTAGTTTATATTCTGTTTATTCACTAAGAAGTATAAATTGAAGACCCTTTCCACATCGGAAGAGTGAAAACTGTGGATTGTTTGTAAACTAGCCAACAATGTACTTTAGTAAAATTTTTCTTGGCAAATTCATATTTAATGTCATCCATTGCCAGAAATCTGTTCCATAATGATGTCATCAACAGTCTGCGATGAAAAATAAAACTAAGGAAAGAAAGCTAAAAGAATGCAGATGCAGCTGTAGTCCCTGCATGTTTTATTGAGCATATGTTTTTTTTTAATTAATTTACTTTTTCTCTCTCTGATTTTATTTATTGTGCTATCAAACTAAAATCCTCTTTTGAATCTAGTAGTCTTTTACATTTATTTTCATTTTTCTCCCATAATGAATTATAATACTAATATTTCCTTGTTAAACTGTTTCATTAAAATATTAATTAGGCCCTATAATTTGGGAGGAACTTGTTACCATTATAATATTAGATAGACTCACCATCAGTTAAACTGCATCCCAGGAATCTTGTACCATGATGTCTGATGAAATGGGCAAATAATCAGGCCTTTTGGTTATCTATAATAACAATATAAAAAACAAACAAACAAACAAAGCAAAACTTATGCTTTAAAAGCAAAGTAACTATGAATCTCTCCTTGACATTTTAATGGCATTTATGCCAAAACACAGGGCTAATACCATATCAACAAAAGTGTATGTGACACTCCCATTAAAACGTATTCGATTACCCTAGAGACCCACTGACTCATAGATTCTCTGTGACATTAATAGTGTTATCAAGATTTGGTCTTTGAATTTCTTTTACTATCCCTCTAAACTTAATAAGCTGAACTATCTTTAAATTCCATTTGTGGGAGCTAAAAGACAGGGTTAATTATGTGCCCAAATTATGCAAATTTATATTTTATGTCATTCAAGCATTTATTGCTTTAATGTTGAAAAACATTCCTATGTGAGTAAATGTGATTATAATAGTCTTTGGTGATATGGATGTTTCTTCAATAAATATTTATTAAGCACCTATATGCTCAAGGATAGGCCAGACTTAAGTGTCTTCATTGGTTACCATCTCTAGGAGAGATAACACATGTACTGAAATATCCATGGTACGAGGTAGGAAGTGGTGTGTGAGAAATTTAAAGAATAAAATGGAGCCATAGGTATTCAAGAAAAGGGGATGAATCTTAGCTGAGGAAGATTATTATAAAGTACTCATGGGACCTCAGTGATACCCTGAATGCTGAGGCCTGCTAAGACAAGACATAATTTTGTATCTAGATCAGGATCAGATTCTTCTGGTGCCTGGGTCATCTTTGAGTCACGAGGGTTCATGTGTCATTGCCATCATTCAAGTGCTTTTAATCTGTGATTCTTCCATTACTGGTACTTCAGGTTACTTATCTCAAATAACAAATCTTTTGTTTATTAACACTTCAGCGCATTCACAGTTTCAGTTCTCTCATTGCTTTTTCTTGATCATGTTTTAATTTTTACTCCCAGGACCAATAGCCTGGCTCTCTCTATCTTTCTTTGTTCAAAGTTCTGAGAGACAATGTCATGCGCCAACTGGTCACCACCCTGAGTGGGCAAACTATCAACTGGTGTCCTTGGATCAGATGCCCATCCCTGGTGTAGTCACTTTCTGCCAGGAATATGAAAGTAAATGTCTTGCTGCCTACACATGGGACTCATTCTTTTGTCAGGGACTGTAGGGAAGGACCTCATCCCAATGGTGCTGTGGATGATACATTGGCACCTATCAGGCATTATGGAGGAAAAGATATCTGAGCTTCCCTCATGTACTCTTATTTTCTGCCTTTTCTTCTGTTAAAATGGTAGAGGTACCCCTCATACAATGCAAGGGCAGCCCCTCCACCTGTGACCTGGGGCCCATTCCCTACTCTTTAATAAAAGCTCCTGATCATTTGATTTATTTCTTCTCTTGAATTCCTGGGAGGATCTATGTTAGAGGTAGAACATAATGGAGATTAAGCATGATCTTTAACAATCTACAGCCCCACCCATGAAGAGAATTTATGGAGAACACTTGCAATCATATATGATATAAACATAAGGCTTCTCATGTATTTTATTGAAAGAAAATTGCTAAAGATAAAAAGAGATCAACTATTGGATGTTGAAATTTCCAACCTACAAGAATGAAGTGATAACATTATTAAACATATTTGTATGGGAAGTAAGGAATAATTTTCTTTTTTTTTTTTTTTAATTAAAATTTCTCGGGGTGACAATGCTTAGTAAAGTTACATAGGTTTCAAGTGTACAATTATTTTACTTTTTATTTTTATTGGGGAATATTGGGAAACAGTGTGTTTCTCCAGGGCCCATCAGCTTTAAGTCATTGTCCATCAATCTAGTTGTGGAGGGCGCAGCTCAGCTCCAAGTCCAGTTGCCGTTTTCAGTCTTTAGTTCAGGGGCACAGCCCACCATCCCATGTGGGAATTCAACCAGCAAGCTAGTTGTTGAGAGCCCACATTCTAACCAACTAAGACATCCGGCCGCCCCTCCGGAAGCACAGCCGCAGCTTGTCTTCAATCTAGTTGTGGAGGGCGTGGCTCACTGGCCCATGTGGGAAACAAACCAGCAACCCTGTTGTTCAGAGCTTGTGCTCTAACCAACTGAGCCATCTGGCTGCCCCTCAAGTGTACAGTTCTTTATCAAGCTTATAGTGTGATCTTACCAGTACATCTTGGAATAGAAGTGATGTGTTACAATCATCTGTGAATATCTTTGGCCTCACTTAGCTATCACTTTGTTTCCTTTAAACTGAGTCACAGATACTTAATCGTGTCCACACTGATGATGTGACACTGACAGTTGTGAACTGCATAGGCGGTATTCCACAGATGGATAAAAATGTTTGTAGGACAGCAGTCTAGCAAATAAGATCAGTGCATAAGCCTCTGGTCATAGTACTTTATGTTATAGCAGGTTCGTATCCCAATTACTCTAGTTCAAGCATTTGTATTAAATAGATATCCCATGTTACGTGGTAGTATGCACCAAGATAACATAATTATTATACCCCAAAATGAAGACTCACATGATTGGGAGGTACCAAAAAGTTATGTAGTGGCATCATGCATCTAATGCCCAACGTTCTTCTCCCTCCTAATATTTGTCCAGCCTCTTTTGAATCTATTCATTGATGAAAAATACAGTATATTAAGGCTTGATCTATGTAAATGGCAAAATAAGTTCTATAAATGATTTCGTTTTTGATGCTTTGTATCTTTAGTTTTCCTTTCAAAATTTTTGAGAGGTGCCTAATTGTGTATAATAGGATCATTATGAGTGGCTTTTAGTCATTTTTTTCTACATAATCCCATAATCAACTAAAATCAAGCTGCACCGTGTGGATCTACTATTTTTGTCGGTCAAAACATTAAATATCAGCTATCTCATGTGGTTTAGTACAGTATATATTTTAAATTATTTTGTCCAGCTGTATTCCTTAACTTCCTTTTATTGAACACTGGGATTTAAAAGAGTTTTAGCCCATTTTGTGAAATAGACTCTAAATCTAACACAGCTTATGGTATTATTTCATTTGGGTGAATATGCAAAAACTATAGATTGTCTTTTCAGAAATAATGAAAAGTTCTATGAAAGAATGGTGAGATTTGGATTCTTTGCTGTTTATAATAGTCAGACTCTTAGGCCAATTTAGCTTCTGTTATATTTCATGGCATTTCTATTTGCCTCTCTTTCTTGAGAACATCAGAATTTTTCTAGAATGCAGATGAAGTATCACATATGTATATAGTTAAAGGCAGCTGTCTACTTCAGTTAAAGAATCCTGGACAGTTATGTTTATGTAGACCAGAAATGTACTCTTATAGGAAGAGAAGGAAAGTAACTCCTGTTATGTGGTTAAAATACAATATTACAAATATCCAAGGTCTTTTGTAACTTTATTTCACAGCACATTATATGATTCAATATCTACATATAGTTCTGGTGAATAGATTCCCATATTTTAAGAGTTGCATAATGTTATCTTTATTCAAAAGGAATAATGAAGCCTTCAGGAATAGATATTGCAGTGAAGTTATTGTCTAGAAAAAGAAACAAAAAATGTATGTTGCAAAACTCATACTTTTCATAATTCTGAAGTTTCAAGTTATCAAATAATTAGATCCCAAAACTCTTGCTGCTATACTTCAAATTATTTATACTAAGTCTTGATTTTGGGGTAAGATCTTAAGAATATGAACTGATGAAAGGTAATTTTCTAGCCCCAAACCTGTAAATATGATTTGATTTTCCCAAGTAAATTTTGATAAAGCAATGTGAGAGATGTTGCAGATAGAAATACATAATTGGGTTTCCAAAATAAAGACCCTTACCATCAGGCTCTTTGCTCTAGAAAGAACTGGGTTTCAGGCAAATTTATTATAGACTTCTTAGAAAACGCTAGTTGATTAATGAGATGTCAAAAAAGTTCTCATTCTGATACAGCAGATCCTTAGAGTGAGCCTTCACTGTAATCGTGTTCCTCAAAGAAATTGGGGAAAAAAAGGAGATGTGGATTATAAATAAATAAATAAATAAATAAATAAATAAATAAATAAATAAATAAATAAAACAATAAATAAATAAAACAATAAATAAAACACACACACACACTCACACACACTCATTTACACTCACTCACACACACACCTTGCTTCCCCAAAAATAAGACCTAGCTGGACGATCAGCTCTAATGCGTCTTTTGGAGCAAAACTTAATATAAGACCCAGTATTGTATTTTATTGTATTGTATTGTATTGTATTGTATTGTATTGTATTGTATTGTATTGTATTGTATTGTATTGTATTGTATCTGGTATTATATTATATTATATTATATTATATATTATATTATACCCGGTCTTATATTATAGTAAAATAAGACCGGGTGTTAAATATTAAATTTTTGCTCGAAAAGATGCATTAGAGCTGATTGTCTGGCTAGGTCTTATTTTCGGGGAAACATGGTATACACACACACACACACACACACACACACACACACCGTTTCTAACACACCAAGAAGACAGAGAAGAAAAATATAGAAGGTATTCAGTTTGACAGTAGAAAAAAATAAATATCAAGGACTCTATATAGCAAAATTCTGACCATAATTTTGGGAAGCAGAAGTTTTTGATCAAATTCATGTTTCTCAGTTAATCAGTATCTACTATACTAAAGGCTACACTAATGCTTTTTATTTTATTTTCTAACATTCCTAGTCAATTCAGCAATTGGTTAGGGTTATAGGCATTAACTATCTTAAATTCAGTCCAAATACCTCAATACATAAAAGATGCATGAGTGTACCTTCCGATGATCATATTCTGTTCTCAGACTTGTCATCATTTCCTTCAAATTCACATTTTTTGAACCTGCTTCTGTGTACTCTGATGATATACTGTCAGCACTCATAATTGCAGGTTAGCAGATGTTCCTGTTCTAAGTCTTCCTTGAAAAATGTGAGTTCATGAAGTGTTACATATATGAGAAAAACCAAAGAAGTCCACACATATTAGAGCTTAACTCAGTCTCTACATATAAATATACATGTGCAAAATCAGGAAAGATCACTTCTGAACCACTTATAAGTGAACACTGTATGTTTCTGTTTCGTTAAGTACGGCCCTGGGCCATTCAGATGAAATATTTAAAGTGCCGAAAATCATTCGAATTGTTTTGTTCAAAAAGATCAAAACACCTGAGTTTGAAAAACTATCAGTAGCATTTTCTTTTTTTCCCCCATTAAGTTATTTTAGGAAATAAAGACATGCTTCATAGATTCTAGAAATTTTGCTTTGTATCGTCTCTCTGTCTCTGTCTCCCTCTCTCTCTCTTTTTTTTTACTTTAAACAAAACCAGAATTTATTGGGGGAAAAAAAAAGAAGCTAGTCTGTTTCAAGAAACAGCTAAACTTCAGGAAGGTGAGTAATATATGTTACGCTTTGGAGGCAACCATGAGGGACTTAAATGTCACTTTTTTTCCTTTTCTACAAACTGGCTTTCTTCACGGTGTGTAAATTGTGGCTGCAAATTCCTTCTGACTTATATTGTACAGGTTCAGCCACCAGAGATAGGCAAATGTCTCTTGCAGACCCTAATTCTGAATTCCCTTTACATAAACCATACAACCACAGACATACAGCTCTTTGGAGAGTAGGCATTATAAGTGGAAGCGAGAAAGGAACCTCAGTCTCCAGTCTCTCTGGGTGGTATCCTTGCTCTACCTGTTTGGACCAGACTCATCACTGCACATTCCTGCAAACTAAGAGTCAAATGAGTGGTTTTCAAACCTGGCTGCCCATTAGAATTACCTGGGAAGTCATTAACAAACACGGATGCCCATATTCCTTTCCACACTAATTAAATCAGAACCCTGGGTGGGGCCTGGACACCAGTATCCTTTAAATGCTCCCCAGGTGATATCAATGTGCTGTCGGGGTTAAAAACCACTACACTGAATGATGAATTTAAACTTAATGGAGGAAAAACATAAGCGCCATTAAAACTCCAAATTAAGAATAGGAAAACCATATAAAAGTCCTGATTGATCTCAGACATTTTAAATCTGTGAGAATTGACTTTTTCCAATACCTGGGTCAAAAGAAACAAATTAAAAATACAATTTCCCTCTTGCTGTTTGTCTAATTTATAGATTTTATAGAAACACCTTGATATATTTCCCTGTTTGGGTTCTAGTCCATGCATATTGATAAGTGGTCAATTTATCTGTAAGATGTAAATATTTGTTTGATCTCTTTTACATTGTTATGTTAATGCAGAAAACTCAGAACAATCCCATTCTAGTTTTCACAGCCTACTTGTCTTGCCTCTTTCCCCACTTCCTCCCCTTTGCTCCTTGACTGCCAACATGCGTCCATAACTTCAAAGCCATCACTGAACTCTAAACACTGAACAAGAACATGTCAAATTCAGCCAGTATGTTATGGTATATTGGGATTCAAGTGATGTTTATTAACACACTCATGGAAATATCATTTCTGTAGAGTGGAAGGTGGAGTAGTGGCTTTTAAATTTGCAACTTCCTCCTGCATCTATCCTTGAGACAGCTCCATGGAGGAATGAGAGACCCATTATTGTCTCCACTAATTTCCTTTGGAGAAACTGTGTTTAAACTTCCGGAACTGATTTGTTCCACCTCCTTCTTTAAGCATTTAAACCCTCTTTTTCAGTTCACATCCTATGTCTGAGTCCAATATTTTGGCAATAAATGAATGTGCAACAATATGGGTATTTTTGTTTCTTTCGGGAGATATTTGCTAAGAATTTGAATGTCACATTTTTTGTATGTACTAGAATACTTTATTTGACTTTCTGTATATAAATACATCTGCCAAAGGGAATGATTTTACTTGGAACAGTTAAACAATTTAAATTTGGGTTAGAATAGCCTACTTTTAAATATAAATATAACATATATTTCTGTGTATGCAACTCATAATATTCAAGTTCTTAGGGGGAAATGCTATAATACTGCTGCAAGAAGACACACTGATATCTAGAAATCGTGGCCACGCACCTGGCACATTTATACATAAAGCGGCAGCTTTTAGAGAGAGAGAACCAGACACTTTATTTAGGCAGTTGTCGGAATATGATGAATGAGGTCAGTGGTTTGCTAACCTCAATTCCTCTCCCTTGGGTTCCACTGGCTTCTCTGAAAGTGTCCTAGAGTTGTCAGTTTCTTATGTGAGTGTGTCTGTTCTGTGTCTGTGGCATCCTAGAGTGTATTAGGCTTCTAGAAGAAATCTTGAAAATTAAAAGAAATTGCATTGCCAATTACATTCTTCCCTAAATAAGGATACACATATGTCACGATTAAGAGTAAATAACACCAGAATGTAATTGAACGCTAAAAAACACAAGGGCACAGATAAATCTTGGATTCTGGAAACTCATCACGTCATTTCACATGAATGTTTTCATCTTCTAAATAATAACATAGGTATTGTGTCAACTTATTATTGTTCTCAGTTCTATGATGTATATATGTATAAACACATTTACACATTTTTCTGATGCTCCAACAGTCTCGAGGTTAACAAAGTTAAAAAGTTAAAGTTAGCAGTCAGTAGTAAATAGTATTAAGTAGATTTAAACCCATAGCACCAAGTTAAATTCTCTTCAGCCTTAAGATATCATCCAAGTTCCTCTAGAAACTATCAGAGCATCAAATGTTGTCCAGGAATAAAAATAGTATTACTTATAATTTCATCTCAATGAAATTCATAAAGCGAAGGCATTTTAAGTTTGGATAGGCTGTTGAGAAATGATTCTCTATTCGTGAAACATCATGCTTTTTCCCGTCTTGAGAATTGAAAATCTATTTTACCCTGTCATCCATTTTAATGTTTGTTAACATTCGCAGCAAGGAAACTGCATTACCAATGCAAAATTTAAATTTCCCATTTTGTTTCAGCTCTCACTTATTTTTTATTATTATTATTAAATTTATTGCGGTGACATTGGTTAGTAAAATTATATAGGTTTCAAGTGTATGTTTCTATAATATATCATCTATATATTGCATTGTGTGTTCACTACCCAGAGTCAGTTCTTCTGTCACCATATATTTGATCCCCTTTTCCCTCATCTGCCACCCCACCCCCTTACCCTCAGGTAACCACTAAACTGTTGTCTATTTCTATGTGTTTTTGTTTCTTTGTCTTATTCCTTTGTTGCTTTCAGTTTTATATCCCACATATGAGTGAAGTCATATGGTTCTTGACTTTTTCTGTCTGACTCATTTCACTTAGCATAATAATCTCAAGGTCCATCCATGTTGTCACAAATGGCAGTATTTCATCTTTTCTTATAGCAGAGTAGTATTCCATTGTGTATATATACCACATCTTTTTGCAATCATCTATGGAAGTACATTTTCATTGTTTCCATGTCTTAGCCATCATGAATGATGCTACAAAGAACATATATGTATGAAAATGTTTTCAGATTTTAGCATGGATATCCAGAAGAGGGAATGCTTGGTCATATGGTAATAATATTAATTTTCTGACGAACTTCCATAGTGTTTTCCATAATGGCTGACAAATTTACATTCCCACCAGCAGTGTATGAGGGTTTCTTTTTGTCCACAGACTTTCCAAAACTTGTTATTATTTGTCTTGATGATAACCATTCTAACAGGTGTGAGGTGATACCATATGGTAGTTTTGATTTTCATTTCTTTAACAGCTAGTGAAGTTGATCAATTTTGCCTATATCTGTTGGCTGTTGGTATGTTTTCTTGGGAGAAGTGTCTGTTCAGGTCCTCTGCCCATTTTTCAATTGGATTGTTTGTTTTTTGTACTTGAGTTGTATGAGTTCTTTATATATTTTGGATATTAGCCCCTTATTGGAGGTGTTGTTTTCTGTTGGTATGTTCAGAGGAAATAAAGTTAAGTTGATATTATTCATTTTAATTTGTTTAGAGATTCTACCCTTTTCAGTGTTTTTTTTTCCTGCTCAGATGCACTATTTTTCCCCTACTTATTATTCTCTGACTTTCTCTAATGTTCTGATCACCCAGTGATTTTTTTGTTTTGTTTTTTGTACTGTAAGTAATTATTATTTGTTAAATATAAGTCAATCTATAATTCTATAGTTGGAACACCTCTAAATTCTACACGTGACAAATTTGTTAGTTCAGTTAAGTAAGTCTACATTTTGCTCTTCCAAATAAAACTCATCAATGAAGAAACATGCTTTTATTGTCAAATGGAGTCTGGAGTATTTCCTTAAAGGCAAACTGCCAAAATGAATTCTGAGACAACACCTTAACGAGATACTTTATCAGCCAATGTAACAGAAATCTTGTGCCTCTGTGATTGAATAGCAGGCAATCATTTCTTTTTTACCCAAATATACAAACACAAGTGCTTCCGTCTGCCACATATACCCTTGGCCACAGTTAGATGACTGAATTATAACTGAGTCATGCATGTGCTGAGTTTCAGCAGAGTATTCCTGCAGGATCGAGCTAGGATAAAAATTGATGTCCCTCTTGAAACAGAGTGGTACAGATGGTGCAGCTTTATAGCTGTCTCCAAATACCAAATGCCAAACTGCTCCTTTGATAAGTCAAGGCAATGTAAAGGTTTAAATATAGCCTCTTGGTGGAATGTCAATGAATGATGGATCCCAGTTACAAACATACCAAAATGGTCTCTGTTTAAATATTTTTTACAACAGTAGTTGTGGAAATTCTATAGCAAGAAAATTATGCACAGGGGAAAGAACATGAATGCTACCTTGAAAATCTATATGTAAACTAACAAATCAACTAAATTTGGAGGGAGGAATAAACACACTGGCATCTAGTGAAGTCAGTATTTTTGTGAACACCTGCTACAAGTGGAGGAGTCTGAAAATGTTATGTTAAACTGGTAAGATTTGCCTTTATGTAACAACAGAAAGGGGGACTCACTTTCTTTAATTAGTTTGGTTATCTTTTTAGAGCAAAAATTCCATGCAAATGTGAAATACTGGCCTTCTAGTATGAGAATTGAATTTGTGTTATAGAATGGTTAATTTGATAATTTTACCTTACAAAGGGTGTATAATGCTCTAAGCTCTACTGGCAATGTAGTACATATAATACATACCTCTTTTAATTCTCACACAAACTTAGCCTCATTTTGTCAATGAGTTGAGGCACAGAGTTATTAAATAATTTGACCATGATCTCTAATCTGAGAAATAAAAAAGCCAGAATTCCTTTTTCATTACCTGTTTCATTATCTGGTCCTTTCTCTAATGTCTCAGAATAAACTACATTTTTTTAACCTGTAATCAATTTAGCAAGTAAGAAATTATACATATATGGAGAGAGAGAGAGAGAGAGAGAGAGAGAGAGAGAGAGAGAGAGTTAGACAGTTGACCAGTTGACCATGCAGATTAAAACTGAGCATGTGAGATTGTACTGGAGTTGGAGTTTGGAGTAGGGGTAGTCATTCATTCATTGTATGTTAGAAACTTTAAATAGTTCTCTTTGAATCCCTATAGTCAGCATGGCATTACTTTTGTAATTCAAAGGACATAAATATGAAAAATAATAATTTCCCCTCTTGAATTAAAATAGTATAACTATTTTTATTATACCAAATAAAGTTTTCTAATCTGGAAAAAATTCAAAATCTAATATTTTTAAAAACACTGAGTTAAAAATTCTCATTTCCAAGGCAATTTAGGAAGTAACAGACAGCTTTTGCATTACTTATATGGTAATTCACTATGCTGTTAGAGTTATTTTTCAATCTTTAACTCTCTTCCATATGTATGTTTTAAGGACCTTTGCATGTAGGTATTTAGATATTCTTGGTGAAGGTCAGTAAGTGGGGGATTAACGTGTTTATGGAATTTCTAATTGCATAGCAGTGATTAAGGTGTTAAATTGATTATTGTCTGCTCTAAATCCATTAAGACATGACATAAAAATACTTACAGAAAATTAAGAGTTTATTAACTTAGTTTTACAAAACCATTGTCCTATGATTCTGGAAGGATATGTAAATTCAAGCTTTGTCCTTGAGAGTCAATCTGTTTTTTTCAATCTGTTCACAATTTGTAGTCTTTGCATACAATTTACATCTTATGATTCACTCTGGGATACTCTTCAGCTCTTCTTTATATCTGTCTCTAGGTCTGGACTTGGGGTGAGAGATGCTAAAGAAGAATGTAAATCTGAATATTATTACAAAACTCTTTGAACTCATTAAACAGAATCTTCTAGGAGAGCAGCTTCATTTACATTGGAAACTTGACAAGTGCTACTTCTATTTATTTGTTTCCTTTAAAATGAAGCAGTGGCAGCAGGCTGTTTAGTTCTATGACATAGCTCATGACCCACCTGAGATAAATGAAAATAAAAAGCACCCTTTCTCCTGTGGGAGCAAGGGTTGGGTTTCAGTGGCAGAAATACAGAGCACAATATGTGCATGAAAAGACTATGATTTGATTTTGACTCTACAGCATACTAGCTAGCTAGCTAAATACATACATACATACATACATACAAACATATATACATACATGCAGAAATACAGAAATAAATAACTGAACTTCTCTGAGATTTAGTAAACTCACCTGTAATATGGATGAACAAAAATATCCACAAAAAGGAATAATGGTAGAAGATGCTATGAGATAAAGCATGTGACAAATGTTTTGTATTGAAAACATTGATGTGCTGTAGTAACTCACTTTTCCTTTGATCAGCTCCATTTGAATCTGAGGAAAATGGGACACACCAAAGTTATATGACTGACCCAAAGGAAGTAGCATAATAGAGATTGGGACCTTGGTCTTGCTATGTGGCTCCAGGGAAGAGTGGGTGAAAGAGTGTCATTTTCTCAACTACTGAGTGAGAAATGAGCCCAAGTTTAAATGCTATCTCTTGGAGGAAATGTGCTGAATTGTGCTTTGTAGTAAGCAAATTTGTGAATGGCATAAGAATCTTCCTGTCAAGGATTTATGGGGCAGGAGTTGGAAATCATTACTATAGATGGATCCTCTTATAAAGGAGACTGTTGAGTGGACTGCTATCACAGATTGGCCATGGAGAAGTGTGCAGTGGAATCAGTTACTTAATAATAGCCTTGCATGGAGAAGGATAGGAATCCTGTATATTCCAGATAACCCCAGAGTCCTTTCATATCTGAGATGAACATTTTTCATTGAGAATGAGATGTGGATAGTGGCCGTGGTTATCTGCTAATCTCAAACCTTGATTTGCCCTACCAAAACTATTGGGGATATAGCTAGTCCCCAAAGCTATTTAGAAAGCCATCTCTATATAGTTTTCTTATTGGCCTGGTATCACATATAGCAGGCAGAAGTCAACCATCCAATTCTGTGTCTGCTCTTAGGCCCCCGGCCTGTGCTCAGTTCTTTTGTGTTTAATATTTGTTCCTTTTTCTTATTCCTTCTTGAATCCTTGGTTATTCATACATACATAAATATCAAGAATGACCCATGACATTTTTCTTTGTATCTTGTAGTCACCCAGGCTAATGAGTTATCCCTGAAAGCTAGTGGTAGTTTATCATGGAGAGGGAGCAAGGGAGGAGGAAGGAAAGATATTAAAATAATTCTACTCTGAAGTTATACTTTAAATTTAAATGTCAGTTGGAGTATATTTACCACCAGTGTTATGTCGCCCAGCAGCAATTCCTTACTTGCTTGTGGTTTGTAATATCTTGAATTTGATGGTCTTATAAGAGCTCTTAAAGAAACATAAGATAATCAAGTAATAGATTAAATGCAAATTAAAAATAAACAAACAGGCAAAAAAAAAAAAAAAAAAACAAGAGAAATAAAACCCTAGGCCACATGCTCTAATTAATGAAATGGAGTTAATCAGAATTCTTTGGGAATCAGGTAAGGGTATCGCTATTTTTAATGTTAAGCAGGTGATTTTAATGTACATCCAGGGTTGAGAATCCCTGTAATTGTACAATATTAGGTAGGAAGTATTAATCTAGACATTAACAAATGTTTACTTAGAAAGTACTCCACGCCAGAGACTCATTATAAAAACAAACAAAAAAACTATGTCTTTAAGGAACTCAGAGACTGCAATACGGAATAGGAAGCAAGTACATGAAAAGGTGCCTGAGACTTATAATAATGTTATTCTTGGTAAGTTTCATAAAGCGATATAGGTTATAACATGGAGCTGTTTGTCTCAGAAGATCTCATCACTCCTTTATAGTAGGGTCTTTGCTTTGAATTGGAATCCCATGTAGTCCTTAGCATTGAACCTTACGCAGAAGAAGAATTTACAACTTATTTGACAAGTGAATGTCTATATATGAAGTGATTTTCTTCATACCAAATTCTTTAATAGTAAGCTGACATATTGAGACACATTAATAAAGGCCTATTAAATAAATTTTTCTGTTTTGAGTCTTTCTATATAACTCTGTCTGATGAGCTATATTTGCTTCTGAGACAAATCTTCCTCTAAATAATATTGGACTTTAAAGTTAACTTGAATCATTCTTATGTTTGAGATTTGAAATGCAATAATAGCAGTTTTTGTTCAATGTAAAACTGAATTGCACCTTCTTTTTTTCAAGTGATGGAAACGCAAACACTGGCTTCATGATCTAGAAACGTGTCTAGATCAGTCTGATGTGTTGTATGGACAAGTCACTTCATCTTTCCATTAAATACAATTGCCTATTAAAGGCAAGGACTGTGCTACATGAATAGACAAAAAAAATTAGGATGAGGTGATTTGTATTTGCCATAAAAGCAGTTGAAGCCAATAGACTGTAAGTCCTTCACCAGCACTGAGATTTTGTTTTTCTAAAATTCTGGAGCTAGAGAAAGCAAGAAAAAACCAGCACCCTAAAAGGAATGTTTCAGTGTCCTTTTTGCCACTCTCTAGATCTGTGACTTGAATACACCACATTCTCTCTAAGTACCAGTTATCCCTCCAAATAATATTGGAATAATAACAGACAGTATTTATATGGTTGTTTTGAGGATTGCTTGAAATGTTTGTAAATCATTTAGCATATGGAAGTTATTTTGTTAAACATTTAAACATAACAAGTATTTTGGGAACTATCTATATATTTTAATGTATTCTAAATGAAAATACTTTCCAACAATAAAGCATTTCAGGGAACAATCCTCAAACTCTAGAGTATATAAGAATTACCTTGTGTGATTTTTTTCCAGTATATAGCCTGTATATTTATTTTCAAGAAGGTCATGCTTTCAGAAAAAAACAAACAAACAAACAAAAAAACCAAAGCCCAGGTGCAGGCCTATAAAACGTGCACAGGATTCAGCCCTCCCTTTTTTAAAGATTTTTTTTTAATTGGGGAAGGGGTACAGGACTTTATTGGGGAACAGTGTGCACCTCCAGGAACCCTTTCCAAGTCAAGTTGTTGTCCTTTCAACCTTAGCCGCGGAGGGCGCCGCTCAGCTTCAAGTTGCTGTCCCTTTAGTCCTAGTTGTGGAGGGCGCAGCTAAGCTTCCAGGTCCAGTTGCCCTTGCTAGTTGCAGGGGATGCAGCCCACCATTCCCTGCGGGAGTCGAACTGGCAACCTTGTGGTTGAGAGGATGCGCTCCAACCAACAACTGAGCCATCCGGGAGTCAGTTCAGCTCAAGGTGCCATGTTCAACCTTAGTTGCAGGGGGCACTGCCCACCATCCCTTGTAGGACTCGAGGAATTGAACTGGAAACCTTGTGGTTGAGAACCCACTGGCCCATGTGGGAATCGAACCATCAGCCTTCAGAGCCAGGAGCATGGAGCTCCAACCGCCTGAGCCACCAGGCCGGCCCCAAGCCCTTTTATTTTATTTATGTATTTTTTAAGTTAAGACTTTGTTTTTTTTTAATTTAAGAATATATGCAGGTGTTGGTGTCATGTATACTATTGAATGCTGTTGGAGATCAGAATATTTCCCTTGTTATGAGAATAATTTCTCAAATATAGTAGAGATGGAAATACACTACCATGTGATAGAAGTAAATAAGTAACACACCCATAATGTTTCAGATGACATTGCAATGACAAATGTTTCTATCATTGTTGCCATCTTCAGTCACTACAGGCTATACTCAGCCACTTCTCTGAAAGTTGTTCTTCTCATTTGGATTAGGTAATATCGGTATTCTGAATTGAAGGGGTTTTTAAAAATCACCTCAAGTTATTAAATAAATTAAAATGAAAATAGCAGTAATATTCATGTTTTCACTCACAATGTTGGTAACAATTTTTAAAGTTGTTATTCTCGGTGTTGAAAGAATGTGAATCAAGAACCTTTCTGTAGTAGTCTTTGGAGTGAAAGTAGTGTCACTGTTTTCAGAGGGCCAAACGACTACCAGGGTGGAATGCACACTTATGATTTTATACACATACTCTTTGATTCAGAAATTCAACTTTAGGATCCTAGGTATACACTTGCATGAATTTGCAAGCATTTAAGTACAAGTATGTTTATTGCATCATTATTTGCTATAGCAAAAAGCTAAAAAAACCCCTAATAATTAACCAATGGAGAGAATGACAAATAAATTTTGGTATATCCATACAATGATACGCAACTACGAAAAAGAATTGTGCTGATTTGAAATGAGGTTCAAAATATATTGATAAATAAGAAAATACATTTTCAAAGAGTATGTATAATTCCATTCATGTGTGGGTGTTTTATATATATAATATGTGAGTGTTTTATATATAAATATAATATTTATCTATGAATACTACATATAATCTGCATATATGTAGTATTCATGGATAAATATTCAGAGGTATGCTTGTGTACACAGACATTTCTAGAAGGATTTGAAGAAACCATTTTGTGTGTGTGTGTGTGTGTGTGTGTACAATACAAATACAAACATGTGTTTTTTTAGTAGAGGACTTTCTGGATTTCCTAATATTTGTTTTGTATGTTTTTCTAATAATAATGGAAAGAGACAGAAATAATTAAGATAGAACATAGCATGCAAATGAGAAATACTGTCTTATAGGAAAGAACAGCATTCCAGGTAATAGTTAATGAGAGAAAAGTAGTCCCATAAGAACTAAAAGAAGAGGAAATTGGTTAGGAAAGCTAGTCTTTGTCATTTTGGGTCACCGAAGGTTGATGCTACACTTGTGGTGTACTGATTTAAATCTTGTCATGTGAATAAGTCAGCAACTAAGGGGCAAAGTCACTTCTTCCTCTCTTGCTTGAGCCACTTTACAGGTGCAGGACATGAGTCAGTTATGCACACATGTAGCTAAAGATCATTTGCTTGTTTGTTCAATAAGTATTGAAAATCTACTAACTGCTTAGTACTAAGCCCTCAAGTCAGACTCTGCCAAGTAATTAGGCAAGCGGCTTACTCTCTAAGTGTAAAGATTAATTAATAAAAAATGAAAAAACGAGCAGAGCACCATGTTCAGCATATACTATGTGTTGAATAAGCTGTAGCTATTATTATTGTTGGCTTCCCTTGAACACCTCTGGATTTGGGGTTAGTGATCAAGTGCTGGAGAGCACATTTTCTTGACTGTAATTTTTGAGATCAACTTCTAAGTGCTTTATATAAATAAATCCTCAATGGCATAATAAGTTGCAAATCTCTTCATGAATCTAAAGATTCATGCTGCCAAAATTTCCCAATGCATAAGTAGTTTTTTTATGTCTAACAGTTTGATTTTCCAAGCCTCAAATCTGATTTCCAACTTATATCATGATCTTTTAGTATTGAATGCCGAGTCGGTGATTACGTATAGTGTTTATGGTTATAGCTGCTAATTTTTTTTCTTTGTTTATATCAAATGAATTCCAAGTGGAAAAGCTAACATTGGAATCCCTTAGTGCTATATTTGAAATCTATCTGGGAAAGTTGAAATCCTCACCTAGCATATGTTTTATCAATGGAGGCAAAAATGCCTTCTTCGCTGTTGTATTGGGGCCATGTCTTTCAATGGTGTCAGGTATCTATAAAGCATCGAGCAAAAGGCCTCATAAACATTTAAACAGTGGTGACTAGTATAGGATGATAATGATGATTTCTGAAATGAATGTGTTTTGATTCATGAAAACACATCATGAAGAACAGTGTCTTCTAGTCTTTTAATGTGTTTGTATTTGTATTTTAACCAAATAAGAAACTAAATAATTCTCTACCAGTAAAATCAGCATGTCAGATTTAGATCAGCATTATGTTAAAGAATAGACACTACCAAGAATGGACATATGACAAATCATTGTTAGAGGAACTGTGACCCAAAAGAAAGTGCCAGTGCATTATGGGTTTATGCTATCTGCTGATCTTTAACTCTGTAAATTTAGTTGTGGAAATCTGACTTAAATTATTCATACTCATTTCTTTTAATAACCTATAGTACTGTAACTTCCTTTCAAAGACATTAGAAATGTGGAATGATGTAGTCATAATATTTAAAATAAATTTGTTTTGGTAAGTGCTGTCTTTGAATAACATGTAAACAATTTACATGTATCAATCCCTACTCCCTCCTTTCGCTTCTATTTTGTGGATGCAGCTAGCATAAAAAAAAATTAGCTGAAAGTCATTTTTGGCCAAAATATCACATCGATTTTAGTATATACTCAAGAGCAGCTTACATAGAAGCTACTTGTGTAATTATAACTGAGCATTTCTTATCTCCTTGAGGTATTGAAATATATACCAGATATATATATATATATATATATATATATATATATATGAGTTAGAACTTTTTTTTTCCAAAAACTATGTGATGCAAAATGACTGCTTGCAATACCGTGAGTTCTTAATGGTGAAGCCCAGTCAATTCCAGGTAGCCTAAGTCAAAGAGAGAGGAAAAAAAAAACATCATCTAGGAATATCTCCATTTTGTACAGCAACATGTAAATATATGAAAGGTGAGTAAGGAATTCTGCCCTTTTGCTTGAATACTGGATTTTTTTTTTTTTAATTGTAGAATTTTTATTCCGACCATTTTCTGAGCATTGCTACCTATTCACATAAAGGGGTGAAATTATACGATAACTCATGAACCCCACGTACTTTGCTATCAGAAAATACTCAACTGCTGGAGTTAGAACTCGATCAATTAAGAGACTTGTATAAATCTGTGTTTTCTCACTTGTAGTATTTTAAAAAATCCCTTGCATTTCCAACTATTGTCTAGAATCTCTGAATCTAGAATGAATACCAGCTTCCCCCAGTTCAATATTACATATATAGTGTGGAAAATGAAGAACAAGAATACATGGAGTTGTAGGCAGGCAGGCTGTCAATTAGCAAATAAATGTTCACCTAGTTAGTACCTGTGTGCACCAGCACCGTGAAGACAGGCATTGAACGAATCATTCAACATGGCTATTTACATGGTTCTAAGCGTGGTTGTGCCTCAGAGTTGGGGGACACGGTGCTCTGGAAGTCTGGACTAGTGCTTGACCAGAGCCCTGTGTTCATGCAGAACATCCCCGGGGAAGTGATGGTGAAGGCGAGGCCTGTGGGATGGGCCGGAGTTGGAAGGGCATTGTCTGAGCGCCAAGGAAGAGAGAATAAGCAATGGGTCATTAAAACTGGAGGCTTTGTAGGAAAAAGCGCTGTGGTGGTGAGATTTATCCCAAGCCTATTCCCATTAAGGTGAAATTATTGTGGGTCCCAAGCAGAAAAAAAAAAAAAAAGCATATATTGATTACTGTATTTAGAGGTTGATACACAGGTTAATTTAAAATTAGCAAGAGATGCCTACCTACTCAAAAGTATTTAGCAACATATTTGCCTGTTAGGCTTTTCATTTCAGAGGGAAGGCTGTGGTTATCTGATGTGTTGCTCTCAGCTTCAGTAGTTTGAGCACTCTCTTGTAGTTCACACAATGAGACTAAATTGCAAATGTAACCAACAGGTGATCCATTAAGGACCTGAGTGCAGTTAAGTTTTCCTTTGGGATGTATACTTTTACAGCCAATAAACCTGGCCTTACTAGCTCCTAGTCAGCGAGCTTTGACAATAATAAAGCCTCATAATGTAACAGAGCAACACTCAGTAGAGCCAGTCCTCTTAGGTTTCCACCCTGAATATTGACTCTTGAAAGCCTCTTAAAAAGGCATAAGATTCCTATTCCTAGACACCCTTATGGAATTCAGAAATAAGGAGATGATACAACTGCCACGTTTTGGTTAATTTGAGGGAGTTTCTTGCAGATAACATTAATTTTAAAAATATTTAAATCATTATTTGAATTGAAAGAAAGTCACTGTATACTTTAAAATCCGTGTTCAAAAATAAGAATCGTCTGACATAATATATTTATGTGCTGGAAGATATAACTATGATTTAAGCCCTAACCAATTGACTGAATGGTCCTAAAAATTATGTCTGGGAATTAGAATAATGTTTGCTAGCAAGATGTAACGATACGCAGTAGGTTGGAGGAGGTAAAATGAAACAACAGTGACAATCAGTATGAAAGGTAATTCAACATTAATATTTTAAGTGTATTGTGATAAGTGTGATTAAGTGATTTTTAGGGAAGCATCCCCAACTGTAATAAATGCTTGAAAATACTGTATTTCAGTAATGGTTTTACAACCTCTGCATCATTAATAGAACAGCTCAATGTGAAGGGTGCCTTTAAAAGGACTAAATGCACGTAAAAGATCAAAATGTTTATTATCCATTTGCAACAGTTGTTTCTAATGATTATGAAATCAATTTTTAAGTGATTTTATTTTTAGTATTATGATATGCTACCACTGGAAGAGTCTTGGTAACCATTCCCTCTGGATGTCTAATTTTAAAGAGCAAGCCTTTTGCCTGACTTCCTTACCTGTGGTCTTGCTCCCTTTCCATTCATTTTCACTCTGCTGATCAAGCAAGGGCTTTTTAAAAGTTCTCTGCTTAAACTCTTTCAATCTGTTCTCATTTCCTACAGCAGCATTTATCAAAGTGTTTTCCATGAACAGCTAGCTTATCCTGTTGTAATTTGCATTCTATTAAAGGAGGATTCCATAATCATCTGTGTTTGATGAGTTGTGTTAAACATAATCTAATGGTTATCTTTTCTTCAGGACCTCTTAATCCCTTTAGCAAACAATGTTGACCAAATGTGTTTAGGCACAGGAGTTGTTTTGTTTTGTTTTGAAACTTGTGATACAAGGATTACCTTATCCTTTGACAATTGCTACTTTGAAGAATAATGCCCACAATTCTAAGCATACTATTCCTTCGAAATTTATCTCCTGCCTTTTTGTTCAACTTCATATTTCAATGTCCCACATTTAGACTCAAAATTATAATTATAACCAACTAAACTAAATTTTTCTGGAAAGTTGTTTGGCTGTGTCCTCTCTCTGGGGTACTTCCCCTGCTTTGCTAGGTTATCTCCTACGTGGCTTCAGATTCAGCTCTAGTGTCACCACTAGGAAGCCTTTGTTCTTCCCCTCTCCTATGTTATCTGACACACATGATAACCCATAGTGTGCTACCCTCACCTCTCATAGGAGCTGTTAGCAAACTGACCGTCATCCCCTTAACTTGTAGTCTCACCTACAAAACCCCCATATGTTTTTAGTCAGGAGTAGGTGTCATCATTAGTATGTTGCCTAGTATGTTGGAAATGCTTAAGAAATAGCCACGGATCTATCAGAGGGAGGAAACGTTAAGTGAACCTTAAAGTTGCATGACTATGTGGCATGATTTTCATGGTGATGGAGTTTCTGCACTGACCTATGGATATTTAATTCACAGCTCACCAAAAAGAGATCTGGCAAGATGGCACTATGATTAGTTTGATGAATTACTTTAATTGACTCTATGATTAATTTAGTAATACCCTTAAGAAACTGATAAAATATATCTTGAAGGGAAGAATGAGGAAGAAACGCTATAAAAGATAAAGTGTTAGAGACTATTTTTCAATTTAGCTAATGGAAGTGGGTTCTTGTTTTTATTTTAAAGTGGCTGATGGAGTGCAGGCAAATTTTAGCAGCGATCTGTGAGCTTAAGAGAAACTTCAAATATATTCCAGCTAATATTTGAATATAACTAGTGGGTTTGGAGTGTCTGTGGCTGCTTTTTCATGAATCCAAGAAACACTGGAAATGATTTTACCATGGATATTAGTTATCTCTCCTCTGCTGGCAAAGCTGCTATTCAGTTAAGTAAGTATGTCAGTTCACTGAGAGACAAATTAAAGTATGCTTTTTGATATGAGGAGAAAGTAAAATAAGGAGACGGAAAATTAGATTTTCCCCTCTAAAAAACGTATAGGTTTCTCTGTGTTATCCACCTCTTTTTATGTGGCGCATTAAAATTGTAAATGAAAATGGAATGGGACCTCTCTGAAACAGAGCACGCTTAGTGTCAGATACGTATATATGCATATATGTGTATATATGTGTATATATATGTGTGTGTGTATATATATATGCATATATATGTATCACACTATAGTGGCAGAAAAATGTGCACACATTTTAAGAAAGGAAGAAACTATTAAAATTGTAATACTCAATATATACCGATAACAAAAGTCACGTTTGACTTCTGCAATTACAAGAGGTGCTCAAAGTGGTTGCCGTCAGCATCCAGACACTTCTGATTATGGCGAACTACTGCTTGAGCAACTTTGACCAAAGTGTCCAATGGATACATTTTCTTGGCAATCCTGGCATATATATAATATATGATAAAAGTGAACTGGTATCTTAAGATGATTAACCACAAAGCTGGGAGGACTATAGGTGGAGTAGGGCCCCTTGTTAACTCTCTAGTCCTGACTTCCTGTTAAACTTTGTGGTAACTTCCGGGGGGGGGGGGGGGATTTATTTATATGTAGAGGCCATCTTGGGAAGTGGCTCTCTTCTTTTTGCATGTAGGTGACAGTTAGAGCCCTGGCCAGGAAGTGTACATTCTTGCTCTCTTTGGTGGCTTTGCTTATTTTTTTCTCCAAATAAACCACTCTTTTGGTGGACTATCTGGAGGATTATTTGTACAATTGAAATATATATACACATGTGTATATGTATATATCTGTGTGTTTATAGTTTCTCAATAGATGGTGGTGATATATCAGATACTAATGTCAATTAATGTATTTTAGGAGAAATTAATCATACAGTCTCCTGATTAATGCTTTCTCTGCTAAAATGTTGATCCTGAGATATTTTCATTGAGGTAAATTCATTAGACATCTTCCCTACTTCTTTATGGTCTGCTCCCAGATATTCCCAGTGAGAATTATTAGGAAAAATGGTAGATCTTTCAGTAGTTACTTATTAATTTGGTTTTAAAATAATATTATGCCTTGAAAATATGAAAGTACTTTTGAAAATCAAATACAGAAAATGTTTACGGAAAACAAATGTCAAGATATAGAGCATAGACTGGAGAGCTGGCCCTGAGTTTGAGGACGTAGTTAGGTGGAGAAACCCCCAGTTCACCAGGCAAGAAGATCCATTGATAGTGGGTCATTACACTGGGGTTAAGGGTCAGAATTCAGTTCTCTAAGGGTAAATGCATGGAGAGTGGGAGTTTGAATTCTAGGTCATTTCTCTCCTAAGCTGTGACTATTTTTTAATTTCCCAACACCACATTGTGCCTGGCCTTTTAATTTTTCAGCTTGATAAAACAGAATGGTGGATACCTGAAAGGGATTTAAAGGAGGCCAGGCTCATATTCCTCCTGCATTGCTTAGTACCACCTTGTCCCTGGGAGAGAGTGACTTAGTGACCACCTAAAGTTCCTTTCACATCATATAGCTGCCATTTTTATTATACTAGCTCAAGGTAAAGTGTATTTTCATCGAATACATATATTTTTTTAATAATTCTAGCACAGTGGTTATGACATAAAAGAGGAAGGTTCCTCCACATTACCTATAACAAAATATACACCAAATTAAGAAAACATGTCAGAGTTTCTTCTAACTTTTTCCAAATGATATATATTTGACTTTTCACTTTTTAATTTTTATGAGAACTTTGTTTCTCCAGCACAACATGGCAGCAGTTTGATTACAACTTGAACTCGGCAACATTGGAGTACATCAAATTCCAAAAATGTTACATGTAAGCATTTATGTTCTGCTTGCTTTTAAATTTTTTCTGTGACTGTAGATCCAGTGCTTAAGGAAGGAGGATGGCGTTTGTTGTGAAGGTGAATTACAGAGTAGGAAGAGTGTGTGTGTGTGTGTGGGGGGGTTAAACCTGGCCCTAGGGGGCAGGAAACCATGAGAAGAGACCAGCATTAGTGATAGTCAAGTGAATTATGAAAAATGGAAGTAATGAAACATTGTAGTCACCTATAAATCAATCAGGATTTAGGTCATCAGGCTGTGGTAGAAAAAAGATTTCACTTTCATTTAGTAAACACAAATTGTGTGAGTAAATATTGCCTTTAAACAATGTTGTACCCAGATGTCTATAGTAGAGTTGTCTTATAGAAGCCCTAAATCATTTTATTTTATTTTATTTTGGGACCATGTTTTATTGTATAGTTTCTAAAATAGATTGGTTCTCACAAACTCTAGATGGATCTAATTTTATGTCTTATCTTTGGATTTAGATTTTATAAGTGTATTAAACATCACTTTATCTGAGAAATAAGCAATCAAATAAATGTAGTCTCTTTTTATCTGGTGCTTATTAACTACCAACCACATTGGTTTAAAACATGAAGTGGTTGATGGGACAGTAAATTGAAACCATCATGGCTAAAACACATTTGAAAGACACAACACAGGCATGTATCACTTTATTTTCATTTCAGTCTGTCAGCAGAAATAGGAGGCAACACTCTTCCTTTCTGTTTGATTATTCTATTATCGACAGAATGAGAGTGTTGGAGACCTACATGCTGATTTAGTGTTGCACTGATGAAACCATTCAGGTCGTATGATGTGTCATTTTTCACTGCCGCCTTATCAAGGTGTTTCAGCTGTGCCCAAACCAGCCCTGGTAATTGCTTTAGTTGCTTGTGGCAAAGTTATGTCAATGTCAGTCACTAAACGACTTTTGACTGCTTCATGTCAGATGTTCCCTCCAAAGAAAGACAGGGTAGGGTAGTTTTTATATTTCAGTATGGGTATTAATCCAAAGTCTCAGTAGTTTTATATAATTTTTTTCCAGCCCAGGACTTAAATGCCAATGCTGGCATTTTATGTTTTAAAATGAAGGGAAGTTTGTGATTCATTTCAAGTGTAATGTTCTCTCATATTGATAACTTTCCATAGTCCTAATGGTAAATTCAAGTCAAGTACAGCTTTGAACATGCACAGATTAATAATGGTTATCATAAAAGGTGTGCTCTGTTGTGCAATATCTGTTTAAAACATTTTTGTATTGTTAATGTAACTCAAGTGCCTTCTCTAAACTCTTAAAGTCCCCAGCTTAAGGTTTTTATTATAATCTTTGAGTTTGAGATGGGAATAAAATCAAAGGGATTGACAAAGAGTTTCATTAAAAGAAAAAGTAAGCATCTACAACTTCAATAGTTGGCTTCTAAGTTTACACTGATTAAGATTCAGAGGCACACACACACACATGTATACACACTACACATACATCTCACTTATGGGCTATAAACTGTTCTGTGTATCATTCTTCACAATATGTTGTGGTCCTCTTTATGTGTGTGTATATATATGAGGGTGCACCTCTCAGTGACCCACATGGGCATTGAACCAGCAACCTTGGTGTTATCAGCACCATGCTCTAACCAACTGAGTGAATAGGCCACCCTATTGCTATATTTTAATTGTTATAGAATAGGTCACTGTATTGGTGTGTCATAAGTCAACCCAACTCCTCTTATTGGGTATTTTATTTGTTTCTAGTGTCTAGGCTACTAAAAAGGGTGTTGTGATAAACCTTGTGCATATATCTTAGCTCATTTGTTGAATAACTACCTCAAAATCTATTTCTAAAAATACATTTATTGTATCAAAGGGTACATTCATTTAAAAAAAAATGTTTAAGCATATTTGCAAATTTACCAGAATATTTCTGCCAATTTATAGTATCACTTAGAGCGTACAAAGGTGTTGATTCTCCATTGTAACCCAAACTGGAAGTTAGAATGCTTTCAAAATGTTACCAATTCAAAAGTGGCTAAACTATATCTCATAACTGTTTAATTTCTTTGTATACAAATGATGTTCAATATTTTTTTTCTAAATATTATGCTATTTCTAGTACTATAAAATTTGCAAAGATTTTGTAGGTTGAAATAATTAATGAAGACTTGAGCTGGACCTTAAAGAATGGCATCAGGGTTTGGGGGAGGGGTATGAAATTCAAATACCTACGCGAGCTCTCAGTAGGTGATGTAAAACCTTCCAGGGTAGGGACCATTGAGAAGTATGGAGATCATATGTGATATAACTGGGGCATCTTTACAGCCCTACCCAGTGGATGATGCACTTCATATAATGGGGCCCAATGTTGTCAGATCTCCCAAATTAAAAAGAGAACCTTGAAATCAGGATATTTATATCAAATATCCTTTGAGGAAACATGCTCTATGTATTTTGTCCAAATCCATCTGCTGGTTGTATTTGGCTCACCTATGCTAAACCTTTGATTTGGAGAAGTCAAGGTGGCATTCTGGATCATGAGAACAAAGTGAACCAATACTGGGGATGCTGGGAGAAGTTGAATATGTAATGGGAAATTTTGGAAATCTAGATAGGAAAATAGAAGCAGCAGAAGGTAGAGATTATAGGGAAGCCAAGACAGAAGGAGTTGATTTGTAGATTTTAGTATATAAGCAGGGAAGTTTCTGTGGAACCTAGTTTAAAATAAAGATAACATTTTCCTGCAAGTGTGTTTTCTTTTGTTTGTGGAGGAATAACATTAGTAGTGAGGTGAGAGTTGTATCGAAAAGAAATACAGAGACACTATTCTAATATTCTAGGCAAGAAGTGATGGGTGCTAGAATGAAGTGATGGGCTTAGTAATTTAGAAATGGGAAATGAGACGAAGACTTAAAGGAGAATTCAATAATTGGTGCCAAGACACTGAACAAAACATGCCCTTTCATGCTGTCTTTTTTGTTTCTATACTTGCATGATTTAAATTTTATATTTTTCTTCTTATAGGTATAGTTGTCTCTGTAGGGAACAGTCTTTCTGGGTGATGGTTGACATTGAAAACGCGTGGTATATTCTTAGCCACTCATAATTGGATTATGGGGACAAAACAGTTGTTCAGGTTATATATGAATATTAATGACTAAACAAGATCATAGTTTGTACTGCTAAGCATTTATAAAGTTATTAATAATGCAAAATGATTGTCCGAGGGTTCTCCAAACAACTGAAGTTATTGGTAATCTGGGAACAGTGTAACATTAGTTAAGCACTGAAATGATCAGTTGAGACTAACCTATGCTTAAAATATATAAACAAGTCATTAGTAGTGGCTAAAGAAGGTGAGGCAGCTATGTAAATCGTATTTAGTCTCTCAAATAAAGCATCTTTGATTAATTGCAGAACACAGAATTAGTTATAAGAATTAAAACAAAGAGATAAGGCTATAATACTATCCAAGTTTTAAAATTTTCATGCCTGGGATAACTTGTTTCTTGGGGTAAGATAATTTGTTTAAAATATTTTGTTTGTTAAATAGTCTCTGAACAGTAGGAGTCTCATAAAGTAAAACAGATAGTGGTCATGTAGCCAAATTTTTTTTTTTAATTTTTCAATTTATTGTAAATTTTATGTTTTTGCTTGACAATGTATATACATGGATCAAAAATTAAAAAGTTAACATCAAAGGATTAAAGGGAAAAGATTTCCTACCTCTGCTCAAAAATTGTCCAGTTTCTACTGTACCTCCTGTCACTATTTTCAAAAAGGGAGCCATATTATTTCTGTATCCTTCAATTCCTTTATGCATAGACAAGCAAATATGAAAATATAGCTATATTCTTGGTTTCTGCCTTTTTTCTGGTTTTCCAAAAATACCGTATTATACGCAGACCCTTTCACCACTTGGTAATTTTATTTGTTTTAACAACATGGCCATTATCTTTTAGAGATCTTTTCACACTAGTGCATAGAAAGCTTTCTTATACCTGTTTACACATGCATAGCACTCCATTCTATAGATATGTCATAGCCACTATTGGTGTAGACTTGGATTTTCTAACATTTTGCTGTTACAAGGATATATTAATACATGTGTAACTATAACTATAGGATAAATGACAAGTGCGTATTGAATAGTTGTAAACACTGCCATGTTTGTGAAGTAATCTCAGTTTACCTGACTTGGTCTAAGTCAGGACAGCATTTAATTGCATGTCTGAAGTACTCAAGTTTTGGGCTATGGTTAATAATACTAGTGTATCCAGTCAAACTTACATCCACACAATTGAGCATCATCAGTAGAGACTGGTCCCTGCAGTCAGAGCTTAGCACATCTTCCCTCTTGCAGACTTCCTGCTCATCTGGGCTCTGTCATTGGACAAATCCTTCCCACTCACCTGTAACCTTTTGGGAAGTTCTGCTCCATACTACCAATATTAGGACATGTTACGTGCACCAAATGTCCAGTTACATATATATATAGCCAGCGACCCACACATGAGATTTAAGGTGGAATAGAAATCAATGGAACAGCTTCTTACCATGTTTTGGAAGCTTTTTGAGCTGCTGAACACAACAGAACCAGAAAGGAATGGATGACCTGGGTCCACCCAGGGTCTACTGGGTCTATCTCTTGTCTTCAGAGGAAGGGGGCTTGACTGGACCAATTTCAGTACTGTCATCTCTACCCTGTCTTTTGACTCTTGCTTCATTCAGACAGGGTGACTATATTAGAGCTCAGACCTGGCAACGTTTCTCTATGCTCTCCTAAAGGGCTCCATTCTGATGTCCATGTTTTATTCATGAATACATTTTTGGGGGGAAGCAATTGAGAAAATTGTTTTGTACTCAGTGTTTCATGCCATGCAAATGGAGTGGGTAGTATCTATATGAATAGATATTAATAAGAATTTTAAAATGTTGTATATTATGAGGTTTTCTTTTGTTAAATGAAGCCAGGAGAAAATTCCCCTTTAATGGTAGATAAATACTCAATTCAGCCTAGTGACCTATGGGCCAATAATGGGAAATTCAGAAGTTTAGATCCATCAAGAGAAATGATAGCCAATAGACCATGGAGTGATAGCCACAGTTAAGCTGATTTATAGGGAACTGAATGTAACTAAATGTGTACCAGTCTGAAAGAGTCGAAAGTTTGCTACTGAGTTCATACCTAGACATGTCAAAAGAAGAGAATGTTTATTTTTAGAATGATGTAATGGTCTTGTTTGTTCATGTTAGTTTCAACCTGGATTATCTCCAAGGGTCATCTGGTTATCTCGACGTATTGGTATCTAAACTGAAGCCAACAGAAAATTATTTGTGGCATTCTTGTATAGCTATCATGATTTCATCATTAAAGGCATGCCCCAGTCAGTCAGAAACACTAAAATCTAGAGTCATAGGATCATTCTGAATATTTGCATTCCTCTTACCTTGGCAGCTTATTATGTGATCAAAGCCATTACTAAAATAGTTGGTGATTTATTAATTCCACAAATACTCCCTGAGTGTACATTATATACAGTTTATTGTGCTAGGTGTTTGAATAAAAAAAGGAAAAAAATGAACAAGACAGTCATTGCTCCCTAGGATAGTGCACACAGGTAATGATTATAAGAAGTTAAATGGTGATTTACGTCCATAGTGCAGACATCTCAAGAAATAGAAGGTAACTTCCAGATGGAGGATCAGGAAAAATATGTTCTCTGATGGGCCCTAGGAGGATGAATAGGATGTAGATATGGAGATATACAAATAGGGGCTATTGTGGGTTGAATTTTTACCGAAATAATCAAGTTAAAATAAGGTCATCAAGGTGGTTATTAATGCAATTTGACTGGTGTCCTTATAAAAAGGGGAAATTTGGACACAGAGACACCCAGAGAGAAGATGATATAAAGAGACATAGGGAGAATACAGTCACCTACAAGCCAAGGAGAGGGTCCTGGAACATATATCCTTTCTTCTGTTATAGCCCACAGAAGGAACCTTGCCAAAACCTGGATTTCCAACTTCCAGCCTCTCGAACAGTGAGACAATAAATTTCTGTTGGTTAAGCCACCCAATCTATAGTATGTTATGACTTTGTTAGAGCAGCCCTGGCAAACTAAGCGTAGGCATTCTGAGGAGAGGAAACAGAGTCAGGGAAATCTGGTAGAGTGTTAGAAGAGTTTGGCTGGCATGCAGACTGAAGGGAATTAATGGTGATTGACTGAAATGGAAGTTGAGTGAGATTGCGGAGGGTCTGACATGCCTATGCTGGAGAACTGAGGACACATAGTAAAGTTTCCAAGCAATGTGTCACCAATGACAGTGATAATGTTTATATAGTCCACTGTGGTCATGAGGAGACTGCTGTCAATTGAAGGCAACTGATATAGGCCCTTCCTAGATGCCGCAGATCCTACTTTATGTCCACAACAACTGAGACATCGATATCTACAATATCTGTTTTCCATTTGTTGCTACCCTATTCAGAAGTTTAACTGCAGGCAACAGGGAGCCATCACACGTTTTTTATCTCAGTGGTGTGAGACAGTAAGAGCTGTACTTGAGGATAATTAACTTGGACAGATTGAAAGGGTGCCAGACTGGGCAAGTGACTGAGCAGCGTTTGCAAAAATTCGGGTAAGAAATAATGAGGTTTTGAATTTGGGCAGTGGTCATGGTGTGAAATGGGATAGACTCTCTCTGTCTTACCTCCACGTTGTTTCATTCATGCATCTTTGGTAGCTTAGCTTCCACGACTGTTAAGGTGTTCCTGTCTGTCCTTTTCTTTCTGGTGAGTATGTAAGAAGATAATTCAGAATGAGGTGGTAGTGAAGAAACCTAACTCCTCTGTCTTTGGTGCTGCAGTATACTCTATTTTGTCATTCCAGAAGCATAGCCTCTTAAAAAACTAACAATTTATTTATAGCTATTGTAATGGATAGTTGACAACCTACAGAATTTATATGAAAAGAGACAAGACATTTGGTAAGTTTTGATACTTCTGCTATTTAAAAAGTATTTACTCCTGTTAGATAATTTAACTGCATAACATGGGATTTTTGTGTAAAAGTTTATGCATACTTGTTAAATTGATTAAAGAAGATATGAGGAGAGCCATCAATAAAACCTGTAGGCAATGATATACAGAAATCAATTTGGATGTCCTGTGCTAGTAAATAAACTTCATTATATGACCAGGAGAACTCGATCCATAGGTCTACATATGTTATCTAGAGTGGTAGATATGTTCATGAAATTAATGAGAAATTGATATTTAGTAGTTTATCATGGTGATTTCAATGTGTCTTTGGGAGATTTTAAAGAAAGCAGTCAATATTAAAAAAAATATTTCATAAGGTAAGAAATATTCAAAGTGTGAGCTGACTTGGAAATTACAGAGAATGCTTAATTTTCTTGAACTTTTTACTTATTATCACCCAAAGATATCATGATGCCTTGTGCTGCTAACCAGATATTTTATTGCTTTCATCTATTGACATATGCTGTAGGTTTCATTGATTTTTAGCCGTGCTATCCTTAAAAGATGCATTTTCCTATTTTCTTTTTACTTTAACTTTAGTACTCTTTTTGACAGTCACTTAATTGTATTGATTTTTTTCTAAGTCAGTTATAATTTAGAGAAGAACATTTTAGTATATTTTGCTTAGAAAATATTGGCTTTATTGGCTTATAACTAACTATCTGAAACAGCTACAAATATTGCTAATTCAATGAGCAGACTACTGGAGTAATGGGCAGATAGGACTAAAAGGAATATTCCAAACTCATTATCTTAAGAGGCCTTCCCCAATAAGCAGACTCATAAGATAAAAACTACATACTTGCAGTAAATTTATTAGGCAGTATCCTCAGGATAAACACCTATGGAGGATGTGAAGGAACAAGGATTGCAGAAGGAGGAAATGAACTGTGGTACAGTCAAAACAATAGCCCAGCTGATCCCACGGAGTGAACTCAAGCTGGAATGGCCCTTCTAGCCTTGAGGCAAAGGAGGTAGAGGCTTTATACCTGGTCACCAACCAGGCAGTGGACACCTGCTGCTCCTAGAATAGGGATCCAGCCTTGGACATTCAGCTTCCAGCTGGAAAACAGCTGCCAGGATTCCCAACAACTGGGAGAAATAAGCATCTCAGTTTTGAAGGAGGAACTGGATGGCATACAACCAGCATCTCCTACACTCAGAGTTATATTAGGTTGGTGCAAAAGTAATTGTGGTTTAAAAGGTTAAAAATAATTGCAAAAACCACAATTACATTTGCACCAACCTAACATATGTCTAAAAACAACTTCTTTCAGAAAGTGTATTCAATTTTAGCTGTTGAATATTCCCTAGTACTTGAAATATTTGGTATTTAGATATCTCTATTTGTTAGACTAATCTGCAAGATTCTTTTGTTAAACATCTTTTGAAAATGAGACAAAGGGATATTGTCTAGGTAGGTTTTAAATTCTTAACTGCTATCTATCTCTCAAAAATCGCATTTAGCATTATTAAGTGTTCCATAGCAGTATGTCAAGGTAAATATCAGTGGGATTTAATTCTCTTACTGGCAGGCATGACAAAGGTATCTAGCTCTATTCTTTACCAGCCATGAAAAGATTATTTCTAGTTACGAAAGTAAATACAGGAAACCCTGGATATAATATCATTTTTTTGGTATTTCCACTTAAATATTAAACATATAACTTATTTTCCTTTTTATTTTATTTTCAAATGAGTCATGTCAAAGAAGTTCCTTATGTACCTTCTCATGATGCAGAATTTATATGAATGTTTTATAAGGGGGTATCATTTTAATTGGGACTTCATTTGTATTTAAAAATCATGTTGGGTGTGTAGCAAGGCTAATATATCCATCTTTACTGGATCCCATTGGTGTGGTGATTAAAACATTAGATTAGTTATTAGAAGTCCTTAGTTCTTCAATCTATGCTATTAGGTTGGTGCAAAAGTAATTGCGATTTAATAAGGTCAAAAATAATTGCAAAAAACACAATTACTTTTTCACCAACTAATATTTTCAATTCCTTTAACTATAAATACTACTACTATTTATAATTTGCCTGGAAATGTTATTTATATTTTTTTACACATATGTTTCAGCTACACAGTTAAGTCATATATTCCTTATCAATGACGTTGTCTTCTTTATAGTAGAATGCTATTATACATTTTGGACACTCAGTAATTATTGTTGGAGGATGAAATGATTTGTGCTTATTACTTCCACCCTCTCTACTTTCAGTTTTGCACCTCAAAAATTTAAATGTGTTATACACTACTTTAAGGGATTTTTATGAAGATTAAAATGGATAACCTTTTCTGGTCACTCAGATGTCATGTTGAGGATGGCAGGACAGAAAAAAGAAAAGACCTTCTTTATAATGTCATTGAGACAACTAGGGGATTGTTTTCTTCAGTTTCTTATCTCCAGCTCTGAGAACAGTGCCTGCTAATTAATTGGCACTTAATAAACTTATGTAGTTTAGGTAAAAATTTTATTGAATTATAAAAAATATTATATATTAAAAAGGGTGGCATTTAAAACTTCCAACTGAGTTATCCAATCTGAAAACATCAAGTATTCCCAAATTTTAGAAGGAGCTATAGATAACTTGTCTACATGAAGTACAAAGTAAATCATAAAATATATTATAATTTCTCACATTCAATAAGAGGCTGTAAAATGATGGCAAAGACTTTTCTGGAACATCAAATCTTCAATATATCTTAATTGAAAATTCATCATATATCTGGTAGCAAATAATATTTTGAAATTGACTTATTACAACGAATGAAAATTTTAATATGCCTTGTCTGTTTAAGTCACTACCATCCCTTTATAAGTCACTAAAGTGAACTATTATAATCACCAAGTCCATTTTCTTTTCTACTTGAGACCACCAGTGTATTTGTTTCTGAGATGGTTTTGGGAAGTCAGCAACAAAGCCTTCAGGTAGTCCAGTGACTCTAGTAGGGCAGGCACCACCAAGCTTTGGCTGCTCCAGGTAGAGCTATCAGGTGCCAAGAGCACCTGGAAAAGCTGGTCTCATACCTCCCCTGTGGTAAGGTGTGCCATCACAGCCTTACATCTGGGCTGTGTATAACACTGTTTCAAAAAATCCAGGTAGAGATATTTCGGTTTTGCCCTTAGCATTCTCTACCTGGTGTGCTAGTTTGTGTGTGTGTGTGTGTGTGTGTGTGTGTGTGTGTGTTTGTATTTGTTCTTTTTTTTAATTTTGTTATTTTAAATTTCTTATTGGCACTATACAGCATGAAGTGCCAGGGAATGTATAAGCATGATACCTGCCATTTAAAATTAATTATGAAACACCTCATTTAACCTTATAAAGACATTACTCTGTTTCATGTGTGTAACAACGAGGGGGGAAAAGAAGGAGGAGGGACACACGCTAGAATGGGGCTAATGAATTTATTTATGTAACATCTAATCAATTTATCCAGCAGTATGAAATAGCAAAAGACAAAGGCAATTAATAGAATGTGTTAATGACAGAAAGTAAAGATGCTAAAGACTAACTATATACATTGATACCAATGTCATGTCAAAGGAGTACACATACTTATAAGTCTAAGAGATCCCAACATATGTTTACTATTGATCGAAAATCACTTGGCTAAATACACAAATAACATCAGTAAGGAGTATCCAAAAGCAGTAATAAGCTCTACAGGATAGTAACTATTACAGTAGATGTCAAAAGCTCACCAAACTGGGGGAGAACAGCACTGGAAAAGTCATAATTCAAAACCTTGCCAGGTCTGTAGCTGAGAGAAACTCAGGCATCTCCCACACCGCTGCTTGTTAGTTCCCAAGAATGCTGCTCTTGTTGTTAGAAATCAAGGTGTCTTCTGATGCTATAAGCTGCAAGCTGCATAAAAGTTTTCTAGATGCTAACAAGTTCTCAAGAACAACACTGGGAAACAACACTGGAGAGGCTGGGAACCAGCCAGCCCTCACCAGTTTCGTGGCTAAAAGTCAGGACCTCCCCTGGTGTTGTAAGCTGCATGTTACTGGAAGTCTTCAAAATGTTAGAATGATGAGAAATCACCAATGACAAATGACCAAATGATGAAATAACAATAACACTGCTAACTGAGGTCTGTCATATATATATATATATGTGTATATATATATATATATATATATATATATATATATATATATATAAAGATATATATCTTATATATGTATATCTTTTCAAATAAATATGTACCTTAGAGCCAGGCTCTTTGCTCCTGATATGATATGAATGTTGCCCATCCAGCCCACGAGGCAATTCAACTGGATAAGCAATATCTACTTGCTTGGGACCATCAGCTCAAGGTCTTCCAAAGCCTGGCAACGTGCCTGTCACGTTGTCCTGATATAACTTAGCTACTTCTTCCCCTCATCTGCTGATGTGCGTAAAACAGACAGAACAAAGAGGGAATTCTCTCAACCCCTGATCAAGAATTTCTTTAACCCTAAGCTAACCATCACCTCACAACACAGACAGAACAACAAACACCATTTCATATCTCCCCTACTCAACAGAATGAGACCAAACAGAAAAACAACCCCATCTCATATCTCCCTTGCTCGGGAGAATGAGACCAAAGGGGGAATTTACTCAACCCTTGACCAGGGTGCAAAAATCACCTCATATGTAGGAACAGATAAAAGCTAATAGACAAAAGCTCACATCAACCAATGAAGGCAAATTTTCCTCAACATCTGCCCTATAGTTCGGCTTCAAAATTTGTATTTATTGGTAATGACATGTAGTCTCTTATATGAGAAAACAAGGAGTCAACATACAAAACTTAACCATCACCTCACATGCGATCTCTCATGTGAGGGAACAAAGAAACAGACAAAAACGAACCATCACCACTCATGTAGTCTCTCATGTGAGGGAACAGAAAGCAAACCGACAAAAGCTCACATTAACCAATGAAGGCAAATTTTCCTCAACAACTACCCTACAATGTGCTTGAAATTTTGCTTTGAAATCTGAGTCTTCTCTGCCACTTAGCTTAATTCCTTAGTGTGGTGCTGATGAACCTGGAGTTGCTAGTTCATTTTCCATAAGGTCAAATTAGTTTCCCACAGAAAAATTAACCAAACTGCTTTTTTCTATACTTTCACATTGTACACTTTATATTTTTATGAAAAATATTGTCTTAGGCTTTCTTCTTTGAGCTTTACAACAACCCCAAGAGGAAGTTTGAAAAGCATTTCTAGTCTCACTTTACCATTGAGGAAATTGATGCTTAATGGGATTAATTTACTTGTCACAGCCAGGAATTTGCTAGGCCAGATTCTCGGACTTTAAGTCTCATTCTATTTTCTTCTCTGTTCCACTACACAGCAGCTCAGAAACTGCAGTCTGACGTTCACATTCATTTGTCCCAGAAGTGGTGGTCATTGATTATTTTGCTTTCTTTCATCACCAGGCAATTTGGATAACAATTTGATTTCGTTTCTGTGCATCTTATATCGTGCCCTGTATAAGCATAGTTCTTTTGTGATTTTATAACATCGCACCGGGTTGAATACGTTCAACCAACTTGCTTCACTATCTTTATCTATGGAAGTAACCAGGATTAAGAATGAAAAATTTGATGTTGCCGAAGAATAATCGTTCCATAAACATAGTGAATCAAATTAGAAACTAGTCTTTAATACTTACATCATGTAGCATTTAGTAGAGTATTTTAAACATCAAAATAAAGGAGCAAGTTTGTTAAGTTGTCCAGCTCTCATGCGGACTATGCTCACTGACTAGCTTGAGCTGAAGGGGGCTTCAAGTATTTCCTGATCCCACATGGAAGATGAATGGGGCCCACTGAAGGTTTTCTCACGTGTTCTGTGTTTCAGTGATAAGCCTCATGGGATTGAAACACTTTGGGAACTGCTACAGACAGGTGGTATTGGTTTCGCATAGTTGAAGCTGCAGGGGAGAGAAATGGTCTCATATAAAAAATTGGGAAATTCACAGGATTTGGTGAGGAAGAAGAGTACTATGTCCTCTGCTATCATTAACTATGCAGAATATTTCCAATTTTGTCAAAATGAGCACATAATCATTGTAAATCATTCTTTTTTTTTCTTTTTCTTCTTTGTTTTTAGTTAGGAATTATTAAAATAGTCACATATGACTAAAAGCTTATTTTATAAGTTTTATTCAAATTAAATCCTCCATGTTTTGAAGTAATGAATATAAAGTTTTTATAGAGTTTGAATGGTTAACAAAAGACATTTTATATAATCAGCTTTTTTTTTTTTTTTGTAGTTAAATAAAGGGTGATAGTTTTGATGAATAACTCCCGTTTGCAGCAATCTTGTATGTTCACTAACATATTGATCTAAACTTTTTTCTATGGACAAGAACTGAGCCTCTGACCCTAATTGCTACTTTCACCACATATGTACCATTTTATGTCTCTGAGGTCACATATGGTAAATTAGAAGAGTGCAGCAAAAATCTGAGTAATTCAGGCTAAAATGTGGTTACGTAATTCATCAAGGCATCATTTTTGTTACGTTGGAATTCTTTGCTGAAACTACTTTCCGTTTCTCAAATTTCAATTTTCTTGTTGTGTATGGAGAAAATAAATTTATTTCAACAAATAAATAATGATTGCTTAATGTATGCACTGATTTATTTTATTTCTTAGTTTTTTGTTGTTTTTTTCTTACAGATTTATAATTATTTATTAGTTCTGACCCCCTCAGCCGTGAACTCCTCATCCTGTGTTTTTGATCCTTTATTATCTCATCTATAATAGGCATTTGAGAAATATTTGTTGCAGTGAGCCAACTTATGACTGAGCACTGCAAATGGATGAGGCCCATAACTTAAGGCAAGTAGATCTGAAATTGAGAGTTCAGGCCAACTGATTGGCTGAAAATTGGTGTGTGTATCAAGTAGTGATTACCTCAGTCTCTGTAGCAGTATTGCTTGGGATAAAATGACAGTGCTGTTGCTTCTTGATCAAATGGCCTTGACTAATTTACTTCAACTCTCAGTGTCTCAGTTTCCTCACCTACAAATAAGAGGGTTTTTAAGGTTTAAATAAGTGAATACTTGTAAAGTGCTTAAAATACACCTAATAAGTCCTGAAATATTAATATTGCCTTTTATCATTGTTGTTATATAAGCTAGCTTTACTAAACCTATGAGAAAGATGAAGGCTACTGTGTATCGGGAAAGAGTTAGTGAATGGCCATTGGGTGGGGTCTTAATAGCCCACTTGTCCCTCTCGAACCTTTCACATACTGTGGAGCTTTTCAAAGTCTTACGATTTTTGTTTGCTTCTGTGTTTTGTTTTTCAGAATAACTCACTTTTTGGTTTTCCAGAAATCCCTTAATGTAAATGTCTGTAACCTTGGCTGGGCTAAAAATTCATTCCCTTGAAGTCATTATTTGCTATTAATTTATCAGTTTATTAAGTAATTAGCATTATGAGACAGCTTTGTTTTAAGGTGAGTGATTATGCATAGGATAGAGTGTGGGGTGGCAGAACTGAATCCAGCAACCAATACAATAAGAGACCTGAAACAAGCAAAATTTGAGAGGAACTTGTGTTGGTTTTATTAGTGCTTAGAAAACTCTTTTTCATTTCATCACTATAAAAGCCATTGAGTTTTGTGGTTTGTCTGAGAGCTAAACGTAGAATTACCATATGACCCAGCAATTCTACTCCTAGCTATATTAGGATTAAAAGCAAGGATTTGAACAGATACTTGTACACCAATGTTCATAGTAGTGTTATTTTTAAAAAAAGGGGGGGGGTGGAAAAGCCCAAGTGTCTATCGGCAGGTGAATTGATAAAGAGAATATGGTGTGTGTGTGTGTGTGTGTGTGTGTGTGTGTGTGTGTGTGTGTGTTATTCAGCCATAAAGTGAAATTAAATTCTTACAATTGCTATAACACAGATGAATCTTATAAACAATATACATAAAACAAGCCAGACACAAAAGGACACACATGGTATAATTTCACTTCAATAAAGTACATAGAATGGGCAAAATTTTTGAGACAGAAAGTGGAGTAGCTGTTACCAGGTTCAGGGGGTGAGAGGGATGTAGAGTTATTGTTTAATGATACACAGTTTCCATTAGACAAAATGAAAAATTTCCAGAAATAGATAGTGGTGATGGTTACACAACATTGTGAATGTACTTAGTGCCCCTGAATTATACACTTAAAATGGTTCAAATAATATATTTTATGTTGTGTTTATTTTACCACAATTAAAAAAGAAATCCAATGAGGTTGGTTTGTTTTACATTGTATAGAGTAGCTGGGTCATGCCCAAAGGAACCTAGCTCATCTTTTTACTATAAGCTACTATTTCAAATTTAAGATTCATTTCAAAGGTTTATTTTCTCTACATTTTTTTTCTAAAGCTAGTCTTGCTTTGATGTACCAGTTTTAAGATTTTTTTTTTGTCCTTAAGGAACTTACAGCCTGGTGGAAAGACAGACTTAAGTATCCTATAGACATGTGCCCACAGTTATACACTCGTAAGCAAAGTCCTATGTGAGTGCAAATCATGGAGTATAAATCACATTAGGAGGTATCACAGGTGTTTTAGTGGGTGAAAGGTATACAGACTAGGAATGAGGGAACGTATGTAATTTCAATAAGCGAAGCAACATAGGAAAGACATTCCAGTTCAAAGAAATAACACAAAGGCCACAGTCAGAAAAATCTGTGTTGTGTTCGGAAATGGTATATAGTCCCATGTCTTGTTTTCTCTGCCAATTAAGAAGATCGTTATAAAAGCTAAAAGTGAGTATCCCCTTGGTACTTAATAGATTTGCTTCCTGCTCTTTGATAAACATTTTCCCTTTTTTAAATTCAAAGATATTCTGCATATGCCCCTTTTATTTTATGTAACCCTACAATCATTTTTTGGAAGCAGAAAGAATATTGATTGTAAATAGCTTTAATATAATAACAATTTGTCTAGAATCAGTGGCTTGCTGCCAACTCAGCCTAAGCAGACCTCATATGCAGTGAAAATGGCATTTTTAAGATTGCTTAAGCATTTTTGTTAGAATAACAGCTACTGATCTTTTGACTTGAGTACCATGACCATCTAATTTGAAAAAATCATAATTCCTATTTCTGACATAGGACCTTTACTATATAATCTTTCATAAATGAATGTTTTACTGTCAGTAAGAAAGATTGACAAACCAAATTACATAGTACCACTGTAAATCTACATTTACAATACTCTGTATATTTTGCCAAGGTTCTCTGAAACTAGTTTGGTTTGAAAGGGTACAGGCTGTTCCTCATTAGATTGCCTCTATTCGCTGAGACTGGAAGAAAAGTACATATGCAAATGCTTCCTTCCAAAATTTTTCTATTCACTTCATAAACTAATCTGAAGCATCTGTCTGCTAGTTCAGTAGAATTTCTACTACAGTTCTTGCTGTTTATATGGTTGATCAAAAAACAACAAAAAAGACTATTAAAAGTTAAAAATTCAATGGGTACATGAAGTAACATGATGGCATGTAGTCTTGTTTTGAACAGACAGAACAGTTTGTTTAGTATTTTTCTTTCCATAGGCAGGTGGTCTCTCCTCAGTTATTTGATAGATCATTATGTAAACTTTAAGATCATCTAAAACTAGCTTTGTATCTTTGAAGTAGAACCTTAGCTTCTCGGCCACTTTCAACTTTAAGATACAGATGTACTCAAAAGTTATCCGTCTTATTGTTCCTGAGCCTTTACGTTTTTTGTGTCACTCCCACACATACTGTCTTATTTACTATGTCTACTATCCTTGTATTCCACTAATTTTGTCAATGCAGTAGTGAAGCCTTAGAAATTTCAAGTGCCCCCCACCCCAAGTCTAATAAGTGCTATAGACAGGCCTAACACCATGGCCCAAATCTTTGTTCTTTATGTTGCTTCATGATTCCTTGTCTGAGCCAATAAACTAGCTACAAATTATTGTTCTTACAGAATTTTCCCTCCATAACACGAGTAGACATTTTCCCTATAGGTGACGAGGACTAGACAATGTAAGAGTGGCTTATGCAGCTCTTAGTTCCTTTGATATGGAAACCAACCTCCCTTTTGATTTGTAGTAGGGGATATAACTGAAGATAGGATTTTTTACTTACTCCATTGGAAATGTTAGATTTTCTAACTCACCTTACACAATATGAACTAGATGGTGAGAAAAAGGATAAGTTTCTTCTCTGTGGAAGGAGCTTGTGCAGGGTGAAGTTGAAATCACCTTTGATGTGGAGCTGGGCATATAATCGACCTAGGTAATAATTAAAGTCAGATAACATTACATTTTTGTTGAACAACTGTTGTGAGTGATAATTAAAGTCAAGAGGACAAAATTAAAAGGGGGTAGAAAAAGACTATTTACTAAACTGCTACTTGTAAGTTCAGCACCATGGACATCTCCCTTTAAGAAAGGAGGCACTGAACAATCTGAGCAAAATTAGTATATCCTAAGTCTATTTGTTTATTTGATTTTCTTGTCCTCTGGCTGGACTTTTGTGATTCTAAAATTTATGTTTTCCTATTTTTATGCTTAGCATGTCTTGTATATGATCAGGGAACCATATTTATTTTCGAAGAGCATCTATTCTGTCTTTGTCTTTGTAAAACTACTCTGCTTTCAGACTTGGCTCTCAACATGAGAACACATATACTCAGGCAGACATGGAATGGAGCAGGTAGAATCTCATTCTCTGTATTAAACTGATGAACTTTTGGTGATCTTCCTCTCCTTTTTTAAAATGTAGAATTGCAGCTGGTCTTTCCACTATGAAATTGAAATTCTCAGTTTTGTTGAAGTGATTCTTTTAGTTTACCTTTTCCTGTTTGGAGCAATGACTTTTTTTATTTTCCTTTTCATAATGATAAATACAAGTATTTTTTCTTTTTAAGCATTGGATTTCTTCTTAATCATTTAGTTGTTCCCTAGCCAGTGCTTTCGATGCTAGAGTGCTAAAACTGTGCTTTACTGAAGCATTAACAGATCTCTTCTCTCCAACTTCTTTGTAATCCATCTGTTTCAGCTTTACTCTCAAGAACAGGTTTCTTTAATATATCATACTATTATTTTGTATCTTTTACCAAAACAAGACAGACATACAAGAATTTTAAATACTAAATATCCTCTGCTTTCAATCAGAAGAGCACTAGTAATTTACTGCTTGAAGAGCAAGGTGACAAAACCAAATACCTTTTTTCTCCTGTCTCCTGTCTTTATGTCCAAGTTCCTTTATATTACTGGCCTGTAGCTTTTAAGCATGATATAGAAAAGTTACCTACTAAGAGAGCATTTGTCCAGCAACCTTTGAACATTTAAGAATTTATTGGTTGGTCATGGTCGTAGTGACCACAATCCCAAACCACTTTTGCTTACGCCTATACATATAATTTTTTTTTTTGGGGGGGAAGTGTTTATGGGAGGAAAATTGAGCTTTTTCTAGCGGGATTAAAATTTGGTCATGTTTTCTCTCTTACAACAGTCAAGATATCCCTGTTTGGCACTAATCTGATAAAATATTTTTCTGAAGTGATTACTTCTTCTTTTTCCATGAAATATTTTTTCTGATTCAAACTGCTATTACAAATGAAAAAATTTACTCTATTCACATATCCATTTTTCTGGGGTTTTCCTGTTTTAATGTATATCACACTGCATAACACTTGATTTTTGTCACATAAGGCCGGTAGCTTTGTTGCGGTTGATAAGGACCTGGAAATTGCCATTGACTATATTATTACAAGTTGTGATCTTTAAAGGGATTTAACAGGGATGTTATATGCAGTGATGTGTCAAGGAATTTAAATTGCTCAGTAGCCACTGTAAAAGAAAAAAAGTCCGTGTTTTGTTTTAGTGAGCAAGAACATTTGGCATGTTTCAGATACTTTGATTTTCGATGTTTTATGTTTTGAAAGAAAGGAACTAATCTTTTTTAGTACCTACTTCATGCCTATTACTGTAGAGGTTGACTTATATACAACAGTTAATAACATCTTTGAAAATTAAATATTATTGTTTAATTATTCTTTCTAATTGCTATTGACATTTATATAAAGTGCTGAATTTGCACTTTTAGGTCAATTTAGGTCCCACTCAGGAAAGTTAAGTAGAGTGTCTAAGGTCACTCAGTAAATGAAGTTGCTACAATGCAAATCTGGGTCAGTCTAATATTAATGCTTGTTTGACTACAATTAAGTTGACAGTTTGTGAGACGTTACCTGACAGAAATGAGACATTTAAAGTGAATGGCCTAAATACTGGTCCTTTAGTATTTGATCAGTTAGTTATATATTAACTGTAAAATAATATTGGGAACTGGTTTTTAGTCCATCTGCTTGATGTAACATTTGCTTTAGAATTCAAGAGAGAGAGAGGATGTAGAAAGTTTTCCTCACTACAAGTTTTTTAGTACTTATTTTCTTACTTTCTTTTCAGATCATTTTTCAGTGAGGAAAGCGTCATTGTTCAGTAGAATTTATAGATATCAGATTGGAGAAAATATTTGAAAATTTGTTTCTACCTTGAAAGTGTGGATATACCATGCCTGAGACACTAATTTTCTCCACATTTATGTAATCTGTAGCATATAAGATTTCTTACTTATACATCTGTCTTAATTTAACTATTTAAACAATAAAATGATGGAATTACAATGTAATTTATTTTTTATTACAAAACAAATTTCTATGGGTTACTTAATTTTAAAAGCAAATTTGTATAAGTCAAATATTTGTTCCCTAGCCTGGTTTCCGTAAATTCTACTGAACAATGATGAAGCTTTTCTCACTAAAGGGTAAATTTGAATTAAGAGTATATTTGGAAAAAAATAAATGAAGAAGTATGTAATACAGAGGAAGATGGTGGAAGGAAATTTTCTGGCTTTTTTTTTTCCTTCTAGATTATTAGTATCTTCATATTATTAGTACATTCCTATATTAGTACCTTCTAGATTGTTAGTACTAGGCATATGTTGCTGGGATAATCAATATTAGAGAAGGTGATATAGTCTAGTTAAACACTCTCAAATAGTTTTAAATAATTAAGAATTGCCTTTTTATCATCAACTTACATTTTCATAATTCTTTACTTGATGCTTTCACATAAATGACAATTAAGGTAATGAATGTGTTTAAGTCAGTGAAGGTGGTTTTAAAAATTCAGTTCACCTCTCTTTTTTCCAGATAGTCATCAACACCTTTGAGAAGCTGTTGGTAAATATTTAGACAGGCTCTCCAAGGCCAATCTGCAGTTTATTCTTAAAGAATTACCTTAAAAAATATATTTTTTTCTTTACAGCATAAGAATTAGAACTTGGTGTACAGGGAATTATGTCCATTTTAGTACAAATTAACTAAGTAAATGTAGTTCTTTTATTGTCTACTTTCTAAAGATTTCTATTAAACTTTACTACACTTGCAGATCCAGTCCATAATGTTAAATAATTGACTAAGCTCCTATTCTGTTAAAACTCCCCATAAGTCTCATTTTAATATCCATAGATGTTTCATCATGCCTGATATAATATTACATCATTTATGAATGAGAAATAGCAACACGCATCTGATTTTTCCCATTGCCCCACACCCCTCTTTGAAATTAAGAGAAGAAGAAGAAGAAGAAGAAGAAGAAGAAGAAGAAGAAGAAGAAGAAGAAGAAGAAGAAGAAGAAGAAGAAGAAGAAGAAGAGAAAAGGAAGAAGGGGAAAGAGAAGCAGAAGGAGAAGGAGAAGGAGAAGAAAAACATTTCCTGCTGAGGATTCTGCAAATTGAGCCTGCATTCCTTTTGCTTACTGCACAGAGTTTCTCTTCATTTGCATAGACAGTGCCCTGAAATGGAATGTGAAGTGGTGAATAGAGCCCAGGAGACTCTCATTCATAGATTTGCTCAGTGAGGCATTTATCTATGGGAAAAATTGATTCCTGAAAATAAGGCTTTCTTTGTAGTTCATTGACTATCTCAAAATATATTTCCCTATATAGCTTATTGCATGTTATTCAAAAGTTTCATATCTCTTCCCACAAAAAAAGTGAGCACAAATCAAAAAGCATGAGCACAAATCAAAAAGTAGTAATTGAAGTTGATACTTGGATCCTACAACAACAGTAGAAAACGATAAGGCTCACAAAATGTGTTACCTCAGCAAGAAGGCACAGCCAAGCCCGCCCAATGTGATTAAGATGAATTGTGCATCAAAGGTGTCCTTATGCCAAATACAGTCTTTAGAAGAAATTGAGTTGTGTTAATGTCTCCATACAACTTTACTGCAAACACAACAGCATTAGCCCCTTTAGGTATTACTCCAGACAAAAGTTGGGGATGACATTACTTAAGTTATTTCTTTCACCTAACACATGACTACTATTTCCTAGGGTCACACTTAACAAGATTCACCCCACCTTGTCATTCTCATTGGGCCTTTAACCAAAATCTCAGTTGTTCTTGATTGGCTGTCATAAAATATTTTTAAAATTTTTTCATATCTCCATTTTAGCAAATGAAGAAAAGTATTCCTTGAACTTCTAATCATGAAGTTTTACTGAGAATGAAATACCATAATATTAAAGAAATTTTCCAAATGTTCAAGAACAATTTATATGTCAGTTAAAATCAGTAATAAAATAATAATCAACTTCTTCAGTTAGAAACCAGTGATAGGAAGTGTCCTTAAATGATAATTTCTGAGATATTTAGGAATTAAATTTTATAAAATATTTTCCCAATTATTATAAAACATACTTCTAAAACATCCAAAGTATGTTTATGTTTACTAACAGAGTGAGAAATTTATTCACTTATTATTTGTTTAATTATACGATTTGTTAGGTTGATAACAATAGGTATAGTGCAAATTGTTAACTCTATACCTGTTATTTTCTATTTTTTAATATTCAAAAATAAGCACTTCCATTCATTTTAAACCAAAACAAAGTGAACAATTTAAAGAAACGTAAATAAAAGGCAGTCAAATGTTAAAAGTATTAAATATTATAATTCAGATATTTATATTCACCATGAACTTTCAAGCATGATATGATTACCTGATTTATAAAAGAAGAAGAATTTTGAAAATACCTTTATAAATAAAAATCTTTGTTTTTGACACTGAAAAAATATCTTCGGGGTCAATTTTCATTCAAAATATGCATTGGCCTATTTCTTAGTTTACTTAAAAAATATCTTGAAATGTTTCTGCTCCAAAATGTAAAGTATTTTAAATTGAAATGAAGATTGAAATGGAGATTTTAAATATGTTCTCATTCAGTTATCAACTCATGTTTTTTGAAGCTATATTAAATGAGCACGCTCAATATAGCACAGAAAAGTTAAGAATGTGATGGTGGCATTGCTGATGTTAATTGGTGTTTTGCTTTTATTTTTATTATGCTCCCAGATTTTGAACTTGTTTTGAGTTTTTGTTCTTAGACTTATAAGGTCAATCTCGAATGAACAGATATGATCATGAAACCTTATCTAATCATGAGTACCTCCCAGGTATCATAGGAAAAAAAAAACTACAAGAAATTATCTTGAAATTCAATTGAATGCAGAGTGGTTATAAATATAGAAGACACTATTGCTATGTAGAAAGCCTTTTGATATATTTTTCCCTTTGAAAATATATTCAGACAAATAAAAATATGTTTGCTTAGGGTTGAGATAAAAATATTTTTGAACATGTTCTAATAAAATTATAATCCAAGAAATGCTACATTTCTATGCTTATGATCCCTACTATGGCTTTTTGACTGGTAAATTACAGTGAATATGCTTGATAAGGCAGAAAGCAATATTTCCAACTGGTATAAATTTACTTTTCTCTATTTCACGAACTTTGACTTTTTAGAGATTTGGTATTGCTATTAAAAACCTTAAAATGGAAGTTTAACAAAAAGCTTCAGCAGGACATAATAATCTGGACACTAAATCCTTTTATAAAGGATATAAAATGAAATTTAACAATCTTCTTGCCTCAGGCCTAGCCTACTGACTATTTTGACTATCAATATCCCCCTTTTCTTGTTCCTTTTTAGCAGTAGCTGTGAAGGACAAACAATATAATTACATTACCGACATTTTTTTCCTCTTCTTCTTTCAGGTTTTTTTTTAAGCTTGTATTATTCTATTTATTCTTAGAATAGTAGCCTTCATAACTTTAAAAGATATATTTGAAATTATGTTCCTTGAGCAACCGACTTTTTACAGTAGCATAGCCTGCCTGCTCTATGCGCATTGAGAGGTCTTTTCTTCCTCCAGCCCTCAGTTGGCACAACACTGCTCAGATGAACTCCCTTAGGGTCTCCTCATCCTATTCAACATAAGATCCAAAGCCCATAACATGACCCACAAAACCTTATGTATAATATCTGGCCCCAGCCTTTCATTCAGACCTTAGCTCTACTTCTCTTTGCCTATTCTCTTCTCTCTGACCTTGGGCTTCTCGCTGGAACTCAAATAGGACCAAGAAGTACCTGAGGACTGGCTGTTACAGTCGATGAACTCCCTGGAGTGCTATTCCTGGGAACTAATGCATAGCTTGTTTCTTCTCTGAGAGCACTCGGTTTACACTCCTTTATAAAATAGCTATACACCCACATTCCTCTTTGTTACTCTACCTGATTTATTTTTCACCAGGATATTTATCATTATCTCAATATACACTATACATGTATTACTACCTTGATTATTTTTCTCTCCCTAGTGTAAGCTTAGGGAGGTCAGGCATTTTGCCTATTTTTGCTGTTGAGTCCACAGTTATTACAGCAGTACCTGGCACAGAGCAGACAATCAGTTATTTATTGAAAGAATTAATTTGCATGGTTTATAAAATTTGCATGCTATTTATACTGTTAAATATCCTCTACTACTTTCTCTATAAGTTGGTTCCAAAAAATTAAAACCAACAAGTAGTGTTTATATTATGAATATTTAAATATAAAGCAATGCAGAATACTTAAGTGTGGTTGGGTATACAGAGAAGAACATAACACTCTGAAGCTAAGTATGTGTTGCTCAAGGAGAATGTTCTAAGCATCAAGGTCAAATGTCCCTTTTTTGATAATCCATCAATTGCTCAAAATCATAACACGCTTTCTTCTTTGTATTTGTTTTATGATTATCTCATCAGTTTTTATTTCCCATGGAATTTCCAAATGTATTTCATTTATCTTGACAGATAAAGTGAGTGTGGTCTTTAACCATATCTATAAAATAAGCTGGTTCCTAATCACATTGCTTGTCAAATGTCCGAAAGTGGAGAAACTTTTTAAAATCCTACTTTGAAGTTTTCATCTGTGATTTCTTTCCATTCAATTCCAAAGTTAAATCCTCTTCTTGGATCCCACTAGTTCCTCTTTGTTGGATGATTTCTTTGTCTTCTTTAGCCAGAGTGCTTATGAGGTATGCTTTTAGTCGAAATATATGTAATTCTATCATTATTTTGCCCCAATACATGGTGTGTGTTTTGCTTAGGTATGGGTTATGGTTTGTAATCCTTTTTCTCCAGACATATTATTCATTGTCATTAAGCATTTTTTGTCACAAATGTGAAGTCTGGCAACAGACTCTTGTTCCTGTGGAGGACTGTTTTTTATCCCACACTTTGTTTTTATCTTTGATATTTCATGAACATGTTTCTAAGCATAGCTTTGTTGCTGTTGTTTGTTTGCTTGCTTGTTTTATCTATACCATCACTATGTTGGTCCTTTTTATTTTCTTCAGGAAGAGTATTTCATTTTAGAAAATGTTTTTATCTTATTTCTTTAATTATTTCCTCTTCTGCTTTTTGCCTTTTCTCATTATTGTATGGGATAACTTTGGGCATTCCTGGATTCATCCTCTGTCTCTTTTAATAACATTTTTTTTTCCTTTTTAGTAATTTTTCACCCTACCATCTGAGACAAGTTCTCTTATTGTTTTATTCATTTATTTATAGTTTTTGCAAATTTCAACAAATATGGATTGTAAGCTATGGATTTAGCTTTCACAATCTTCCCCCTCCCTCTTTCTTTTCCTTCTCCCACCCCCCTGCTCCCCCTCCTTCTCCTCCTTCTCTGAATGCAATTTTGGAATCCATGATTTTATATCTTGACTTGTATTTGGAGCAGAGCTACTTCCTTATTGTAACATTTCAGAGTGAGTGGTGGGTTCCTGATATATTGTATCATACATTGACTCAGGTGGAGTTGTTCTTAGTTCAAGAATTGGGAGAATTGAAAAGTTAAACTTCTCAGCACAACTTTTAATTGGGTCTAAGTAGAATATCCAGCAGTCCATGAGAATTGAGTGTTCAGCCAGGAGCTTGAAAAAGTCAAAGAGTTCATTAAGACTCAGGAAAGATCGGCTCAAGAGAAAGAGCCCAGATGGACACTGTGCGCTTTCGAGTGCGTGAGAAAATAGCGACCCAGACATTTCAAACCTAGCTTTGTACAGCCAGCGTTGAGAAGTTTAAGTTGGCACAGGTCCCCACGGATAATAAATTTAATTCAAAGAGAGAGAGAAATAAAAATACACAAAGAGGGAATTAGAACATGAGAAATAGCTTGTGAGGAAAGCTCAAGCCATAGTCTATGTGTAACAGTACGTAAATATGGCCGTTTAGAGAATGGAATAGGGGAGGGGGGAAATGCATGGTTATGAAGACACACACACACTGCTTCACCCACATGATAACAGTGTACAGAAATGTCTCTATTGACAGAATTGAAATATCATCTAATTAGATCCATAATCCTACATTATGTCTACATTCTCTTTCTCTGTGTAAATACTATAAAATTATATAAGGAATGCATTTTGTTGTTTATAAAAATGACATTTTTGTCAGCTTCAGGTATTTTTCCTCAGAAGTCTTGATAGTGGATATTATCTACATAAGCATAAGATCCTATGCTTTCTTTAGAAAATGTGGTGAATAAATTTTTTTCAGCAACTATGGCAAAAGCCTTATTTTATCCCTGTGGATGTACTTTCAATTGATAAATTGTTTTTTCATTGTTGCTAACAAATGGAAAACAAATGTTTCATACCTACCCCAGTCCTGGTTTTTTTCTCAAAGAAAGTTTCCCAATGACATCCTGTATTTTTTCTAACCTATGTTTTTCTGTCACAACGTAAGGTGAACAAGCCAATTATTTTATCAGTATCAGGTAAACCTGTGAAATGCACTCCTGAGGGTGAAATAAATTCTAAAAGAAGGCATTAGCATAAACCTTATTTAGCCAGTTAACAACATCAATCCTCTTAAAAAAAGGAAAGACAAAAGAAAATATAATCCTCATGGGTATAAAGATTATAACGCTCTTAATACTGTAGTTACTCCAGGAAAAAATGTGGTGCAGTTACAAATACAAAGCTGTCCAACGAGACATGTTTCTTTCTGTGTAGAATGAAACCACTTCAGTTTCTGTGTTTTATACTGAAGATTTAGCCCAGTACACATGCCAGTACATTATTTTATGATAGCTTACTCTTACTGTATCTCTTATATCCATGGAAAATGCCAATCTTTCTTAGAGAGAGCAAATTGTTTCCAGTCAAGGCAGGAGGACTTCAAAGCAGAATAAGTGAAAACAGAAATGTAAGGGTGTTCTACAAGAACAGCCACGGCACCAACATAAACCCACTCTGTCCCTCAACCCTGCTCTTTGCTCTGCTTTATGGCAGTACTAACCATGATCAATCTGACATGAAGACATGCAGAATCCTCCTCAAAAGGGGCCTAAGTGATTCTTGCTGCTCCTGTCTGACTTTTGTAAAATGAGGCAAAGATTGACTGGTTGTTTTCCTTGTTTTAAGTATCGAATTGATGCATTCCTTGGTGGTGATGAATTCTTTGGTAAGACTCAGAACTGATGGGGTTGACCTTATGTTGTCCTTGCAATCTTGTCACTTTTGCATGTGTATTACCAGTTTATCACTTTCTTTTGAAACCCACAGTTCAATGAATAATTCAGAAACCTTGATATGAAGTACTGGAAGCTTAAACCAATGTTTCTTCAGACTAACGTATCATCAACAGACATTAGGTACTTGTGGCTACTCTGTGACTAACCACAGCAAGACTAGGTGGTACAAAACAGTCATTACCACCTTCATCTAGAGTTGAGTAATTAGAACATCCGAAAGAATGGTATTCATTTTTTATGGAGCCTTTAAGTAAAAGGTTTATGCAGAGATCTTATTTGATCTCTATCAAATAAAAAACAATTTGCACTTCAACTGATTACAGAAACAAATGCATATGTTAGAAATTATACACCAAAAAATGGAATATTTTAAGAAGTTTACAAAGAATAAGCAATGATTAAGGACCTTGACAATTTGACTTACAAGAAGAGCTTATAAAATGACTCACACTAGGGACTTTTTTGCATACAAACATAGTATTTTAATAATAACACAGAATCAAGGAGGAGTGTTGGTTATTGTGGTAAAAACTATATACTGTAATGGTGGAAATATATTCTGAAAAGTGAATGAATTTAATCAAAATATTTTGTTTTGTTTTTTCCATTTTAATGACAAAGGAAGCAGTAGTGAAGATAGCTAAATTTATGACAAATAAAAAAAAGTGAGGAATGCTACAGCACTCTTAGAAATATCTGCTTGATGACTTGAAGTTTGGTAGGGCGAGTGGTATTTTGAAGACTTATCCCTCGGTCTATGATTTTATGGAACAGATTAAAAGAAAATCCCCATTTTTAACAGCCAACTGCTTAATGTCAGACAGATGTTATAACCATGATTATAGGATTTTATTTAATTCAGAACAAAAGTATGTGGGTCTTATCTTGGCATAATAGCTGGCTTTGTAATGATGATAGAGCACAGTTTAAATACTACACTAAACTATCTATGAATGATCAACCAAAGAGAATACTTAATTAGCCAATTACTTAGGGAATTTCAGTTTATAGTATAGTTTTCCAAAAGAGGTTATCTGCTGCTTGTTTGAGCTTGAGCCCAACATTTCCCTTATTTATTGTTTTTCATATTACAAATTCTCTTTTGTGCCTATCTTAAGTTAAAAATCAGTTCTTTTTTCCCCTTTTGATGGAAGTATCTAGATTATTTTTCAGGATTCTGGTATATCATTATGTGTACATTTGAACCAGCTATGGAAAATAAACCCAAAATTAAGGATAGGATTTGTTCTACACAAGCTTTTTTGAGCCACAATACAAAATAACAGCTAGCTCAGGGAGATCACATTGTAATGAGCTAAAATAGTAGGTTCAATGATTAGAGCAAGAATATTTTTAATGTTCTCTTAAGGTTTTATCGTTTACCTTCCTTTAAAACAATATTTTAACATATTTGTACTTTAACAGTGTTAGTTCTTATAACTGGCTTATTTTGAAAATAAATATTGTTCCAGTACAACATAAAACCACATGTTCCCATAATGCTCCTGGTTTTACTCCTGGAATTTTCAACAGGATGAAAGAAAATTATTCATCAGAAGAAAATAATCACTTTTCTTTTGAAAAGATTTTTTTTTTTCCTGTATCCACTTTTCAATTGTATTCTAGATCATGTTGCTCATGTAAATGTGATTATGCAGAATACAACTTTAGCTAATTTGTTGGCTTGGTTTAGATAACTGTTACTCAAAGGGTAGTCTGCAAACCAATACTATCCCCCAAAGAACAGGACTGGTCATGGACCATGAAGATACAAGAACAGAAATTGAGAGGACATGTTTAGAAACTGCTATAGCAGTGTTACAGAGTAATTTTATATCTGCTGAAACAATAATTTAAAATTCCCTTGCATTTTATGTCTTTTTCATTGTATTATTTATTGTATCTTACAAGTGTACTATTAGTTTGTGACAGATTGGGGGGAAAAACTGGTATTTGAGCTCAGAAAACTTGAGAAGTACTGGGCTAGATTCAAGGCAGCTAGCATGAAAGGAGAATGACGTGCTGAGGGTTTTTAGAGATGATGAGCCAGGATTGAATTTAGCAATGATTCTGATAGTAATTGCCTACTGAAGATGAGAATTCCAGCACAGTCTAGATATGAATACATAAGGAAATATATGAGGTGTGATAAAAAGTATGGTGAATGTTTAAATTAAAAAAATATTATAGTGAAAGACACATTGCTGTTAACCCCCCTCACTTATTATAGTGAAAGACACATTGCTGTTAACTCCCCTTCTCTTTGAACACAATTATCCCATCGTTCTTGCCACTTTCTGAAACAGTTCTGGAAGTCCTCTTTAGGGAGTGTCTTTAGTTGCGCTGTTGTGGCTTCCTCAATGTGCTAAATCGATTCAAAATGTTTACTTTTCATGGTCATTTTGACTTTGGGGAAGAGCTAGAAGTTGCATCGTGCCCGATCTGGTGAATAAGGTGGATGAGGACACAGTGTAAAGTTTTTATTTGACAGAAATTGCTGTACCAGAAGCAATGTGTGACATGGAGCCTTTCTGTTATGATGACAAAATATGGTGAATGCTGCTGCTGAGTGCCATCCAGCGGAAAGGCAGAGATCTTCAATAAGCGAAGTGAGGCAACGAATCTCAGTAACAGAGTGTGACAAGTTTCAACTTAATAGGTGCTCATCAATTGGGTGTGAGCTATAGTTGAGAGAAGGTGTGTTTTAAAGTGTGCCATAAATCATCCTCCATCATGACAATGCTTCATGTTATACATCGCTTCTGGTATAAGACAATTTCTGTTCAATAAAAACATTACGGTGTGGCCTCACCCGTGTTATTCACTGGATCTGGCACCGCATGACTTCTGGCTCTTCCCCAAAGTCAAAATGACCATGAACAGCAAACAAGGAGTTTGCACACGAATTCCTTCCCAATTGTCTTTAAGTTTCTGTTTCACCTTAAAGAACTCAAATTAAAAATTATAGGCAATGTAGAATTGATGTGCATTATACAAGAAAGACTTCAAAACTGTAATTATTAGACATCTATTTTAAATTTTGGAAAAGTCCTCTTAATAAAAATAATAGGAAATAACTATTCTCCTTTTTAATTGCGAGAGTTAACTTTTTCACTTAATTAACCAATCATTACATGAAAGGACTTCTATTATAACTGTACCTAAATGTTTGCAGTTTTCATACCACCCTTCATCAACATATTTGGTGATCAGTAATTATTTGCTAATGACTTTAACAAAATGTTTAATTTTGAATTTGTTACAAAATAGAATCAGGTAAAAATCGTGACAAATTTTCCCTTGGTTCATTTGCTCACTGCCATGGAAAGCCAATTAGTTCAGATAAGGCTTTAGATGTAATAAAACTTTTGGATTTTTATAGTCATCTGCAAGTGTCATGTGGGAAATAAATTGGCTTATGTAGAAAAAAATTGGATTGAATACCATGTTTAGAGAACACAGAAGTAGTATATATTCAATTGTTCATCTATTCAGTAGTGAAATAATCGAGAACATATTTGTTACTATTATTAAACTTAATATGTTTAAAGAAAAATATTCAGATTTTGGTCTTTAGGAGCCTGCAGTCCAGAGAGAGAGAGACAATTGTGGTAACAGACTAGTTAGAATGCAATTTGGCAGAATATACTGTAAATAATATTCCTTGAGAACATTCCTTCAGAGTACACAAAAAGGTGACAGAATTGCAGTCGTTTTGTGTGGTTTATTGCCTTCTTCAGTGAAGTAGTAAGTAGATATGGAGAGCAATGAAAATGTGAAAATGTAGTCAGAAAATATAAAAAACCATTTCTTCTGCTTTTGTCCTTTATTTCCTCTAACATTAGTCTCTTGGTGATAGGCTTACAAATACTTTTCATTTTCTTTTTTATGCTTACCTGTATTTTTGATTTTTAAAAAAAATAGACATCTATTATTTTCATAGTTAAAATTAGCTAATAATATTTCTTTTCAAATACATTGTTGAGTGTTATGAATTTAGCAGCAGACCCCCTTTAGCGTGGATTGTGTTTCAAGAAAAAATCTGCTGGTGCATGAACATTTCTAGTAATGACAATTTGAAAACAATGCTTCTACTTTCTGAGAAACAAAATAACCTAGACTGTCCACTCTCAGCACAACCTCTGGACTGAATATACAGCTGTTCCTAAACCAGGAGAGGATTGCTCTGCGTAATAAGGATTTTGCCTGAAGCTGAAATACCTACTCTAATTAAGGAAAGAAATCTGTCATCTTATAGTACATGCTTTCCTTTTGTTTCTTGTTCTTCTTCTGTTCTTTAATACATAAAAGTAATTTTTGAATTGTATCTTATTAATCTGTGGATTGTATGTAATTAAATGGTATTCTTTTTATTTTAGGTAATCTGGTGTAGAGAGGTCCATATTTTAATTGTATTCCTCTAATACATTTTGTCAACCCCTCTTTTGTAGCCTTTATCATAATAAGGCAATTAGAGGTCTGTAGCAGTAACTAAATCAGCAGAAGAAAATAATATATGGCATACAAAGGAGGAAGCAAAGTTCTGTTAGAAGCAGTATGTGCTATGTTTAAAATCCAATTCCTGTTAATTTTGACATTAGCTAGCATATTTTAATGTTAGAAATATTGGTAATAAATCTTGTTGAAGAACAAACATCACAAAATACTTTTATCACTCATTTAACAGAAAGCATTATAATTATTTTGAATGGTGGGTGAAACTGCCCTAAGCTCATTTAATCAACAAGTCTTTAATTATTTACAAGTTTTTCCTTAATTAGATAACATATCTGTAGGTGCTTCTGTGTATATACATAAAATATCCTACTTTAAGCTCACAGGCATCAGCATATCATATTTTTTTGTTTTCTGTTCTAGTTTTCTTACATATATGAACATTTATATATATATATATGTGTGTGTGTGTGTGTGTGTGTGTTTATATATATGTTTATATATATAAATGTTTTTGGATAAATAAATAAATATGTGTATATATATAAATGTTCTTGGATAAAAAAATATATATATGTACATATAAATGTTCATACATAGATAGATAGATAGATAGATAGATAGATAGATAGATAGATAGATAGATAGATGTTTTAATCCCTGGACTATTTTAGAGCCTGTCTCTGGCAATTATCTGCTGGATGAGAATCACATTCGCTTTCCTTCAGTCCCTCATAAAAGGCAGCAAATACCTCAAATGTCTCACATGACATTGTGCTCAGTTTATTAAATTTTCTGGTCTTACTGTTTAGGGAATTCTAGCAGCAATGTCTTGGACTTTTTATCAGCATTTGAGGTTTTTACTGTTATCCTCTGATATACATTCATTGAAGATTTTGTTGTTAAGTGACGTTAAATTATTCCTCTTTGCAACCACCCAATTTGCTGTGTGCATATGAATTTCCTCAAATTCTTCTTTTCATAAGCATTTTTGGCAGACCTTCAATGGCATGCAGTTTTACTAAAGTCTTTATTACAATGCCAAATATTCACATATAGTTTAATGCATATGAATGTCTATCTACTAGGCTTGACATTTCTGCAACAGATGCTGTTGCCGCATGGGATTCAATCCATTTGGGGAAACCAACTTATAAACCAGTGATAGAAGCTCATCCCGGCAGGCATTGTGCTGGAATCATTACTGACATTTGTGCTGCTAATTCTCAGAACACAACTTCAGGATTAAGTAATTTTCTCCAGCCACACTGTTGTAAGAGACAAGGCCTGTTTGAGTTCTGGTGTAGAGAGGTCCACATTTCCTGATTCCAAAGTAAATCATTACATACAGTATATTGAAGGATATCGTGTCCATTAGTTGACCAAGTAGATCAAGTCAGATACACAGATTGAGTGGGAGAGGTATTTTGTAATCAGGAGTATCATTCCCTTTGCTATTTTTAGCTTATTATTGTAGTACTAACATAAACACTCCATAAAAACAAGGAAGAAGGCTGTAAGGTGAATATATGTATAATCAATTTAACCTGCCTTCCTTTCAACCTAAAGTTTCTTGGATAGATGAAGTTTAATTAATCTTTAAAATACTGTTCACATCCTCACTTCTTAACCTTTCCAAGACTTAATAACTTTCCGTGTGTGGCTGCTCTGCCTTCCATCTAACTTACAGACATTCTTTCATATAAAGATTGAAAACATCTGGTTAACACCCTCTTGGTAATAACCTTTCATATTTTCTTGATTTTAAAGTAGAATTAGACACCATTATTCTTCGAAAATGACATTTTTATATTGAAGTTTCTTAAACTCCATGACTGTTGAATATACACTTCTTCTGTGGCTCTTACACATTTCCCTCTCAAGAGGTTTTCATAATTCTAAAAACATTCCTTCTTTCTACTGAAATTCTGTTGTCAATTACTTTGTTTGTGCAGCTGAGCATAATTTGTCCTAAACCAAAAACAGGAAATTCAGAAACAAACTTAGGTTCTTAGGTGTTTTGTCTTTATTGGAACAAATACAGTGTGCTTTTCCCAACTGTGATTTTGGGTTCACTCAATAGTGAAATGTTAAAGGTAAATAATGTCACTGAAGTAACTTCCAGTTTCAGGCCTACTTTGGATGTGAGTCATTTTACCTATTTAACAGAGAAGAGATTTAGGTAGCTTACTTTTGGCTGGTTAAAAACCAGATTTCCATTGCGAAGAACTAGCATATTTTTCAAATTATTAACAGCAAATATTAAAAATAACAATTCAGGACTATGAACAAACATAATTGAAACCAGACTCAAAAAGGCTATATAAATAAGGTCTATCAATTACACAGACTTTACATAGCTTGCTTTTCCTTACTGGTAAATTACCATTGGATATAAATGTTTTCAATTTCTTTTTGAGTGGGAAGACTTATGCTCAAGAACAGAATACCCTAGGAAAATAAAGAAAGGGGATGTTTTATTTTTGTGAAGGGGCTTCTTTCCTTGGATTCATATTTTGAATTACATGAATATTTTTAAAGTAATTAAGATTAATCTGTTTGAAGAAAAAATTTATTTTAAAACTCATGAAAAAAGTTAATGTATCTGTAATATTTTTAGTGAAACCAACAGAAGGTTACTATTAAAGATTGTACATATATTTGTAATTTAAAATGGTAACATCTCAGGGGAACTTTAAATAATACAAGAGTATCATGATACAGAACACAGAGTTGGGAAATTCAGTTCATGTATTTTATGAAAATTTATTATACTAAACCTGTAAGTAATAAAGCTTTCCAAGATATCACACGTATTGTAGTGAATTAGGAAAATATGACTAGTTACAGATCCCTATCCATCAATTGACTCCAATAAGTTTGCTTTCTAAATTATTTTGTCATTTTTTTGTTAACTTTTTACACGTTACTTCCATATTGAAAGTTTCCCGAAGAAAATATTCTATGGACATGAGACAATTGAGTTTCTTATAGTGTAGACTTAGTAAGATTTTGAATCACAACATTTTTATCGAATCATAGTCTTTATCTTTGAAATTTAAAGTGTTTGTTTTCCTAAAATGTTATAAATATGCTTAGTGTGGATGACTCAAGTACTCTTGAATGTCAGCAAGTTATAAATTGTAATTTATTACACTTTAAGAAAAACAATATAAACTTACACTTCAATATTAAAGATAAATTACTTATTAGAAAACTACAAACATCTGTTCATCTTTATTTTTTGGTCTTTGTTTAAAATTATTGCAATTACTTAAAAACAATATAGCATGTTTGAATCCATTATCTATGAATGAAATGCAGCTACATCAAGACAGCTGAGAAATTATAAGTAATAAGTTAGCGGTAGGAAGTAAAACTTACAGTTGCAGGTGACAAAATGATACATCTGAAGGGAGAAATGGCACCAAATCCTGTTCTGAAGGTCTTGTATAGGACAGTGATGACCTAAAGTTTCTTCCTTTTTTTTTTTTTAATTGTCAAGATCGTGAAAGCCTGTTGAGCTTCCTGGTTTTGTTTGTTTGTTTGTTTGTTTGTTTGTTTTTAATTACAGTTGACATTCAGTGTTATAGTAGTTTCAGATATATAGCATAGTTGACCTTGAGTTTCTTATATGACTTCTTCAACAAGATTTTAAACCTGCATTTATCTAAGTGTGCTTACAGAGATCTAGAATGTAGTAGATCTCACCCACAGTAGGGGTGAAATCAAACATGTGTGTCTTTCCATCTAATTTTTTTTTTCACCTATGAATTTCCTGTTACCCTATTTTGGGCATTTTTGAGCTCTGCCTCATTCCAGCAACCAGGTAAAGGCAGTCTAAGTTTAAGATACAGCTTGCTTTGGCTACACTTCTTCCTCTCTCATATTCTGCTCCGAGGCACCTCCAACACCACCATGTGACACCTGTGGGAAAACTCCCCTGCACTCACCCATGCATAGCCTGGAAATGTGAAGGAATTAACATCCTTTTATATGGGCAACCCTTATTATGGGAACTGGTGAAGAAATGCTCCCCTCTTCTGCCCCTCTGCCAGACTATTCTTAAGCACATTATACATGGTTCCTCAGAGCCTTCCGGTCCCATCAAGTCTGAGTTGCCCACTGTGTTGACTGAAGAACACAACTAATTCTGATTTTCAGTATCTACTGATGTATGATACCTCCCTCATTCTGGCTCCCTGGCATAACTTCCCAAGGAAAATCCCTGTATGCCAGCCTATATTGCATGTACTACTTTCCAGAAAGTTGGGCACAGGAAAAGAGATGACTCACATTATTTATAGAATGGTCCATTCTTAAACCTCTGCCATACAGAAGCACCTTCTCATACATGTATTTCCACAATTTACATAATTTGTTTTCCAACATTATTATTTATCTGTATCTTTTGGGGACCAACATTATACATGCTATACAATTGCCATGTTATAATATATTTTAATCTGAAAGGAAATGCCCCTCCTTCATTCTTTGTCAAAATTATTTTGTCAGTTTTGCAAATGACTCCGTATAATATTTTAGAGTAAACATGTCGGTACCATGAGAAATCTTGAGAGATTTTTATTGGGATTACAATGAATTTATAGATGAATATAAGGAGAAATGGCATTTCAGAATTTTGTGTTTTCTCAACCAGAAACCAAGCTTGTATCTTAGATTTCTCATGTTGCTATTTATGACCTCAAATTAATATTATTCATAAACAGATTGCATACCAGTTGCTGACTTTATTTCAATGTTTTCTGTTTGTGTGTTTCTCTGAGATTCTAAGAGAATGCGATACTAAGCATTTCATAATTATTATTGATATTTGGAAGGTTACTGACTTTGGTACCATACTTCCATGGTACATCCAACTACTTTCTAGAAAGAATATTAGTTCTAACATTATTTAACTTTATTCTCTTAGATATTCAAGGAAGATAGTTGCATCATCTACAGTTAATGATGAATTACATCTTCCTCTCTTAACATTTGCATCTCTCATTTCTTATTCCTTTCTTATTTTATTGACTAAACTCTCTACAATGTTGGTGAGTAATACTGGTTATAGTGTCCATTTGATCTTTTCTTTCTGATGTTAATGCGATGCTTTCTTTTTTTCCCTCTGTTATATTATTTCTTCAGGGTTCTGATAGCTATTCTTTATTATGTTGAATATATCTCTTGGCATTCCGAGCTTAATAAGCATTTTTCTCAGTAGTTGTTGGATTTTTATCAAATCCTTTTTTACAAGTCTATTGAAATGATCATATGTTATTTCTACTTAAATCTGCTAATGTGGTGAAATTCACTTATAAAGTTATAAATTCACTTATGAAGTATTTCTGGAATGACTCTACATTATCATAGCTATTATTCCTTTAGTATAACTTTGTTTATCAATATTTTATTTTGGCTTTGGGTACCTAGTTTCTTAAGTGATAGTAATTTGATCTAATCAGGTTTTGCCTATCAGGTTTGCCTATCTTTTCTTATGTGAATATCTTGAATAACAGGAAAATTTCCTCTTTGAAGGTCGATAAAAGCACCTATTTTTTTTGTTTGTTTGAGTTTGTACCTGGAAGGAAGTGTTATGTCTATGTTTCTAATAAATTTTGTCCTAGTTGGTCTTTTTTATTCCAATTAAGCCTTTTCAATTTATATTTTCCGAGAAAAAAAATATAAATTCCATTTAAGCTTCCCAAAGAATTAGGAGAATAATGCCCATAACATACACAGAGGGTGCCAAAAAAATGTATACACATTTTAAGAAAGGAAAACTGTATCAAAATTTTAATACTCAGTATATACCAATAGCAAAAGATGAATACAAGTCACGTTTGACTTCTGCAATTACAAGAGGTGCTCAAAGTGGTTACCATCAGCGTCCAGACACTTTTGATTATGGCGAACGACTACTTGAGCAATGTGAACCAAAGTGTCCTCTTGTATACATTTTTTGGCACCCCCGGTATTTCAGATAATGAGAAGATAGTTACAAAAATTATTGTGTACTAAGCTACTAAGAATTATTTTTTTAATTTCCTCTAAGTAGAAACACACAGAATGCATCCTTTGATCATAATGCAATAAAACTGCATATTCAGTTTAAAAGTCTAGCCAATAAATATGTATGTATGTGTTTATGTATATATATATATGTATCTCTCTATCTATCTATTTATCTATCTAATACAAACCTCTTACCTTAATTTAAGACACGCATTCAAATGGAGCTCCATTTTTTAAATGGAGATGTAAGAACTCTATATGCAAGATATGGAATTCAGCGTTAAGATTTTAAAAGCATACCAATAAATGCAATTAGTAGAAAACATGAAGTACTAAAAGTAAATGAGCTAAGTAGTCAACTCTAGAAGCTAGGACAAAAGTACTATAAAATAGAAGAAAGGAAATAAAGATAAAAGCAGAACTAAATGAATAGAAAACTGCAAAGGTAAACTTAACAGTAAAGCAATATCTGGTTCTTTTAAAATGCCAATAAAATAGACAAATTACTGGCAAGACTAATCAAGAATAAAGACATGAAACATAAATAATAATTTCAGCAACAAAAAAGGAGAGATGAATAATCACAAATACAATTAAATGAAAGAGAAATTATGTCAATGTGCCTTTGTTCCTTTGTTTAATACAGGATTTTAGTATGAGACAAAAAAATTTGGTTGCATGTGTTTCATGTAGAATTCTTAATATACTTTGTTCTCTCCAGTGTATGTTTTATGATTTTTATATGATCACTAGGAAATGAGAGACCTCTGCAATTGATTTAAAAATAACTACCAGTTTTATATTTGGTGATAGTAAGTGCCAATTTTTCGATAATATGAGCTATTTAATGTAACTACTTAATATAAACTTCATGGAGCTACAGGTGTTTACGATTTTTTTTTTTCTATCAGCAAGATTTACTCTACAGTTTTGCTAGACAAGGTTCTCAGACAAGCAGCAGCATTACTATCACCTGGGATATATCAGAAATGCAGAATCTCAAGGCCCATTTAGTCCTACTAATTCAGAAGCAGCATTTATGAAGATTCCCAGGTGATCTATATGCACATTAAAATAAGAATCACTGTTTTAGATAAATACATATTTAGGTAAATGCTGAATGTATAAGGCTATGGAAAACAAGTGTTTTCTGATGTGGACAGTTAAACCGAAGTACCGTAGTTAACCTACAAATAAAAGGTCAAGCTTCTGTTCACACTGAAAGTATATATACTTGCTTTATTGAAATAGATTCTAATATTTTATTTTTATTTCTGATTTGAGTGAAAATAAGTTTCAAAAAAATAAATATGTAAGTGTGGAAATAACACGTTTGAAAGCTCTTTAATGTAATTACAGTATTATGGAATGACTTCAGGTAATGCTTATCATTAAGTTGTGTGTTTTTTTAAAAAAGGGGGAAAAGCCATTATAGAAAAAATATCTGTGGTTAAAAATCTCATCATCTGTTAAACATATGCTGAGTAATTTCTGGAATCACTTTTATGACATGATGCTGCTTTAGTGTAGTTTATGGAAAACTGCTATTATTATTAAAAGCAACAACTTTGCTTACTTTTAGAATAGCTGATTAAAGTAAAACTGGAGAAGAAATTACTTGTTAGAATTTCTAGTTTGTTCAGTCCTGCTCCTTCTTTATCCATAAAGAGGTCAAAATGTAAACAAGAATTTGCAGATTACATTAATGAAATACAGGAAGTCTCTAGCACTAATTAAAATTAAAAAAGATGAACAGATGGTCTTAACACAGCTGGAAGTATTCAGATGAAATTCTGCCCATGTGTTTACTAAGGCAGTTCGGTTTCAAGAAAACACACCTGTTTACTTTCCTAATTGCAAAAATATTATTAAATGTGATTTTTATTTACGGCTATTTTGGTTGTTAAATAATCCCTAAGTCTCTCAGTCTCTGTTATATCCAGAGATAACCAACTTTAAGTAACTTAGTGGTGTACATAGAAGTATGTGTTCTCATGGGTCCAATAATATTAATTATGACATTTAAATTATGACATTTAAATAGCCAGGTGATCATTTGTGCCTTACTTTTCTTTTTTTTTTTTTTTTTTTTTTTTTTGGACTACATGGCCAAAAACACTCTTAGAAAAGGTGAAAAAGAAAAATAGTAAATATCTGGATATACATTCATTCAATATATTCTAAATAATGTTTTATTTTTTTTTATATTTAAAATTATTCTCTAAGCTTTACATTATTCAATGTCTTGGAATTTGTACCACATACAGCAGATAAGATTAGTACATTTAAATTGCAAATGGTTTAATATATAACATTATTTTATTGCTTCCTAGCACATATAATAAATACTCAAAAAAGAAAGTTCAAAGATGGATAATTTCACTCTAAGCCTATCCTTCCAATATAACATTTTTAACATTTTAATAATTATTTCAGAACATTTTTCTTTTTATATATTTCCCATTGCATATATTTATAATTCATATTCTATATACAATATACAATATTCCATTCACTAGTATTTATTGAGGCAGCTAAATAATTATTGAGGCATTTTTACCAAAATCAGCCTCAGACTCAAACGAGTGATATGACTTGTAACTCCATATTTTACTTGATTTCAAGTATTTAAATTTATTTTTTCATTTAAAGGGAAAAAAATGGTACATATTAGCCTTTAATCCAAGTCTTACTGGTGTCCACGTCCTCTTTCTCATTTTAATAAATTCAATTGCATTACCTATTATTGAACTCTTGTCATGAAGCTGGCACAAAGATTTGTATTGGAAATACAAAACAAGAACCAGAAAAATCATTATTTTTGCTTTCTGACATCTACATTGTGTTCATTTCCTAGAGCTGCAATAGATTAGTACTGCAAACTGGGTTGCTTACAACAACAACAATTTATTCTCTTAAAGTTCTGGACGCTTGAAGCCTAAAATCAAAGTGTCGCAGGTCCATGCTCCCTCTGAAGGTTCTAGGAGAGAATCTCTTCCATGTTTTCTCATAATTCTAGCTTTGCTGGCAATCCTTAGTATTCCTTGGCTTGTAGACACATCACTCTAGTCTCTGCCTCTGTCATCATGTAACCATTTTCCTGTGTGTCTCTGTGTTTGTCTCTTTTCCTGTTCTTATGAGGACACTAGTCATCGTGGATTAGTCCCCTCCCCACAACTTAAATTAATTACATCTATGAAGAACTTGTTTCCAAATAAAGTCACTTTCACAGGTCCTGGGGGTTAGAACGTCTTTTTGGAGGATATAACTCAACCCATAACAGATTTGTATTTCACAACATTTAGCTCAGTGTCAATGATATTGGTAATTACCAATAATGCTTCATAAAAGGGTATTTTACATTTTAAAATCATTTACGTCTTTTACTTAACAGCAATCCTAAAACTGATATTGCTACCTATTTTAATAATGATGAAATGATAACATGATTTGAAAATAGCCAAACTTTTCCCCTAAGCATCCAGAATCCATGGGGCCAATGACAAGGATCAGGGCGAGGCTTCATGCCAACAGCTTGTGTGGAACTGAAGCATTAGTCAAATAAACTGCAAGGCACTGAATCCTGCCAGCAACCATATGAGTGAGCTCAGAAGCGATTCTTCCCAGTTGAGCCTTAAGATGACTGCAGAGCCTCTGAGAGACCCCAAACCAGATTATTCAGTTAAGCCACACTGAGATTTCTGACCTACAGAAAGGAGGACATCATCAGTGTTGTTTTCTGAGTCTGTACATTTTGGTGTCACTTGTTATGCAGCAATAGATAACTAATGCACTTCCTCATCCACTTCTATATGTCATCTACCTCCAATACAGTAAGTCCTCATTTAACATCATTGACAGGTTCTGCAACTGTAAGTGAAATGATGTATACTCAAACCAATTTTACCATAGGCTATAATCAAGGGTTAAGTTCCTCTGGCATATCAATAGCATTATAACAAAATGAAGTTGAACAAAACCATGTTATTTGAGGACCTACTATAGTCAACCAAAGACTTTTTATATGAAGGTGTTATTTTCCAGCTTTTACTCTAAGCACATTCCACCTTTTTTCTACTGTTTATGGAGAGGATATTGGTGTATCCATCTAGCCTAGAGAATGAGAAAGACAATTGGCATGGAAAATTTGTGTTCAGCTATAAAAATCTTATAAATCCTGTTTTATATGTTAACAAAATATCTCTCCCTTTTGCCTGGCAACTCAGAATACCCTGTCCAAGAAGTAAAAAAGATATGCTGAGGTGTTTGAATTGCTCATATTTGTGTTTAAATCCTAAGGGTGAAACCATGCAATTTTTAGGACATGAGACATCATTATAAATAATTAAAAGGAGATTTTTTTGTGGAATATAGAGATGCTTGGCTTGTTTAGTGGATGTTTTTCCACTATAAATAAATAATAGTTTAGTTGAATAAGCCTTTACCAATGGCAGTGGCCATATTTACAGCAGATTACCCAACTAGATTTTTCCGAGTGAGAACAGCAGTCACTTATAGGTGATTTTGATTTGTGACGATAAACACTTTCAGTTTGAAGATACCGTGTTTCCAGGAAAATAAGATCTAGCTGGGCAATCAGCTCTTATGCGTCTTTTGGAACAAAAATTTATATAAGACTGGGTTTTATATAAGACTAGTATGATATGATATGATATGATATATGATATGATATGATATGATATGATATGATATGATATGATATGATTATATTATATTATATTATATTATTATATTACATTACATTACATTATAAAAGACCTGGTTTTATAGTAAAATCAGACTGGGTCTTACATTAATTTTTGCTCCAAAAGACACATTAGAGCTGATTGTCCAGCTAGGTCTTATTTTCAGGGAAACACGGTTTATAGCTTTGGGGGGGGGTGTTACTAAAGTTCTTTTTGACCCATCATTTCACCAAAGTTAACATATATAATTTTGTTCCTCTGAACTTACTGTTACTCTTGGAAACAGGTATTTGTTGATCATGTCAGTTGATTAGAGTTGTAGTCAAATCATGTGGCTAAGCTATTCAGTCACTTATGTCTTATACTTTAAATTGATATACTATCTCAGGAAGATAAAACAATGAATTCTTCACCTCATATTTTCGTTTTCAAGAGGAGTTTCTAAATTAAATTCCCTGTGCAATAGGGGAGAAATGACATTCCTGCCATGATCTCAAAGACATCAATTTTTATTATCACCTGACTTTAATTTAGTATGTAGTCTTCCAGTGATTAATGACCAGATTTAAAGATAACCTCAGGAATAAAGATTCAACACATCTTTTTGCTAATACTTGGTTATATGTCTTTTTCCCGGGTACATTCTGTTATACTTTTGAATCACTTACTAGGATTTATTTACATAAAATTGTGTGTCCTTAGTGTATCACTTTAAAGGTGCAATCATTCGTTGATGTACAATTCATCTTGATTTCAGAGCCATATGATGATAATATATCCCTTAGAGATGCTATGTTTGTATGAATGAGAATGATCTTATCCCCCTCTACAAAAAAGTTTGCTCCCATAGCACTTGTAGATTTAAAGTGCCATGGAGAATAAGACTCACTGTGTCCATGAAGACTAACATGAAAAAAGAATACAACCTTTGCTCACATTCAAGATTTGTTCAGTAATGATATAACCTATACAGTTCAATGCTGAGTCTTAAATCTGTGCTGTTCAACATTTTCCTGAAGAAACTCAATTTAGTCATTTTGAATTGATTCTAAGTTATGAAATTATGTTGAAGAGCGGAATGAGAATTTGAAATTGTCATATATTTTTGAGAGACAGTCTAATAATATACAATGAGTTGAAGTGGAACTACAATTCTTGAGTGGGAAGCCATGGACATTTTTTTTTTTTCTAAGTGTCGAAAAGACAATGGGTAACCTGTGATATGATCTCTTAGTAACTTTTGAGTTGACTGTTGAAAGGTCTTTGACAGATTTGTCAAAGGCCTGAGTGATAAGCCAGCCACTTATTATGAAACTCCCTTTGGCTTGCAGATTACTTGGTCCTAAAGCAGAACTGGAGGGGAAAAGACCATCAAAAGGAATGTAGGAATGTTCTTCAGACTTTTTCTAACCTTCGATGTCTAGTTATGGAGTTTGAAATGAAAGGGAATGAAGAAATATCACTCTAGAAAAATGAAAATAGGTAGAGCAGTTTCCTTAGAGGGGTTCCGTGCCTGGTAAGATTTTGGTCACGTCAGCTGCACGTCAGCTGGATGCTGTTTACAGTTTACCATAACTTTGTGCTTGCACATTACCAATGATTATATCAATGACTTCTTTTTAAAATCAAATGTTAATAAAATACAAATAAAGAAATAAAATCAGTGTTTTCCATGGGTGCACTATTCAATAACCACTGTGTTTCCCCGAAAATAAGACCTAGCCGGACAATCAGGTCTAATGAGTCTTTTGGTGCAAATATTAATATAGGACCCGGTATTATATTATATTATACCTGGTATTATATTATCTTATACCTTATATTATATTTATTATATTATAGTACATATATTATATTATATTATATTATATTATATTATATTATATTATATTATATTATATTACATTATATTATATTAAAGACCCCGTCTTATATTATAGTAAAATAAGACCGGGTCTTATATTAATTTTTGCTCCAAAAGACGCATTAGAGCTAATTGTCCGACTAGGTCTTATTTTCGGGGAAACACGGTAAATTGATGGTGAAATAGTGACTTTCAAAAACAAAACAGCACTCCATTTCATCTGTTTAGATAATAAAACCAATCAGCAAATTTTTGGCCAGTAGAAAACTTAACTGAATTTAAAAATCAGCCTGTATTAATTGGAATGCTTTCATTTTGTCCCACTGAAGATACAACTGATTGAAGTCTGTCCTGTTTACATCTAGATATCACAGGCTACCAGTTATTTCATAAAGGATAATAGATGCACTCAGAAGCAAAATCATGACCTTGTCCTTATGTATATTTCCTTATGTGTGTGTATTTTTTTTTTCTAACAAACAAATACCCATTTATGAAGGCTATTTATTTTTCTTCTTGGTGGCTCTGTTTGAGCCCTCCGATTCCTGCATAGAGTATGGTGATATATTTATGTCTGTGCATTGTGTCAGACCTTTAGGAGTACTCCCCACTTCCTACCACACTGTTTGAAATAGCTCTTTGTCAGTTTCAGTTCACACCCATAAAATTGGCTTCAAGTTTCCACCTTGTTTGAAACACCCAGGCCAATAACCTCCCTAACCCAAACCAGATGGGGAAAAGTTCACCCAAACAATTTTGAAACATGTTGACCTTGTCCACGTATTACAGAGTAGAGGTTTATAAAACCTAATCTAAAATCCTATTTTCCTTTCCTCAGGGTATGTCAAAGAAAATTCCTTGGCCCTTCTAAGGTCACATACATGCATATCTGCAAATCTGTAACATCTCCTTTCCTCACTTTTTTTTTTTTTTTTTCTTCTAAAGTAGCCTTAGTTCCTTGGGAGCCATCCAGTGGCCTCCCTCCTCCCAGCTTTTCCTTGATAGCCAGTTGGAATGTCTGCCCCCTGCCTGCATTCTTTCTGTGATTTAGCAAAGTCATTTCTTTCCTGTAGTTTTCTCCACACAATGTCTTCCGTCTTCCATTCATCGGAAGTCACACTCTTACAGTAAGAGGACAACTACCCCCCTAAGACCAGAATTCAATCTCTTCTACCTGAAGAGGCTTTGGTTTGTTGCTTCCTCATTAATATGCTCACTGTGAGGGATCCCCACATGGACTTGGTCCCTGGAATTATCTTTTCCTTCAGGCTAACATTGAGACGAGAACAGTCTTATTTGCAAAATGAAATTGGAGCTTCCATGTTGATGTTTTTATTTAGGTAATATTTTATTCATTGCTTTTATACTTGATTAAATATCGGTGAATGTCTGGGGAAAAGACTCTAGAGAACAAACATTTATTGATCCAGTAACACTAAAAAAGGAAGGCAAGCTTTTTACTTACTGGCGTGTTGTTTAATTTTGTGGAACACCTGAGTCCACTATAACCAGGGACGTATGGCTTTGAAAATAATAGCAATAATATTTTCTAGTAAATTATACTGCGTTTGCCATATAAAGACAAAACATTGAAAATATGGCCTCCAAAATAGCATCAACTAACCACTGGCTTCAGCCTATTGTTTTTTTCCTCTTTCTGTATTTCTTCTTCCATAGGTCTTATAACATACTCTTCCCAGAATCTATCCACATTTCATCATCCCCATTTGCTCTAATTTAAGCTTGATCATCTCCTGTCTGGACCTCTAACTAATGTCTTGAGTGGTCTCCCAGTTTCCTCTCTGTCCCCCTCTCTACAGTCTGTTTCATAGAACAGTCAAAACAGTCTTATTTAGAAGAGTCTGCCAACTTTGTTTTGTTTTGTTTTCTTTTCTTTTTCTTAATTCCAGAAAAGAAATATTTCAGACTTGAAGACCATATTGTCTCTGTGGTATCTACTCAACTCTGGTGTTTGTAGCATGAAAGCATGAAACCAGCCATAGACAATAGACAAAGGAATGCACATGCCTGTCTGTGTCCCAATAAATTTCATTTACGTAAGCTGAAGGTGGTCCATCAGCTTCAGTTTGCCAACCTCTGTTTTAAACTAAGTACCAGAATCTGTCACTCTCCTGCCTGCTGCCCTCCTTTGTCGTCCTGTCATACCTAGGACAAAATCTGAACTCTACCCACTGGCTTATAAAGCCTTACCTCTCTGGACTTGTTCCTTCACATCCCTAACCGGGCACTCTCCTTATCAATGAGGCTCTGACCACTCTGGCGCTCTTGCTATAACTCACAGGACTGGGCTATCTCCCTCCTTCTGAAACTCCCTTCACTCCCATCAGCACCTGGTGGGTTTTTGGTTTTGTTTTTAATCCACTGGGTTTTAGTTCAAGTTCATTTCTGCAGAGAGGCTTCCCTGACCATGCTGTAAAAAACATTTCTCCTTCTCTCCCTGCACTAGTCACTCTGTATCCCTTTTATGGATTTACTTTCTTTAGAGTCCTTCATTATTTCAAGTTATCTTATTTTGTGTATTTATTTATTCTTATACCACTAGAATGTAAGCTCCAGGAAGGCATGGACTTTGCTTTTCTGAATCACCAGTATCCAGAGACATCCTTGAATCCTAATTAGTATACAATTATTGTTTGCTAAGTGAATGCATACATGAGTATAATTCGTTTATTATTAGTACAGAGTGTAGGTATTGAGTATTAACAGAGAATAAGGAAAAATTCCCTAAAGGCATGATTAAGCCAAAGTAAGGAAAGGATGTGGAATTGCTTACATCTTAGTTGCTGTAATAAACATTAGTAGAAGGAGAGGATTTAATTGTCTTGGAACTTTCCGCCCCCTTCTACCATGTGCTGCTTAATATACGTACACCCAGAGGAAAATCTGTGGCCTATTATATTCTACAAGGGCATTGAAACTCTGTACCAGTCCAGGAGAGAACCATCAGAGTTGGCAAATCTTATCAGGACACATTCATAGAGAAGCAGTTGACAATATCTCTGTTTGTTCAGCATACAGAAGATTCATAGTTCTGGAGACTCTATATTGACATATGGCTTTAAAAAATATCATGAGCTAAAATATTAACACCAATAACACCAATAAACTTATCAAAAGCTACACAAATTCATTAGTCATCAGAGAAATGTCAATGAAATCCATAGTGAATGGACCACTGTATACTCATTAGAATGGCACAAATGAGAAAGACAGATAATACAAGGAGTTGACAAGAATGAGAAGCCACTGGATTTCTCAATTTATAGCAAAGAATAAACCGAAACAACCATTTTGGAAAACTGTTGAACAGAATCTAAATACTAAAAATGAACATAGGCATATCTTATGATTCAAGAATTTCATTTCTGGATATATACCCAACAGAAATGTGTACATGCTCGTTTGTGTCCTAGAATATGTGCATATGAAAGTTCATGGTGGCGCTATTCAAAATAACCCAAACTGAATTGTGGTGTATTCATTCAATGGTAACTATACAACAATGAGAATGAACAAACAATTAGTACACACAAGAAAACTGATACATCTCATAAATATAATGGTGACCATAGACACCACACCAAAGAACCCATTCTATGTGAGTTCATTCAGATAAAGTTAAAAATAAATCTCTGTTATAAGTCAGTGGATTGATGATTGGGCAAAAAACTTCAGTGATGCTAGTAATGTTCTATTTCTTGCTCTGAATGTTCTTCACTTACCTGTACAATGGATGTGATCTTTTCTGCATGCAAGATACTCATTAATAACATGTTTAGTCAAACAATCATAATTTGGGTCATGGTTGCCCTTACCATCTTAAAGACAGAAATACATTTCTGTATTTGGTTTTCCTCCCAAAACTCCTACACCACACAATAAGTGCAAGTGACAGCACTCTTAGGATGAATAAGACAAGTGGATATATTAAGGAGTGTTCCAGCTACTACCTTATAAATAGACCGAGATGGAAAACTAAGTCTGATCTTAATGAATCCCACTTAAACTCTCACTTGATGTTACCCTTTCAACATAAAATTTCAAAACTATACTCAATGCCATTTCATTGCATATTTGATCCCGAATGGATTTATGCTAATGCCTATACTTTCCCAGCAGCTATGTTACCAGGCATTGTCTTCACCCAGAGCCTTCCTCCTGCTCTGTTGCCATTTATTGTAACTAATTGGCCTAGACTGCGTGAGATCCCATTTAACAAAACATTTGATGGCTCCTCTGGTTGATATGTGCTTCGGAAAGCTCCCTAAGTGTCTAAGGTTTTCATTACTTTTTAGAGCACACTGAGTTAATTATATTGTGCAGTAGGTTTTCAGATTGAACAGTCAATGAGAGAAAGGAGTAAACATGGAGATGCTGGAAAGGGAGTAAAAGCGCTTCTTATTTTGGCAGCCTTCGAATGTTACCCTCAGAACTTAAAAGTCTTCAACTGTGACCTTATTCTAGGCAAAAAGTTGATGACCTGGGAGTGACTTACTAGATCCAGGTGGCCGGTATAAGAAATAAAACAGTACCTCACCCCTTGCTGGAATGTGTAATTTGTGGTAAAACTTGAGAGGACCATTATAATCTGTTGACAACATTCCTTCTTGAAAGGTCAAGACAGAATGAAAGCTACAGGCAGACTCAGTTCAGATTCTGCGGTTACTCTGCTGTCCACAGTGCTGTGTCATGGGGGAGCATGAGATACAATGAAGAAGCAGGTTCACTGAAGATTGTAGTGATGTTTGTTCTCTGCATGACATTTTAATGGGGAGGAAAGAAGGAGGGCCTTTTGCTCTATAATCAGTTTCAGTGCTAGGACCAGTGAAAGACTAAAGAAGTTTTTACGACTGTTTCTGCATCTGAATTCTATGTCCAACAGGAATGTCGCAGCCATACTACAACAGGAGACTCTTAGAAGTTTGTGATATTGTCAGAGTGCTGGTTACCATAGCCCTGGGAAGAATCTGAAGGAAGCCTTCTGAGTCCTTAGTCCTGAGTAGAGGACATAGTTTCTCTATGTGTGTAAAACTATTGTCATGGAACATTATTTTACTGTGGGAAATTAACTCAGTGGTCGTACCTCATTTGTGAACTCAGTGTGGTGTTTAGTATCTATTTACAGGGCTTTACAGGCTTTGCATCTGTTCTAAGAATATGGATTATATCAATGTTATGGACTATACCAAGGACAATAATTACTAAAGTATCATTTTTCCAGTCATGACTATACGGTATATGTTTAAGTATGGAGTGTAGCTATAGAAAGAGATATGGATACCAGTTCTAGATATAGAAATGGGTGTGAATATGGATTATAGATATGGATACAGATTCTGTATGAATATGGGATATTCATATAAAGGAGTCCTAGACATAAAGTGAAGAAAGCTATATTAGAGAATTCTGATGTTTTTCAACAGGTCTGAATCTTCTTACAATTTTAAAGATCAATCCTAAACATTTGAGAAAAACTGGAACATACCATATATATATATATATGTGTGTGTGTGTATATTATTATAACTAATTGGCCTTGTTACTATATGTAATAATTAGAGTGATTTGGAGTGTGAGATCCCTCAATTCAAAGTTTCCATAGTTTTCATCAATATCTCCAGCACCTTTCACGTAATAGGTGATAAATGGTTGGCGAATAAATAAGTGAAAAAAGGAATAAATTAGGAATAAATAAATCATTTTATCCAATGTAAATAAAACAAAATAATAATAATAATAATAATAATAATAATAATAATCAATCCCCACATGTTTCCTTACCAGTCAGATATGGCATATCTAACTTCCTACTCTAAGGAAAAAAGCTGAAAATTATATCTCCTTTGTGTGACAGTTTCTCTAAGTAATGCCCAGGCATCCCTGCAAGTTTTTGCCAGGTGGGAGGCCGGCTTACTTCCCCAGCACAGGAATGATTTCTGTTGCGTTCTCATAGAATAGGATATTTACAGCAGGGATGTTTACAGCTGACAGCCATATAACAACTGCAGCTTATTAAGGCTACCACCACAATAACAATGGCAAAAACAAACATTGGAGATGAATATAAGACAGATGATTTTGTTTATCTCAATTGAAAAAGACAAGCAATGAGACCCCAGGGAGCCCTGAAATGAGAAACTTCTAAAGCTAATTGAGATATGATTAAAAAGATTGTTGTGCGTTATTGCCAGCAGTCATTGAGTTTTGTCATTAGGTTCCTAGTGTTGTAGCAATCAAACCAGTTATTATAGCTTTAGCAAACAGCAGAGTATCTTTTAGTATATATCTATATTTTTTTTCAAGTAATAACTTATTGAGGGTATAAGTGGAGTTTCTGAAACAAATTCAATAAGTATATTTTAAGAAATTGTTCTCTTTGGTATCATTTATCACAGACTCAGATATATCACCTGAACTCTGTCTTTTTACATAGCTTTGCTGTCCAATATTAATATAATGCCAGTCACATATATAATTTTAAATTTTCTCATAGCCACATTGTAAAGTAAAAAGAAACAGGATAAATTACATTTAATAATATTTTCATTTAATCCAATATACTAAAATTACTTTTCAACATGTGCTCAATATAAAAATTATGAATGGGATCTTTTGCATTCTCTTTTCCTGTGCTAAGTCTTTGAAATTCAGTGTGTGTTTATACTTATGGAACATCTCAATTTTGTCTAGCCATTTTGTGCTTAATGGCTAGTGGTTATCACATTGGACATGGCAGACTACAGCTTTTCTTCAGCATGGTTATTGTAAGAGGTAAATTAGGCTATATCCCATCAGCTATGCCACTTGAAATTTTCAGGGCTGTACCTTCTTAGTGTATTATTTTTGCCAATGGAGGAAAAATCTCTTCCTCTACTACCGTAATCTTTCTGTGAATCAAAATTTCTAATATATAAAAGAATGGTCCGATCAAAAAGAACACAACCATGGTTCTCCAAGAAACCATTAATAAGTAATATTATTTAGTTAATTATATTTTGAGCATGCCCACAATTATTATTCAATGCTAAGTTTCAGTGTACAAACTATCCAGCTGATATATATGGCATGTGGAAATGTGTTATAGACTCAAAAATTCCCACTGAAGACAAACAGAACTACCATTCACAAGATCATCTTGACAAAAATGTCACTGTGTACTAGGAAAGCCTCTTTTGTCTTAATACCACTAGTGAAACCTCTGTCCACTAAAAACATCAGAATTTTCCCATTTATAAGACTTTTTTTTTATCATTTATCATATTCTATACATCATTTTTCTAAACAGTATCATCAAATTACACTGTAAGAGATGAAATGTGGAAAACACATAGGAATTCATTCTGGGAGAAGTACATTATTAAATGTACTTTTCCTGTGCTAAATACTTACCGACAAGGGAGAATTGTTGGGGAGTTGAAGGAAAGGGCATTTCTACTTGCCATTAGCATGGAGTACCTTTAAGAAGGGCAAACCACAGGTATGTCAGCTAAATAGGAAAAGGCTTTCTTAGCCTGGCTTCCTAATTCTCTCTTTCTCTCCACTCTACCTTCTCCACTCTCCCTCTGCTTTTCTTCCATTGTAAACAAGACCTATAGACATGGAGCAACAGCTGTAGGACAATAGATGCTTAAGTCAAATGTGAAATAATGTAGCCCCTATAGTGTCTTTGGACATAAAATATTGAAGGCATTTGACACATCACCCCATCACACACAGAAAAAATAAAAAACTTTTCAGAAGAAAAGTGGCTTAGTTATCTTTGAAGCATTTGTTTGAAATGGTGAAAAGATTTGGAGGCTGTCTCATAGTACCATTAAATCCAGTGATTCTACTAATGACGGCTATGTCTGCTGAGAGCACATGCAGAGCAATGAAACAAAGAGAAATAATGTCCTCAGCACACCCATGACGATGGGCTGAAGTAGAAAATCTGTTACATGACATTGGCGGTAAGTGAGATGGAGAAAAGGGAACAGTTGATGAAGAGATGTGTCCATTATCCTTAGGAACAGATGAAATGATGAGGAATGTTTTTCTTGGCTTTCCTTCTTCGTCGATTTTGACAGTTAATCAAAATCCTTTCATTCGTTTCTGCGATATTAAGACATCAACACCCACATAGTTTAATGGCCCCTAGCCAACATTAAAATTTAGCCAGTTTAAGTATTTGTTGTTAAATTCATAACCTTTGTGCCTTGGCTCTACAGAAATGGAGGATGAGAATTTTGCAGTTTTAAACCCCAAGGAAAGACAAGTTGGAAAATGAAAATGTTTTATTGGAAAACAAAAAGTCTCCTAAAGGCATGGAATTCCACACAAAAAAGTCACAAACTATATTAAACATGAATGAACCATAAAAAGCTCTTCAAAACTCAAATTAGGAATCCTTAAAATCACTTTGAATTTGTTGATAATCAAAACATGTTCACAGGATCTCACAAGTGAGAACAATTGCAGAGTTACTATTTCACAAAGATCTTAGCAAATCATTTAAACAGAAACTTCAAGAGCACTAGGCTTGGTAGAACCTGAACGCTATGAGCAGTGGGTTGATTTGTTCTCCCATTTGTATGAGTGAATAGCATTTAACAATCATCCATACTTCTGAGGCATTGAAATTTCACCCCCTGCTCAATTATCGGACCACTTAATATTTAGAAACTTTTCCTTTGGGAGTATGATTTTCACTGCATTTTTTTTTTTAATCAAAGCAGAATTTAATCTTATATGTTTTTAATAACTTATTTGAATAATTTCAAAGGTAGACTCCATTTAAAATCAACAAATTGTGCATGGTTATAGGGTGAACCTAAAAATAACGAGCCAATTAATATATCCCAAAATAGGTACATGAAAATTTTTTCTCGTTAATTAACATTTTTAAAAATAACCAATTCCTTGATTGGTTGGAACCACATATTTTTCCATATTTTCCCTGTTAAAAAAACAACAATAAAACTTGCAAAGAGAAACCATGCAAATTGATAGTCAGTAATGGTTAATAACGTGTTACAAATCATTTGAAATCTTTCTGAGATTACAGCATATAATAAAAAAATAAAACCTGAAATTACATTAGCCCAAAGTTCAAATTATATTTGCCCTAATATATTTAATGGGCAGACCTTAAATGTCATCCTAAAATTTAAGATTGGGATTATATATATATATTTTACCAACAAATGTCAATGGGTGATAATGATTTATGTTTTAATAGAAATATCGTTGCTGTATATTTTCTACTATAAAGTAAAAAGTAGGAGGCTGATCATAATATTTCAAGAAAAACACACTGAAATATTCCATGCATACATGGTTTCTGCACTCAGGACTCCAAAGATTCTTTTGAAGTAGGGGCCAAGGATATACGGAGAATGATGAAGGAATGATGTTATTCTACTGTGACCAACTTTTACCAGGTTGATTGTGAAATTGATTCACCTGAAAAGCTAGCCATGTTTCTTTTCTGCCCTTCTCCTTCCAAGTTGAATGTTTGGTCCGTTTTTGAAAATAAAATAATAATCAGTACCGTTACCAGGGCTGCCCTGGCACATTCCAGAGGACTCTCCTGTATTACAGCCTATGTGAATGGCTGGGGTTGTGTGGCACACATTCTGGACTGCTTTCCTGGGGGCAGTCTATTTCTACATCTATTTCTACATCTGCTCTTTGACTAATTATTTACGACAAGTAGGTAATTTTTTACCAGAAGTTAAATGGCTTGCTCCAGGGTCTTGTTTCTTTTGCCTACGGAGGAGACAGCCTGTACCTTCTCTGCAATTGCAACATCACCTTAAAATGAATATGACTGCATCCTTAAATGGATTTAAATGAAAAGAGGATGCCAAGCTCTCCACTTCAAGACCGCATTTGTATTTAGAAGAGTTTTTCATTTCTGTACACCAAAAAAAGACACATACCATATTATCGAGGGCTCTCAGGGATCCAGACAGCGACACGTAGATTAATATAATCAGACCCTTAGGAGGCTGAAAGCTCCCTTGAAACTAGAGATAAATGTGAAGAATTTCAAAATAGCTATATATCAAAACTTTAAATCTGTGGGAAACTTTTGCAGCAATTTGTAATCTCCTAAATATGTGTGACAGCAATACTGACATGTCTGAACTGTGAGTAATAGGATTGCTATTATGTCTCGCTGCCATATACAAGCATCTATTTTTAATATGCTACAGTATAATTTTCAGTTCAAGGTAATGCATGCCACCACTCTTTAATGATAGTGATGAATAGAATATTGATTAGAAAACAGTCTAAATAACAGGTAATTGATAAGGTGAGGGAAATGTGGCATTTTCTATCTTCATTTTTACATAATAACTACAGATTTCTCAGGTGCAATAATATATATATATCAGCACAATCAAAAGAATGTAATGGATGCATTATTTTTTACACTAAAATGTGTGATGCTTACAGTAAACATAGTCACATTCCACAGTTTGGCACTGCAAATGAATTTGAAGTATTTACCAGTTGAAGAAAAAAAGTACCAATTACATAGGGAGACAGAAGATACAGATTACTATTTATGGCAAGTAGTTTAAATTCATCTTTCCATTAATTTCTTGGATAAAAGTTATGTCCATTTGTGCAATCATGGTCTTCACAAAAATGGACCCTTAAGATTCTTGTTTAGATTGTTACATGTTAAAGGAACTTAATAGTATGGGGAATGTCCACTTTCATTAACTGTACCCTGAAAGGCACAACATTTGCTATTGAAGTATGCATCGCTTTCTGTGAAAACAAAGATAAAAGGAACTAGGAAATGAGCTAGATGTACCAGTCTCCATTTTCCAAGATGCCATCATAGGTATTCTTTATAAAGACTCCTTTGACTTCTGCTCTCTCCTGAAACCGCAGTTGTTTCTTTCTTTCCTTTTTTTTTTCTTTATCTCTGCTGTTTACTTTGAACTTGTACTTCAGAGTATCCTGCATATGTTGGTATCATCATCCCACTATGATTGGCTCACATGAGTTGAGCAAACTACTCTTTGTAGAAACTAGGATCCTGGTCAAGATGGATTTATTTCAGGCCGGAGGACCAATATGGTTTCTTAATGGATTTTTAGTGTCCTTAGGGGGCCTTTAAAATATGAAGCCTTATTACTCATTTAAGTAAGCCTTTGATGAAAGTACGTGAAATTTTTCTACATCTGTGCCATGTTTTTGAATCTTCTAAAGTACATAAGCATATCTTGCATTTTCAAAATCCTTAGGGTAAATAACAGCATTAGCATCATGTTCCGTTTTAGAAAACAGTGGACAAACTTGATAAAATAAGTGAAAGGAAAATAAGCCAAAGTTGAGCACACTTTTTTGGGGTCTTTATTTCTAGCAAATGCAATTTAATTATAGTTTACAACTGTTTACCTGCTTTCACTAAGACTTGTGAGATTCAAGAAAGCTTTTGTTAATAAAAGAAGGCAGGAGTGAATAACATTTTCTGGCAAAAAAAACAAAAACAGTTTTTAAAAATTAGTGAAGGCATTACTAGAGAAAAGAATTAAATAAATGAATGTATTATTTTGTAAAAAATTTCTATTTTGTGAAAATATTGATTTGTAGGGCTATATACTCTCTAGGAGACAGCTCTGAAAAAATGTTAGACTTATTTTTGGATGTCTTCTCAAGGCATTTGATGCTGCTAATAGTCCCAAAGCTTTTTCTGAGATCACCTTTTCCTTCATCCTCAAATAAGTACAGTTTAAAAAAAAAAAAAAGAACAAAACTTAGAATAATACAACCTCAAAACTCGAAACAACACGCCTTCCGTATCTGAAGATGAAAGATGTCTACAACTGGTGCCAGACTATTGTCCTCTTTACTCCCCTCACAAAGAACATGCTACCTCTTATGATACAGCATATTTCCTATTTTTATCCTTTGCAAATATCAACACAATGCAATCTAAATTCTGGGACATACTAGTGGTTCATGTAACACAGCTCAAAGCCTGCCAAATAGTAGTCTTTGAATAAATATTCCTGATTGGTGGCAGGTCTGAGGGCATATATGCTTTATCATCATCATCATCATTATTATCATAATTATTTGTTTTCTCAAGCTCCCCCTAATGAACTGAATAGCTTTGGTTCACAATAGACGGAAATTATCCTCAGAATAGTGGCATCTGGTTTGACTTTTCAGACTGATCATCCAAGTGTTTGTAAGCACAGTGACCAGAAAAGAGTGATTTGGGTAATTACCTGGCAGTTATTTTTTCCCAGGTATTTGTTTCCCATAACTTCCAAGTCTTTTGCGACTATAGCTTCTCATATTACTTTTAAAACAAAATTAAAATTCATATACAAACCATGCTATGTATTTGCTTAGAAATAACTTTAAAACACAGCCAGACAGGTTGTCAGCATTTCTTCATTCTGCCTGCAATTCTCGTGGTAAACATTACTATCATCCACTTTTCCTTAATACACAGTGGTTCTTAAAGATAAAGGAGTTGGGTTAGGATAGAAAAGATAGAAGAGAAGATTAAACCATCCCTCATGAGGGGTCTTATCAAAATCTCAGGTTATGGATTGGACACTCAAAAAGAAAGAAAGTAAATTTGGACTCTAGGGATTCTGATACTCTTTATAAAAGGACTACGCTCATTTCCTCCCCATTCTCCACCTTGAGAGTCGTCACTGCTTTTAGAATTTTCTAGTGCACATAAAACCTGCTTTTGTTTTAGTGTCTCCTCTAAAAGAACTCACAATGATAATTTAAGCTCTCCAATTTTACTTTGTAAAAAAAAAGAGTATATATTTATGTGTATATTTACAACTACATATATTTAGATATATGTAGTTGTAAATATACATATATATAGCTACAACCATTGTCATATATCCATATTATAGATATATGTTATGGTTTTCAATAGAGATACAATGACATTCTGGCCAGTTGCCCGATCTGCAAGTCAGAATGGAGATGGGACAAAAGGAAATTGCTGTGGGAAATTCACTGTAGATAACAAGGAGTGGGAAAGATGTAGTCCGCCATGCCTTTTCCATTACTTGAAATGTGCACAACTGCATGGGGATAATTGTTAGAGTCTCCAACAATAAACAAGTGTGTTTTTTTTTTTTTTTTTCCCTACCTAGACAACAGATAAGACAGGGAAAATAGTTTGGTGATAAGTTTTCTTTTCCTATAAACATAACAAATGTGGCTTCCCTAATACGCCCTTGAGAATTACACTGGAAATGTATAAAAGAAAATAGTTGTTTTTGTATCTATTAAAGCTCATAAGAAACTTATCATAGTACCTGTTAATTTATTAATTATTCAAATATATACTGAGTTTGTACTATGCCCCATGCACAGCTGGAATTGAAGCTCTAAGGAAATTCCATTCTGCATGGAGTTTACAATGTAATGAGTGTGTGGAAGTGACGTCAGACTATATACCAAATAAATAAGCATTTCGATAGATGGCCAGAAGTACTATAAAGATAAATAAAATGAGCACATTGATTGGGTATATAGGGACAGGCAATTTGCAATATCTGGGGGCAGCAAAGATGACCTCCCTGAATTTGAATTAAATACCTAAAGGAGAAGAGGTAAATTATTTTATTACCCTATAGTTGGAACATTTATTATTCCCTTCAAATTACAAATGAGCTAAGTCATTGGACAATTGTGTTCAATAACCAGTAACACAGTTGAAAAGCATTTTAAAAATTATAAGCTTTTAGAGAAAGCTACAGAGAGCAATGAACCTTATTCTATGCTGCTATGGTTAACTTTTAATTATATTTATCATACATTGTTGATGTACATTTTGCATAAAATGTCCTAAGCAAAGCTTGTGCAGGAAAAATGATGCCAGATTAGAGTACATAAAAGAGTCACCACCTAAACTACACATGAAGCTGAAACTAAATTATTTACTTTATAAACATTTTAAATGTCAGAGTCTAAGTCAGTGGACAAGTGTTTTCTTAAATCATGTGTAGCAATTAAGGATAAAAACTGAAAAAAGTCAAGGTCAAGAAGCAGCATTCTGTAATTGGGCCAAAGTTAAGGCAGCGTTTTGCTAGAAGGAATTCATAACATGATCAGAATGACAAGTGGTGCAGAAACTGATAAACAGTTTAATATTACAGTTGTTTTGTTGTACTCTGACAGTATCACATTTGCTAAACAATGCAAATCCTTTATGAGATAAAAATCTCCTGATCATATGTCAAGGCTTTTAGTAGAAAGCAAGTGACAGTTTAGGTTGTAAGACAGATTAGATGAATTTAGTACTAATTCCAAAGAAAAAAGATCTAAAGTGTATGAAAAATAAACTCAGCTCCAAAAATAGTTAATGCAAAATCAAAACTTTCAATTCCAATTACAATCTGGGACATTCTGGTAAATTTGGGGGCAAAACTTTGAAAGATCATTTATTTTCTGTGGAAAACTCTCTTTTAAAAGGAAAAACAAAACAAAACATGATGTTAACATAAATGGTGCCAGGAAAGCAATGAGCAAAATTTTTATCAGTTTTTCTAAGTTTACATTTAGACTATGAAGTTTTTGATTTTATAATTATTTAGAAAGCCAAATATTTACTATAAAAATATATCATAAAATTAGTGTCTCTGTTTTGTGTGAACTAATATAGGATGTAGATACGCAGCCAAAATCTTAACCTTCCCACAATACACGGAGCCAGAGAGCAATGTTATCTCATCCTTGTTTGAATCCCAATTCCCTTTCACACCCCAGTCCCATATATTTTCTTTGTCTTTACTTCTCTTGCAAACTCTGGGATTCAGTAAACTTCCTTGCAGTATAGACAGTGTAGCCGCACAGAGTTTAATTAGTATTGTATAAATCTCCCTATTTCTGTGTTTGGTTTCTACAATTTCTCTAGGCCCATCCTCTTGCAGAAATAATGTGATGGGTGGCTAAAGAAAGGAAATAAAACCCAGAATTATTTGCGTGTTTCTACTATTAAAGTTTTCTTCATAAACTAATCAGTGTTCCTCACACTCTTGCTTTACTTGACCTAATTGTAGTGTTAGACAAGATAATACACTTGTTGAACTTTCTGTTGGTTTTCAATTATGTAGTTTCCTAGTCCCCCAAATTCTCTGGATAATTCTAAATCATTTTACTTTGTTTTATAAAGTTAAGTTTCCTCCCAATTGTATTGTTTCCACTACTTAAAAAGAGTGATATTTCCTTTGGTAATATTTTAATGTCGACAGGAACAGAGTCAGAAAATGAAACAGAACAAAAAATATATAGTGCAATTACAGAAAAGAGTATAACAAATGTCCATTTATCCTGAGAGCTGCTTGATTAGCCATATCTTATGTAAGAATTAATTGACCCTCTAGACATCCCAGGTTGGATTTCCCTAATTGTTGTATAAGAAAGAACATGTACTAAGTTTGATATTTGACCTATGTATATATAATTACTTTGGAATGTCTATGCTTCTATTTGTGGATATTTGTCTTCAAACTGAAAATTTAGAATGAACATTTCCAAGTGGGAAATATGTGGAGATAATGTGATTCCACCTAAGTGTGCCAAATGAGCTCAATTTAAATAATAAAATTATTGAGCTTAACTCATCCCACACTGGCCCTGCTTCTATCTTGATGGTCTTCCTCGATGATCAAAAGCCTCTTGTACTCTGAGGTAGTTCATTGCCAGGTAGAAAGTTAGAGAAAACTGGGCCTAAAATGCATATTTCTTAATTCATAATTGGTGCTCATTTGTTTATTCTATCCTTCAAAGAAAAGTTACAGACATTATATAATTAAAATTTAGCAAGTATTTTTCAAGTATCTTTTGATAATAAACTTGGGAACAAGATAGATAAATGTGGGCCAGATGACAGGACCAACCAGCAGATTCGTGGCTGACTGAACAGTTGTACAAGGGGCTCATTAACGTGTTGATACCAGCATAGAGGCTGATCTAATGTCATTCCTTTGGTAACTGTTCTTGGCCATGTATCCTAGTTCATCACTTTTATCAAAGACCTGCACAATGACAGGAAGCATGCTCATGAAATTTGCTAATGATGCCTGTTTTGGAGATCATTAATGTACGGGTAACAGAAGCAGTATCCAAGTGCTTTCAATAGGTGTGAGATGTGGGTGCAAACAACCGAGATAAATATTACAAGTAAAATATCGGAGCTCAGCATTGGGGTCTCAAGCACTTGCCTACAGGGCAGCATGAAGGAGCGACTGTGCTGACTTCAGTGCAGAGAAATGGAGAGGGAAGATTTAGGGGACACATGCAGGATTCCAAATAGAATATGAATAGAGTCTGTTGCTGTAGGAGTGGAATGGTGGTGAATAAATGAAATAAATTGTAACTAGATGCCAGCAGTGGCTGAGGGAAATGGTGGGCTGCAGAGTGCGGATGTTTCCAAGTTCCTGGTCTGGGCAACAGGGCTCAGACTCGTGCCTTCCCCTGAGATAGAGACTGCAGGCGGAGGAGAAGATGTGATAGCAAACTTTGGAGCTTACTTTTGGACTTGAAGGTCTTGGTTTGTGGAAATCCCAGGGTAAAACAAACAGACATAGGTGTGCCAGACCACGTGGTGTCAGAGAAACACCAAATCTATGGTGTCCAAAAGACCTGGCCTCAAATTCTGTCTCTAATGCTGCCAATAAGTGTTTGAACTTAATTGTCCTGAGCCTCAGTTTTCTTAACCGTAAACATGTGGCCCATGCTGTTTATGTTGGTAGGTAAAATAAATCATCAATTAAATAAAAAACTTTTACATTTATTAGCTTTAATTGTTCATTGCCCCAAAATTTTATCTAATTTTCAATATTTTTAAGTGTTTCCATGTTCCAATTTTCTTGTTTATTGGTTTTTGCTCCTTTAAAAAATAATCTTAAATTTGCCTGTTTTATTAGACTCTTAAAAGAGCCAACTTTTTGTTTACATTATTCTGATTTTTAATGGTTTCTAATATATTTATTGCTCCTTTCATCTTTATTATTTCCTTCATTTTATTGTCTTTCCTAACCAAGATCTTAAGATCTATTCTTAACTCTCTCATTCTCTTATTTTCTCCTTTGCCTTTTTAAGTAATAGAAACATTTAAAGTTATGGATGTCATTCTGTGTACTACATTGACCAATATGTAGTAATAGTCAGTCCTTTCACTAGTAGTGTTTCTAAGGTGCATTTATTTCTATCTTGACTAAATTGTTACTTGGGAGCACTGAGCTTTTAAGTATTTTAAGATTTGGGGTTTTATTTATTTATTTATTTTTGCCGAAACTTAATGAGAAATTTTTTTAATTGACTTTACATTACTGAAATTAACACAATTTCTGATTTTTCTTTTTATTGAGTTTCTAATATATACAAAACTATTTTGGAGAACTGATTCATTCCCCACCTGAAAGGACGTTTAATTCCTTTTATACTGTGTTTTTCTCCATTCTGTGTTATTCCCAGTTTTTTCTATGTGTTCAGTGCTGGGTATTTGGTGATTTTTTTCCCCTCTTTTGTGGCACTTAACAACGTTGACTGCTGAACATTGAAAGTCGGTGGGAATGCAGATTGGTGTAGCCGCTAAGGAAGGCAGTGTGGACATTCCTGAAAAAATTAAAAATAGAATTACCATATGACCCAGCAATCCCTTTAGTGGGTATCTATTGAAAATATCTGAAAACATTTATCTGTAGAGCTATATGTGCTCTGATGTTCATTGCAGCTTTATTTATGGTGGCCAAGCCATGGAAACACCCAAAGAGTCCTTCGATAGATGATGGGATAAAGAAGTTGTGGTACATATACACAATAGAATACTATTCTGCCATAAGGAAAGATGAAATAGCACTATTTACGACAACATGGATGGATCTTCGGATTTTAATGCAGAGCAAAATGAGTCATATAGAAAAAGTAGAGAACCATATGATATCACTGATACCGTGTTTCTCCGAAAATAAGACCGGGTCTTATATTAATTTTTTTTTTAATTTTATTTTATTAAATTTATTGGGGTGACAATTGTTAGTAAAACTCCAAAAGATGCATTAGGACTTATGAAAAATCATGCTAGGGCTTATTTTCCAGTTAGGTCTTATTTTCGGGGAAACACCGTGTTTGGTGTATAAAACTGAAAACAGCAAAGAAACAAGACAAAAAAATGAAGAAACAAAAAATCATAGACACAGACAATAGTTCAGTAGTTACCAGAGGATAGGAGGGGAGGGAGGTGGTAGATGAGAGCAAAAGGGATCAAATATATCGTGATGGAAGGAGAACTGACTCTGGGTGGTGAACACGCAATGTGATATATAGATCATGTAATACAGAATTGTACACCTGAAACCTATGTGTTTAACTAACAATTGTCACCCCGATAAACTTAAAAAAGAAAAAAAGAAAAAAAAAAAAGTCTCCACCCCCTGGACTTGCTTGGCCAGGCTTTTCTTCTGATTCTTACTTCTGTAAACATTGTTTCTTCTTTCCTTCTTTCTCTTCCTCTTCTCAACCCTTACAGCCACCACAAATTCCATATCCTTTTCTGATCCATTCCCATGTGTTGCACCACCTCATATGCTCTGCTGACTTTCCTCCACTTCTCAGCACTCACCTCTCACCTCTCTGTGGGACTTCTCTGCCTGCATTTCCTCCAGAGCCTTCAACTCAGGATGTTTCAAACTAAACTCAGTGTCTTCCCCAAACCTGCTCTCCCAAATCTCTTCTTTCGGTGGGTTAATTGCCCCACTTATAAGCAAGAAAAGTAAAGTGTTGTCACCTTATCTGCAATCAGTATGTCAATTTTGTAATATAATTTTAGCTCTCACGTCTGTCTTCTCCTCTCCACCCCCATTGGTGGGAACCTAGTTCATTTCTGTAGACTCCCTACCTCCGATATCAGCTCAAGGAGGGTTCACCATCTACCTGCAAATTCAACTCATTATTTCCTAGGCAAAACCAAGCATAGGCTTCTAAGTCTATATGGAATAGAGCTCAGACTACTTAGCATTGCTTAGCTGATTTATCTGTTCATAATTTGTCTCATTTTGCCCTCCAGCCTCAACTTGCACCATTCTTCCTGCTCTGTATACTTCAGCATCACGAACCATTGAGCCATTCTTCCGTGCCTGTGCTTTTGCACCATTTCTTTCATCTGCCTAGAATGTCTCCCCCTTTGGCCTCCTCCTTGACCTAGCGAGCTTTCATTATTCTCTAGATTGCTCTCCAATCATCCTCATCTATGATCTTCTCTGATACTGTCTCTCACTCATAATTTAAATCACTGACTTTTCTATCCCAGGTCTTTTCCTTACACATGCTCTTAATGTTTCTATTATTTTACTGCAGTATTCTTTTTAGATGCTTTTCCTCTCTTGTAGACTGAGATTTTTAGGGGTGCAAGTGAGTCTTATTCACATCTATATTCACAGTACTTACTGTAGTACCTAGCTCATAGTAAGACGATAGTATAAATATAAAAATGTGTTAAATTATGATATTTCGTGGATGAAATATGTGATTTTCTTTTGACTGATTACCTTCTATAATGGTATGATAATCTTCTTTAATCTAATGTTGTACTTATTGCCTTAAATTCTACTTTGGTTAATGTTATCAACCATGCAATTCTTTTGTTCAGATTTGATTGATAGATTTCTTTTGTTGAATAACTTATTTTTAGCCTTCTAATGACATATTGCTTTTTAAGCAGTAAATTGTTGAATTATTTAATACAATATGATTTTTTTCCCTTTTCAATGAGATGAGGGAGATAGTTTAATGTAATATATATATTTTTTTGCGTCTGCTTCTACTTATCTAACTTTGTATTTGTACCATTTTTATAATTTAAGATGTCACTTTGCTCATCTTTTAATTTTTGTGTGGATTTGACACATTTTCTTCTATCTTTAAATGATTTAAACGTCTGCCACTCAATTTTTTATCATCAGTATCTATTTTAAAATAGTCTACAATGTTCTTAATTCTGTACGTTATATTTTTACAAATGACAAAGAATTTTGCTCTATCTTGGCTTCATATGCCAAAAAGCTCTGGGATCTCATCCTATATTTGTTTTCATTGACAATTAATATGGATTTCACAATTCTTTAAATTAGTTAATATTATTAGCAGTAATCAGCAGAGTTCTTCTTTACTTATGTCTTCAATTAGCAGTGTTTACTCAGATAATTAGTAATTAGCACAATACTTGGAATAAATTTTTTCATTTGGTGTTGGAGTAAATAATATCCTTATTTAGTGAATTTTCTGTCTTTCAATGTATAAGAATGTCTTGTTTTCACTCATGAATGAAAATAGCAATATCCTATATTTCAATATACGTTGCTCCATTATTTGTCTGCTTTTGCTTTTTCATGGAGAAGCACCACAAAGTCTGATTTATATTCCATAATAGATTTTCTTCTTAAAAGCACATGGAATACTGTTCTTTGTTTATCTTTTTTCTTTAAAATGAGGCAGTGTGTTGGATTCAGTTTCTGATTGTAATATATACAAATCAAACATGCAATTTCTAGCCCTATTTTTGAGTTCTGAAATATTTAATCACCATACTATTTGTTTCTTTCAAAATTATTATTATTACACATTGAGTCTCAATCTTTATTCTTCAGATATCTCAACTTCTTACATGCTTTTTTCATTACTTACTTTTTTTTGGCCTAGATTCTTTTTTTAATGTATTTTCTATTAGATTATTTTGATCTTAAATTGCTATTGATAATATATTGCAATTCATATTGTCCTAATCTACTTATCCCTTTGATAAAATATTTTTATCTTACTATAATTTCATTTTATACCTCTTGGAAATGGTGAATTTTAGATTGTATTACAAGAAATTCTGTGTCTTCTACTTTCTTTGTGGTACAGAATTTTTTTCTTTGATTTTGTTTATTTACTCTCCTCGTTAATCTCTGACTTTTGCTGCTTTTTAAAAGAATAATTAGTAAGTACTTTTCTGAGGAAGGGTTTCTTGCAACACAACCCACCACCTTACTAAGTCTTATTTTATTTTCCAACAAATTACATTAACTATTTCATACTTAAGTAGTAAAGCTATATGACAAAACATAAAAACTCTAACAAATATGTGTAGCATATATAGAGAGATGATATACAGAATATATAGAGTTCTACAAATATTTATAATAAAAGATGATATCTCCAGGGGAAAAAGACAAAGGCCATAAATTGATATTACCCCCAAAAAGGGAAGAGACCAATAGTCATAAAGAATTCTTCACTCACTAATAATGAAATGAATGCAAAATAAAAGCACTAAATATTGTTCTGTTTCTAACAAATTGCAATCGTTTAAAGTCACACCATTTTGGGGGGGGGGAATGGACATTGGTAAACTCTGCTTATTGAGGTGTTCTAACCTTCTGGGCTGCGATTTTAGGTAATGCTATTCTATTTTTGAGCTATTCTGAATTGTCCAAATTTTCTACAACAAAGAATAGGAAGTTGTAAGAAAGAATAGTAGTATATGCTTAATCTTGATGATAAATGATGAAAAGACTGAGGGGAGAGAAAATATATCAGGTGAAATGGGTAGGGAAAGCATTGTAGAATAAATAGATTTTAAGCAGTGACTTTAAGAATTGGTGAGGTTCATCCATAGAGACTATGGAGGGCAATGGGCTATTTTAGGTCCAGGAGAAGAATTAGCAAAGATAAAAATCCAGGGTGTCAGATACCTAAAAATTTTTAAGGGAATAGATCTTAAATATCATCAACAAACACATGCAATTATGTGAAGGCATTGAGATTAGCCTTACTCTTGTAATAATTTTGCAATATATACCGTGTTTCCCCGAAAATAAGACCTAGTTGGACAATCAGCTCTAATGCATCTTTTGGAGCAAAAATTAATATAAGACCTGGTCTTATTTTACTATAATATAGGACCAGGTCTTAATATAATATAATATAATATAATATAATATAATATAATATAATATAATATAATATAATATAATATAATATAATATAATATAATATAATATAATATAATATAATATAATATAATACCTGGTCTTATTTTACTATAATATAAGACCAGGTTCTTTTAGGATAGGATAGGATAGGATAGGATAGGATAGGATAGGATACCGGGTCTTATATTAATGTTTGCTCCAAAAGATGCATTAGAGCTGATTGTCCGGCTAGGTATTATTTTTGGGGAAACACGGTACATGTATCTACTCAGGATATTGTATACCTTAAATTTATATATATAAGCCTGGGAATAATTTTTTCTGGGCTATATTTTTACAAATAAAAATCTTAGTTTATGTTGGTTGATATTTTCTATTTCAAACTAATTTATGGTAAAATATGTTATCCCTGAAGCAGATGGATATATATTCAGTGTAAAAGATATCACCATTTAGATAACACGCAAAAATAAACACACCCAACATAGTCTACATATTCTCAGAAGATTAGCATAAGATGCAACACATTTGTTTGTGTCATTGGCTACAAGACCAGAACTAGACACAAGCTTGATTAGTTATTAGATATCAGCCAACCCTTGGTGCTCTGGAGGATTTTAGCTGGTTGGTTGGATGGGCATCAGGCCAGGCACATGGTAGCTACTCAGAAAGGTTTTAATCTGCTGTTTCTGAACTGCCACCATGGAGAGTCCAACCCAAGTTGGGCCCGTGGGTAGCGGTTCATAGCATATAGATGATTTCTCTAGATGTCTAGAAGAAAATGGAGGGGCCTCTGTCTACATTCACTTGTCCTCTGTAGACACAGCCAATGTGCAAAAGCAGAGAGGAAGGAAAGCAGAAAGGCTATTTAATGTCTCTCTTTTTGCCACTTAAACTCCCCGTCTTCAGATCCTCACCTGCAGAACAAGGAATACAGAGTTGACTCTTTTACAAGAATCAAGTTTTGCATGTCGCAGTTTTTCGAGTACTACCAAAAACAAAAGTACAAAATGCCTATACATTACAGAAAGGAAGGCTGGGGGTTGTAGAGGCAGCCTGGCGCTCATTTGCAGTATTCTGCACCTGAAATCAGGAGGATACAGCATGTGTGACTTCATCACCAGCACTAATGTAGATGATATAATGTATGATTCGGCTGTGTTACATATACATAGTATTTTACGGTGTTCGTCACTGGGTTTAGAGTTCTGAGAAAAAAGCATATTTTCATTGCGTTTTATAGTTTCTCTCCAGTGATTGTATGTATCTGTCTCAAAATTGCTCCTTTCCTAAGTCTTTTCAGAAATAAACAATGTTGGCTTTGTTTCTATGGACATAGTCCACTATAGTTTTTAGTGGGAGGATTTAGCTCCCCCCACTCTTTTTCCTATCACACTCCTTTTCTATCATTTTCATTCTTTCCTCTCACTTAAATTCTAGCCACAGCATTCTCGTCTGTGTGGTCTCATGCTTTCTAATCATTCTCTCTGGCTCTATTTTCTCTGACAGTATTTCTAATATAATATTAATAGCCAGATTGTTTCTGATGAGCATACTAAGCATGAGGGTCCAGAATAATGTATTAATTGTAGTTTTGATTTGTATGTTTGTTCTGAATAAGTAACATACCACATAGATTTTATGTTTCTAAATCTATCTTAGGTCAAAAGACCCTGCTAGGATCTTCCTGTGGTAAACAAGCCATCTTGCAAAATGTGATATGCAGAGATTTGATGATTTTTCAAAGCAAATGTTCTTCTGCAGTGTGCACTTTACACAGTATATTAGACATGCCCTGCTCAGGAGCTCAGCAGGGCTCTCTTTATGCAAGTCAAGGCTGAGAAGTTCCCAATGTCATGTCAAGCACATGTGGTGATCTTTACATGAGATGAGCTGTTGCTTTTCTATGTGTTTTAAATTTAGAAAAGAAGGAAGGAAGGAAGGAAGGAAGGAAGGAAGGAAGGAAGGAAGGAAGGAAGGAAGACAGCATAGCATTTATGAATGGACAGTTGTCTATAATGTGTATAATGTATAGAGTACAATTTCTGTAAATACACCACTGGCTCTATTATATTTTGAGCTGCCAAAAAGCTCTGGGATCTAATTGATATCATTTGGAAAGGTTTGATTGCTGTGCTGTGGATGGGGCGCTTAGCATTTCATCAGCTGCAGAGTTGCACTCTTGAAAGGGCACCCGTCAGTGTGGTTGAGGAGTTCCAGAAATGTGTTCTCTCCTGTCATCCCCACAGGATCTGTGAACCTATAGGCCCGACTCATGCCAGTGATGGCTGCGACATTTATGGGCCAGGCTACATGATGTTATCGAGAGACAATTACTGGGGTAGTACTGAGGCATGACTGAGCCTCTGGGCACAGTAGCTGTCACATCTACTGCTGAGGTGTGTGAATTAATGATCAGATGGATTCAGCAGGTTGTACAACATTAACTTTCAATTGTCGGCTCCACTGTGAGTATCCGACAATCCTCCCTTTATATTCTTTCTTTATTCTGGGTCTGAATTTAGGAGAATAAACACCGCTTCCTTATTTTTAATCCTCTTTTAAAAAGTTTGAGCAGGAACATTGGAACATCCTGTTTCTCCTCTGGTGACTTTGGTGATGGCTCATCCAGAATATGATGGGATATTGCTTGCCTCAGTTTCCTCATGATTGAAATATTAAGAGACCCTGTTACCTTCTTGACCACAATGTCCCATTACTCAGTGCTGGTAGAATACAGCCTATGTCACCTCAGTGGATATTTGTATAGCTCCATTTTTGGCATGGCACTAATCTAATTTACTGAACACCATCGTTAGTTCTTCTGATTGAATGTGCATATGTATGTGTTTCAAACAATCAGGAAGGTTTATTATTAAAATGAAGATGACCTGGGCAAATATCTTCCGGGTGATGCTTACCTTCAGCAATACAGTGGTAAGCAGATCATGTTTCAATACCTTGTCCTGAAAGAATATGAGGAGATTGAGGAGGTGATAAAAAGGGGAAAATGGCAGGCTGGTGGGCAGCTTGGTGGCTTCAGTGCTTCCTTGCAAGCTAGTATGCCCTGTTAAGCATCTTGCAAAAATTTGCAAATATATGGTGATACAAGGAGACTTGACTTTGGACATTGCACACAATGCAATATACAGATGATGTCTCATAGAACTATACACTTGGAACTTATACAATCTTATTAACCAATGTCAGCTCAATAAATGTAATAAAATAAAATAAAAACTTACTGCATTTTAGCTCTAATGTTCTTATGATAACTAAAGTGTATTGTAAGATACTCTCAGATTTCCCAATATTCTCAATTAAGATATTTTCTGGAGGAAAAGATAGTTGTTTGTTTATTTGTTTGTTTATTTGTTTGTTTTAACCTAGAATGTTAATCAGCCTGAAATAGTCACGTTAAAGTTAAGGGAGTATATTACTCAACATAAGTTAGTTTGGGGTTCTCCGTCAAATTATGAATCATGGCAATCATATCAGCTGTTTTTGGTTTCCTTTTCCTTCCTTGGGGTATAATCCTGATACTTATACCCACCAATTATGACACTTTCCAACATGCCTATAGCTCTTTCTCTGTATGCCTTTAGAATAAAAACAACTTACCCAGCTAAAGGAGATGAATAATTAATCACTTAGTCCCACTGGGAGAAAATTACACATATGGCTGAGTAGCAGGGGGCATTAAAAAAATAAGAGTTGTTAAAGGGTGGCCTTTCTTCCCAAATGTTAAAGAATGCTTTTTTTATTTTCCTTAGAATCAGAGTATCATCAGGTAATGAGAGGAGAAAACCCCAGGACAGTACTAAATAGAAAGATGTCCAAAAAGGCATAGAGTAGAACTAACTTTTTATTTAAAAAACTATAATTGGGATAACTATTGTTCTTATAAATAAAAACCACAATTCCTTATATACTCATTTGGATTTTTATTCCCTAAATTATTTTCGTGTTACCAACCTTTGAGACCACCCAAGAGAGTCTCGAATCCATGTGGTTACCATAAAGCCTGGACATGTATCTAGCACAGTCCCATAATACAGGTCTCCAGGAATGTCAGAGTTGAATCCAAGTGATGAGTTAAAATCTGTAAGTATGCCAAACATTTTCTATAGTATGAAAAATACTATTTCACACACATATATGCATTAGTGTTCAAATGCAAATAGATGCTGTTGTGATTGCTAAAGTACAGAATCATTTATTTGTATTCCTAAATCCATAGTAGCTTTTTTTTTGTTTTGTCATTGTGCACTCTCAATCAAGACATTCTGAAAGTATAGGCCATGTTTTTGTCGTTGTTGTTGTTTTTCCATTTAAGAGATCCTCATATACAAGAAGATGGGAACCCCATGATGCAGAGGATTTGCACTCAACTGCCAAGTGGCAGTGTATATATCCTGACACCAGAGCAATATGTTTGCCTCGAAGCCACAGCTTCTTTCATTTGAAAGTCTTTGCAGGAACCTCTGTTAGGCCATTGTGGGACCTGATGCATGAAAGGTATCACTTTGCCTCCTATAGAAGAAACTATCAGGCATTTCTATTCTGATAGGAATGCAGAGTACGTCAATATGGGCTATATGGCAGTAATTTCAGAACTCTGGAAAGGTCCTAGTGTCATTTGAAATTCTTCTCAGCCACTGAAATTCACTTTAACTCAAGAATTCTCTTTGTTAAAATAGGTACCCTGAGGAAAGCTGACACTTCCCATGTGTATCATTGTTTGTTTCTTGATGCCCACAGTGGGTTTTAGAACACAGCACATTGGAAATAGAGGAATAATATTGGCTAAAAGGGGAAATAAACAATGGAGGACTCTAAAAGCTGTGAAGACAGTTTGTTTGCTCCAAACTTTGTGGCTTTCCATGCTGCTGTTCCATAAGTGAGCAGCACTGCCTGCCAGCATTTCCAAAGCGACATTCCTTTGTATGTGGAGATAGAGTTTGCGATGGACATACAATCTGCATCATTCAACAATACGCTCCAGAGAACAGGATTTTGTTTTTGAGTCTAGAAGAATCTAATTTTATAGCACCAGAGCATTTTTATGTAAGAAAGAGGGGCTGGAGTAATTCTCTGCTGTTATTTCTTTTGTTCCATCAATAACTTTATCTTAGAAATTGATTTCCTCCGTGGTAAAGAAAAATAGCTTGCATTTCTAGTGGAAGATATGAATGTGCTAATCAACATTCTATGTCTATGTCGTTGCTGTTGTTGTTGTTGTTGTTGTTTTCATTCCTAATAAATTTTAGAGAAGTTAAGCTTTGTAACAGTGTTCGTGGGATATATCACTAGTTCACCTGGGCTCTGCCATGGCTCAGGACAGTGTTCTATAGATGTACTTTTAGGATCTGGGGCAAGGCATTACTTTATTATACATTAATACTTTATTAATCTCCCTTTCCCTATTAAGCCCCTAAAACAAATTTTTCAGCTTATCAGTACCACTTTGAAAGCCCAAGTGTAGTTCAAAAAATTGGGAAGTTTGAATAAAGGAAAAGAAAAGTGATCCATGTGAATTGCACACTTGATGTTTGATGCCTCAGCCGCTAAATTCCAGAAGCATCTTGTATCATCATGACAACCAAAAATAAAACCCACCCCTATCTATTCCCATACACCTCAAAGAACAGTTCCACCCATGGTTGAAAGTGACAGTGCAGCCTCTTCTCCAAGGGAGAAACATGCTTCTAGCCATTTGGGCAAGTGATTGTCCACAGCGCTGAAACACCTTCTTAGAATGGTTACAAGTTGGCCACTCCATAACTCCTTCCCTGAAAGCCTCAGGTATGTATTCATTGACTACCATTAATTTCAATATGTGTGCATGTGCTAGATGATGCTGGAATGTTTTGTTCGTTTTTTAATGAGGATTCACCAAATGCCCAAGCAGTGAGATGAGACCGCTGCTTAGCTCTACAATGTGTATTCATCTTTGTAGTGATGTGTTTGCAGAACTGGCTTTTCCTACCATTGATGGCATAAGAAACGCTACAGTGAGAAATGGATCACTTTTCTTTTCCTTTATTCAAATTTCCCAATTTTCCCAACTACACTTGGACTTTCAAGGTGATACTGCTAAGCTGACAATTTGGTTTTAGGGGCTTAATAAGGAGAGGAAATTAAATACTGCAAACTGTGAGTACTAACGCTGCACCTTGACAAGTAAACAAGAGCACTTCTGGAGGGATGTAAAATTGGTTTTCAAGGCTTAACTTCCACAACTGGTTTAATAGAACTTGTCAAAATATACTCTAATTACTTTATGGCACTTTGTATAATACACTGTGAAGATTCTACTTCAAACTCTTAATGACTCCCTTGTTCTATAGGTACATGTTTATATTATGACAGATGTCTCCAATTAGCTAAATGAGAAAAACCTACCAAATAATTCCCCACATGGAAATTAAACCTTCTGGACCAAGCTCTCTATGCCAGCACTCTATTTCTATACTGTTTCTGATTCTCCGTGTAAGTTCATACCTTCAAAAATACATGCAAGCAGCCACTGTTTGATACCTGGTTCATGTAGACAGTAGGGTTCCTGATTCTGTGAGTTCACACAAGAGATATAAGATTGGAGACCCTAGGGCACAGCAAATGACACTATAAGATCTGTCAGCAGATTGGAAAGGGCCACCCAAGCCACTGAGTCTTCTCTGAGATATCCACGGAAAGTGAGTCAGTTATAGAGAACTCAGGTGTGGGAGGCATCGTTGCAGGTTCCCTGTGTTACCTATATCTGTGGGAACGTTTTATGTTACCTATATCTATGGGAGGAGTGAGAGGCAGCTGACTTTTGTATTCTTTTCAGCTTCTGAGGCTCAGAGCATAATAACCACCCTTGATGAGCAAACATCTCTTGATCACCCCTTTTCCACACATTCAAGGCTTACTTCTCTAACTTGCCTTGTTGATCTCTTCCTAGGAGACAGTAATATATAGCAGGTGCCAAAAAACAAAAACAAAACAAAACGTACACACATTTTAAGAAAGGAAAGACTATTAATATATACCGATGACAAAAGATGAATACAAGTCATGTTTGACTTCTGCAATTACAAGAGGTGCTCAAAGTAGTTACCAACAGCATCCACACACTTCTGATTACTGCGAACTACTGCTTGAGCAACGTTGACCAAAGTGTTAGTACCTCTTAAAATACGTATACATTTTTTGGCACCCCTTGTTTGTCTCATTCCTTGAGTCCTACAGACCAGTCTCACTATAGAGATACATTTTTTTTTTTTTTTTTTTTTTTTTGGTCTGAATTCGGATACTATAGATTGTGCCAAAAATGCTGCCTATAAATATTTAAATATTTCACCTTGGGCTGGATAGGCTGGCTTTAGAAAGGTAGAATGTGTCATTTCATACAGAAAAGGAAATGTATAATTAAGATTTCTTTTTGGATGATTAATATTTTCAGGGGCTTAGGCTGGACCATTGCCAAGGCTCTCTCCAGCACCAAAGTTCTGTGGATCTAAATTAAATCCAGTCACTTGTTTTATAAGCAATAATTTCATAGAGTAGTTTCTCATTTTCCCCCATTTGTAGACATTGATTCCCTGATCCCAAATATTGGGTTTGTGAATATAGCAGTTCAACCATACTAACTGTATTTGTTCCTGGAATTGCTAATCTACTCAAGTTGCATGTTTGGGTTCAATGGTTAGAGCTTCAGATAAACTAATTTTCAGATGACTTTGATTTTCAGACTCAAAAAGAAACAAAAACAGACACCAGGGCAGCTAACTGAGGTACAACAGTTCTGAGTAGAGAGAGGGGAGAGTGAAAAAGTTCCCTGAGAAGGAAGTGTTATGACTGAGGTATTGAAGAAAGTCTTGACTAATGCATCTATGTTTATTTCTTTCTCCAGTTTAGCTTCTTATTTGAGTACGTATTCCTTTTCTTTTTCTCCCTTTCTTTCTTTCTTTTTTCCCTTTTTTCTTTCTACATGAATTTATTATTTGATTTTATATATAAGTTATTCTATGTATAAATAGAATATATAAGTGTATATATGTCAAGTGCATATATACATATATTCTGTTTTTATACATATTATTATGTTAGTGTTCTCTATAAAATACACATATTATGCTGAGTGTTTTGATGATAATACATGTAAAAATTAATATATACTAAAAGGATGTGGAGATATATCTTTTGTACTAAATAATATATACTAAAAAGATATGGTGATAAAGATATATATATATATATAAATAGATCTATATTATATATATATGTGTGTGTGTGTGTGTGTGTGTGTGTGTGTGTGTGTATTTTAACTTTTGTATGTGAGTAGAAAATTCCCATGTCATTAGGTATATTTATCTACATATCTGGGAGTGCCAAAAAAAATGTATACACATGACTTGTATTCATCTTTTGTTATCAGCATATATTGAGAATTACAATTTTAACACAGGTTTTTCTTTTCTTGAAATGTATATACTTTTTTGGGCACCCTCTGTATAGGCCTCCTCATCTTAAGAATGCCAAGGGCTGTATTTTTCCCTGGACATGAAAAGGTTGCCCTCAACACCTGCCTTTGATCTTCAAACCCATGGAAGTTAGCACCTAATCATCTGTGCTGCAGTACTAATGTTGCCTCTACTTTTTTAACCTACTGGCATTTCTTAATTGTGTCACCATTTTCTAATTTCTTGTGTTCTTGTGTGCATGTTTAATTTTTAATGTGGGTCTCTCTATGATCTGACTCCCATGTTTCTTTCCATTCCCAGACCCTATCCTACCTCTTTCCTCCTCCATCTCTAAGCCCCATCTCTAAGCCTCCATCTCTAAATTCTAGCCATTTTGAAACATGTTATGTTTTTATTCTATTGGCACACTTTCTTTCTCTTGTGTTTCTCCTGTCTAGAGTAACCACCAGCCTGCATTTACATGCCCCCCCTGATCTGCAAGATCTAGTTCAAATATCTCCTCCTTTGGGAGATAAGTTATATATTTTCTGATCTCCCAGAGAGATGAATACACCCTTTTTTTGTGCTAATGCTGTCCATTGTACATTTATCCATTAAAAGCCCTAAGAAATACGTGGTATTATTTCCTTTGTATTCATGGAAATGCTGAGACTTAGCAATATTAAGTAACCAATAGCTAGATGCAACAGGGTCAAAAAGTCAATGAATACAAAGCCTTTACTCTTGACTACCATGTTGTGCTTCCTCATGGGATTAAAGAATCTCCAAAAGGCATATCGGGACTCGTAGGAGTTAATTATATCCTAAGTATACCTAAGAGGCCCCCTTGCTTCTTGAGTAAGAGAGGTCTTGACTTAGGGATGGACTAGAAAGAAAACTTTATGTGAACGCCCCTTCTGGGAGTCTGGCTTGATCCTCAGGCAACTCAAAACTTCAGAACTTCCAAAGGTCACCTTGAGCATGACCTGTGCAGAGCACACAAGGTGGTGGATGGTGGGTAGAGGTAGGCCTAGCCTTCTTTCCTATAAATACCTAAAAAGACCATGTCACTTTTTTTTTTTTTTTTTTTTTGCTTTTACATATAATGTGTAACATGGTGAGTATAATTGATAATAGTGCATTTTACAATTGAAATTTGCTAAGAAAGTAGAACTGAAGTGTTTTCACATAAAAAATAAAGGTAAATATAGGAGGTGACTGATGTGTTAATTAACTCAACGCTGGGAATCCTTTCACAATGTATATCAAATCATCACATTATACACTTTACATATCTTACAATTGTATTTGTCAGTTATACCTCACTAGAGCTGGGGGGGGGGGGAAGCCTATCTCAATCATATTCTCAGCATGGCCCAGGCTGCTACCCCAAAGACTTATCCCTCTGTAAAATACACTGTGTATAGGAGCGTATGCATGCTAAAGTAAATTAATATGTCAACCTTTGATTTGCTTTCTCCTGCAGTCACCTCAAAATTTCAACAAATGATTGCGTGTTCATTTCCTCACTGTATTTAAAACCTGCTTTTTTGTTCCACTAGTTACATATGCTTTTGAATTGAATTTACTTAGCATCCTTTAGAGTTTGCAAAGCACCATGAAAAATCATTTAAACAATAAGCACTAAAATATGTAAATTTTTGCTATTCTTAAGTGCTTCTTCACATAGGATATGATCATTTCAAAGACAAAGTAAGATTTCTTTCATGTCAACAGCAATTATGTTTATAACATGGAATCAGTTTTCCATATATGAGCGTTATTACTTCTGTAAAGTTAAAAAAACTTATCTTAAACTTTTGGAATTTATATTCCATTTTCATTATCATCTTGTATTCCTTTCTTGCATTTTTTATTTTTTTCTATTTTTGAAGAAAATTATCAGTTTGGAGGCAGTTACAAAGGCATGCAGTAATAAAATTGTCAGTAAGTAATTTTATATTAAGCACTTGTTTATGGACTCTGATTTTAAAAAGCAGTTTAATTTTAGTTTAGTGTAAAATATAGCAAATATTGATTTGAGGGGACATGAACTCTGCTATGTAGTATATGAGCAAAGTTTATTTTTTAATATAGACATATTATAAACTAGCATGCAGAGGCACATATTCAATTTATGGAAAGGTCATTTTTCTGACCTTTGGGTCATGCTTAAGACAGTTCAGTTTTCTTTTTCCCTGCCCCCTCCCTACCTCCGCACCCACTACATTTATTAAAGACAAAATTGTGTTACTATAATGGCCAAACAATGACAGATTTTATTTTTCCCTTTGTCTTCAGAAATTAGAAACCATCTAATGCAGTTCTGAAATCCTACAGCCTCCAAAGCTAGGAAATGTTGACAGCGTATTTCCTGGTGTCTGCTTTTGGAAGCATAACAGTTATTCTCTCAGGAATCCTTTGGTCAGAGTTAGGGCTGATGATGTGAGTCGATAAATGCTTCTTGACCTGTGTTCAGTGTAACAGCAAGTCTCTAGGGACACAAGGTATCGGCCCAGAATGGAGCTGTAAGCATGGATAGAGCAGGTCTGGAACAACAGGCAGGCCTGAGAGAAGAAAGCTACCAAGAGTAGAGTGGGATTTATGGACTAGCAGGACATTTTAAAATAAAAGGTTATGCTTGACTTAGCTGTCGCCTTTAAGGAAAGAAAATGAGATTTTTCAAAAGTATCATGCAAATGTAAAAGTGACCTAACCAGCATTTATGGATGAATCCATATTATTGTTTTAAGTCAGGTCCTGATGTGTTGGTAGACAGATAAAATGCAGATTGATTTACTCACTGCATGATTGGTGATCATGCTAATTGTGATTCATAACTATCTCCCACCATTTGTGCTATTTGAGAGCAATTCGGAGCGAAGGTAATTATGGTGGATTGCCCCTGTGCCAAGCAGGCATTGCATAAATCCTTCAGCTGAGGTAAGACTGACAAGCTGTGAGTAATAGACTGCACCTTGGAAAAGATTTATATTTGAGGCCCGGTTAGCTGGAGTGCTTTATACTTTTCATTTCTCAATAACTTGACTGCAACTAAAGCAAGCCAGTTATTTCCCAAATTCTCCATTTTTGTGATAGGATAATCAATAAAGAGCAACTGTTAATTTAGAGTCACTCTGATTTACTAGGACTAGACAGTTTACTATGATATTGATTGCTTCTGTAATTTACAACTGGGCGTAAATGCCAATGTGATCCAGACACTTTGAAGGTCATTGAGAAATAGGTTGTTTCTTAGTGATGCCAGCGCGCTTACCAGAACGTGCAGTCTGTGTTGTCATAATCAGTTGGACCCCTTGATTTTCCATGCTGCACAGGCAAAAGGCAGCACAATTTCACTCATCATACATCACAACACAGCCTAAAGGAGAACGGCATATAAGTTTCAAATTTAGTCTGCAAAGACATCCTAGACTTTCTCTTCAAAGTATAATTTCACATAGGATATTTCAGATAAGACATCTTGTGGTTTCTAAAATTGAATACTTGCCAAAGGGAATTCATGAACTTTATGAATTATCTGCCTCCCCGAGCACCATGTTCCTGTGTTAGCACTCTTAACGACCACATGCTTTCTCCTCAAGATTTGAGATTTTGATGGTCTAAGTCTTCTGCTTTATGCTTCCCTGCCTAGACCACTGCTAAACCTGCAAGACTCTCTCCTTTATCTCATTCCATGATCACCTACCATGCATGTTCTAAGCAGTTTCCTCGCATAGAATGGCAGGAACCACTCTCCATACCAGTGTTTTAATGGTTTGTTGGCTTTTCATGGTTGGCACTTGCATCATAGGTGGCGTATACTGACCCCTTTTGCATTAGCTCAGTAAGTTCCTCCCTGGCCAGTCACCTAATCACCTAAAGCCTAGTGAGTCTGTTTTGTCTCTTTCAAACATACTGGTTTCTCTTTTTTGTGTTCAAAGCTTCCAAACCTCAACCTAACAGACCCATTAGCTACAAATATGCTCCCTCACCTCAGTAAATGAGAACCCTTTGATTTTACAAAATGCCACCTTTATTATATAGAACAAGAAACTGCAGTTTCAGGATGTTATGTGTATATAATATTTTGTTATATTTCATCTTGCTTAATTTTTAATGTGCCTTTTTTACGGTGTCTTATGTAAGTTGTTTTTTTTTTAAATGGACCTTGCTAGCTCTGAATATTGATTTTTGTTGTTGTTGTTGTTGTTTTTAAAACAGTGTAATGTCTGGTTCATATCTGTTAGGTTGCTGCAAAAGTAATTGCGCTTTTTGCAATTGTTTTTAACCTTCTAAACCGCAATTACTTTTGCACCAACCTAGTAGTGGGGCTAAATTAATTAGTGCCAATGAAAAACCAAAATTGAGATTCTCTGGCATGTTGATTGTAGCCTTTTTTTACATGTTAAAGTTATGTGTAAGGAGAATAAATGCACACACACACACACACACACACACCAGAATAATGACAGGTTTGTGTTTATATTGTGTGGGGATAGTAATAGAAGTGGTACATGGTCAAGGCCAAAGTCAAAAGAGCAAAAGGAAGAGAAAATAGAATCCTGGAAGACTAGAATCAAGTCATTCAGAAAAAGCTAGTAGAAGATAAAAAAGGAGTGATTAGCATATGTTTTCATAGGTCTGTTTAAATCTATCTAGATGCCTCTGTGTAGTTGGAATAGATACATGTTTTTATAAGCCATTAGCCGTTATTTATTTTATGAGTCTATATACAAATAGAGATATAATAGTATCTTTTCATCATAAAGTCTGTATATATGTTCTCTAGAACGACAACTTATTTACTTTTAACTTTTAGAAATCTCCATGCTTACAAATACATACAACTTTATGTCATGTTTGGTGAAGATGCATTGAAAAGTGGTTGAACATATTTAAGAATTTTTAAAATAGAATGTACGAGGATTACATTTTGTTCCCCTTAATATATGTTATTGAGACTGTAACCTTTTTTAAAAAGTGGAATGAGTATAACTTACACTGTCACTCATACATGTTCAAGAAGATAGAATCATATTGAGAAGGCACAACTTTACCACTAAATTAATCTATGCCTCAGGTTATATGCATTACTCTCAATGTAGGTTAATCTTTTGGGAATAATTATGGTCCCATTTAACAAAAATTCACAATAGTGAATTATATGGTACAGAGATACAGAGCAATTAATGAATCCCAAAGGTGTCTTATCAGATTTTAGTGTCAAGGGCTTAAATGTGAAATTATTGCTGTTATCTCTGTTGAGAGAATGTTCCGTTGGTGGAATGGGTCTATGCCTCCAAGAACAACACTCTGCTGTTTTCAACTTGTATCACTCTTCCTGAAAGTTAACTTTTTGATAGGATGGAAAAAGTAGACATTTGTAAAACTCTGCCTCGTAGCCCCAATGCAACCTTCTCTCCTACATGAGTGAAACATCAGTTCGGTGACCAATGAGCCATAAATGACTGCAATGCAGATACTTGCCCTGGACCTTTACCCACTCAATGAAATCATTCTAAGGTTTGGCAAGGTGTGAGGTTAGTTGAAACAAGGGAAAACTGTGTTTTATGTTGCTTAGGTTCTAATGCAGGATTACTGTTTCTATTTGACTCTTAATTTCTTAACAACTGCTTGCAGACCATCATTCAGCAAAAGGAGTACATCAAGAGGATTGAATCATTTTTTGCAATGAAATTAAAAAATTGAAGGAGATCTGTGGAGTATTTGGAAATATGACTGACTGAGCTGAGGTGCAGTCCATACTAGATTTTGCATGTGTACATTGGGGGTTCTGAAACTTTTCCTTTGTTAAGTCAAGTTAATCAATGTCATTAAAATAAAAGATTATTTTTATAGTGTATTACAAGAGGAAAATTATTTTAAATGTACTTGAATGGGAGAAGGAGAAGGAAAGATAATGCAGAGATGTTATAAGTATTATCAAGTCACTATTAAAATATTGAGTTATTTGTCATGAGTATTATTACAAAAGAAACACTAATCTTGGACATTTTGTTAACACAATTCTATAAAATAGTGTTTCATGGGATAGGTTTCATTCTCATGAGGCTCAATCACATATATTTAATTATTTCCGTAAGCTTAGCTTACGACCAAATCAGTATAATTGTTACTGGTGGCAAAAAGAAACATCTCTTTCTGGGTCACTCATTTTAGCTCAGTGGACACCCCTGATGGATTCAAAAACAAAATGCAGTGCTCCAGAATGCACTATGTTTTCCTTAGCGGTGGTGACATTGGGCTTATTCGGCACTGCTTTGGATAAGCTCCCTAGAGCTAGTGTTGATATCACTTCTTGAACAGTAATCCTCAGTGACATAATTGTTGGTTTTTAAATAATTGGTATGCCAAGCATTATACGGCTGGGAAGCTAATGTCTGAAAAGAGATGTGACATTATGAAGGTACTCCTTTTAGAGATAATTTTGGCTTCTTATCAGAGAAGCAGCAGCTGTATTTTGCAGTTAGAATTTCTATTTAATGTGCCATGGAAAAGCAACAAGTGCTCCACCAGAAAATCGTATTTTGTTGAAAGAAGGAAAGCAAAGTGATCTGCAGTTCTATACCAAGGAATCTTAAAACAGTGTGGGGGGAGACGGGGGAAAATTAGCTTGGGAATATATTTTATCAGTGTTCTGAGTCACTTTTTTTTTTAGTTTGTACTTAGTGTTTATTGCCTCAGAGTAAAAATATTTTTGGAAGCCTTATCAGTCAGAAAAATGTCCTGTTCAATCAAAATTAGTTAGAAACTGTAGCTAAAATAACCCCGTTTTACTTGTTTGTGGAATGGCTGTTGAGGCTTTATTTTTACAAGGGAATGGAAAATGCTTGCTCCAATGTATAGTTGATGCAAATTAAGTGTATACTCTATTCCATAACTGAAGGGAGAATTATTGGAAACACTCTTTCCCTGATCGGTTAAAAACTGATTACCATCAAAGACGGGCCTGATTACTAACCACCAGCTTAGTGTTTAGCTGGAACATCTGGCTGACTCAGAGGGGAAATTTTGCTGAGCTTAAAAAATGTTTATTCCAAATTTTAACTCATGCATGTATAGAACACAGATGAGGAAACATCTGATGTCCTTCGGATTTCTGTTGTTAAACAAATGTAACTCATCTTCAAGCAAAAATTTAGAAAGCTTTTTTCCTCACTGATTTGACTTCTTAAGCTCTTGAGTAACAAGGACTAGAAGGAAAAAAAAAAAAAAAAAAACCTAAGAAAACTAAGGGTGAATAGAGCCCTAAAAAATATCTGAAGGATTTCCTTGACCATACATTTCTTCCCATACACTTAGATCTGGGTGGACTTTTATTATTTTAATTCAACTCATGTTGCTGAGTGAATGCCACATCCAAGGCAAAGACTGAGTGAGCTCAGGACCTGCCTTCTCCTTGAAAGTAATATTATCCCTCTGACTTACATATGCCCTGTCTATGGTTGGCACTGGTCTTCCCACCCCTTAGTGCTCGGTTAACTGTTACTAACCTGCAGAGCCAAGTGTCATTTTCCCTGAGAATCCTTCCTTGCTCATTCAAGATTAGGTCTGTAGAGTCATAGGTTTATCTGCTCCTTAGCATGTCTAGTTGGCATCATGACGTCTTGTTCACTTACCAATCCTAACTTCCTAAGCCTGTCAGCATAATTCAGTGATGGGGTTTTCATTCGCCATTGTATCTCAGGCCCTAGAACTATGCCTGACATATACCAGGCACTCGATAAATATTGGCTGAATGAATGAATCAATGAGACACCTCCTCTCTCCTCAGAGCAGTTTAAATCTAGGGAACAAGGCAAGTGTAAAAATGATGATGAAGCAAAGCAGAGTAAGGGAAGTGCTGAAAGAGAAATCCTAAAAAAAGGAGTGGCATGTACAGTAATAGCCACAGAGGAATTGTTTGTTTGTTTGTTTTGGCATAAATGGTGGGTTATATAGGGTACTAATAAGACTTGTATTCCTTTAACCATTCTTTTAATTTAACTTAATTTGAAAAGAATGCATATCCATGGTAAAATATTCTAAAAGTCTCCAGTCCTTTCTGAGTGGTAGTTTATTGTTTGTTCTCTGTGATGTTTCTTTCATAAAAGGATGCTCCTTTACCAAATTCTAACCAGGCAGCCTCATGGGATTACTTTTTCCCAGTGCAAGAGTGGAATTCAAACCCTAATTTCCAAAAATATAGTAGCCAGCTAAAATTAGCATGGATTTAATGTACTGGGTCAACTTAAAGGGACATGAATATCAGCCAAAAAAAAGAAAGAAAGAAAGAAAATAAATTTCTAAATCCTGTAAATCTCAGTGGGAATTTTTCATTGGCTTATTCCATTGCAATCTTTTTCTCAGGGATAAGGTTTTCTAAGTCAACATTTTCCTAAATGCATGTCCTTTTGTCTTTCACTAAATATGGTAGTCTTTGTTTCTTCAGTGACCACGTGAGAACAGAAGGAAACTTTCTTCTCAGTGAAGACAGAGCAAAGGAATATATACTTCTTGCCAAAGGTTATCACAGTTTAATAGTATGAAGGAATGTACACTTCTCTATAAAGAATGTGCTATGCTTTCTGAAGTTGACACCATGTATTTAGTCTTATTAAAGAGCTGGTAAAATAATCCAAGTCTGAGAGAAACATAAGCTGCTGCTAGTGGAGTGACTCCTCCTTGTGACAGATAAAAGAGCCCTGGAGGGCAGCAAAGCTTTCTGGGAGGAAAACTGCTCAGGGTCAGGCAGGATCCCCCGTTCTCTGCTGCTCCCTGCTCCCAAGCCTATTGGCTTGTCAGCCTTATTCCTCCACCCTTACCCCTTCCATATTTTTTTAATTAACTTTTTTTCTTGTAATTGTGCTCTTGATTTTGTTTTCTTTGCTGTTATGCTATAGTTATTTTAGGTGTGGTTTGGCATCTTCAGCAGATGGGAATTAAATTGAAGGGAGAAGTTGGCATGCACACACCATCTCTAAATAAACGCAAGCCTTGCAAGGAGGATTTCTGCTTTCCTCTATCCTCTAAGTTGAAGTCAGTGTTTTGCAACTTCCGTATGCATCAGCATCATCTGGGAAACATGCTACAACAAAAGATACTTAGACTCTACCTTTCGAGGGCTTAGATATCTATATTTATTCAACAAGTAGCTGAGAACTACTTAGTTTTATGGGGAGGGGATGCCCAGCTGTTCTGGTCTGCCCAGGATGAGGGGTTCTGGGCTGCTTGCTAACACCAGGACACTCCTGAGCAAACGGGGACAGGTGGCCTACCTATGTAGGGACAAAAACTAAAGCCAAAACAGTCCATCTAGCTACTTTCTGTCTTTCAATTCTAATTATTCTTAAAAAAATATACTTACACATTTATAGGTATGAAATAGATTGTCACCACTTTTGTTCTTCAGATCTGCCTCAGTCATTCCATAGGTAAATATATATAATAATAGCAACAAACTCATAATACTGATTTTAGAATTGCATGAGGTAAAATATGTAAAGCACTTCATATACTGCCTGATACTAAGTGTTCAATAAATATTAGTTATTAATTATTTCTTTGTGTCCAAGGTATTTCTGTCTTGGCTTCTTGAAATAGTAATCCTTGTTGAAAGATGTTTCTCATTGGTCTTGTAAGCTGGCAGCTGGTTTGATACATGCCACGATATCTTTTACCATCTTCAAAGCTGGGTCCCTTTCGCTAGTGTGCTAACTGAATTTGTTCTCTCTGGATGCAGAGGGGCTGCTCCTACAAAGATTTGCCCGCTCTGCAGCATTGTGAAGCTTTAGAGGCTTCTACATATGCCCCATGGCTGAAGAGGGAGTCTACCCACCTTCTTTCTGGATTCTTCTGCGGACTCTGATGATTTCTTTCTCAGTGGATATTTGTTCTGAGACTAAAGCAACTGCTATTTGAAATTTGCTTACAGAAGTCAGACTTCCAACTTTTTTGCCTAGTTCTCAGCACTTCAACTTAAAGTTGACATTAGACAAACACCCACTTCTTCTGGAAAATAAATCCTTTCCACCCACATACTTTCTTGTTCAAATGAGGTTATAGACGTTTTTGACTCTTGCTTAAGCAGCTCTCATCCTTAGAATGGTTTACAATTGGCTGACCAATTAAAAGACAAAACAAAATGCAACCCTTTCGGTAAAACCTTTCTTAGCACTCCTTGTTATCTTATCCTCGTAGTCACAGCAACCCATTTTGCACTCAAACACCAAGGTCTTTGCTCATCCAGTCTGTTCTATGTCAAACATAATACATACAGTGTAGGACAGCTGGCACTCTCCCTACCAAGAATAACGAAACATGTAATCTGTAAAAGCAAGTTGTTTCAGTCACTTTGATAGAAAGTAATTAGCATACTGGGTCATGAAATAAATCAGCGAACTAACTGGAGACACAACCGAAAATGACTGATGCTCAGCTCTGAGCCCTGCACTGGACCATGTTTCCTTCCTTGGTGAAGGTTTTCCACAACAGGCAGAGCCAGACAGCAAGCCTCTCACTTGTGCACAACTGCTTACCTTATTCTCCCTCCAGGCCTAATTGAAGATGCAAGGGACTGCTGCATTTTGGGCTCTAACTCTGATATCCTCTCATTTGTCTCACAAGTGATGGAAGGGCACTTTGTGACTTCATTTCAGTAAGGACCAAACTGAACTAGATGGACTTTGAGGGATCCTGGGATTAGAGGTTCTGTGTATTGACTCACACTGAGGTGTGAAGTTTGCTTTTTGTTTGTTTACCCTTTTAGACTAAAATAAATAAACAAACAACTTTTAAAAGTCAACCATATGAGATTTGTAGTTGAAAGGAAAGGAATGTGGATGAATGCAGAGAAACTATCAAAATATTCAACTACCAAATAAGGAAAATGTAAAATTTCCTTACCCTTATGAATTTTAAGCATGGGAGGAATCACACTTGGATTAGATTTGACAATAAAAGTTCAGACTTTATTGTACCTTGTTTAGTGTGATAAAGATGAAGACTCTAGAGGGAGGCTTGGTCCAAATGGCCCAAACCACAGTTCTGCCTGTGGCTCACGAGTGGTATTTTGGAAAGAGAATTCATACCATGTTTGACAATATGCTTTTTACACATAGTTCTTATTGCATTTCCTTTTATACACTATTTGTTCACTGGTCTTTGACAACTAAGCACCAAAATGTAACTAATGATAAAGAAAAGTAATGCTATCAATTAACACTAGATAACTGTAGGATGATTCTTTCCTTCTTTATACTATTTGGCTCTTATCTACAAAGGTATCAGCATTGCTTAAGTTTAAGGCTGTCTGAGAAAAAAACCCATCTTACTACCCTCTTCCAAGCAGGGTCAGGGAATATTAAGTTGAACAATTGACTTAAGTGTGCTCATTCAGCTTTGCAACAGTTAAAACCCAATACCTCCTGCTTGTTCGCTTTTATGTGGTATATGATAAGGAGGAGTTTGTGCATAATATGGAGTTTGCATGGATAGAAATGAAGGTTTCAATTGGAAGATTTAACTTTGGGCATCTGGTGGTGGGTAGTCAGGCACCAATTGAAAGGGCAAGGATGTACGGGGAGGTGTGCTTTGGGAATACTAAAAGGCAGTAAGTACAGAGGGGACAGAAACAAGAAGAAAGAAGCCTGATCAGACACTCCTGTAATTTTCTATGTGGAGAAAAACAAAGACAAGTAGAATGCTGTAATAATAAATGCTCGGTGTGAAGGGGGAAGTAATGGGATTTTAGAATGCATGTCTTGCAACGGCTCTGCCAGTCACATCCTTCTCCTCATTCTTTAGGTGAGAATCCATCTCCTAAAAGGCTGAGAGGCAGGCGCCCGATCACAGCATCATTTTGATGGGTTGTCCAATGTGATCCAGAATCTGGAGTTCTTGACTCCCTCCTGTGACCTTTTTTTATTGCAACATGCTGCCTTCAGGGAGTCGTAGGAAAAGTTGGTGTCCTGGCAAAAATCAGAATCCCTTCTATTCAGAAATCTTGTTCTGTATCATTTTCATAGGACATTTTTCTCTTCAATGTTTTCCAATATACAGTAGGTCGTGATTTAGGACACTGCTTACCCTAGCAAAGAAAGCACGTTAATGAAAAATTTAGCCAAAAAAACAAGTAGAGAGTAAGAAATGGAGATTGTTTTAAGATAAAGTAGTAAAGTGCCACTTCAGTTAATATATTTATTCAGCTTATGTATACAGTTCCACTTCTTTATTTAACTTATAAACTCAAGAACTTCCCAAAGAGATTTGAAATAGCCCATGTCTTATTTACTGCTGTGTGACTGAAAGGATTCCTGGGTACTGTTAAATGGCCTGCCTGCCAAATTCCTTAGCTGATCAGCAGTTGGAGCAACATTCTTTCCAGTGGTTTTCTCACCTACTCTTCATGGTTCAGGCAATCTCCTTTCAAAATATTATCTGTGATTTCCATTATGTCCTGATGTGCCCTCAGGGTGCCTTTTTATTAGACTCTCCTATGCATTTATTAGGCTCTACTAGGCTGCTCTCAGTCAGCTCTGGCTGCTATAACTAACTACCAGTGACTGGATGGCTTAAACAACAGGGATGTATTTCTTACAATTCTGGATGTTGGGAAATCAAAGGTCATGGTGCCACAGATTCAGTTCCTGGTGAGTATCCACTTCCTGATTTGCAGATGGCCATCTTCTCAGTATGTCCTCACATGGGGTGACAGAGTGAGCTCCTATCTCTTCCTCTTCTTATAATGACATTAATCCTATAATGGAGACTGCACATCCATGACCTCATCCTAAACCCATTCCCTCCCAAAAGTCTCACTGGCAAATACCATCACAGTGGGGACTAGGGCTTCAGCATATGAATTGGTTGCAAGTGCACAAACATTCAGTGCATAATAATTGCCATTCTGACATTAGCTTCATCAGAAAGGTATAGGATGGAAAGGACAGAGTGCTAGTAGGGAAGCTTCAGGGCTTTTCTTCAGGCAGAGGCCTTACAGCAGTCTGTAGAGCTGAACAGACCTCTTTTTGCCATGCAGTAGATAGCTCAGTTCTCAAGGAGGTAAGTCCAAATCAGGCAGTCAGCACACACCTTAGCTTGGATGCCCCACAGCAGTCAACTTTTCTGACAAATCCATGGGTATAGCTGCCATTGTATATGACAACGGGCATGACAGAAAAGTGACCACATTCAAGGGGTACTCAAAACAATGAAAATCTTTCCAGATAGTTATTGTTTTTGTTTAGTTATTTTCTAGTTCCTCTCAGACTAGACCCATTGTCAGTCAGGGTCATTTTTCCTGTAAGTACTGTTCCTAAGTAATACAGTTGGTATATATCAAGTGACCAGGGGAACAGAGCTACAACCTTCACTAAAGGTCAGGTTCTCATTAACTGGTGTTAATCCCTCACCCACACTCCTGTAGTAGTGGACATTCTCCCTTCCATCTCAATTTTCAGAGCCATTTCTAAGAGCACTGAATTATTTGGGGACGTTATCACAACGTATCTTATACTTTTAACTTGATCAGAAGATAAGTTATGCTAATTCTATATACTTTTCTCCAAAATCTCCTTAGCATATTAGTTTTACCAGAATCCCAGACACTAATTACTCAGTTGATGTTATAATTAATAAAAGTCACGTATAATGCCTGGGTGATGAATTAACTTTTTCAGGAGCTCTCTTTAATAATTTAATATTATATTCTGAGTAATATCCTACTGTATAAATTAAACAAGTAATTTGATACAGAGGTATACTCATCATAATCATAATAAAACTCGTTTCGTCAATAAGCGTTTATTTAGAGGCCCTCGTGAATCATGCCCTCTTCTGGACTGAGGCAATTAATGGTGAAAAAGAGAAAATCCCTTCTTTAAGGAGCTTGCACTTGACTTGAAAATACCATTAACAGATTTAAAAAAGTAAATACTTAATATAATTTCAGTTATAGTAAGTAGACATGGGATGGCGGGGTGGGGGAAATAAGAAGTGACTGCTTTAACTGGAAACATTAGCCAAGGGCTAGGGAGGAGATATCATCAGAGTTAAGACAGGCAGGGTTGAGAAAGGGACACCCATTATTATTGAACAAAAGTTCATTCACACAGTGCTAGCAGAGCCAAACACTAAGTGCCAAAAATTGCAGTGGAGAAATATTGGCTATTATGAATGGTACCACCCAAGAGAAGGGGAAACTAATGCTCAAAAGTCCAAACTCCCTGATGGTGTGTAGATTACAGATTATAAAGGACAAAATCATAAGACACTGTGGGTTAGGGGGTTCATGCTTGTGGTGAGAGCTGATTGGTCAGAGGTGAGGTAAGGATAATGAATCATTTCTTCAGGACTTGAGAACAGCTCTGAGGTCTGTTCCGGTGTCCCTCTGTCTGGTCTCAGGGACAGTAGCCAGGGGATTGTTCCACCTTAGAGCTCAGGGGCTGAAACATAACTTAGGTCAACATGTTATCTTTAGCCTGCCAGAGGTCTACACTGTGTGACCACTAGTCAGGTCTGGGCTACTGTCCCTGCCCCTCAGGGGTTGCTGATTATCTGGGGGAAAGGCTAGGTCTCTGAGAGACATAAAGAGATATGATTTCTAGAGCTAGGAATTAAACCTAAATTAAATTGAAGTCATAAGGACCCTTGGTTTTACCATGGAAAGCCCCAGAGAGAAGCATTCCAAGAGAAGAAGGAGCAAACTCAAAATACCCAGAGATAGGAAAGTATTGATATGTAACAAAATCATGATAACAATTATTGTACATGTCGCCGATAGTAATTGGACTTACTGTGTGCCTGGCACAATGCTAAGTACTTAACGCTCATTATCTCATTTACTTTTTAAACCACTTACAAGGCTTTACAGATGAGGAAAATGAGGCCTAAAGAGGTGAGGCGACATGCTTAAAGTCACAGAGATTTCAGGTTTCAGATCTGAGATTTGAACCAAGGAGCCTACTTTCTGAAGCACTCTTCTTAAGCTAAGCCTGGAGTTTTCTAGAACTAGATGGTTGTTGCTGTCTTCAGGCCTGCTCTGCTTCTGAAAAGCTGAGTAAAACTACAAAAAAGATGATGCCAAGAGCTATCAGGGACAAAAAAATATGCACATGCATTTGGCCCAACAAACATTACTTTATAGTCTATTAGCCACAGTTAAATATTTAACACCTTTGAAAGCTCGGGTTTGATGACATTTTCAAGTTGCCAATTTCTGTTTACTTTGGGGCGGACTGTAACACTACTATATTCAAGAACAATCAGCCCAGTCTTATTCTGATTAAACTGAGTGGTTCACTCTTAACACCCAAGGCAGAATTTGGCGAACATTGTCTAAACAAAGCAGTTTGAACAGAATTTTAAACTTACTCATAGATGCATTGATGTCAGAAAAAAATTCTCTGAAAAGTCACAAAATTGTGCAGCATGACTCATTATTTGCTGACTGTTTTTGTAAGAAAATAATTGGCTTTTTTAAACATAGTGCTGCCGCCAGAAACAATAATGCCCCTTTGGAAAACAAACAATTTAGTTTCATTTGCCTTTAACATTTTTTGGTTTTTTGTTTTGCTTTGTTTTGTTTTTGCATTTTTATAAAGCACTGACCTGGAGAAATACCCAAGCATATTTTCATAAAGAACTGTTAAAAAAAAAAAAAATCACACACAATCTTGATAATCTCTCAAAGCTGTAATTTACAGAATTAGGGGGCTGGATTTAATTTATTAATTATATTAATAATAATAACAGCTCACATGTATTGGACCCTCAATATGTGCAGGCACAGTTTGAAGCACTTTAGCAATAACTCTGAAATGGGCATTAAGAACATCCCTATTTCACAGGTGAAATACCTGAGATCAAACAAGGTTAACCAACTCTCACTACACTATTCCCAGAAGACCGTGTGTAGCATCTCCTTTTGAGCACCATTGTCATATTGGAATAATGAACTTGTATTATCTGGATCCATTAATGCATTTGAGCTTTTCAAAGTTTGTTGAGTCACATAATTTTCTTTCAAGGCCAGCACAAATTTATGCTGCTTTCCTTAGCTCTTCTGGAGATAGTTTGGAAACCTTCATATGGTAGGCAATTACTAGGTCAGTTGAGATATGTGTGAATGTGCCACTGTATGTGCCATAAAAACATTTCATTGAGGCTTACCTTGTCCCTGTTAAACTATCAGATCCATCCCTTTCCTGTTGACTGGTTGGCAGGTTTTCAGAAATGTCAAGTGGCTATGGAGGTGACTAGGATTTGGGACATTCTTCCACCAAATAATGACCCACCACACAAAGTACACTTATGTTAATACTGTGGTTACATACATTTGCTCATAGAGCCACTCCTTGTATTGTTTCGTTATCCATAAAGATATAGTTGTAATAATAAAGTCTGGGACCTTGCCCATCAGTAGATGAATGGATAAAGAAGATGTGGTATATATAAAATGGAATATTAGTCAGCAATAGAAAAGAATGAAATCTTGCCAATATGGATGGAACCAGTGAAATAAGTCAGAGAAAGACAAATACTGTACAATTTCACTTATATATGGAATCTAAGAAGAACAAAGCAAATGAATAAACAAAAGAGAAACAGACCCATAGATACAGAGCACAACCTGATGGTTGCCAAAGGGGAGGGAGGTGGGGGATGGGTGAAAAAAAGAAAAGAAAATAGAGGTAATTTCTATTAAAAAATGAATGAATAGGTTTTTTTAAAAAGAATATGGAAAGGATTAAAAATCTACCAATTTGTCTAGACATAGTGAGAGGGGACTGTAAAAAATAAATATGAAAGAAAGAAAGAGAGAAAGAGGGAGGAAGGGAGGGCAAAAATGGAGAGAAGGAGGGAAGGAGAGGGAGGGAGGGAGGGAGGGAGGGAGGGAGGGAGGAAGGAAGGAAGGAAGGAAGGAAGGAAGGAAGGAAGGAAGGAAGGAAGGAAGGAAAGGATGGATGGACTTAAACCCACATCTGGTTGAGTTCAAATCTAGTGGTCTTCCAAAAAAGATGTGCTTCTCATTCTCATCCTTCTGACCCCAGGTTAGATTCCCAGTTTGTATCATGCTGTCATCATTGCTCAGCCATAGGTAAAACGACTTCCCACAGGGGCTGAAACTTAGGTGCTCAAGTAAATGTTCATTTCCTCTCACAAACCCCCTTTCCTGATTTCTTATTTTCTCGACTTTTCTGGGTTATTATTGCTTATATTTTGGCACTTCCTTATACTTCCTAATTCTTATGTTTCCTAAGATAGACACTTCCTAGCAAGCTAAGCCTTTCCGTTTGCCCAGATAACTCTTCCAAACCCAGCAAATCACATTCTAGCCTTTTACTTGGGTTTTTCCTATGACATAACTCCTTTGTTGCCAAAGAGATTTTTATTGTTTGCCTAACAATATTATTTTATTAAGTGAATGACTTTAGGGATTCATTTGGTTTTATTTTATTATTGGCTTGGGAAAATGATATACTACCTTTGTTAGGCGAGTTTGTAAAAAAATAGGATCTGTACCTACATAGACATTATTTTTATGATTTATTTCCCTGTATAGTAATAAAATTATTTTACAGATTTACTTTAATACATTTAATTTCTGCCTTGGGAATTCCAAAGCTAATATGTGCAATGGTATTGCTAATGCCCGTTCCATTCTGGATAAGTAAATCAGTCTTTCATGTATCTGTATCTATATCTATAGATCTATATATTACGTAACTACATCTGCATCTATGTGTAGATTTACATCTCCATCTAAGACTAGTTAAGAGCCCTCTTTCATGAAGTGTGAGTTGCCACATTAAGAAGAAGAAAAGAGAACCAAAAAAAAAAAAAAAGGAAAAAAGAAAACCCAAAGAAACACAACCTACTTCTTACTAAAATACATTAAGGGAGAAGCAAGTTTGTAAGTCTACGGGACTTTCATTTATAACACCAGAGAAACATTCAATGTAAGTGAGATCTTGAAAGAGGAGTCAAAGGTGAGCTTTTTCAATGCTGGTAATTAATTCTTGCTTTGCATAGGCTAATTGAGGGCAATCATTGAATACTTGATGTCATTTCATTTCCTTGCTGTCAATGGGACTACAACCTGCTTTCCCTGCTAAATCTGTTAACCTCTGTGCTTTCCTTTGCTGGTAGCGGGATGTTAAAGATAGAGGGGTACAAAAAGCATTGTTCTTTTTTGTGAATGTCAATATTTTCCTTCAATAGAATGTTGTTAGTTTGACAGATTTTTCGTTTTCTAACATCTCTGTTAAGGTGCAGTTATACAAACAGCAGCAAAAAAAATTAGGCACCAAAATGAAGAGGGTGAACTATAGGATGATTTCTTAAATAGTCTCCTTTATGTTGCAGACAAACTGGTACTCCAGTACAGGCAAATACATTCAAAAATTCACTCAGCAAATAGTGACTGAGAATCTATTAAGTTATAGGCATTGTGCTAAGTATTAAAGAGGTGAGAAAGAATTAACTCTGCCTGAAAATAACTCGAAGACCACTGTTGAGGTGAGGGTGACATCAGTGCACCTGTTTGGATATAGCCCTAGATATCACTAGTAGTTTGCTTGAGTACCCACTTTCACAATTCTTCAACCTGTCTCTCCAAGTGTCTGTTCTATGACACGTCACTTGTGTCATTTTCCCCAGCCTCTTTAGCTAACCCTCCTTCCTTCCTTAGTCCCCCCCTGCCCAGAAAAATCTCATTCCAAGCAATGGCTTTATTTGGCAGTAGTTAGGTGCACATAGCCAACTCTTTCCCATGGAACGACGTGTATCGATGTGTGATTTGAGTTTCTGGGTTGGCTGGATATGTGGTCTTGATGGCCAGTGAGATTAGGCCATGTCTACCTCCATCAAATAACTCAGAGAATTATATCAAATCCAAGTTGAACAAATCACTTTTTCTTATACAAGATAATTGAAATAAACATTTCTGGGGTTGTTTTTTTTTGTTTGTTTGTTTTGTTTTGATAAATTCTTGCCAATTATGACCTCACTATATGTTTAGACTTAATGTTTTAGGTTTTTTTGTTTTTTGTTTCTTTTTTTCAAATTTTATATTTACCTGCCAAATGCAATTTTCTATCTCATGTTATTTTCTAACCCAGCTCATTGTTTGTATCACTTTCTATGCATAGTTTTGTGTGTTTTTTTTAAAGAAAGGGCTGAGACTATAACCTGCTGAGAGATTTTTGTTGTGGCTAACACAGTGGAAGAACTGAATACATTGAGCTGAATATACTGGTCTTTAATCAATGTCAATTTCTACTTTTTTTGTATCAGCAAAAATAATTTACATCCAAAATAACTTTTTAACATGCTCAAGTACATTCTAAATCAGGTCTGCTTTTTAATTTTTTTTTCTTGTGTCTGTAGCTTTACTGATCATATGTTTGTAATTCATAATAAGTCTGGAGACAATTTGGAAAATGATACAAAGCTCAAAATATTCATGTACTTCTAGAGTACATCACTTGCCTAAAGTTAAAGTGATGCTGCAACTATATAGTAGATGGTATGTCCTGTGTTGCACTGTTGCCCGTCACAATATGATAAGATCCAGCTTCTGTGATTCAATTTCAGACATTGGTTTTATCATCCCCCAAACACCCAAACATTATACTTATGTTAGTATAGTCTATGCTGTTTTTACCTCAGTGTTCACTGGGTCCCTTTTTTTGTGGGAGGTAGTGTTTTGTCCTTTTGCCAAACAGGTATGATAAGGTCCTTGCAATTGTGAATACAAAACTTGGAGACCACTTCCTTCCTTGATTTCCCCAGAGGCACCATGCACTTACCTTAGAGCTTCATGTCAGGGAAATTTCAACTTGTCTGTCTCTGATGAACTCTGAGACTCTTCCACTCTGTAAAGAAAGACCATTTTGGACTTTTTTCAGATTCCTCACATGTGTGCACATCATGCCATGAAATGGGAAGACTATACTTTTCTCCATTAGTGGAGTTTGTAGTAAAGGATTATGGACATTTTTCTTTTCCTTATAAATCTAAGTAATGCAAGTTATCTTGCAAAAGGGAGTCAGACCCAAACCACATATAAAAGAGTACCAAGATCAGAAGAAATTAGGTATGACTAAGGCAAACATAGTCGAATAATGTGTAATGGAACATAAAAGTCACTGGGAAGTAATACAGAGGAAAAAAAAGTATGGATTCAAGATTAAAAAAGACTACTGACAATAAATAGTTTTTTTGTTAAAATGTGAACATCTGTATCAGCAACTTAGAAGTAAACATATGTATGTGTGTATATTAAATCCGTTAATTGAAAGCTACAAAAAGGGAAAATTTTTTTTTCTTCAAGGGTATATTACCACAGACTACACACATAGTCAATTACATCCCACCATATCAAATGTCCTTAACTATTGCAAACAATTAGCTCAACCATCATTGTGAATTTATTTTTTTCAATGTCCTTATCTTCAAATGACCCCTGGCTTAGTTGAATTGTAAAATACGGCATATATAACAACCCTGGAAGCCTTCTGTAAACTGGTATACAGAATTATTTTTTATTAAACATCTCACAATATAGCTATATGAAATTTCATCGAATTAACTTGCATGGCTTAATGTTTAAAAAAAATAAATAAGTAAATTTTGAGATGTAACTTCTACCCTTATCTAAGATCACTCCTGTTAAACATTTGGCATTGTTGATGTTTGAACCAAGTCTTAGAGCAATTGAATAACCTGCATTTTATGCTTATCCTTGAATCTTTATTTTGGGCATCACCTTTATTGTTCTTGGTTATTGTGCTTGTTCTTATCATAGTAAAAATTTATTAACACAGAATAACTGGATTTTGTTTGATAGAACAATATATTTATTCTGTTTTATCATGACCTTATTGAATGAAAATTTACTTTTATGGCCTATGTGTGTGAAGTACTGTTATAGGCACAGCATAAAAATGCATCCATAAAAAACCCTATTTTCAAGAGTCTTCCAGCTAAAAGAAACATATAATGCTACTTTCTTCAATTGTCTGTTCTTTACTAACAAAAAACTTCACAAGCATTGTTTTGTCCCTGTGAAAACTGTAAGAATTATTCCTATACTATAGATGAAAATTAGGGATTTAGAAACAATTATTTGACTTCACTAATTTAAGAGATGCTTATAGACAGAGCTAAGATCTGGACTTGTGCAGACCCAGGATCATTTGCTCTGAATTCCTGTCCCCGGAGTTTGGGTCCTGTAAATTTATGCATTGGAAGCATTTGAAATTGTCACTATGAAGAAAATAGGGAAGAGGTACAAAGGCCATTTATTAAATTAGGAATGACCTTATTCGATGGTTCCACAAATTAACATGATGTGAGGTTCTAAGAATATCTGAGACTGCCTGTTTGAGCAATAATATTAGATATAAGACCCATGAGGCAGGGCTAATACATCAACAAAATCTTGTGTATGTCCCTTTCTAAGTGTAAACATAAGTAAACTCTTTTCTTTTAGGGTCAGCACCTTTTGAAAAAGAATATATGATATAATATATATATATATATATATATGTTTGTTAAAGTTTATTAAAGTTTTTATTAAACTTAATTGAAGTGACAAGTGTTAGTAAAGTTACATAGGTTTTAGTTGTACAAGTCTGTAATACATCATCTATATATCACATCGTGCGTTCACCACCCAGAGTCAGTTATCCTTCCATCAACATATATTTGATACTTTTACCCTCATCTACCCTCCCCAGAAAAAGTATAGAGAGTGATATAATAAATGCCCATGGACCCACCACCCATTACTGCTGTTGTCCAAAGTCACATGCAATATCTCAACCTATATGGAAAGTGCCATGTTCTCCCACCTACTACACTCCATCATGCATCCTACTTTCCATTCTAGATGCCTCTTCCCCAACCTGTCAAGCACATCCATGCTTCTGTGCTTTTAGTGATTCTGTTACCCCTTCCTAGAATAATCTTCCTACTTATTGCAAGTGATTCATTCTTAAAGCTCTTTCTCAATTGCCCAGCTAGAGTTGCTCCATCTCTTTATCCCCATAGCATTTGGTTTATACCAAAAAAAAAGACAGAGAGAGAGAGAGAAATTATAACCTCACACAATAATTAGTTGTAAATGTTCCAGGGTCTTTAACCATACTCTGCATTTCTTACTGTGGTGAAAACTATTGGAAGTTCTAGTTTCCTGTGGGTCCAGCTCACAAAACAAGGAGATCTAAAAATGTCCTGTACTTCACTGGACCAGAGCCACTTGATCCTACTTATTGGCTGTTTGCTTCCTTCCATCTAAACTAGTCTACATATCCAGGGCCACTGAGTAAACAGAGGTAGGGAAATTTCCATTTATATAACCACCCCAGCAGAATTGGCATTTTTCCGTGTCTTCCTCAAAACGTAGGCTTATGCGGCCATAGTTCTGCTGACACTAACTTCCCACTAAAGCATATAACTTTCAGCTTTTTTTCAGATGCAGAAGTAAAAGTCAAAGTTTATTTAGAGTTCATTTGATCTGCTTCAGGGTGCCATAGCTAAAATCTGTTTTTCTATTTCCAATCCCCGTTTTATTCCTGTATCCCTAACAAAAACGGCCTGTCTTTTATGTGTATGCCTAAAGAGAAATTCACAAAGTTGCTTTAAATTCATGCTTGAATGTCTTTGTAAACTGGAATTATAGTCAAATCAATAAGTTTTCCAGTGAAATGGGTGGATGATTGTGCTATGATCCCTCAACCCATATAGAAATAACCATAAGAGAGACACAGATTATTTCTGAATGCCACAGGATTTATAGGTGGTGGGGTCAGGCCACTAAGGGTTGGTAAGGCAGTGTTTCATGCAGGATGTACATTTCAACTGAACTTTGTATACTAAACAAATTGAATTTAAGTGGAAATGGCAAGGCACCTGGAGAAACTTGAACAAAGGTACAGACGTGTAACAGAGAATATATGTTTAAGAACAGCAAGTAATCTAATTCTCTTGAGTTGAAGATTTTGTAGGAATTAATGAGGTGCCTTAACTAACAAGGTGTCATTAATATCAAATAGGAAAAGGGTACATTTCACTAGAAAGCCAGTGATTATAATGTTAAAATTATGATTCTAGGTGACAAATTTGGCAGCATCAGAAGACTAGAAACAAGGGAATCATTTCAAAAGCTTTTTGATTATCCTGACGTGAGGGGTAAGAGCCTGGATTAAAGTAGAAGGAAAGAAATATATTACAGAGAATGTGATTAATGGAGTAGAAAAGAAGAACATATTCTTTTAAAAACTTTTATAAGTTTTAAAAATGTATTGCATTGATTCTCAAAATCTGGCATATGTAGTTATCATCTGGTGACTTAAAAAAATGGATTTTTGCTGCAGTATTGTTTCTGAAGACCTGAGGTGGGACTTAGGAATTGATATTTTAGGAGAATGTCTCAGTTGTTTCTGACAGGTGTACATAGATCAGAATTTGAGAAGCACGAACCTAATAATACATGTTTGAGGACAAAAAGAAAAGTAGGTGCTGGGACCTATCAAGCAGTTAACTGTACAATCTCCTGATTGATTTCTGATTCTAAACTTTATTCACTGGACATTTATTAATTTAATATTGTGGAAAACATACAGAGGAGTCACCAATAAATTTTGAAAAGGAAGAGTCCTAAGGGTAAACTCCCTTAGGTATTAACATATATTAAACAGTAGAAATTTCTAGCAAATAGGGAAATGCTGCCCTAGAGCTCCAAGGTGACTGCAGGCTGACTAGGTAGGTTTGGAGCCCAATATTCAGATGTTCTTGTCAAACCCATAAGATTAGATGGAAAAGGATAGAAAGAAGGAAAAAAAAAAAAGCTGAAAACAAAACAGTAGGAACCGCCCCAAGAAAAACAAGAGGAAGAGTGTAAAGGAGCAAAATACTCTGAACTGGAGCTTTCACACAGCATCAAGACGGTCCTGTCAGCAAAGGAGAGGAGTTTCCCAAGGCTGGACTCTTGTTTGTTTCTTGTTCAAAGGTGCTAGGCCTTTTGATAACCATATTTCCCATTATTATGACTATCATCTTATTGAAATGCTACATTAAATAAGATGAAAAATAACGTATTGTTCATATGAACATCTCTGAGTGGTCATAATTACTATAGTTTCTTCCCCTTTTCACTAATGAAATGACATAAGCTATTAGGCACATAACACAGTTACTATACAGTGTCAGCCAGTCAGCTGCAAAATTTCAAGCTGAAAAAAAAATCATTTTGTGAACCATTAAAATGCAATAAAGCGTTTGAAAACTGAAAACATTTGTTCAGTCAAACATAAAAGTTAATGAAATTATTTAAATACATGCAGTTCAAAAACAGTTTAAAAATCCCTTGCATGCTGTGACTAAGCAACCTGGAGTATATTTTAGTGAAAAATTATACACAGGCAGAAAATAAGAGGTTAAAGATTGTCAGTGAAACCTGGACCCAGCTTAGTAAGTGGCACAGGATTAGTCTTTGCATTTAGGAAAATGTGATATTACTTCCAACCTAGTGAGCCTATTATGTCTGCATCTCGTCAGATTTCTACATGGCCTTGAGCAATTTGGGCTGGAGCCAGATATAACATTTTTATTTCAGCAAATCACTTCCCATTGTTGTACATTTTAAGGATGCACTGAAAGGTACTTTCAAGTCTGAAAATATCAACTGATCATACACCAATGATACCTCACTTACAAGGACCTTTATATAAACCACAATATTTTCTTTAACCATTAAACTACCTCAGGCATAGTAATGGATATGAGCTACTCTATTACCACTTAATTTTTTTAAAAACAGTGTAGTTTACCTAACCCAAGGAAAATGTCATATAGTTTTAATTCCCACCCTCCTCCCACAAAAAAAAAAAAAAAGTGCTTCTTTTTTTATGACAGGGGTTGGCAAACATTTTCTTAAGGGGGTCAGAAAATAAATGTGTTCTGTTTTGTGGGACCATAAGCTCTCTGTCCCAACTATTCAGCTCTGCCATTACAGTGTGAAAGCAGCCATAGACAATATGTAAACAAATGGGTATGTCTCTATTCCAATAAAACTTTATTTACAAAAGCAGACAGTGGGGCAGCTTTGGCCTGCAGGCTATTATTATAGTTTGCCAGCCCCTATTCTATATTGTTTTCTGTTTTGTTTTGTTTTAATGTGGTTATGTTATACATCATTTTATTTTACTTCATTTTATTTTTTAAGAGGAGAGCACAGCTGACAGTGGTCCATGTGGGGATCGAACCGGCAAACCTGGTGTTATCAGCACCACACACTAAGAAACTGAGCTAACCGGCCACCCCTATGATATTGTTTTTCCAACATGGCAATAGTGTAAATATACTTATGATTTGGCATGTAGAATTATGTCCCATACTCTTAACTGCAATACTATGACAGTCACATGCTACAATTCAAGTTATGAACATTGCCCAGTTTTGAGACCTTCATTAAAGAAATGAAACAGGTATGTAGAGCTGGCATGGATTTAGAAATCATTGAGAAATTCTCTAAGATGTAGGGTATAGTTTGATAGGTTATTAATTCTAGTAAGTAACAATAAAGTATATTATACCACCACAGTGGTATTTGGAAAAATGCACTCTATTCTTGTATAGAGGGATGACATAAAGAAGGGAAAATTGGTGGGAAGCTATTCTGTGATCCAGGGAAAGATGATGGTGGTTTGAACTAGAAGGGTAGCAGGCAAGGTAGAGAGAAATGTTGAGATTCAAATTTCATTTTGGAGTTATCACCCATAATTTTGCTAGTAGATTGGATGTGAGAGAAAGAAAAGGGAAAGAATCAAGAATGCCCTCAAGGTTTTTTTTTGTTTTTGTTTTTTGGGTGTGTTTTTTTGAACAACTGGGAAGACAATGGTACCATATACCGAGGATGATACCGGTCTCTAGGAGAGAAAATAAAAGTTTTGTATCTTTTATTTGAAATGCCTAATTGGTGAGGATATTGAGGCAATTGACTATAGGAGTGTAGGTTAGGAAATGAGTCAGGACAGAAGATGTTAATGCCCTATAATGCCGGGGTTGTCCATAATTCGTGAGCATTTACTGTGTGCTTATAATATGCCTAAGTCTAGGCCATTACTCTTAAGGGGATAAAAGAAAAGACATGGCTTCTTCTCACAGGCAACTTCAAATTTCCATGTAATTACAGTACAAAACTTAAATATTTGAATGAATGATCAACAGTCAATGTACAATACATACCATGTTTTCCCAAAAATAAGACCTAGCCGGACAATCAGCTCTAATGCGTCTTTTGGAGCAAAAATTAATATAAGACCTGTACATTTATATTATAATAAAATAAGACCGAGTCTTATGTTAATTTTTGCTCAACAGTCAATGTACAATACGTACCGTGTTTTTCCAAAAATAAGACCTAGCCAGACAATCAGCTCTAATGCGTCTTTTGGAGCAAAAATTAATATAAGACATGTATATTTATATTACAATAAAATAAGACCGAGTCTTATGTTAATTTTTGCTCCAAAAGACGCATTAGAGCTGATTGTCCGGCTAGGTCTTATTTTAGGGCAAACACGGTAGTATACAGTTAAATGCTGATATATGCAAAAATGCCTAGAGGCATTCAAGAGAAAGCTGCAATAGACCATTCCCTACATAGAACAAGAAGAATGTCATGAACTGCAAATGAAGTGGATGTCTCTGAAGAAAATTAGATTGTATGGACCTTGGTACAAGCAATAGCACCACAACTCTATTAGTAACGGGGTAGCCGGAGAGAAGTAAAATCAAGAACAAGTGCATTTTGTTTGTGATTTTATAGATAAGGAGAAATATGCACTCCTTTCACTATATATTCGCATTTGTTCTGCCCACAGTTGCAAAGAAAGAAGGTAAAATTCTTTGAAAATGTATTTTAAAGCCTTTTTCAAAAAGCAGCAAAAATATTTGGAATATATAAACATTCCATGTAAAAATCAATTATTGAAAATTTGACGTGTATGGAGCCATCTTTAAATATCAATAGTAAAACCGAAAATAGACTTTACATTAATGAAGGTAATATTACCATATTCAGTCTATCACTGGGTATTTGAACAAACTATTGGAGGCAAAATTTTAAAATATGTAAATGATGCCCAGTTTAAGTCAAAAGTTTGGATTCTTAGGCCTTTCAAACAAGATAATAAATGAGTACCATTGAAATCACAATTTTGAAACAAAAGATTGTTTCCTAAGGGAAAAATCTATACTTCATTTTTATAAAATAGAGCATAACATTTTAGGGTTAATCTCTGCAAATTTAGACACTACATTCCAGTATATTTATTTTAGGGTCACATATACATTTAAATAGAAAAGATATAAACAGTCTAATCTCTAATGCCAAAGGACTGGAAGCCTATCAAGAACACTATACAGCAGATTTGTTATTGTTTTTTTAACTTTAATTAAAGTATTAATGGGTTATTGGTGAATTAAAATAAACACGTGTGTCTTGGGGTATTTTTCTCCCTTATTATATTAAGAGAAACTCTGATGCCATATACAAAGTATACTTAGAAATAACATTTCAGAAAAAGGTTGTTGAAAAAGAAAGAATTAAATTATATTCATTGCTAAAACAATGACAAGTATTGACAGTTTCTACAAATAAATTAACTCTGTTAATGATAAAAAAATAAAGTCAGAACATCTTCCTAAGAGACTGACAAACCTGAAGCATAGACATTGTGATATTTATCCAGTGAAACCAAGAAGTACTCCAGGATCTATTGTATCTACAATATGGGGAAAATCTGAAAAATGTGATCCCAGATCATTGATGGTGTTCTCGTATCACAAAATATGTCCATGAAGAATGTGTTGAATATTCAGTTGAGGTTTTATTAAACATAAAAAGCAGTTCAAGGTACTTGAATAATGATCATTTTCTTTTAAATGCTACCCAAAAGTGTACTGGACCTTATTGCCATTATCACAGTCTGTTAAAGGATCTTATGCACCATAGCCTCCTTCCCCATGTCATGATCCATCCCAAGCATAGGCACTCTTGAGCAAAAGCTGTTTTATTTAGAACCAACTTTCTCTTCTGGGTCAAGAATATAACTCTTATATCTACCCTCTTATTTCAATAGATTCCCCATCCCTATTATTATCTCCCATTAATGCAATTTTATTAAATACTATTTAGCATATGCCTAATACATTCAAGGCAATGGTCTAAACAAAAGAGAATACTAAGGCTGAGTGTGACACAATCCTGGAACTCAAGAAAAGGCCAACCTAGTAGAAGAGACAGCATATTCATGTTAATTATAATGCAGCATTTTAAGTACAAAGGCTGGAACAGTTGATTCTAAATGGAGAATGCGAATGTCTGCTCAGAGCAGAGCATTTGAGCTGAGCTTTCAGGTGTAGAAAGGATTTTACAGGATTAACAAAGAGCAGAAAGGTTATTCCAGGCACAGGGACATCAAATTGGAGAAAAGACTACAATTTTTGCACTGAACAAACTATTTCAGAGACATTTGTAGAAATATTTAGTTTCTGAAATAGGAAATTAGTGAGGAGCTACATACCCCCCTGCATTACTGTTTCCAATAAAATTTAAAATGTTAGCTCTGCATGCTGTGATCAATTCATTGACAGATGAGTAGTGAAACCTATTGTGTATGATCTACACAATTATAAGTACTCAACCATACTTCTCGATTCCTGGAGTACATTCATTTATCCATTCATTCATCCAAAAGTAGTATTGGGTTGCTACTGCATGTTGGAGATTGCTTGCTAGGGTTGTAGAAATAATCTTTGTCTTACAAAAGCTACAAGGCAAAGGAAGCAAGTATTTTTCTTTACTGTTTGTTTGTTTGTTTGTTTGTTTGTTTGTTTAAATCAGGGCTATTTAAAGAGATGTTTACTTACATAAGATTTAAATGTTTCCAAGTTAGGTGTAATATTGTTCTACTGTATATTAATTGAATTAGTTATCATTTAAGTTAGCATAGCTCTTGACATTTTGAGGTGAAAGGAGTATAGAGTTATAATACACTTATTTCCAAAGAAATTCAACAAGAAACACTGTTTAATTCTAATCCTGATATTTAAAAATACTACTAAACAATGTTGAATGGGAACCTGACAAAAATAGTACCATCTCTGCACCCACTTTTTTTCCATAGCTCATTAATTAAAATGTTAAAACATCCTGATATATGTGACACTCCTGTTTGTTTTGTTACAAGAGAATATGAAAAACACTGTTGACAGTCTGTTGACAGCTTTAGTTCCAAAGTATTTGGAACACTGCTCCCGCAGTATTACATTTGAACAAAATTTGGAGTGACTGTAAACTTGTTTAGATTGTGATATTGAAAACAGCATAGGGTAAAATCGTGCTTCTAACCATCTCCAATAAATCTATTAACATCACAGCCCCTTCCCAGGAGTAGTCAGAAATTAATTTTCCATTCACAGTCCAACTCCCTAAGGATTCCACCCAGGGAACGAGACAGAATCGGGAGGATTTGTTTATAAAGAAAAATTTCTAAAGGCTGACCTACTAAGTTTAGAGTTGTACAAATGTAATGCGGCAATCACACCCATTATAAGTAAAAAAAATTTCATTCTAAACAATTTTTTTAAAATTAACAAGAAATGGAACTGCTGTTCAACGTATGTCATCTTTTTAGCAGTGAGGAGCAGAAGAGAGAAAGCTCGTCCTATGCCTTTATGCAAGAAATGTCCTCACCTCTCAGCTTGTCCATGTGGCCTCATCCTTAGTTTTACCTCATTTCTAACTTTTAGGTGGGTAACGCATTTGTGTTTTTCCTGTCTTCTCTAAAGCCGGGATGGCCAGGTCTTCAGGAGCTTCAGGTTCTGCCTCCCTCTTGCAGGAGAATCAGGCTGTACAACACTGAGGAAACCTTGCAGCAGGAAAGTTTGTCTCCACATTTATTCTTATAAGCAGGAGGTGCACAAGCTGTACTGGTGTGGGAGAGTGTATCCTGAAGACTTTATTGCCCAGATTAAACTAAAATCAGTAACTGGGTGCATGAGCAGTAGAGGCAAGCTTCTCAGGACAGTCAGACCTATTGGCAAATCAAATGGTACATGCCTGCAGAACTGAGAAAACCATCTTGGTTGGCATGGAGCAATGAAGCCCGCATTTTTCCTTACCAGCCATGGGATCCTGCTTGACAGTGAAGCTTCTGAGTTTTCTAAGAATTATATAAAATTAGTAATATTGATTTGACAAGATTATTGCAAGGATAATGTCTGAGAAATTGGTGGGAAATAATGGCCTATTAAAATGCAAGGCACTCAAGTCTAGGATATTGTCTCCTAGACCATATAATGAACATCTTGAAGCTCCACAAATATATTTCTGATATAGATCACATCTTTCTCTATGACGTGGTAGAAATCCTTGAAAGTTTCTATGCTTTTTTTGTTTTGTTTTGTTTTAATTTTATTAGGGAATATTGGGGAACAGTGTGTTTTTTCAGGGCCCCATCAGCTCCAGGTCAAGTTGTTGTACTTCAGTCTAGTTGTGGAGGGCACAGCTCAGCTCCAAGTCCAGTCACCAATGCAGCCCACCATCCCATGCAGGAATTGAACCATTGGCAACCTTTTTGTTCAGAGCTCGTGCTCTACCCAACTGAGACATCTGGCCACCCCTGGAAGCTTCTATGTTTTGATTGAATTGTTCAGCCATTCACAACTGGGACCCAAAGTCTATTGTTTAATGCAATGAATTAATTCTAGAATGATACTAGTTGAGTCCTATCCTTGGAACAATTGTCACCCAGATCCTGTTTTCTATTCTCTGCATCAGCAAACCTCTGCTAAGTAAGGCTGTGAGATACTAAAGTACTCTTTTTTTTCCTAAGTGAAAAAGGTAAAGGAAACCGAAAAAAATGAAAGATTTAATTGTTTTATTTTATATTACCTTTCTTAAGAATGTATTTTAGAATGTTACTAACTGTGGTGTGTGTGTGAATTCCATGCTAAAATTATAGATCAACTTTTGTATTGTGTCTCTTATGCGTTAGTATTGTGTTGAGGGCTGGAGAAGAAAGAGTACTTCAAATGTTAATAAGCCATATCTTGTAATTATTAGTATAAAACCAAGAAATTTAGTAATTTCTAATAACTATGTTTGTGATGGCTATGAAGATAATGGAGAACCAAAGTCTGAAATACTATCAATTATCAAATAAAAAGAAATTTAGCTATAGAGTTAGTTTACATTTCTAGATTATTTTCTTAATAAACTGAGCAAATAAAACAAATTCACATCTTTGTGATATGAATTAGTGATAAGAATTTTATTTTTACTTTGCTAAGAAATATTCAGCATCCATTCTCAGTTTATTAAGATGTTTTTCTATAAATGTTGCTGAATATAAAAACAAATATCTTTATTTGGCGATTAATATTTTGTATTTATTAAACATTGTCCAGAGATCATGCATATGTGTGTGTATGTGTGTGTTGCTTGCACATAGGGATTGTAATTTTAATATTATAAATAAAAAATCTTGAAAAATCAGGAAGCTAGGGATAACTTACTTTATGGTTGTGAAAAGCATATGGCATTTATTCTCACATCCTTTGCACATTTATTTCTGACTTCAAATTTATGATAAATTTTATGACAGTATAAGGTTCAAAGAGAAGCAATAATTTAAAATATGCCTAGAGAGAAACCAAATACAATTTTTATGAACTACTTTTGAGAATAATCATGGACTGAAAGATGTTGCCATGTGGTGGTTCTCTAAGTGTGGTCCTGAACCAGCAGCATGAGTTCACCTGGGAACTTGTGAGATAAGCAAAGTCTTAGATGTACTTTAATAGAAACTCTGGGAGTGGGGCCCAGTGCTCTGTTTCAGCCAGCCCTGCCGGTGAGTCTGCTACCTGTTCAAGTTTAGAGAAGCATGTTTCTAGTACAATGCCTCACCCAACGTAAATGGTCCAACGATCTATGCTTTCTAGTTTAATGCACATGTATCAGCACTTTAAACTGAAAATTTTAGGAAGAATCTGGAAAGGTAGGGAAGAACTCCCAATCCACATTGAAAAAACAAAGTTGTATTTCAGTGATATCAGTAATTTAATGGGGGCAGACATTTCCAGCTGGATCATGATGGGTCATGTGACCAGTCTGTGGGGATGGTGATATAGGCACAGCTGCTTGTTACAGTCACTTAACTTGGAAGGCTCATAGTATTCAAGGATCAGAATAGGGAAGGCTTGATGCCATGTTGTTGAAAGCACCAAATACTGCTATGGATTCATTCAGTAAATGTGAACATTAAGCTGTTTATACTTAATTTTAGGTTCTTTTAAATATTTTTAAGAATATATTCATATCATTAGTCATGTACTTCAAGCATACTTTAAAAAGTAAATCAGCCTTTCCCATCAGACCTCTGGCTGAGACTGGGTCACATAACAAATTGTAGCCACTATATGACAAATGTTCCTAGCATATATATAGTGAAAAATTCTGTTTAGGAAATGGATTTCTACTTGAACTAGACTGCACCAAAACGTGGCATACATATGTAAACTCTGCTACAAGCTATACCGAAGCAATTCCCATCCATTAGAAAGTAAGGACTAAATAAATTAATGAAAGGACTAGGATGATTGAAAACATATGCTGTCTTATAGTCAGTAGATTTGCTTTGGCCAGGACATTTACAAATAAAACAGATAAAAGAAAACAACAACAACAACAACAAAAACAGGTACACTCTGTTACCTAATTTATACTTTGATTTAAAATATCGAGTTCATAGGTGAGTAGGTATCATTAATGTTAATTGGGGTCAGGAAGGCTCTCCATTGCTAGTGAAAAATCAATTACCATCTATGGACAGTGCAGTGTGTACTGATGACCTGCAAGTTGCGTCACAGAATTTTTATGTATGTGGAAGGATTTTGTGAAAGGTAAGAACTTTATTTGCAAAGACATCCAGAAAATTGATTTTGAATTATTTTAAAGATAAAAAAATCAGGGGGCTTTGTTTAAAAATGTATATAGTGTAATTCATATTAGCAGCCTAGCAATTGTGGACATTTTCCATTTAACAGAAAAAAAAACAAAAAATACCAAAATGAATATATGTTAATGGTAGTATATTTTTTTAAATAGCAATTGCTTCATCTTTTCTATGTTATTTTAGGTGTTACACATCTTTTAGCTTGAAATTATGTATGTGATATGCCTTTGACCTAGAAATAACAGTACCAATAGGCTTCACATCTGTTTATTTTCATTGAAATAGGAGCATTTCGAGAGAAAACACTGTAGATGAAGTCTTTTGAAAAGACGGCATTCTGAACATAATAAGTATATAAAATAAAATTTAAAAATTAGTGGACTGTAAGTCTGGAAATACTTTTCCATTGACGGAAGGATTCAGAAGTAATTTCAAAACAAAAGGAAAATGAGGGGGAAGCTTCTTCCTCCCTCCCCGTTCTGCCCAATAATACCGTGTAACCTTTTATCTCCTTACTTTGATAATATGAACCTATTAGCTTGAACCTATTCCTGGCTCCAAAGTGAAGTTTATTGTTTTTAGAAGAGCTGAGAAGGTGTGTGTACTTAGAGAAGGAAGAAAACAACACATATTTGATTTCATGGTGCCAAGCTTGCATTTGCCTCCGGCTTTGCCATTCCAAGAAGATCTTAAGCTTTTTCATCTTAACTCTGATGCACCACCTTAATTTAAAATGTATGAGGTTTGCCCTGGTGTGTTGTTGCATCAGTGTCTGGCATCAACAAAATCAAAGCTCCTAACTTTCTCATCCACAAAGGGATGAATTGTGAATACCTGGTGAATTTTCACAAGTCAACATTCCAACAAAACAGAAAAAGACAAGATTGCTCTGTCTGAAAGGAAAAGTAGCCTAGCTTAAAAAGGATGAAGTATTATTTCTGGTATTCCTGGCTGTAGCCTAGATACTAGGCCATAATTATAGTTCCCGTTGTCGTTTAATAGAACAGTGATTTTCAAGCTTCCCTTTAGAGATGAAGCAATTGGGGAAATGTAGACTCTGCTTCCCTAGGCCTGGGGTGGAGCCTGAGATCTTGCATCGCTAACAGGCTCCAGATGATGAGATGCTGCTGAACAAGTGACCACATTTTGTCTCATTGTGCGTAAATGGCATGTAATATATTATGAACATACACCTTTTCACCCCATCTTCACAGAGGTTAGGCAAAGGTAAGGAAAGAAACCAGTTGAGGGCAGATGTCTTTTTCCCTTTTTCCCATTACAGTCTTCATATACATGCAATGTTTAGAACACAAAAATGAAAATTGCTGGGTCTCGATTTACAGTTGTTTAACAAAGGTTACAATTTTGTTAGTTGTAACAGGGGCACAGTTAGGCCAGGGATTTGAGTCTGGATAAGGAGAGGAACAAGGTCCTGAAGGACTGACGATCAGTTCTTCAGGTGACGATCAGAAAAGGTGATAGTATAATGGATTGTACATCCTAGGGGTTTGTACATCCCTGAAGGACTGTTGAAACAGGAGGGTAGAATGGAACAGCTCGTGGTCAGAGAGTGAAATGCTTGAAATTGAGTTTATGGAAGGGTAACTTATTAATAATGACAAAGTCTAGAGTATGGATGAGTAAGTCACATAGTGTCACTTTTCTGCTCCCAGGTATTTTGAAGGTGATGAAGGTGTGGAAACGAGAACATGAACTTACAACTTGATAGATGTATTTTTTAACTGAGCCCAGATTTAAAACTGACATAGGTCTTCCATGTACCCAATTGCTTGACTTGTACATGTGTAAATGGCATGCAGTATTTGACAGGCCTAACTCAGTAGTTTCAGCCAAAAAGCTGATAAGAAGTTGAATTTTAAACCCTGGAAAATTAGATCAGTCACCCAAATAAAAACAAGGTTCAATAAGCAGTAGATGCCATTTTGTCTAACTCTATTAGATTTTGCCATCGAGGGGGTGGGGAAAGTCCACACACACACACACACACACACACACACAGTGCAAATCATGCACTTGCTGTGCTATGAAGGGCTAAATGGATTCTCTGTAGTGACCATGCTACACCTTCCCTTAAATAAGTCCATATGGAGATGGGTGAGAAGATCATTGGGAATCTGTACCCACAATGTTGACAGTAATTTAAGTCCCACATAGACGTAATAGCAAGAATTATAGTTTTATATGCAAAAAGGTTAAAAAGCTGCAAAGTCTATTTTAGGATAATATTTTATCATTTTATGCCCGAGCATTGAACACTTAGTCTGATACTAAAATCTGTTCTTTCTCAGTGATGAGTAGTCTGTCAATTAATGATTCACATTTATAAACATCCAGAGCACTCAAGCAAGTGTAACGGTCTCTGCTAACCTAGAGGTTTTATTAAATCTCCATCTCTTAAAGTTTAGTGGGTTTATAGTTCAGGGGAATGGGGTAAAGGCATAAATGTTTTAGTTATGTTGCTTATTAAAAAAAAAAGCTTTATTTCATGAAATCCCTTTTAATACTCTTTTAAATCTGAGTTATTTATGGGATTCATATGTATCTATAGATGTAGATATATCCAATAAATATATATAACTATGCATAATATAAATAAATACATATGGTAAAATTTAATAATTTCACTTTTTAATATTCCATTTTATTTTAAGGAAGAAGAAGATATATAATTATAAAATAATTCACATATTAATTTTTAACCGTTGTTTAAGACTATATACTGCTGTTCTGAGGTATATGAAATTATCAATTTATGTAACACTTGCTCCTGTGTCATTTATTAACAAGGAAGAGAAATGCGTTGGTCTAAACTCCAAGGTGAAGATATGAACAGCTTGGAGAGAGGTGGAGAAAGTAGCATAGTAGAAGCCATGGCTTTTTGGGGTCAGACAACCTCAATCTCAAATTTGATTTGGGGCTCTGTGCTTCAGGTTCTTTTTTAGTAAATAAGGATAGAAATGCCTACTGTAGAGCCATTATGAGGATTATGGACGACATACATATATATATAGCAGTTGTATAGCCCTTGGCTCTGTAAATAGAGCTCAACTTTACTCTATCAAGATGTCTTTATTGTCGTGATTCCATATCATGCACTGTGCTGGGCATGGTTTGGGGTAGCTAGATTTATACCTAGATCATTCCTACCTTAAAGAAATCACTATCTGGTGGGAAAAAATCCAACCTTCTCAGTCTGTATTTACTGAATACATACATGTGGGCAGTGCCTTGTGTGCTGTGGGTACCCAGTGAACAAGGCATATCTGGTCCTTCAACTCATGGAACTTACATTCTGATTCCTTCATTTCTTATCCCTTAACACAACTGACAAGTTACATTGACTCTTGTCGTGTTTCTCCGAAAATAAGGCCTAGCCAGACAATCTGCTGTAACATGTCTTTTGGAGCAAAAATTAATATAAGACCCGGTCTTGTGTTCCTATAATATAAAGACCAATCTTATATAATATAATACCGGGTCTTACATTAATTTTTGTTCCAAAAGACGCATTAGAGCTCATCGTCCAGTTAGGTCTTATTTTTGGGGAAACACGGTATTACTACCTACATCAAGTAATGTTGGCTCTATCCCTCAAATATATATTTATTATACCTTGGACAAAAATGAGAGGAAAAAATGTTAGAAAGGCATTTCTTACTAAAGAATGAAAATAAACTCTGACAAAATAACTTTAGGTAAGATTTTCTATGAATGTATAATTACATGAATTGCATATTCCTTTTTTAAAAAAATACATTTCCTTTTAGAGTATGTGGCATTGATACCATTTGATAAATTTATTGGGGGATTGACCAGAAGGACTTGAGGTTGTTCATAATGGGCAAAATTAAATACAGAGGGAACATGTTCTGTCAACTTGTATTAAAATGTAGAGTTCTAACTGAGGCTTTTATGAAGGATTGACTCAAACATAGTTGAAAAACAGCATCTCTGGGACACAGAAATTACTCAGACTTTACTGTGATCTTCTAGGTCATTGTAAAGAGCATCCCAAAGAGAAAATGAAACAGCCCTTAGAGTAAAAAACTAGTATCATGACAAAACTGTATGTTATATGAAGTGGGTGACCTAGAACAAACATAAAGAGGGTTCACGTAATGTTATGCTTTCCAGGAGAGCATTTATGGTGAACTGGAATTGTGCAAATCTCTGTGAGAATGTGGCCTATAAAATATTATGTTTTAGCAAGTTATTCCATCTGTAAGCAATGTGCATGAAATGTGTTTTGTTAAAATAAAGGAAATTGAATTCAAAGTGTGCACTAAAAATTATCCTATCAACATGAACATCAACATAGAAATTGGATGCAGTCCTTTCCCATATTTTATATTTTAACATTTTCCAATATCATGGAACATTTATCCTATTCACAAATCTGTCTGCCAATGCTATAAGTTTGTATTATTTAAAAACTTTTTAAGTTATTTGATAGACAGGGTAGGATAAGGATAGATTGGATGGTAAAAATAAATGGATTATATGCATTGGTGTCACATTTACATGAAGTCAGAGCATAGAAACTGAATGGTAAAGTTATATTTCAAATGGCTGACAGATCAAAAGGGACTGCAGACGAAATTCTGAGAAAAGGTCTAATAAAAAGCATTGAAACTTGTTTGGGGAAAAACAATGTTTTACACAACAAACATTTGTAGTATTTACTTTTCAGGATTGTTTAACAGTGTCAATATATAGTTGCTCTATGTTGTCTCTGGGAATGGTTGTTTTAGACAGATATATCATTGGGAACAAATTATCCTTAGTTATGTGATGGACATAATTTTCTCTAGGTGTGTATAATCAAAATAAACATAAAGAATAGACTTTAAAAAGCAAACAAAAGAATGCACAAATACCTGTAGCCTCCTAAAATATGTAGAATAGTCACATTTACTTTCTAAAAATGGTAGAGGAAAATGAGTTTGATTCTTCCTGAATGCTTTTCAACATTGGGCATCTTTTGGTTTGCTTTATGGTCAGACACTGTCCAGATGTCTGACTCCTGAAGCATATGGTATATGCTCTCTCCTCCTCACTCATCTCACTCTCCAGGGACATCTCTGTCCCAGACTCTGTTAACTGGTACTGCTCCCATTCCCAGTAGATGCCTGAGGGCCACATCCAGAGATACAAGGCTTTCTTACCTGTCCAAGCTAAAGAGGGGAAAACGGAAATGTTGACTGAAAGGGAGAGTAGAGATTTCAATCTAATCTGTTTTATTGTTTCATGTCGCTTGATTGGAGAGTTCATTTGGGGAGTCTACAACTTTTGTAAGTGATGTAGTAATAGAAATCTGGAAGAGATGGGGAAACGTACATAAACAAAGCCAAAGTCCGTCTTTAACCTTTTTCTCCACATAAATGTCCAGCTTCATTTCTCTGACCGTCTTATAAATATCCTCCACACCAAACAAATACATCTTTTGGTAATTTCACACCTTGGAATTCCATACTTCTTTGCTTTAATAACCTTTCTGCTTCCTGTTTGTCTGTTCTATCTCTTCTTCACTACTTGAATGAATGAATGTGTGAATGAATGAATGAGTAGGGTGCTTTTCTTTGGGATGTTTTAATAGACTGTTTACTAAATATTAAAATTACCATCATAATCTATTCTGTGTTGCTATTCTATTGTCCCTTTGAATAGTAACTTAGGAGACTATATTTTAAATTTCCAAGAAATTTCATTTTTTAGTTTATTTTTTGTTATTAATTATGAGTTACTTTTACATCCTAAGTAAAGAATATAAAAGAGAAATTAAAATAACATGCATCTGTCATCATACTGTTTATAGATTGTATTCTATCATCTATCATCCTGTTGTTTCCAAAATATGGGAACATTTTTTTTTAATGTTTCTTTTCTCTGTGTTTTGTTTTGCTTTGCTTTCTAGTCACATACGCCATTTTTTGTGGATAACCTGCTGTTATTTTGACTGTTTGTAACTTAGAAACTTCCAAATAAAATTCTTATGTCCAATTGTCAAAGTAAAGCACGTACATTAAAATAATTTTTGACAGTCATTACAGAAGAAAGAAATGTGATGACATGAAAATAATAAATCTGGTGGACAAATCCCCATAATTTAATCTGTGGATAATAAATATATCTTTAGTAGACAATAGAAATACCCGAGAAACAATAGTTTATAGTATAATAGAAGAAAAGTTCTAATTAAAAAACATTTGAGTTTAGAAATTAAATTTGATCTACGCCAGACAAAACTTTTATTATCACTTATTCAGTATTCATTGTGCCCATAAAATAACATGTTTTGAAATATATTATTCCCAATGAACTATGAGACAAAAGCTCCAAAACTCGACCTTTGTGTGTGGGAATGAAAATTAGATTTTGAATTTAGGCTACTAAATTAATGCTGACATTATTTAACCTATCCGAGAGCAGCTTCTTACTTGTATACTTTCTTTCCTTCATTAAAGCATAGAAAATAATGAAGCTTAAAGAGGAGACACACTGGGAGAAAATATTTGCAAATCACGTATCTGATAAGGGATATGTATACAGAATATATAAAGAACTCTTATACCTTAACAATAAAAACACAAATAATTGAAAAATTGACAGATTAAATAGACAATTTTTGCAAAAAATACATACAAATGGCCAATGCAAAAGATGTTCAACATTTTATATCTAAATGTATATCAAAACCACAATGATCTATCTCTTCTTACCCATTAAGGTTTTGTGGTATTGGTAAAGGAAAAATACATATTTTTTCCTCGTACCTTTCTAAATACTTCTGGCTGGACTAATAATCAAATTAACATAAGACAGATTAATAAGAGAAAATGACCAAATTTATTGTGTATGTACATCCAGAGATGCCATACAAATATGGGATCCTAAGGCAGATCAGGCAGTTAAGGCTTATGTGCCATCTTGAGCTGAGGAGATGGGTGGGGGGCAGAGTAAGATTTGGGATTTCAAAGGGTAGGAAGGCAATTCACATGGATATAGAAAAGCAAATGTTTGGTTTAAAAAAAAAAAAGTTTTGCAGCACCATCTTGAAAAATGGGGCACAGAGAGGACTTTGATCAAAACGGCCTTGCTAGGTTTCTCCCTGTCTATCACATTTAGTTCATATTAAACTGTAATTATCTATGATGATAGCCCCCTTTCTGGAGCAGGACCTCTATCTCAATTCTTATAAGCAGTTGGGGGAAAGTCAAAGTTTCTTCCTCAGTCTTTTGTTTCATAAAAATAATTGGCTTAAAATAATCAATATCCCCAAAGACATATTTTGGAATGGCAAACAATGCTTCCTCTCACTATAAGCAAAAAGACAAATAATGAGTTTTGGCGAATAAATGGCAAAATTGGAAACTTCACACATTCCTAGTGGGAATATAAAATGGTGCAACTGCTGTGTAAAGTTTGACAGTTCCTCAAAAGTTAAGGGCAGAATTATTATCTGATCCATCAATTCCACTCCTAGATACATACCCAAGAGTCCCCATCCCCTTCAATAAAGAGCCTGCCTGCCAAACCTCTAGTTTAAGTGTATGCAAATCCTTTCACCTCCTTGTCACCCTTTCCAAATCAATCATCAGAAACAATGGATTCTCCCTTGACAATTACCCTAGTTTCCAAATATATTCTAGGCAATGTCTGACCTCCAATCTAGTTTGGGCTTTTCCATTTAAGAGCCATATAATGTTAGCACAACATCTAAATTCTCTGAGTCTTGGTGAATTAGAGAATAGAGTTATTTCTTCTCTTCCATCCTAAGAGTGGCCTTATGAGGACTAATTGATACACCAGCAGTTTGTGGGTCACCATTTTGAAAAAAATTATATGAGGTTTTTTACAGAAGTTATCACATGTGACATTTAATCATTTTCTCTACGGTAGTCTGTGCTTAATAAATGATTCTTTATTTGACTTAAAAATAACTGCCACACAAATCCATAGAGAGAACAGGACCAGGAAAAAAATCAGGATATCTAAGATAATCTAAGGACTAATGTGGTTCCACAGTAATTTAACTAAAACACATAATGGTACTGAGGACACAGCTTTCAAATGTGTCACTGTTATGTCATTGAAAAATAATGATTTTCTAACTAATCATAGACTAAATCTATACTTATATTTAATAAAAAAATAACGAACACTTATATACTCCATATCATATCCCTCTCTATATTCTCAATGCTTTGCATATATTACTGATGTTTTACTCTATATTTCAGGACTTCCTTCAGTTAAATGACCTCTTTGTAAAGTCATTTAATAACAGGTTAGTTACCTAGTTATATAGTGCCTGGGTAGGAGTATATCATATGTTAAACATACAATGTAATTCATACACACTTTTTTACCACTGCTAATTCTAGACTCTGTCTCCATATGGGATACTTATTTGCATATACTGCAAAGGAGCAGAATTGCTGGTTTCCTCCCATCTTTTGTAATATTTATTTGTGTTGAAACACAGCTTATCTATCAATTAAATTTGGTCCAGTGGTTGAGCTGCTAGTTTTACCTTAATTCCCTCATTCATTCACCTTTTATTCAAGCAAAGTGCCTTTTAATTTATGGTTTCTTTTCTCTCCCTCCAGCCTAAGCTTAGAAAATAAATGAGGCTATAAGTCCTCATTTAGCCTTTCTTAGTCTTGTTGATTCTATCGGAGGATTTGAATCCTGTCAGTCATTCACCAAGCTATTCCTTTAGGGCATCATGTTCTCCGCCTTTGTCTCTATCATTTTTTTTTCCTTGTAGAAAATTGTAAAGGTGTTTTTATAGGAATTTTGATATTAGAGCAGCCATATGTTTTTAATCAGAATCGTCTCTTAAAACACCATGGAATTCATACTCACTTTGGCAACCGTGAGATCACTTGGCAAATAGCCAGGGACTGAGGTGAGGTTCCTAAGTCTTCCTTCAGTTGTCATTAATCTGCTCAATTTTGAGGGTGTGTTCACTGGCCTCTATCCCACTGCGCATCAACTGGATGTATATACTGAGCACTGGTGCCAACACGCTCCATGTAGTTTCTCTACTTGGCACACTTTTTGATTTAGGCAAATTTAATAGAGGGTGAGTGTAAATTCCTAAGACAGACAGAGAAGATATACAATGTTAGAATTCTTAGCTAACAAGGGATACTGCCAAATGATAAAATATTAATTCTATTACTTTGTATGCAGATATGTGAGAACTAGAAGCAATTACCCCGACTCTAATTGCTTCATAGATGAATACAATTATGATGTTACACTCGTTCTGTCTGTATTCTCAGCATAAAATAAAATCCACATAAGACAGTCAGAAATTTCATTTAAAAGTAAACCTTACCAATGTAAAATATATTAAGGCAATAAACCAAGAGATTAAACTTTCATAAACAGTAAGAGCTCATTGTTTTGTAAATGAGTGTATAATAATATCTTTGCAGCTCAGATGAAACCATAAAACTGACTGGAGGCCTCACTTTTTTCGGCAAACTTTTGATTTATCTTTTTAATCTGTTGTTAGCATTGTATAGCAATTAAACATTGAAAATGGGCTAGAGTCTTCTTGCCACATTGCTCTTCTCCCATTTCACTTCTGTCATTTCTTTTATAATGACAAGCAATTTAGAGGAACAAGAAACAATTAGAATGTAAGTAGCTCCTGCTGTTACAGGTGTTTTCTGCTAATGAATAAAAATGACTGGAATTATACAAAGGTGGAATTTAAGGAAAGATCTCTTTTTGAGGGTTAGAAGATTTAAAGATCTCTGGACAAAATTCAGAAATAAAGCACAGATTTCCCAGTAATATTTATATCAGGAATTTGATAAAATAAGAGTTAGTTGTTGACAGTACCCATATTTTTAGGTTGGCCAAATGAAATTGCACTTCTAATACAGTAGTTCTCAAATTTAGTGGACATCAGAATCACCTGGAAAGCTTGTTAAAGCACACATACTCATGGGCCCCACCCCTAGTGTTACATTCAGATTCAGTAGGACTGGAATGAAGCCAAGAATCTGTATTTTAACAAGTTTCTAGGTCCAGGGACCACCTTTGAGAATTTCTGATCTAATAAAAGGCAATGGCTTTTGCATTCTTTCAGCCCACTTCCTCTCAAGAAAAGCTCCAAATGCTTGATTTTCAAAGTCACGATCATGACACTGATATATGGTAGACTTGGGGAATAGTAGACTCACTTGGGATAAATAAATTTACAGATGATCACATGATTCAACAAAGACCATACAGTCGAACCATACTGGAAACCCAAGAGTATTTTCTTTCTAATTCAGAGTTCTATGCTCTCTTCTCTAAGCTCTGTTCACTGGAAGAAATTTCTGAAACATTGGCCTAAAGGTAACAGTTTAAGGAATTATAATTTTGGTTTTAATTACAAGCCCGACTTAATGCAGTGCAGATGGGTGACTCAGACAACAAGGTTGTTATGAAATTAAATGGGTTGCTAAAACAAACTTCCCTTTCCTGAGTCCCCCCATGTTTGCATAATCCAACAGGGGCCAAACAGTTTATTGGTTCTAAAACCTCAGCTTCAAATGTCAATCATTTATTCAGCAAAGACTAGATTCATTTAGGTTCATGAAGTGGTGACATATTTCATAGCTCTATCTGTATGTTGCAAAAAAAGAAACTAAAAATTAGAACACTTTCATCCTATTGTATAATGTTACACAAAATGTGTTTCTCATAAAGATCACTCTTGTGTTGTTCCATATCTATTCCAGTCATAGGAGGGGAAGGAGGGTGGAGGCTCCAAGTGAGTGTTAACAGGGACACAGAAAGGAAGAGGGAAAAAAAAATGTTATGTAAATTGCAAGAGTTAGCCTCATCTTTAAGCTATGCAGAGAATAACTCCTTAGTAAGATGTGATTTCAGCAAGGGTTTTCTAGCGCACACAACCCTCCCCCCACGACACACACACACCTCAAACAGCTTATTTGATAACTAAACTTCCTGTAACATGAACCCATGTCTTTCATTTAATAATTGAAGGTTTCATACTTATCAATAAATGTAAGGGCTTCCCACCATCCGGGCTTTGAATTTATGTACATTTGCAGGGAAGTGTGTATGATTAAACAGACGTTCTCTGGTGAGCATATTTTGTTCCATAAAGTATGAGGCAACAAGAATTCATTTGACAAGTATTTAGTGAGCACCTACTATGTATCAGAATCTTGTTTTGGGGATTGATGTTCACTGGTGAACAAAACGAGATAAACAAGATTGCTGCCTTTTTGAGTTTCCAGTATGGGGACCAGGGTGTGGAGATAATCAGTAGAGAGTAACCGTACTGTAGGGAGCCAAAGTGAAAGCAGGGAATCAGTTAGCACACATTTGCAGTTGAGAATTGATGGAGGCTCATATCACTGGTGGTAGCTGTACAGCTAGTGCAGAGTGGTTGCTTTCTATACACGTCTTAAAAGTATCAACAATCGGACCTGTCAACGGGTAGGATAGTGTGTGAGAATAAGAGAACAGGAGAGCATGTGAAAAGAGGAGAAAGTAAAAATATATCCATTTTAAAAGGAAAAATGGATTTTTCAGTTGACTATAGGTCCCACCACTAAGAAAAATTATCATTCTTCTGACTACCCTGCAGGTAGTTACCCTCCTCCCTCCTTCCCTCTCCTTAGAACTAAATATATTAAATTCTCATCTAAGTCAAATGGTTATCTTCCTTGCCCTGCTAAAAAGGATACAGTTCCCAGAACCAATGACCATATACATTTCCATGTCTAATATTGGAAATCAAGAAGTTTGTAAGATGTGATTAGTGGGTTAATTTCTGCATTTCAATTAAGACTTCCTTTAAATTCAATTTGCAAAATTAGAGACTAGTTTTTTTAATTCTTATAATTTTAGGGGGCATAGTGTAAAATGTGGTTATCTTTGGCCCTCACCAACTTTGAGGCACAATTAAAAAATACATTGACATTGATATCTCTAATTCACAAGCAGGAAGCACTTCCCCCATCATGGCATACCTTTGACAGCCACTTCACTGACCCCCAGCAAGGCCTGTCTAGTTGTTTCAAACTGAATCCAGAATATTTGCACATATGTGCCCCCTACCACTTCACCACTTTTTCTCTGCTCTGCTGCCTCTATTGCTGTTTATAAGCCACATGCGAGAGGTAGCTTACAGCTGCCACTGCTGTCACCTCCCTCTGTGGAGTTGCTTGGATTCTGTTTCTTGGAGTTCCAAGTGTTGTATACTCTCCAGGTAGCAGCTGGAGTTTCATTCTTTTTGTTGTTACTGTGCACGGGCCATGCTGTGATTAGCTGAGCAGTGATAATGCCCCTCTCCCTACCATAAAAGCCCACTTTCATGTTTGGGTCTTGTCTTAGAGAAGCTTCAGATCTCACTAAGTCTGGGAAAAATAGCCACTCAACTTTTGCTTATATCCCCTTCTCTTCCTTTACCTCAGATCTCTTCCCTGGGGCCTGACTCAGCATAGATGCTCAATTGGCCTCTGAATTCCTGGCTTTTCTGAGACACCCACACACAAAACTGTTTTTGAAGATACCGCACCATCCTTCCCTAAGCTTATCTCTTCACTTTAGTGACTCACCATTGTTTTAATCAGACACAACCAAACTCTGAATCTGTTTAGGCTCAGCTGGCACTCACAGGACAAGTCTATTTTTGTCTTAAGAAATGAAAAAAAAAAAAAAAATGTATGTATGTATATATATATATATATATATATATATATATATATATTTCATATTCATGTATATGTATATGTAAAATAGCTCTGGACTAGACTCCTGAATGCTGCACTGAATTACTTTAGCTGTATTTTCATCTGGCCACTTTTCTATCATTTTTCTACATTAAATGGAGCACCCTATGCCTGTGTTGCAGGATGCCCTGGATTTCCACAATGACCCACGTGAGATAATAGAGCTTCAAGCCTGTGATAACTTGAAACTGATGTGGAATGGTTTCAGTTCTGGCTTTAAGATAGTTTTTCTTTGAATGTGACTATTGTTTGTTTCTTAGGCGGTTCATTGGCACTATGGCTAGCTTTGAAATTCAGATAATGAGAAATGACATTCCTCCTGAGAGAGCCAAAACTAGTTGATAAATTGTTATTGTGTAACCTTTCAGGGAATGATCTATAATTAAACCACAAAAAGGACATTAAAAAAAAATGTGATTAATCTAACACACTCCTTGAAATCAAAGAAATTCAAAATTAACGCCCAAAGTTTAAAGTCAAGTGTACAATATTAAACATTGTGCAACTATTTTGCTCTTGGAGAACACTTTAGCTGATACCTGGATCTGAAAAATACCACAGCAGGATATATGTATAACAAAAGCCAAAATTTGCTTCAAGTTCTTATTTATCTCATTTGGATACATATGTATGTTTTCCTACTTATAAACTTAAGGCAAGAAGAAGGGTTTATAACCAATTTGTTTAATGCTGTGGTTGTTTTCATAGATCTGAACTACTGCACAGTTGGTTACATTCAAACCAATTCAGAAGAAATGCCTCCTCTTTTCATGAGCAGTGAAGATTTATGTATTTGACTTTGAAGTCAACAACTGTGTAGCATTTAATGCCAAATCAAATGTAACATCAAATTACCTTGTATTCATTTAAATGAATTTGCAGATTTATGGCAGACTGGCATAGATCCCAGAGAAGTGGGGAAAGGACAATGACAGCAGATTGTAAGGAAGGAAAATGAAGTAAATATCTGGGAATTAATCACTTGTAAGGTTAAGGTCCATTCTTGAAAAGAGTCAGAAGCAATTTATCCTGCAATCAATTTGCAAGCACCTGGAGTGTAACAAAGTGGCAGGTAACATGGACTGCTCAAAAACAAGCTATGCCAAACAAAACTAATTTTCCTCTTTGACAATGTGACTGATCTTATAGACAGGAAGACCCATTGGTTACAGCCCAGTTTGACTTTTGCACAATAATCAATGCTATTTCACATGGAATGGTCATTGACAACTTGCAAAAAAAATGTCTTGGGTGGAATAATCAGATAGATATTGAACTGGTTGGGGAAATGCTCTTAGACTTGGTCAGTGAATAGCATAAGGACAAGTTTGTGGTTATTTACAAGTTTCCCACAAGTTGCATTGTGGCTCTGATTTTTTTTTTTATACACATGGATTCATGAGAGAGTATAAAACATATTCAGAGACCTGAAGCTAAGTCAGTGTTGTTGGAGCATCTTTGCCAGAATCTCTGAAAAGAATATTGAGAATCTAAAGTGAGTTTTAACAAATTAGAGTGTGATTGAACTGAACTGGGAAGGAATTGCAGAGTAATTAATGGTAGAAAATATATATCAAAGAAAAAAGTCTCATAAATGCAAAATGTAAAAATAAGGCTGTTCTGCTTACGTTAGTTTAAACTACTTGCCCTGACTCTTCTATTGCACCTCTGCCCCAAACCACAGTACCGTTTGCAAGATTTCAGGTGCAAATGAGCTGACTTTGGCACCAACATATGTCAATGATGTCTTTTGATTACTCAGAAGGTAAAATATTTTTATACATTCAGTGAAAGGGTGTTACTTTTAGGCCTCAGTCACTGAGAGACCATAAACAACAAGATACAGCAATAAAGCTGTACCTAAGCCTAAAGGGAAGGGTAGTTGATCAACTCTAGAGAGAATAAGGGATATACAATTTTTATAGGACTATATTTAATTTTCCACTGAACTATCTTTTTGACTAGAGATATCACACAAGAACTAATATATTTTATCTATTTTTGTCACCATATATATATTTTTTGCCAATCTCAATAAAAATACTTCATGAGACCTCATTGGGCCAGCATGATGTGAAAAATAAAGTGCTTCTCTTATATGCCAAGATAGACTTTAAATGGATAATAATAACCATGGTTATTATTAGCAAGTGTATTCATTCTTGAGAAAGAACTAATAATAGCTGACAATTATAGTGCTTACTATATGCCAGACACTCTCAGAGTTACTTTATGTATCTCATATAATCTTCACATCACCCTGTGAGAAAGGTTCTATTACAATTTCCGTTTTACAGATGAGGCACTAAGAGTAACTGTTGTATGCCTAGATCTCAACTTTTGGTAAAACCAAGAGAATTTTATTTGCAAGTAATTGTCAGTGATGCATCTTTACAATTATGGCATGCTGTATGTTCCATCTAATTCAAAGGTGTGCCTCAGACATGCATATCCCCTCTTCTAGAGAATTGCTTTAGATAATATCCTGCATTGCTGTTAGATCACATTTCCTCCACACAGAGAAGATAGGCTATAGATTGGTAGTTCCTATGCCTCTGTAAAAGATAATTTTAACCTCATCAGTTTAATATTACCAAATAAATGAAAATATATGTGATGATTGTTCCAAGAATTTTTAAAAGTAAACATGATCTTTAAATAATCTAATTAGCGTTCTCTAATTTTGCATAACATCTGTGCAGATTGTAGTCTCAAATTCATTTTTAATAAGAATTTGTTAAAATTTGAATTTGAAATGTTTTTCAGCTGCATTATTGAAATGAAGGAACAAAAGAGCCCTGGTAAATATTTTATTTTAAGTATGCAATTGATTATAATAGTTACATTTCAAGAGTCTTATTTAATTTGTAAAATACAGTAAAGATAATCAATTATGATTGATTTTAAAATACCTTGAGGAAAATGGTTTGATATGATATTTAAAATAAACAAAAATTGGTAACCACAAAGTTATCTTTTAATAAAATGATATTTAGATTTTTAAGAACTTTTTACAATTTAAGTACATATTTTTATATATATAATATAAATTTATATATATATATAAATTTAACTTTCTCCCTTTATAAACGTTTATTTGTAAAACTTAAAAAAAAGAACAAAACATTCATACTACATCGCAAAATATGTAATTATTTAAGAATTAAAATTAATTATAAAGGTGATGATGTACATATGAAACATCAGTATCGTGTAAAGTCGTATAAAATTATTAACATTCTTTAAATGTGAATATTTTATCTTCCATAACAGTTTGCTGGTAGTATCTCACACGCGAGTAACGATTTTAGGACTATTCCTAACACGAAACTGCTTTTGGTTTCCCTTTCTCATTTTCTTATTAGGAAGTAACTACAAGCTTCTATGTGGCAGAGATAATTTTAAATAATGACAAGAGAGTGGCCAGGAGAAATATGTGAAGCCTTTTGTAAAGATTACTCATTGCTATTGCAGGAATAGGTTTTAGTCCTGGTCTTTTTCATCATATCTATGGAGTACTTATTCTTGATTTATTTCGTTAATTAATATTCTTTGAGTTTTAGTTCTAGAAAAATGTTATACAGATACATACATAATATTAAAACAAAACAAAACAAAACAAAAAAAGCACCATAAGTTTTAACTCTTGATTTTGATTTCCATTAGGCCTTTATTTGAAATGGACATCTCTAAATAATCGTTTGGACTTTACACGTAAGGATCACAATACTGCCAATTATACTAATTATCTGTATTATCAACCTCGTCAGCTTTGATTTACCTTTTGAGTACATTAGTTATAATTTAAGCAAAATTAGAATCACTGGCCAATAGAGTTTTTGTTAGATGTACTGAAATGTTATACTCAACTTTTCTTTTTCCTCCTTTGGAACTGGCTTTTGGGGCCCACTTAATTGGACACCTTTGTCACAATGAACTAGACACAACCTGGCTTGGAAAAACACAAAAGCTTCATTGGTAAATGGTCTGCCAAGTGATCCATGAACAAAATTGAGATTGGGTTGCCCTTTGAAATAAACCTATTTGAATTTTATTATCCCCAGAGCACCCTGTGTCTCTAATCTTGTGAAAGGTTAGTATTCTATCCATCAGAGAAAGGTACTGGTTGATATCTGCTCTTGATGATAACTGAATGCAGCAGGTGGAACTGGAAGGAGCTGCATTACCATCAGCAGTTCAAATAGAGAGGGAGTAACTAGGCATGGAGGGAGCCACATTTACAGCATAGGCACTTATTCCTCCGTCAGGGTATTTAGAACAATACAAAACCAAAAACAAAGAACAGCTACTTGGGGGAAGCTGTACAAAACTCATTAAATAAGTCTCCCAAAAGCAGAGCTGTTTTAAGATTACCGTTGATAGAGATTACCAATTTCTAATATGTAGATAGATACCTTCTTGAAAACCATGGCTAATTGTTTTGGGGAAGGTTTTATGAGACACATAAGAATAAAAGTAAGAATGATATCACTATATAATATATGGCTAATAACAATGAACAAATATTATAAAATATGCAATGAAATGAAAATAATAGGCCTGTGGTATGAATATTTTTTAAGAAAAATACTCAACTGAATGTATTCTTTCAGAGACTTTTACATGTGATCTATATAATTTAGAAGATAAAATATAAATAATTTAAAAGTTATTTGTAAACTTAAAATACACCCATGAATCAAAATAAGCATGTTCCATATATATGATTTAATTTGATTTTAACATGAAAAATAAGGTGCCCTGATTCAATATTGTAGAATTTCATAAAAGGTGTTGGTACTCAATAATTGGCATTTTATGAAATGGTTAAAAATGATTGTTTTTCTTACTGTACTCTAAATGATTGATGTTATAAAAGTATAATAGCCATCATACAACATGAGATTAATGAATTAAATATTTTCTCTTTGAGAATAATCTCATAACTGACTGACAAGGTAAATTTAATCATTGTTAAGCAAATTTATATCAGCATTAAATTAGTAATGCATTTGCATTTATGTCTTACACAGCTATAATGTGAATCTCATTATATATCGATACTAGGATTACTATTGTTTATTCATCAAAATTATATAATTACCTTTGAATTAAGAAAGCCATGATGCTAAGTGTGGCTGATGTTCATTTCCCTTTGATAGATTTAAGGAGTAAGATGATTTCTAAGACATAATTTGGGGAGACTGTGCCATTTCTAAGTCTTATCCAACAAACTGAAGCATGTGGTGACAGGTGATTGGAAGGTGCCTTGAATTTCTTCACTTTTTTTGTTATTGTGAAATGTTTGCAGAAACATTAGAATTACACAGTTTATCATCCTGTGCTAACATTCATCAAATCCCTATCAAACCGTCTGTAGAGAAAATGACTTTACATTTATACAATCGTTGATATCTAATGTTGGTGTTCTTTTCTTTTCTTTTTTTAGTTTGGGCTGACATCTGTAATAATGAGTAATGGAATTTTATTGAACACTGATTACATCAATTTGAGAAATGCTTTCTCTGTCTAGAAATAAATAGAAAGTATCTATATTTTGAAAAACATTCATTTGACTACAAAAGTGTAGAGTTCTAATTATCAACGAATAATTACCTAACCTGACTTGCACCATTATTTTGCAGCCCTCATGTTATGCCTTATAGACTACTTACTACTTCTTTTTTCATTAAGTCCTTTTCACTTATCAGCATGACTCCACTAGATTTAGAGTCAAGAGACTCAAATTCTATCACTGCTACATTGTGGATATATTCTGTGATTTCTGAGTAAGCTTCTTGTTTATTTTCTGCCCTCTCATGGATTTTTTTGGTCTTATTTCTTGGACTTCCCTCAGTAGGTTCATTAAACAAAATAGTTTTATTTAATATTTTTAAATGGGTATTTCCCTCTATAATTAAGCAGAATTTTTCATTCAAAAGGTCTTTTTATGTTAAAATAATATTTATTATTTTCTCCAATTATTAAAGTAATTTATAGTCATATAAACTTTGGAAAATTAAACACTGTATAGAGATGAAAATACAAATACACCATTTAAATTGCTTTTGTGTGTGTGTGTGTATATATATATATATAATATTTCTCACTGCATTTATACTTTTTTCACAAAATTGAGATTATACTGGAGATATCTATATATATATATATATATATATATATATATATATATAATTTTAAATGTCCACATATTTATTTTATGTTTTTAATTAAATTTATTGCGGTGACAATGGTTAGTAAAATTATATAGATTTCCAGTGTGCATTTCTATAATATGAGTGCATCATCTGTATATCACCTTGTGTGTTCACCACCCAGAGTCAGTTCTCCTTCCATCACCTTATATTTGACCCCTTTTACCCTCTCCTACCATCTTCCCTCTCCCCTTACCCTCTGGTAACTACTAAACTGTTGTCTGTGTCTTTGAGTTTTTGTTTGCTTGTTTATCTTGTTCCTTTGTTGCTTTCAGTTTTATATCCCACATATAAGTGAAGTCATATGGTTCTCTACTTTCTGACTTATTTCGTTTAGTATAATCTAAAGATCCATCCATGTTCTCACAAATGGCAGTATTTAATCTTTTCTTATAGCAGAGTAGTATTCCATTGTATATATGTACCACATCTTCTTTATCCAACACCTATCAAAGGACACTTGGGTTGTTTCCCTGTCTTGGCCATCATGCATAATGCTGCGAAGAACATCGGGGTACATATATCTTTATGGATAAATGTTTTCATATTTTTTGAGTAGATACCCAGGAAAGGGATTGCTGGGTCATACGGTTAATTCTGTTATTAATTTTTTGAGGAACCACCACACTGCTTTCCATAGCAGCTGTACCAATTTTTATTCCCACCAGCAAAGTATGAGGGTTCCTTTTTCTCCACAGCCTCTCCAGAACTTATTATTTTTCTTGTTGATCTATAATTTAGTATCTGTTTTTTTATCTTAGCATTTTCTGTCAAGGCTTACATTAAACGTAGACATCCTGTGAATCTGATGATGTTTCAGGACCTATCACTTGAATAGAACCTTTTCAAGCCCCTATACCTAATTTAGTACTTGTAATTTTGTATTGTATTTTTTAAAGAGAGTCCTCAAAATTGTGTAAGCGTCGATCCTCATAGAACTTGGGTTTGCATCTGTGGGAAATATACTGAAGCTAGACTGCCTGGGTTTGTAATCCCAGAACCATCACCTGTTAGCTATGAATCTTGGAAGTTACATGACTTTTATGTTCCTATTTTCCCAAATGTAAAATTCAGATGATAATGATAACTACCTCAGAGAGTTGTTTACAGATTAAATTAGTTAACACATGAGAAGCTCTTGGAAAGTTAACTCAGGCATAGTTAGTGCTTACTAAGTATTAGCTTTGAAATATCCTTTACATATAATCATAAATACAACAGTAATTTACAGTGTGCATATTCTCTTTCTTGGGGATTTTTTTCTTTTTTTGTTACTTTTTTTTTTTTTACTAATAGAAATAGAGGAATATCTTTTACACACACACTTTACCTTGTCTTTGCAATTGAGTTATTTCATTTTATTAGTGTTCTTTCCAACTGAAGCATCCTGCATTTCACTTGTTTAACAAATGAATTCAGTAATAAATATCAAGGAAGTTAAAATTATTTTTTTATAAAATGTAGGTAGTTAAAAACAATTCAAAAATAAGGGTGAGGTATAACAGAATGTATGAGTATGTTATTATTCAATTTATTTTTTAAAACTCATGCTTTGTATCGACTTTTGCTTTCATTAGACATTTGTTGAGCAACGAAAACTTAACCAGGAGTTTAAACATAGTTTCAGTATTACAGGTTTTTGATGGACCAGAAAGGATATAACTTAACAATTTAGTGTTAAATTAAGATATAATGCTTTCATTAAAACTTTTATGTTTAATTATGTTTTTACAACTCAACATTTCCCAATACATTTAACATCTTCCTTCTGTTGTCTGTGTTATGCATTTCAATGACACCCTAGTTAGACTATGATAGGCAATCCCTTTTCCTTGGGTATTAATTAGCCGTGGCAATATCAAAGCTTAGTCCTCCCTCTTCCCATGCTGCACCCTTTCTTCCATGGGAGGAACCCAGTGAAGGCAGAGGGAGACTTAGAAGAGAGAGTTAATTGATGGCAAAGGAAAAAGAGATGGAGGAGAAAGGAAAAGAGACTAGTACACTCTTATCACCTGGACCACTGTTAGTGCTCCATACGTAATCTCAACACCTCTTCACCTCTTTAATCAATGCAATGCAATCTTTCCAAGACCAGAACACTAATTGTCTTCTTAGAGAAAAGAGAGAAGGAGAAGGAAATGAAAGGAAGCAGAGAATCTGGGCTTTCATGATGTATAACATGACTCTTCCCTCCATCATCATTCTTCCTTCCTTTACCCATATGACCACCATATGCATTGACAAAAATGAAACTATTGGAGAACAGAGAAAAGCTGTAGTAATTCTTAATCTTTGCTGTACATTGGGATCACTTGGGGGGCTTGAATATATACTGATACCTGGATCCCACTTTCAGAGATTGTGATTTAGTTACTCTGGTGTGCAGCCTGGGCATCAAGATTTTTTTAAGCTATTTTAATGGGCAGCCAAGGATGAGAACCACTGAATTCCATGAAGAAGGGAGAAGAAAGTAAATTCCATTTGGTTGCTCCTCCTCACTCTCCTTAAAAGCCCACACAAATCTCTTGTTCCAGTAGCCCCTGTTCCTTGTCACTGACATTTTTCCTACAAACTAACTCTGGCTCTGCGTCCCAGAATTCATCCTTGGTGCTTTGGTGCTGGAGGACTTTTTTCAACCCTTCATCCCGCAAGTAGTTAGGTAAAGAAGGAAGGGAAGCTGGGCAAAGAACTGGGTTTGTGAACAGAGTAATATGCTATTCTTGTTTGAAAACCTAACTGCATTTTTGATGTTAAGGAAAACAAAAAGGTGGCAGTGATTTTGAGGTTTATAGTTTAGGTGCATAATGGGTTAAATAGGCAATTGATGTTGTGGGTAATATCATCTCTGAAAGAAAAATGGAAGCAGGGTCTGGGATAAGACCTAAAGGGCGTTGTCAGTAGGCCAAAGCTAAGGAGTTGTGCAATGCTGAAAGTGAACTCTGAAAGCATCTCAGAAAGCAAATCATATGCATTGCTTAGGGTGAGGTAGAAGTACGGTCTTCAGGCTGAAAGCAGTTGTTTGCTTTTGGCAGCAACTGTCAGCAAATTTCAAGAGGTAATTTATGATTCCCAGAATGAATAGTTTATCTATACCACCTTGTGAACATAAATGGCCTAATCAGGCTTTCTTACTTTAAAAGATAACTTAAAGAGAAATAGACTACCGAGAAATAAAACATTTATCAATCTGATGTGTAAAGGATCACTAAGTATAGAAAAAATTTAACCCTGAGAGATGTGACTTCAAGTCAACAATTTCTATAAATTGCTTCATTGCTTCAAATCTCCCTATAGCAACCAGTTGCCTAGTGCTGCTTTCCAGGTAACTTTCCTTTTCACAGCTAAGTTGCACACCTGATACTGAAAAAAAGAGCATTTAGTCTCCTCAGTTGACTGTATTTTAATGGTATTAAATTGAAGGGCTTTGGTGCAAGGTATTGATCATTTTTAATGAACACTCATAATTGTAAACTATGACATTTCATCAAAGATATATTCATGGAAAAGTCTAGTTGGTTAGATTAAATACATTGGAAAATATGAAATGGTGATGTCCAATTTAGCTAAATAATGCATTTTAAAATGTATTATTATTCTTGGTTTTCTTGATTTACTGGTTAAAAATATTTCTCTAGAACTCCTATGTTTCTTCTTATTTAGATCTGACATATGGGTGTTTCCAACACAATGGTAGTACTATAATAAAAATAACCTTTGGATTAACATAGCAAGCAATTTTGAATTATGCATTATAGTATTTTTAACAGCTGATGTATTTATTATTTTCTGAAAATAATTCTCCTAGATCTATATGAGCATTATATTTCATTATAGGGCCTTGTAAGATGTTAAAAGCTAGTTTAAATTTCTATTTTTATTAATTATCATGAAGAGAAAGTAACAAATGAAATTATAATAGTGTTTTCTTTTGTCTAACCTAGGATCGAAGTAAAGTGTTATTTTTTTTTTTTCTTTTTCCATTTCTATATTGTCTATTTTATATGCCAGATTTACTGGGATTTTCTCCTTATGAAGTTCTCCAGAGACTCATTAGACCACAACCTTAGAAAAATTTAGGGGTGTCTACTTTAAAAATCACTAAAGTCACCTAAATCCACTAAATCATTTAAGTGATTTAAGAATTGACTTTTGGATTATAGTTACCTCTCAGGGGAAAATAAAGAGATGAATGTGCTGCAGAGCTGTCAGAGCTAATTTTAACACATAAGATAGAAAACAATGGAGGAAAGGGACTTTTATTCTATTACTTAGATATTGCAGAGTAATAATTAAATATTACCTGACCTATAAGAATTTAAAGGAATAATATGTTTTATTAAATTATTTTATCTTTGAACATTTCATTTAGGATTTTGACGCTTTATGCAGGGATTGGCAATTTTTTGTCTATAAAGGGCTATATATTAAATAGTTCGTGCATTTTGTATCACATACTTTCTCTGTGTCATATTCTTCTTTGTCATTGTTGGATTTTTGTTTGTTCGATTTTGTACTAACATTTAAATGAATGTGTTCACCTACAGATATGTATATTTGTTTATAATGCACATGTATTATTAAAAATGATATATACAATTTAATATATATGCAAATGTACATATATCACAAATGAGACAGATTTTTTAGTCAAATATTTTTAGTGTCCTTTTGTATGACAGTCATTATTCTATGCACTGTAGTTATAATCCCATGCTCTGTGACTGATTTTTTTCTAGTGGAAGTCAATCCTTGGAGAAAGATGTACCAGTTGCATTGACTAATTAGTGTTAGTGGGAAAAACAATCATATATGAAAATTATTTTTATAAATAATTTATATTTGACTTAAGATAAACTGCAAAGCTACCCCACCCTCCTGTTCTTTCTTAGAACTTATCCTGGTCTGTAATGGTTTGGAGCTCTGGGTTATGTGCTAGTTCAGTAGTCTAAGGCAACTTGCTTATTATTTCTGAGCCTCAGCTTCCTCATTTGCAAACTGGATATGCTAGTATCTGATATACTTAAAATATATGTAAGTCTGATAACACGGTGTCTGTCACTATATGTGAGGCCCATAAACGTCAGGCAACTTCTTAGGTACTAGCTCTAGTTATGCTTGAAATTATCATTACTCAATGTGTCAAATCCACTTGTCATCTTCATTTATTTTTACTTTCCTCCTAAAATACAACAAAGGCAAATGAAAATGATAAAGATAATTCTGTTGTTATATTGATTACATTTTAATTCAGTTTGTGTTGAGGTGTGGACACTTACTTAAGGGGCAGATATTTGATTATAATAATCCATCTAACAAGAAAGAAATAGATTACTAGTATTAGATTACTTTGAATTATATAGGTTTCTATTAACTCCTGGGATGAACTGACTGAGTAAATGATAATACTTATCATAATGGAATACATTTAATCTATGAAAGCATATACATACAGAGCAAGAAAAAGTATAAATGAAAAGATAAAGAAGTGGCAAATCACAAATGAATTTCTGCTTACAGCAACATTGCCTCGCAATAATTATGGATTCAGATTTCTCCCTTTTTGAATAAATTTTTATTTTGAAAATAGTTTTATATAATTTCAACCCCCAAAATTTTTTTAAATACGTACTGAGGGTCTGTTTCTCCCACAAAAATGTAACTTATATTGAAGAAAAACTACTAAAACAATATAATAGGATATCTATTGAAAGTAGCTCTTTCTTCTTTCCCTTATGTCATGTTTAACCTGTATTATGAAGAAATAAAAGATGACATAGTTTTGTTTATTGAAAAAAAAAAAAAATTCCGGAATGAGTTTATTCAATATAACAAAATAGCTGTTAAATGGATGAAGGCTTTACTGCAATGTATAAGACTCAGAAGTGGTTTAGGAATTAACCCTAATGTAGTATGGTGGGCATTGCTTAAATGAAGCATGAACGTGAATACAGTCAGCTTGGTGAAATCATGGGCTTTGAGGTCAAGTTCCAGCAGTGACAACAGCAGAGAGGTAAGCATGAAGCCAGGCAAAGCATGGCTCAAGATAGGCTGGGCTGTTCAGAGAGGAAGTGAGAGTCTGGAGGAACAGTCTGGATAACCAACATGTTTTTGAACAGAGACCACAGGGCATTTTATGTATAGAGGTACATGAACTTGGAGCATGGGAGGATATGAATGATTTTGTATGTAAATGTAAAAGAATTTGGAGAAAACAAAAGGGTAAATCAGTTATGCCTGTTCTAAGATGTATTTTGCAGTGTCTCTCTCCCTCTGAGGTGGGCCCACAAAAATCATCACTATCTAAGAGGAGACTAGACCAGGTGGCTGTATTTCACTGGAAGCTCACGGTCATCCATTTACCTATGCACACACTACCACTTTTTAAGATGCTACTGTACGGTGGGCACCATACATGTAAATGGTATTATTGACCACCAAGAATCTTACTCATGAATATAACCTATATTTCATTTCCTTTCACATGAAGGACAGCTCCTCCCAAAGGGGGTGGGGGGACAAAGACAAAAAACAAAATAAAATAAAAATAAAAAATAAAACAAGCAAACCAAATAAACAAAAAGAAAGATAAAGTACAGCTCCTCAAATTTATCTCATAAATAAATTGTGGGGTCAATGAGGTCCAGAAATGTGCTGGCCTTTTCTCAGAGTGTTTTTGATGTCTTATTTGTAGGCCTCTGGAATTTATCAGTAGAAGGGTGGCTCTCAGTGGGTGGAATCAGAGTGATTCCCACCCCCTGGGGACATTTGATAATGTCTGGAGACTTTTTCAGTCATGACTGCTGGGGAAAAGATTTGTTATTGGCATCTAGGAAGTGGAGGCTAAGGACGCTACTTAATATTGTAAAATGCACAGGACAGCCCCTCACGACAAAGATTTTTATATCAAAATGTCAGGAATGCTGAGGCTGAGACTCTGGTGTAGATGACTAGCATTCAACTGTAAAATGCTACATGTGCTATGACTTGCCAAGGGTACCACTTTATGTGGCAAGGACTCCCTGAGCAACAGCAATCTTCACTGCTTACAAGGCCTCATGCCTGGGAGTGGGAAGAGACAGGCCATTCAGGGACTGTGTTTTCTCACCCTCAAAGTCTTCACACAGAAGAGAGTAAATGGTACTGTGGTTCTTCCTTCATCAATGCTGCTCATTAACTCAGGATTTTTCTGTAGTCATATCAGGTTATCATGTAAGCAAGAAGACTTTTGAAAGGAGAAATCGTATCAAAAGATATACCTGCAAGTTGGCGGATGTATGCAGAATGAGGAAGGATGCTCCTACTCAACCCTGAAAAAGGGGTAGGGAGGCAGGGTGGAAGCTTTACTGTGTCTATGAATCATATCCGTTACAGGATATCAGCTTTCTTAACCCTTCTACTACCCTTCATGCCAGCTCCTCCAGGCCTTTTCTTAGCCCAAGCTTGGGTCCTGGGTGGACTGAACCATTTTAGCACGCTTTTTTGAAGGGAAGAGTAGAATGAAACAGATTAAGAGAGAAATGCACTCAACACAAATACATGGTACTGTATTTTAGTACTCCTTTGTCCTGATAGAACGAGTGCTATCTGTAATCACGTATAGGTATAATCTCCACTGACCAGTGCCCAGAGCTTTTTATTCATTGGGTTCTGTGATTACACAGATTTCCACCATGATCCTGAAATGTTAGTTTTAAACAAGATGTCAGTAAGAAGTATTTTGGAGAGCATGAGAACAGAATTAGAAAGTGCTACAATTTCTAGGTAAATGCTCTATAGTGTTTAATTCAGTCTCCATACCCAATCCACCTCAGAGTATGTTTATCTTTGAGTACACTAGTATTAATGAGACTTCTCCAGGTTAATTGGTCAAAGCTTTTGCTGTTTCTATATTTACTGCAAATTCCTGGAGAGACTCTAGACCTCTCTTCCCTCTTGCTCTCACCTCCCTAAGGCCCTGCAAGCACCTTACATTTTGATCCATTCATTTAGAGGAATCATTTGAAGCCTTTCTCTGATGCCCGAGGGCACCTTGTGGCTCCTAGGAGTGGATTTTTTTGCCCCTTAGGAGACCTCTCCCAGTGATCAGGCAGCATGCAGAGTTTCTTTTTGCTTTTGAAACTGTGGTGGTTTTTATCTACAAGATGATTCTCCCCCTTGAAGCAATGTGCCCTGCAGCCAACAGATGTTTGCATCCAGATCTCCCCTATAGATGAATAAAATCCTCCCAGAGGCTAATACTAGCTGGAAAGAATTATTTTGTGCATCTATGAAGCATAACTGAGCTCTAAGCTATCACATTTGCTGATTATGGAAGAAAAAAACGCAAAAACTTTTTTCTGCCAAGCGTTTCTTGCAGATGAGAATTTTTGTTGACTGAAAGCTTCATCCAATGTGAGATTTGCCCTTTCTGATTCAACAAAGGGTTAGATTGAGAGTTTTTCTTTATATTGCTCTTCAGTTTTGTTCTCTGTGCTTTATAGGCATCACACTTCATCAGCAAAATGGGTCTGATAACTGCCTTCCAAATAGCCATCTTGTTTGGTTTGCTGGGCAACAATTTTCATCCAAGCATAAAATACTTTGTTCAAAGAGTCAACCTTCAAAAGCTGGAAGTCTGAGTCTATGGGCACGCTAAAACTGAAATGAGCATACTTGTTTTTGAGGACGTTAGTTTTGCCTCAGTACCTTGGATCCTCATCTTTATAAGATCTAAGATCAATGTAGCTTAAGGTAGCAACATTTGTCATAATCACTTAATGCATTAGTGTCTTTCAGTACCAAATATTAGCATAGACCCTGAGATCACTAAACCATATAATAATTTTGAACAAGGAATAATAACTTGACTTTTGAGGACCAGTGAAGCTAATAGCAAACTTCTGAGACAGTGACACACCCTTAGACACAAATTTAAGCTTGAAAGCTAATGAAATGCTTCTTGAGTCATACTCATTAAAATATAATAACTTGATTTCTATATTTAATGATGAATATTAATTAAGGCGTAAGGAGACAAACCACAAGACACAGTGAGTGAGCAGGCTGATTTCAACCATTCAGATTCAAAGTGGGCATCAGTCCAATACTTTATATTCCCCATGGCAGGAAGGGAAAAAGCCTAAGGAATGTTACCTTCAGTAAAAGAAAAATAAAATAAAATCTTCATTCCTACAGAGAAGCACTTATACCTCAAGTCTTTGGAGAGCAATAAGAACCAGAAGATTTGTTGTTGTTGTTGTTTTTCTTTGTTTTCTTTTTTTGTTTTGTTTTAGCTCTGTGCAAATCCAGACCGCATTATTGATTACTAACTATTCATTGCTGAAGGCAGTACTCTCTATTCAATAAACTAAGCTTTAATTTGTGAGCCTAACAAAATAATTAACATCAAAAAGAAGATAAATGAATATGCTGTCCTGATCTCATGATTAGAATCCACTTTCTAGTCTCGTTTTATTAGTATTTTTCAATTCAGTATTTTCTCCCCATTCTCTTCTACTTTATTTCCACAACCTGTAACACCTTTTACCTGCTCCTATATCAACAAGGTCAAGCTATTTTTATTCTTGGTTTCAGCAATGCAATGTTTTAATAGTGTAATTTTATACTTTGATATTAATAATAATTTGATATGGTTTCTAATTTAGAACAAACAAGATGACTCGTATTTCTGAAAAAATTCTGAAATGCTCCTGATGTCATAAAATCATAAGCCACATGAACATATAGGAAACATACATAAATAATTTAATTGATCCTTTGACAATTTTGAAAAGTGTGTCTGATTTGCTTCACCACTGTTTTTTTCTTTCTGAATCCTTGAACACTAAAGAGGTTTAACAATATTTAGCCTGATTTTACATTTGGGAAAAATTAAAATAAGAAATATTTGGTGCCTTGGGCAAGATCACACAGACTTTATAAACAGGACTTAGATAATCCCTGTCACTGTACCAATAGAATTTCTTTCACACTAAGAGGGTGTGTCACTGTCTCAAACATGTAAACAGAGTCCTTTTCTAGCTTTGGTGCTCTAGTTTTATTCCATAACAAATATAAAATAACCATCATTATTATAGACACCATATCAAGACAATGGTTTAATACTATATTATTCAGAATGGAAGTAGCTAAATCAAGTCTTTTTCAGGCAACTTCAATAAAGCAGAAATGAGATGTAGCTTCCATGGAATCCTGGAGAGTGCATAGCTTTTTCCTTTCTGTGTCTCAGGATCCCATCTTTCCCACTCCCCAGGGCTCCAGAGAGAAGAGAGTATTTTTTTTCCTACTTAGATTTCTTGAGGTGTGTAGGACTTGATTCATCCCTTTATTAGTTGAGAGGGGACATAGCTTCAGAGAATAAAAGGGAACGATGAGAGGCAAAAGAAAGGGCACTCTCTTGGTGGGAACTTGGATGTATAAACTCAGATCTTTCTTTCCTTCCTTAGACTTTTCTCCATCCCAAATCACATTCTCCACATGGGATAAAACTTGACCTTACTCTACCCAGGTTTATTTGTGCATATTGATAGTTGTCTTAAACACATGAACTACTTCTTGAGGGAGCCTAACATGAGGTCCAATTAGGCTAATAATACCTAGTGACAGTACTTTCTTATTTATTTATTTATTTATTTATTTATTTATTTATTTATTTATTTATTTATATCCCATAAGTGATCCCAGTAACACTCAAGTGCTGTTGCAGGATAGAAGAGTTCATTTCTTGGTATATGCTTTTCTTTTGGACCTGCTTAATCAGAAATTCCAATTGCCTATATTTTATTCAAATACTTTAAAATAATAGTTTGTTTATAATGATAATGCAAGGTACTTCATAACTTTTGATTCATTATAGCAAACTAAATTATGTTTATTATGCTTTTGGTATTAAGTGAATCTAATTGCATTATGAATCTCTCAACACTGATAATTGATTGCTATATATATCAACTACAAAAAGTCTAAAATATTACAGTAATGTGAGTATTCTATTTATGAACTATTCCAAATAAAAGCAATTTAATTGAGTTTAGTGTTAGAACAGATTTGTAAATAGGATGGAGTAAATGTTTTTATTAGTATACATGCACTATTATGTTAATAACAATACTTTGCAACATATTTTGTTTTGACTTGATATCAAACTGTAGGGTTTTCTAAAATTTAATAAATGAAAAGAGAATTGAGGAACTTTGGAGGAATAATAAATGGTAATCTCCTAATAATAATGGATGTCCTTTCAAATAGAAATCACACTTTTTTTTGACTCAGAGGAGATTATCAATGTACGGCAACTTTCATTTAAAATATTATTATTATCAGTTTATTGATACCTTAATCACAGGGTACATTTTTTTCTATGAAAATGATCATTAGAAGCAGTTGTTTTTAAGGTAAGTAGATGCCCGGGACTTTCTAGATCTTACTATATGACTGCTTTCTTGTTTCATTTGCAGAATTTTTCCGAGAGCTCTTGGAGAATGCAGAAAAGTCACTAAATGATATGTTTGTACGGACCTATGGGATGCTGTACATGCAGAATTCAGAAGTGTTCCAGGATCTCTTCACAGAGCTGAAAAGATATTATACTGGAGGCAATGTGAATTTGGAGGAAATGCTCAATGACTTCTGGGCTCGGCTCCTGGAGCGGATGTTTCAGCTGATAAACCCGCAGTATCACTTTAGCGAGGATTACTTGGAATGTGTGAGCAAATACACAGACCAACTGAAGCCATTTGGAGATGTACCCCGGAAATTGAAAATTCAGGTCACCCGCGCCTTCATTGCTGCCAGAACATTTGTCCAAGGGCTGACGGTGGGCAGAGAAGTTGCAAATCGAGTTTCCAAGGTAATTGAAAATCTGCTATCTTTCTAATTGGTCTTCCACTTTTACTCTGTTTATAAAACAAATGTTTAAAAAAAAGTCAAGGTGAAAATTCCAACTTGCAGTGGTCCTTGCTCTTAGATAAATTAGCTAAATGTCAAAGCCTAATTCTGATTTTTTTTTTTCCTTGCTTTGTGAAGACAGGATTTCAAACCGTTCCATGTGATTTGGAACATAATGTCAATATTTATCAGCAGTACAGCAGAAAAGCTTTTATCGGGAGTGGTATGGAAACAAGTGTCTTGTAACTGTGACCACTTGGCATTTCTGATCAGAGTTTTAAGGAGGGTAAATACTCATGAAACAGTCTATCCAGAGGTTGTACTCCTCTAGTAGGACACCAAGTGCCAGTCTTCACGAAGACTGCAAGTGGAGACAAGTCGTTGTTCAGAAGACCAGTTTACCTGCCATTCTTTCCTTTTTATTACCCTTGTCAAAGTGGCCAAATTCCTTAATCGTGAGGAAAGAACCTTCTGCTGGCACCTGTAGAAGTGAATTAGAGAAGACTAAGGAATACAAGGTATAAATTCTGGCTGAGAATTCCTTTTCTTATCCATTAGCTTTGTAATTCTATGCCACATATTGTGTTAAGTTTATGAGAAAGATAAGTAATTAGTACACATCTTGTCTCTAAACCTTCAATTCAAGGTGTATTTCTTCATCGCTGTCTTTAAACATTGATTATTTCCTGTGTAGAGTGTATATGCCTTTGTTAAAATTCCTCCTTGATAATCAACTCTTCCTATGAGTTGCCCATTGTGAGGTCCATCCAACAAATAAACTTACAAATGATTACTTTAAGAGGTAAAGTAAAAACAATACGTAGTAGGAATCTGGTTTTATATCACACAAAGAAATTCATATGTGTACAAAGATTGTTGCCAAACACAACTTTCTTAATGCAGGGCTGTGTCAAAGAACCACACATTTTTCATAACTATGGGTTGTATCCTGCCATGTTTTTTGTTTTTGTTTTTGATTTCTACTTTGAGCTCCTCAATAGTTACATGTTGGCATAAAGCTCATGTATACTCTTAAAAATGTTTCTCTATGGCCCTATTTTTAAAATTCATAACGATCTATTTATAAATTATAAGTTCTTAAAACATCTATTTTAGCATATGGAAACATTATTTACAAGAAGTCTTTAATGGGGATTTAATGACAAAAAGAGCATATATCTCTCATTATAAGAACAGTGCTTTTTTATCAAAAATCAACAATGTTCTAGACTAAAAAATAGAGCCTTAAAAGTGGCTGAGAAGGCATTGTCCAGGTGCACTAACAAGAGGAAATGTGATCGTCTGAGAAAGTCTGGAAAGTACAGATTAGTATAAAAAAACAAATATGTAGTCCATGTATTCTTAAGTAGATAGATTTTGTTTAAAAAAAAATTTAGTCACAGAGATGTGGAATTGAAGCCTTTGTTTTTGTTAAAGAATGAAATGCATGGCCAGCTTTGAGAAACATGATGTGAGAAATTCAAAGCATGGATTGGTATATGCAACAAACCTCCTGATTGTTTATATTGATTCTGCCTGAGTGTAAATAATGTTTAATATTGGGCGTATATTTTGGTCTGGGGCAGATCCAGTGAGCTAAGAGAATATTTTCTAGCAAATTCTCTGAAAAGCCACAGGGAAGCTTACCCCTGATTCTCCTTTTTCTCAGAAGATGGCATTAACAACTGCTTGGCAATGGCACCTCCCCTTTGTCATTCATTCCCTGACTGTCTCAGTGGGAGGTTTTTGTCTACAAAAATCGAGCATTCTACTCTTCAGGGATAGGTTGACATCATGGACCAACCATGATACGTATGCGGAGTATGAGCTCTAATTTTTTTCCAGATGTGAGGGATATCCTCTGAAACACCGACATTGTGTTTGCCCTGATTCCTTCATAACCAACATTATTTGCAGAGCAGCTGCTGTGGGTTTGCGATGTAATTTGTGGTAATGTAGCCATGGAATGTTCACTGTTCAATGCAGATATTCGCTTGTCTGACTTGAGTTTTATTAGCATTAATCTACTCAAATAATAAATCCCATGCTGAAATCTGGGCACCACCATCTGGTAATCTGGTAGGTAAGATGATAGATAGATAGATAGATAGATAGATAGATAGATAGATAGATAGATAGATAGATGATACATAGATGTGAATATATAGACTTGGTTTAAAAGAAACTGAGCAATTTTTTTCTCAAGTAATTTATGATCAAGAATTTAAATATTTTACCAAGAAACTTTCTCATCTTATGATTACCAAATGGTCTGTAGCTGACTGAACCAGAAATAGATCTACTAGGGCTATTTGGTTACTGATGATATCAGCACACAAACTATTTTTTTGTAATAAGAGTAAAATATTACAAGGACTAAATATATACATAGGGAAGCAGGAATGGTATTTGAGGGTTAAGCCCTTCATAAATCTAAAGTCTCCCTATGTTCTGTTAATTGAGTGATTTAGGGTTGGCGGAATGATTGCAGAAGAGTTAAGGAATGCAAGGCAAAACTCCCAAATGAACATCAACAAACTGACTTATCTCCTTCATTCTTGGTTTGGGGGATATATTTTTTGCTTTAATTTCTCTCTTCTCTTTAAATGGCTTCTTAAGTCTTAGAAGACATCATTAATAGCTTCTAATTAGTTGTTTTGACTAGAAAATTTATCTCTTCAGCAAAACACAGCAGTTAGACACAAATGTTTTGACACAACATTATAGGGAATTTTCTTACCAGAAAAATGGAGAACTAATTTGTAGGCATGAACACAATTATTTTTTAAACTTCTTCTTGCCATCTCATATATACAAACATTGTCTTTTTCTAAGCTCTGAATAGATCAAGTTAATTTTCAGTAGCTGTAACTGGAGATCTGATTCTTAGAAGTGTTATGTGATTCTGGAGTGAATATCTGGTAATTTAGCCAGGATTCATTTCCCGTGTGAATAACTGTTTTTAACTGTGCCCAGTGTTGACAAGATAGGGTGAATCAGTAAGTCATACTTTGCCAGTGGAGGTGTAAATTGATGTGTTCACTTTGGATAACGATTCAAAAATACCTGTATTGTTGAAGAAGTGCATATCCTAAAACTGAAATTCTACACTTGGAGAAACTGTTTCATGTGTATACAGATAAACGTGCAGAAGAATGTTCATAGCTTCATTGTTTACAATAACATAACAAATAGAATTATTGTAAATGCCCCATCTGCATAAATGGTGATATCTTCACACCATGAAATACTATGGAGCATTGAAAACAAGTGAGTTATAGCCACACTCATGGATGAATCACAGAAACCTCATTTGGAAAGAGAAAAATCAAATCACCAAAGAATATAAACTATTTATATAAAATTCAAAAATGCAATATTAAGCAATACATTATTTAGGAATAAAAATATATGCAATAAAACTGGAGATTTTTTTGGTTTTAATTATAAACATAAACATCAAGTGGTACTTACCTCTGGGGATTAGGTTTGGTGGGTATTTAAAGGAGGGATCTACAGGGATTTCCAAAGTTTCTGATAACATACTGTTTCTTAAGCTCTGTGGTGCTTGTGTATATGTGTGTATGTGTGTTTAAGATTTTTTTTAAATTAAAAAGATTATAGTGAAGTATGACTTCACCATTTTTCATTGATGATTCTTTTCATCTGTGCAGATGTGATCAAATTCCTGAGCTGCTCTCAGTTATTTGTCAGATTTGCCATTGTTTATGGATTTGTTAACAATTCACTTTCCATATTCCATGTCGTGCTGAATAATATCAGGTAGGCAGGGAAGGCAAAGCTCTAAAGTGAAGATAAAAGCAAGTTTTTATACTATACTAGCCTTGAGAGAAAGGATCCAAACTATTTTTTAGCATTGTTCCTTTATTAAATTACAACACTCACCCCCTTATATATACTCATTAGTGAGAAGAAACATGGATGCCAGGAATCCCCTTAAGGGCTTGTCAGACACTGAAGAACACAGAAACAGGACTGCATACAGAGATATTAACAGGTTGTCTGCTTAGATTAAACTTCAAGCACTCATCATGAAGGCAAATGAGGAAATGGGTCTGGTTTCTTCACTGGTTCATCTTGATGTCATTTAAACAGAGAAGACATGACTTTCGTATCTTTCTGCTTTAATCAAAGTGATCTCTGGAATAAAAAATGTAAATTGTGTCAATAGAAACCACATCAATAATGCAAGTCATTTCATTAATTCATTCATTCCAGACAAATTAGATAGTTAGTAGAGCTGGGATCTATAGAACTTGAACTACTGCCAAATACTGTCATGCATCTTTCTATCTATCTATCTATCTATCTATCTATCTATCTATCTATCTATCTATCTATCTATCTTTCTATCTATCTATCCTTTTATTTATCTAAAATCCTTCTTCCTTGTGTGTCATGACTTTGAAAAGAAAGTCATTAGTAAGACCAGAATATTTTTATCAATAGACATGTGCCTATGTCTGCTACACAGACTATTGTTTTTGAATGAAGAGCCTCTTAAATGGTTCATATACCCAGGTAAACAGCCTTATGTTAGCAATGTGTGCCTGGAAAGCAATAAACAGAGAGTCAATTTTTAATAAAGGTGGTTGATGGCCTATAAGGCTGAAAAAAACTTATCAAGTTTGATAAAATGAAGGCTATGAAATACATTCATTCAGAGCATTCTCTGATCAGAATGGAAAAACATTCTGAAGAATTTACATGGATATAATTTACAAGAGAAATTGTATTCTATCTAGCTGTTTGCTTTGGGGAAAGAATTTAATATACAAAGACCACCTGTCATAGCTACCACCTGAATTATTTGTTTTGTTCCTTCAGTGGTGATCTTTTGATTGGAGTTGATTTTTGTGGAGTCATCCAAAAATGAAAAGGACACAAAAATGCCTTAGGTGACTGAAACCTTTCTGTAGATCTTCTGTGGTTAATTTATTCTCTTCTGTAATTGATGATTATTCAGTGTAGGTTACCTCATAATATAGTGTTAGGAAGAATAGATAAGCCTTTTGAAATTATCAATAATGCTTCTATGTTTACAACTTTTAAGTCAGCATAAATAATATATGCTTGCTGCTTTATGATGGTGGTTTGAACATTATGTTATATTTGGAAAGTACTTTGCAGTCAATAAATAAATAATTTCATGATCAAAGTAGTAACAAAATGATAATAATACTAAGAGCACTAACAACAAAAATAGCTTATTAATATAATTCATTGAAAATGTATGAATTTCACTATGGTCCAAGTGCTATGATAAGCACTGGAAATCACAAAATTATAAAAATTCCATATGTCAGAAGAAGAAAATAACATTTCCCTTCAAGAATAGTATGTGGTGTTTTACAGATGAGTTTAGAGAAGTAAAGGAGAGGGTCCCATTTTGATGAAAACAATTTGGTTATTTTGATTAAAACAATTAAGTATTTCTCATTAATTTTATGTTCCATTGCTAATGTACGTAGCTTAGGTATATAAATATAGAAAATGTTTGAGTTATAAAAAGAGGGTAAATGTAAGGAAAATGAATCCATTTATTTTTAATACATTACAAGCTATCTGTAGATCCTCTCTTCTTGTTCATTTTGTAGCTTGTGTCTGTATCGAATACCTATACCGAAATTAGGCTATTTTCCTTTAAAAGTATGCTATCTATTGGAATTCCACTAAAATGAGCACCTTCTTTCCCACTGAATTTAATTTTGAAGTTGTATTCATATTGAAAGAAGTTAGGAGTTTCCTTACCTGTGGCTAACTGCAACATAGCTAGAAAATGTTTGGGAACCTCAGCATGAGTATACTGTACCTAGAAGGTACATACCTCTCCCCTAAAACTGAGATGGAATGGTTATAATAACCCAATATTCATTTGATCCAAATGTGGATTCTTGTAAACAGAGAGCTATTTTGAAGAGTTAGCTGAGTTTTCATGAACAAACATTTTTTCAGTGTGTTTTATATGTCAAGCACTATCGGTAAATTCTTGAGATACAAAGAGTAAGTAAGTTAAAGTACTTGCAAATACTAATTGAGAAGAGAAAGGCAGAAACAAATATCAATATATAATGAGAGAACTGTGCAATAAGTGTTTGGGGAACATAAAGTAGAGGTATCTAGCTTAATATTGGGATGCAAGGTAACTTTCAGGGTTCTAGAAGCCTGATTCGTGCATTGAAGGATATATGGGCATCGGGCAGATGCTGACGGTACCTCGCTCAGTGAAGGATGCTTCTGTCATAGGCAACAACAGAATAGAAGCACAGAGGTGTGAAACCAAATGATGTGTGCAGGGAACTAGAAGCTTGTGGTATTCCAGAGGCATGAAGTACAAAGCAATGAATAGCAAGAGATAAGGCAGCAGACCTAAACTCAATCCTTGAATAAAAACGATTTCACTAATAATTTCCTGAATGTCTATTTGTCTGTATAATGAACAATATGTATATTTCTGTGGTTAGAGGCCCTCCAGTACTTTTGAGGGACAAACATGTGCTTGCTCAGCACCTACTATCTACCAGTCATTGTTCTATAAGAAACAGGAAATAACAATGAGTAACATTTTCCTTGAGGAAATTACAGTCTATCCAAAAACTCAAGTGTGTTGCAAATGATCAGATAAAGGTAGAGGTGTGTATAAAATACTATGTGAATCAAGACACATACATATGTCCCTTGACCTTGCGAAATTGGAAAAGGCACCTGAGAATAATAGTCACACTTAGATTAAAAAATGAATAGGGCCTTACTGAGGGAGAAAAGATGTAGGGCTTCTTGCCAGGGGCCCAGCAGGTGCAAAGGCACAAATCATGAAAGTTCATGGTTTTTTTGGAGATGAGGTCAGGATTTTGACCATAGTATTTGGGTCTTATATTTCAAGTTAAGTGATTTGGGGACTTTGCATAGGCAAGGGGTAACAACCAAAGGTTTTCAAAAGACAAGCATGTGATTAGATTTTCACTTAAAAAGATTGTCCGTGGGCATGATAAACTGGAGTGGGAGAGACTGATGTCAGGTACAGTAATGGAAAACTATTGTAATTGCATATGAGCAGTGATGAGCCCTGTGACAAAGCAGGTAAAGCAGAGTGGAAAGTGCCAAAAAATGTCTACATATTTTAAGAAAGGAAAAAACTATATTAAAATTGTAATACTCAGTATATACCGATTATAAAAAATGAATACAAGTCATGTGGATACAGTTTCTTGGCATCCCCAGTATATCTATAGATATATAGGTCTATATCTACATAGATCTATAGATATGTATGTCTCGTGACTATATATATAGTCTACTCTGGTTGTATCCCCAGCATCAAGCACAGTTCTCCCATTTAGTAACAGACGTCTCACTGTTAACTGGATTGAGAATCACTAACATAAATGTTTGTTGGCAAAGGGTGGTAACATTTAGCTAAAGAAAGGAGAGAATAGAAGGAGATAAAACATGAGGGAGTATAAATATTTAAAGAGGATACAGAAAATGACCAGAACCAGAGAAGCATTTTATCCTGAAAGTAAAAGGAGAGAGAATCTCAAGAAATAGGGTCATCAACAGCATCAACAGATAGTCAAGTGGAAGGGGCAGAGACCTTTGGATTTGACTGCTAAAAAGTTACTACCTAGCCAAAGCAGTTTGACTAGAGTGGTTTTAATTGGTTGAGAAGTTAACTCTTTTGCCCCTATACATTCTAAAACAGACTGGACAAATGATGGTCCGTGGACTGGTGTCCAAACACGAGCCCCCGTTATAGTTCTGCAACAAGTTAAGTTCAAAAATTGAAAGTGTTTTGTAAAAATCCTAAGAGCAATTTCACATTGTCCAAAGCTGCTTCTGAAATGGAAAGGAAAACGGACATGACAGTTTATCCCAGTGTCCATCCAAGACACCATCAGCAGACTAATCCTTGAATGTTGTTGACCTTGCATAGTGAGTCTTCCTGTGGTGTGAGTTGCATTGAGTTATCCTCTCTAGGTTCAGGTATCAGGTCATGACGTACTGGGAAAAATCACATAATCAGCCAAAGCCTGTCCAGATCATTTGAGCCTCAAACGGATAGTCTGAGAGTACCATATTCTAGAACAATGCTAAGAATAGGAAAATAATGAACATATTTTGCTTGAGTCCATTGGTGTGTTTGAACTTTCTCATTCTTGTATGCAGTTTCCCTTTATCCCTTTTGTGCCCTCCTGCCCTCGCCTTTTCCTCCTGGGGTACATTCTCTATGCTTACAACCATGAGGGTCTCTCCTAAACCCAACTTGACTGGCATGTCTACTGTTTGGCCTGTGCCCCACAAGTGCACGAACTCTTCTGGGGCCATGGGAAATGTGCGATACAAGCAGACATGTTTGTTACTAATAGGGAACATCCACTGGTGAAATGTGCCAATTAAGGTACACCACAAATAAAAAAGTCCCAAGTATAAAACTCTAGTGTTGTAACTCAAAGAATGCTGCTTCTAAAATGGCTTCATAAATGAAAACGGACCTGACAGTTTATCCCAGTGTCAACGCTGACTCTGTTCATGGATATTTATCTCTGAACGCATTTTCCTACCAGAAGGTTCCGTGAAACAAGCTTTGAACAATAGTCATGCTGTAATTACTTACACATGCAAAAGCATGTTCAGAGTGCTGACAGGAGACTATGCAGGCTGTGTGATATCATAGGCTGAACTTGCAAGTTTGGAGGAGTTTTCTTTTATTGTCCCATCTTCGGAGATTCAGTATTACAAGGACATTCCCTGAGGCAATATCGGTACACTGTAGAGGTTTATGAGCCAAGATATACATCAAAAAGAATTTTAATAAAGCTTGACAGATATATCGCATTAATAGTGCTGACATATTGAAGCAGGACTTAGGTAGAGAGTATGACATGTTGGTATTTTTTTTTAAATGAGGTATAGGTCATACAGATATTTGATTATAAGAAAGATGGAGGGGGTATATTATTACATACCATAGATTTTCTCCATTGTTATCTTTGTGATTACAAGCAAGGGTTATTCCCCTTCACATGTATGCATTTTACCTCTTCATCTTGATGAGTGATATTCACCACAAACACAATGGATCAATCCCAGATGCTTAGAAAATAGTAATCATCCCACACAGTATCAAAACTCTGCATTTTCTTGTGTCTAAATTGGATAGCCACGTGTGAAAATGGACAGTTCAGAGTGTCAGTAATAGGATAATGGTGACTTTGACATTCAGATGTAAGTAAAACTATGGCCTAAATCAATAGATACTTCAAGTTAACATCAGTTGACACTTAAGTGGCTGGCATAAACTGATTTTGGAAAATACATTTTCACCCTTGAAAGAATGTGCTGCATGTAAAAAATTCCTCTGTCATATTTAATACTCAGCAGATAGCAGGATTTTATATGGAAATTTTATCTTCTTCAGTTCATAGAAGCTAGCAAGGCGAAATTTTCTGTGTTCAATTTCTGTAGGATTTTGGCAATTGAAAAAGTTCATTCATTGAACATTTAAAGCTTTCATAAACATATTAATTATGGAGATGTTATTATTCTGCATTCTATTCTCATAGTTTCTTTATGGTTCTCTCCATAAAGAAATATATGCGTTTACAAATAATGGGTGTTAAAACTATCCTCATTTGCTTTTGACTTTCTAAAAACCCATCCTCTTACTAAAAATATATCTAGATATAAAGGAACATTTATTTCACTGTTTCTCAATGAAAATGGATAGCATTTTGTAAAAAAATAAAAGATTTTATGGTGATTTTAAAAATAGCAAAGAACCAAGAACTTTGCAGAGGTCCTCATTCCTTACTTCTTAGGTTTTGCTGCTCAAATTAGAGTCTATGCCAAGGAGAAATCAACTGTGCTTCCAATAAAGTATGTTATTGAAAAACGAAACTTGTGATATCTTGCTGCATTTGTAGAAAGATTATAACTATATAAAATATTTATGACACTATTTCCATAAGATATCAAAATATTTGTTTTGAAATGGAGAAAAAAGAACCCTAACATTTGGCTAGGATGGCAGATAGAATTCAGACTGAAAGTATTTCTGATTTGTGCAGGGCTTTTTGTTTATTTGTTCTGATGTGTGTGTGTGAGTGTGTGTGTGTGTGTTTGTGTGTCTGTGTTTCTGTGTGTATTAAAGTAATAGCTTTTTTCCAGTAACAGTCTGATGCACCAATTGTTTAATAATTTGTAAAACCTTTATCTTCCGGATATCCAAGTTCTCTCTCTTGATCATTTTATCCTTTTTTACTTGTGTTGTGTTTATGGGACAAAGGGAATTGGGAAAATGAGATAATCTTATGAGTCATTCAAGCCAAATGGACATTTTCTCCCCTTCAAATAAAAATAAAAATAAAAATAAATGTTTAAATAAAAATTGCCACTCTAGTTTAAATTACCTGGATATTTATTTTCTCTTGATGGTCAGAAAAATAATTTTATGCACTTTCACATATATCTTTCTTAGTATAAAATTAATGTGTGCTCATCCACAAAGGAAAGAATGGCAAAAACACAGAAGAGCCTAAATTTTTGTTACCCATAAGTAACTTCTGTGAAAACTTTCTAGTCTTTTTCTACCTCTAATGTGTTTTCATATTATATGTTCTTAAATCATATGACATGCTAAATGTCAAGTTTTACTTTTTCACTTTAACATTATAAGTATGTTCCCACACCAATAACATTTTTTTAAAAATTACTCTTATTTCTTAAATATTTCTTTTACAACTAAGGTATTTGTTTGCTGCCAGTACATCTGGGGATCTTTCACAAATAACCACCCCCTGGACAGTCTTACTAAGAGAAGTAAACAACTGTCTTAAGTAGTTGTGTGTGTGCACGTGTGTATGTAGGCATGTTTAGTTTAACACTTTTTGCACCTGAATGCCAGCATAAATGGGAGTTCTCTGATTCCCTTGTCATGTATTAAACTGTTGAAATTTCTTGATTGATTTATATATACTCCAGTTACATTGACTAGAAGCAGAATTATTTTTAAAGGGATAGAAAAGGGTATAGACATAAAGTGGAGGTAGGAATAGGCTGATGGAAAAATGCTTATTAGGACTCCTTGGAAAACAGTTCCCATTGGGCCAAAAATCTGGATCTCAGCCATACTGCACACTGGTGCACTTGAGTCCTAACTGTCCCACAACCATCTTTTATTTGGTGTGAATTCAAGTTTTCGAATAATGTTCTAAAATGAGGAGAATTGACATAAAAATGTGAATTTCTACAATTTCTTGGATAATATGACTACCCTGGGCGTGTGTTCTGATGGCAAAGAATAAACTAGAGTTAAATAATGTTTAGACTGAGCTTGTTTTACCTTGAGTATCCACATTGCAGTTTGAAACAGGTCTGATCACCCCCGGTGTTACTCTGATTCTGAAATTGGTATTCCCCTCTGCCACAATTGTTGGCTCTTTTTTACATAATGGAGAAATGTTTCTAAGTACCTAAAAGTGAAAAACAAATAGGGCCATGTTTCAGGAAAAAAATTATAAAAATAAAAAGATTGTATTTTTGGAAGTTTTTAATATCCTAAGTATTTAATATGCAAGTAGCAACTATGTTTAAAAAACATAATCAGGGAACCTCACTAGCGGTTAACTCCTCAGTTTACAATTGGATTTACAAACCTTCCTTTAAGCTTCCTGTTAGCCATCACTATAAGGTAAACATCATTTAATCAAATAAAAGCAAACCAATGGCTAAGAAACAAACTACTATTCCTGATGTTGGGATCAGATAAGAACTCTTCTTCCCTTTAGTGTCCTAAAGAACATCTTTATAAGGTACACAGCTAGAAGTTCACTCCCGCTGAAACAGACCTTAGCAAGCACAGATCCAGAACTTTTCTTATCAGTGTCGTCATAACATCATCACTATTATCAAATTCTCTTCCTGTCTAATGTAAACGGAAGCTAGCAGTTATTGGGTACCTGCCAGCCACTTATCCTAAGTACTTTGCACAGCTTATCATTGAAACCATACAATAACCTATGAGACAGGTATGATTTTTATCTCATTTGTTAGATAAGGAACCTGGGATTGAGCTTTGAGGAGCCCAGGCTGTAAATCCACACTGCTTCTCACAGTTGAGGCTTTTGTCTCTAAATACAGCAACCTGGCATTGGGCAGTGCTATCCAATAGAAATATGATGGTAATGACATATGTAATTTAAACTTTTCTGTAAGCACATTAAAATTCAAAGAAACAAGTGAAACTAATTTTAACAATAAGTTTTGCTGAACCCAGTATATGCAAAATATTGCCCTTTAAATACGTACTCAAAACAAAAATTATTAATGTGGTATTAAATTGTTCGTGTCGTAAGTCCTCAAATTTTGATGTGGATTTTGCATTTACAGCAGGTATCAGTTTTGGACTAGCCATGTTTCACATGCTCAGTGCCACGTGCGACTAGTGGCTAACATATTAGACAGTATAGAGATATGTTGTTTTAATACATCATCTTCCTAATAAGGTAAAGAATTTGAGGAACTCACACCAAGAAGCCTAAACTCTTGTGTCTGATTATTTATACAGTTCCTCCAGTTATAAGGAAAATAGAGAAATCGTCTGTCTTTGTGTAATGTGTTTTGGGCCCTGACTACAAGTCTGACATAAATAACGTAGACTCTTTATTGAGAGATTTGTTCTTGCCAGTCTCTCAAAGGCCCTGCATGTGGTAGTGCTGGTGGCCCTAAGTGTAATGAGCATCAGAAAGATTGTAAATCACCATAGATGAATTAATCTATGGTTTTAAATCTGCTCTGGGGATGTGGATGAGACTAATGAAGGCAGAAGTTGGTAAGCATCTATGGGTGACAGCATCCGTAGTAAACAAAATAAATAACTGCCCAATTATTATCATGGGGTGGGGGAGGCTCACAGGGAAAGCTGGCTCTTAAAAAGAAGTCCCAATACTCATACAGGTGGCCCATTCCTGGGTGGAAAGATGCAAAACCACATGACTAACTTTTGTTCAGATAGTTTTGAGGGTACTTCCATAAACTTTAGGTAAAGAAGGTCCTTTTCAGGTAAAAGCCCCTGAAGTATTGGTTCTCTTAAGTTTCTCATAAAACATTTTAGGACATAGTTTTTAAAAGAAACTGAGAAAATACAGTTTTAGAGAATTGCCATTTGGGTGCATAAAATGATGCACTTGGGGTTGACAAAATTGACAAAACTGTGATTTGTTATTGGGTTTCGCTTTGTGAGATACAAATCAGATCAACCTGGCATAAGTAGCAGCTCTGTGGCAGCCACTGCGTTCTGGATGTGCACACAGCTTTCCTGCAGGGTCATAATACCATGGTGCTTGAGAGCCGACTTTACACTTGCTTTATAATTCTATTCATTAAATCAATTTAGAATATGTAAACTAATTTATTGTGAGTTTTAAAATCATTTCCCTCAAGAGAGCCCAGAATATTAGGTTAGCAGTTTTTTTAGCACAACTTTGACTCAATTTCAGGGGACAGGCAATTTAATGTCAACATCCCATGATTTTTGCTACACAGTGTCATTTTCTCTCTACTTTCCACTGCTGAGTCAAAAACCTGTTTTTGAGAGTTTACAAGTATGTCACAGTATTTTCCACAGAGAGATAGTTTGTGGATCACTTGTGTCTATCTGCCCCTCCAATTCTTACTTTGTCTTCAGCCCAACATCTACAATTGTATTTCCTTTTTGGTACTCAGGGACCCTACAAACTAATCTATTGAAAACTGAGATTAATACCGTGTTTCCCTGAAAATAAGACCTAGCCAGACAATCAGCTCTAATGCATCTTTTGGAGCAAAAAATAATATAAGACCCAGTATTATAATGTGTTATGTTATGTTATGTTATATGTTATATGTTATATAGACCCGGTCTTCTTTTATAGTAAAATAAGACCAGTCTTATATTAATTTTTGCTCCAAAAGAAGCTTTAGAGCTGATGGTCCGGCTAGATCTTATGTTCGGGGAAACACGATAATTTAGAGCAGCACAATCAGTTTGTGTCTCATTATAGGTATTTTTCTTAATCAGTGTTGCTTCCATCTATATCTCTTTCTTTCTATTGTCTTAGTTTCTGGTAAAATCTAAACTCTGATCACCTCAGGTATAGGCTGTTGCCCACTCAAGGCAACTTTCCCAGGTTTAAGCTCTGTACCTTCTTTCAGGCATCCTAAGCACATCTTCGTCACATCCAGTTTGATTAAGTCACTGTCCTGTTCATAAATCCAAGCAGTATATTGCTTGGCAAGTAGTACTCCAATGATCTGGAATGTTTACTGAGTGCTCAGCTTTCTTGCTGGATCCAAACTTGAAATGACAGATCCCCATCTCCAAGAGATTGACAAGGCTAAAGTTGGCAGCCTAACCTTATGTCTTCAACCAATCTTTCACCTTGCTGCCTTGTATCATTAGTTACAACTCAATGTCCAGTTTCACTCAAAGTGAATTTATTCAAACTGTGCTCCACATGAAAGTTTTTGTGACAGTTTCTCTGCCATTTTCATTACCCGTTATGCCTTTTTCTCCTCTCCCCATCAAATCACCTTTCTTTCCTCATTCAAAACTTGCTAAAACCTACTTATTGCCACTTCCAGTGCCTCCAGGAAGGTCCTTGCAGCCTAATCAGATTTTATAGTCAAAATTTATTTCAAAACTTTTATACTATGCTTTTACCATGTTAATATTGAGGTTATTTTTGTATGTTGCTTTATCGTATTCACATTTTCCTGTAGGATGGGCCTCCTCACCCTGAAGACTGTAACATAGTACCTAAGGAAGGAATGTGCCTTCCAACTTTACTATTCCTCAGGCCAAGCACTACTACAATCTGGGTATGGTAGCCATTGAATAAATATCATTACTGCTGTTATATGATTTTTTTTTTCCTTTCATTTAGTCTTACCATGTTTGGAACAGTGGAAAGAGGTAATATCCATACATAGTATAACATCTCCCACTTTCTTGTATATAGTGCCCTGAATTTCTCATGCTTTTAGAAAAGGGTTTAATGTAGGTCTTTCTAGAATTCTACGTCCCCCACCAAAAAAGAAAGTAAATACTCAGTGCATGTGGTTACTCAACAGAACTGTAGATCCATTGTATGTTTTTTGGGACATCCGTGTAGAAAGTCATTGTAGATAACTGAAAGATTAATGACTGAATATATGCTGAGAAGCCATGCATTTCCTTTGCTATCACCTAGACAATCTAGTATTTTGAGATCTGTCAAAGAGTAATGAATCTTCATTTGTATTCCAAATTTCCAAAATATCTATATCAGCTATCTATATGTAGACATAAATATTCATACTATTTCCAGAGTTATTGAAGCAACTATTCTCTTGCTCCTACTTTCCCTTTATATCTTAGAACTCATCTATCCAGATGCTTATTGACTCCATGATCACAATTTAGTTCAGTGAATTATTAATGTGGTTTCATAGTCTTCAAGTATCAGCATTGTAGATTGCCTTAAGTGTAGTTAAATAGAATAGAAAGATATGCCAAAATGCTGAAATCTTGGGAATATTTTTACTGTGTGTTATAAGAATTATTAAAGAGAAAGGAAAGAAATGAAGAGAAAAGCAACTAATCTCTTATGTAAAGTACTCACATTGCACATTCACAATTAAGCTGTTCTGATTTCTGTAATTAAAATAATTTCCTCTGAGAGGCCTTAATAGTTCATGCCCACGAGTAAAAAAAAAAAAAAAAAAAGAAAAAGAAAACTGTTGTCGTGAATGAGCGATTGAAAGAAAAGTCTTATTCACATGCTTTCATTCCTAAGAGAAATCTTTGAAAACAAACCAGGCAGGAAAAAGACAATCAGTTGGGTTAGCCAGGGGTCATTTTAGCAATCCATGAGATGTACCAGCTCATGCATTTATTCATCTTTTTATTCAGCAAACATTTATTAAGCATTAACTCTTTGGCAATTGCAATGGGTATGATGGTGAATGAGGCCTAGCGCTACCCCGAAAGAACTCCCTTTCCAAAGTGAGAACCAAACAAATGAATAGTAGAGGGTGACAAATGCTAAGACAAAGGTATACATATGGGTCATAACAATGCAGGTGTCCATTGATACAAGTTCATCCCATGGGGACCTTTTTGTGTTAAAGCACTTTATTTTGCCAGTCATGGATTTAGCTTCAACAGGGATATCAATTTTAATGGAGATATGAAAATTCACTGTTTAATTATTGAGAAAATAAAACTGCATAAACAATTAGCAAATATTAATTGATTAGGCATACAGTACACATTACTTTTACTAGGAATCTTTTATTGTATGTTATTAGATATGTACATAATATGAATACATACTATACCACAAACATGATATGAATATAACATAGGGGAAAAAGTAAAGAGAAGTGTTGCTTGAAATAATCCAGAGCTCACTAGGCCAAGAATAGGAGATAAAGATAACTGGGATTGAATTCTTACTTGACGCTAGTTGTCTCAATGAATTCGTTTTTTTTCCTCCTTGGTGGAGTGAGTTGGACTAAGTAAAATTCTTTACTGGGAGTGAAATTTCCAGTGTGGCAATTATTGGGGTTATAGACATATGACCTAGAAACTACATATTCAGGATTGCACATCTGGACATGTAGGTCTGTACAGAAAAGGGCTAGTTAAGTAATCTACTAGCAATTGATTTGAAAGTTGTAGGCCATACTGCTTTGTATAGCATTCCACATAGTGTTTTTGGATGTACCTTCTGGCTGTCACTCTTATAATTGGGCTCACCACTAATTTGGGGGTGACACAGCTTACTCTTAAAATACCATGTTGTTACTCTTTTCATAAATCGCTTCAAATTCCAAAGACACTGTTGAGTAGTAGGATACCTCTATACTTAATCGATTTCCATGGGCCTCCTAGAGTTAAACTTGTCTGTGGGAAGATTCAGTCACCTACGTCTACCATGCTACGTTTTCTTCTGCAATTCATAATTTTAATTTTAGCACTCAAGATGTATTTTGTGTTAATAAGTATTAATGTGAGAGATAATAGAAACCTGATGAAGAGATGGCATTTGCTTTGTTCTCTATTGAATCCCACATTTGATTGACATGTGTGTCCTAGAAAAATTGGCATAGGACCTTGTTAGAGGGCACAGTGCCATCTAACAGTTGTGGAGGAAGTTAGGATGAAAAGTGATCATAAATGAAATCAGCTGGGAGTTTCAGGCTCTCTGGTGTAGAGGAAAGTAAACACTCTAATAAAAATCTTTTGCTTTTTTATGCAAAAGTTCCCATTGACTACAAAGCTTTTCAAATATATCTCAGGAAAATTGGTAAACTCTTTTGCTAACTTGGACTAATGATGTTTAAATTTTAATTCTATAATAAAGTTCCATAATAGCATAATGTTTATATTTGCTCTACAGTTTGTTAAATCAATATGCAGATGGTTTTAGTATATTTAATTGCACCATCAATTGGCTTCGTGTGACGGGTGGAATGGGTTGGAAATATTATTCTTCCGCCACCTCTTACCTGGTGAAATTTTCTGTGTCACCTCCTTTGCAGAGTGGGGATGATGAGAAGTGAGGATGAAAAATGGTCACAAGACATAGAAATAGTTTTTTAAATTGGTTAACAAAGTGAATTCTTAAAATTATTATTATGTGATATTAAGGATTTCTGTAAAAATGAAATAAATAAAATACATTCTAGAGTAGTCAACTATAAAAACCTACCAGAGCAATATCAACTTTTAGTTTATTTTTTTTATGTTTAGCAGTTTCTTTTTTCTTTTTCTTTATTATTTTTATATTAAAGTTTTAATGTACAATTAGAAGGTTTATGATACAAATTCTTCCACTACTTTTCCATTAGTTTTTCTCTTTATATATTACACTTACTTTAGTTTTAGAGATTTTTTTTGGGGGGTGGGGAGTACCAAATTATTTGAAGAAATGGTACAAATGAAAGAACATAAGTAGATGATTTTGGTACAACTTATAAAAGATAAAGGTAACCCCAACATGCATGTACTGCTTTGGTGATCAGGAAGTCACCCCCATGTCTACTGGTAGCCAGCCAAAGGCTTAGCTCTTGTTTTCACTGTCTCCTATCTCCCAGGGTGTGCTTGTCAAAGTGGTACTCTACCATGCTACATTCAGGAGCCCCAAACTTGCATAAGTTGGTAATGCGGTCACCCAATTCTTTGATGGATTACACCTGCTCATTCAGATAATGAGTCTCAATAAAGTCACCCAAATGGGCATCATTTTTGTCAGTGGCCAGTTTGTGCAATTCCAGCAATGACTGATTCACACTTTTTTCCAAGTGTAATGCACACTCCATTGCATTCAGCCCATTCTCCCAGTCATCATGGTCTGGTTTCCTGACATCCTGAAGGAAGATTCAGCCACCTTGCTGGTTCTGCAGCTTCATCAGTTTCTCAGCATGTAACCTCTCCTCATGAGTTTGGTGAAAAAAATATTTGGCAAAGTTCTTCAAAGCCACATCATGGCGGTCAAAGCAGTAAGACATGGACAGGTAGCTGTAGGAGGCGTAGAGCTCCAGGTTGATATGGGGTTGATGGCAGCCTCTGAGTCCTGGTGGTAGTTCTGGCGCACCTGCGAGGCGCTAAGGAGAGGCAGTGGCAGCTTTGCGATGCTGGAGCGGTGGCAGGAACCTTCCAGAGGTCCGAGGGGGATGTGATGAGGTGGCCGAGGGCTAAATCTGCCTAGCCGGCGGGATGGGGGAATGAGAGCCGGGTTTCTGTCCAAGCACTGTTAGAACAGGAAACTATGGCAACTCTGGGTGAAGACTGTCAGTTTTTAAAGACTTTTATTAAAATATAGCTAAAATACAATATTATATTAGTTTCAGGTATACACCATAGTTATTCCACATTTATATACCTCAAGAAGTGATCATCATGATAAGACCAACAACCATTTGACACTGTATCTCACTATCACAATATTATTGACTATATTCCCTATGCTGTACATTCCGTCCCCATGACTTATTTGTTTTATACCTAGAAATGAAGGCCTCTTATTCCCCTTGATCTTTTCCCTTCCTTTTTAATTTTTCAATGACTCTTGGCATTCAATATCAATTTATATTAATTTCAGGTGTACAACATAGTGGTTAGACATTTGTATGATTTAAGAAATGATCCCCCTGACTAGTCTGGTGCTCACCTGGCACTATACACAGATATTACCATATTATTGACTATATACCCTGTGCTCCAATTTGCATTCCTATGACTATTTTGTAACTACCAGTTTGTACTTTTTAATCCCCTCACCTTTTTCACCCGGCCTGCAATCCCCTCCCATCTATCACCCCAACAAATCTAGTACCAATATGATACCATACATAGTTATTACAATACCATTGACTCGATTCCTTATGCTATACCCTACATCCCATCATTACTGTATAACAACCAATTTGTGCTTCTTAACCCCTTCCCCTTTTTCACTCACCCCAACCTATCTCCCATCTGGCAAACATCAATATGTTCTATGTATCTGTGAGTTTGTTTCTGTTGTTTGTTGTTGTTATTTATTTTGTTCTTCAGATTCCACGTATAAGTGAAATCACATTGCATCTGTCTTTCTCTGTCTTACATTCCTCTCAGCACAGTACCCTCCAGGTCCATCCATGCCACTACAGATGGCAAGAACCCATTCTCTTCCGTGGCCGATCAATATTCCATTGTATATACGAGTATGTACCACCTCCTTTATATCCTTTCTTCCATCGACAGACACCCAGGCTGCCTCCACATCTTGGCCATTGTAAACAATGCTGCAATGAACATATGGATACACATGTCCCCTCGAAGTAGTGTATGTCTTTCAATCTGAAGTGATTTTCTTATAGGCAGCATATGTAAGGTTGTTTTTTTTTTGTTTTTTTGTTTGTTTGTTTTTCTTATCCATTCAGCCTTCCTGTGTCTTTTGAGTGGAGCATTTAACCCATTTACATTGTAAATAATTATTGATAGATATGTAGCTATTGCCATTTTATTATTTATAATTTTGATCTTTTTTGTTTTTTGTTTTTTTGTTTGTTTGTTTTTCTTATCCATTCAGCCTTCCTGTGTCTTTTGAGTGGAGCATTTAACCCATTTACATTGTAAATAATTATTGATAGATATGTAGCTATTGCCATTTTATTATTTATAATTTTGATCTTTTTTGTTTTTTGTTTTTTTGTTTCCATCTTAAAATGTCCTTCTAACATTCCTTGTAATACTGGTTTGGTGGTGATGAACTCCTTTAGGTTTTTCTTGTCTGGGAAGCTCTTTATCTGTCCTTGATTCTAAATGATAGCTTTGCTGTTTAGAGTAATCTTGGCTGTAGGTCCTTGCTTTTCATCCTGATAAATATTTTGTGCCAATCCTTCTGGCCTGTAAAGTTTCTGTTGAGAAATCAACTGACAGTCTTATGCAAGTTCCCTTATAAGTTACCAGTTGTCTTTCCCTTGTTGCTTTTAGGATTTTCCGTTTGTCTTTAACCTTTGCCATTCTAATTATAATGTGTCTCAGTGTGGGCCTGTTTGGGTTCATCTTGTTTGGGACTCTCTGCACTTCCTGGACTTGTACGTCTATTTGCTTTGCCAAGTTAGGAAAGTTTTCATTCATTATTTCTGCAAACAGATTCTCAATCCCTTGTTTTCTCTCTACTTCTTCTGGTACCCCTATGATGTGAATCTTCCTATGCTTCATGTTGTCCTAGAGGGCTCTTAAGCTATCCTCATCTTGTGGGGATTCTTTTGTTTTTTTTAATTTATGCTGTTCTGTTTGTGTGTTTTCTGCTACCTTGTCTTCCAAATTGCTTCAATCCTCTGCTTCATGTAGTTTGCTGGTGATTCCTTCTAGTGCATTGTTCATTTCAGTTATTGTAGTCTTCACTTCTGACTGGTTCTTTTTTATGTTTTCTATGTCCTTTTTTATGCTTTCCATCTATGTTTTGAAGTTCTCACTGAGTTCCTTGAGCATCCTTGAAACCATTGTTTTGATCTTTGTTTCTGGTAGGTTACTTGCCTCCATTTCATTTAGTTATTTTTCTCCTGTTCTTTCCTTTGGGATGAATTTATTTCCTCATTTTGGCTCCCTTTCTGTGTTTGTTTGTCTGCTCACCAGTACTGGTGAGTTTGGTGGGCAGGTTCCCCGTGAGTCAGCAGGGTGGAACGAGCACAGCTCACCAAACCAATAAGATTCAGATTTGGCCTGTGGGGAGGACTCAACACAGGAAAGATGGCACCTGCTGCATAGGAAGAGGACCCCACACCGGGAAAATGGCATCTCTCCTCCAGCCCTTGCTATGAAACTACACACCTCCATCTGCCCCCTGTATGTCTCCGACACCCCTGAGTTACTGTCCCTTTGGTGGAGCCCACAGTGTCTGCCTGCAAGTAAAAGAGTCTGTGTATGAGCCAGTTTCCCACAGCCTTCCTTCCCACCCAGATATTAAGAATCCCCACTGTTTCTCACAGCCAGATGTTATGGTGGCTCCTCTCCCTGGCACCAGTACTCCATGCTGGGGAGATTGGTTTGCAGCTAGGCTCCCTTGCTTCTCTGGGGGGAAACTCTGTGGCCAACATATCCTTCCTGGTTCTCAACTGCCACATGGAGTTTTGGGGCTAGCCCATTTTGTGTTTCCACCCCTCCAACCAGTCTTGACATAGCTTCTTCTTTATATGCTTAGTTATAAAACTTCTGTTCAGCTAGATTTCAGATAATTCTCCAGATTGACTGTTCTATAATTTAGTTATAATTTTAATGTGTTCATGGAAGGAAGCAGAAACAGTGTTTATCTAATCCGCCATCTTGGATCTCCTCGCAAGTCAATTTTTAAAACCGTAATTTTCTATATTATGAATATAATGATCCTAATTATGGCATCCTACATCTGCTTTGAGGAATAAGCTTTCCTTATATGTACTCTGGCCTCATAAATGCACTTCGATAGACTTTTGCAAACAAAGAAATACACATGAAACTCACCTGGGTTTTTTATTATTTTCTAAATATATGTGCAATCCTTTTTGGAAATGAATGCTTTCTAGGCTACATGCAAAGCACACATAGGGCTTAATCCTACTGCAGATTTAATTAAACCCATGCCTAACTTGCTAAGTAAAGAACAATGAGTACCAGTCATTTTATAAAAGAAAATCTGGTCTTAAAAAATAAAGTTTAGTAGACATTACACTCCTGTTCTTTTCTTTGCACACTCTCCAAAGCATATTAAGGTTTTTGTTCTAAACAATCAATTAAAGGCAAAAGAAGTATTCCAAATAATTTCACATTTTTTACTGGAAATTTTCATATCTTCATAAGTCATAGTCCAATATTTCTAAAATAAATACCAACAACCCTTTCCAATGCAGAGTCTGTAGGATGAAGTTAAACATAAAAACTTTTTATTCATCAGTCTCCTTACCTGTCCAATTAATAATTGAAAACCAATGGCAAGGGAAGATTTCTTTTTCACAAACTCAATTCTTGTACACATCGTTTTCTTATTGATTGTACATAAGAATGGGCAGTGCTTCTGTTACTTGCACATTTATTGTTCCCTGAGTGTTGACTTCAAAATTATATTTCTTCTCTGTTGGATCTTTGGAATGATTATAATTTATTTTCCAACCTAGATGAATATTTCACTCTCTCATTGATTGGCTAGTATCATTCACAGAAGAGAATTGCTTTTGTGCCTGCTAGTAAGGTTTACTTTGGTACAGAAATTTGTATTCCTAATCCTAGTATTTCATCATTTTTTTAATGTGATGCATCTAACATAAATAACAATTTCAAGGGGTTCAAGTAGTAATTTAAAATCCTGTAAGAAGGATAATTCCTAATATTTTTGGAGAAATATGGAAGAAACACTATGAGCAATCTTCTGTTTCTATTATCTATTGCCTATTATGGTTTCATAATTAATAAGGAAAATACATTTTACCTGGAACCAAAAACTTGGTCCAAGAATAAACTATTTAAATGCTTTGAATTATTTACAAAAAACAAAAAACAAAAAAATCAAACAAGTAAAAACAGTCTTCTGGAGTATAATTCTAGTATGTTATACAGCATCTTATTTTCTTTTCTGTGCACTTGACTACATGTAATTTTTCTTCTTAGAAAATTGTGTTGGTGTGTAGAGTCTCATGTGCACCCTATGGTAAAGGAACCGTTACATTAATCAGTAAGGTAGAACAATCAGTTCTTTTTTATTTTACTATTCTTTACCCCAAATTACATTATCTTTCAAAAACTCTGTAGAGGTTCAAGTTTATACCTGATTTTCTAAGTAAATCTTGCAAAATCATAGTCCATCATCAAATTATTTATAGTCAAGATGAATTTTCCTAGCAGACTTTTCTTCTATAAAATACTATAAGTACTATATTTTCACTCCTAAAATCTTTTGTTGAGATGGAATCAAATGTAAGAATTTTAAAGTTTTACTATATTCAACACATTTGCAATTTGTTTCTTTCCCTTGTGTTAGCCAATTCCTTTAGAGTTACATGATGCCAAATAATTTTGTCTCTTTGAAGTAGCATAATTAATCAAATTAAACTCTATTTTTGAGTCTGATACATTCTAATATGATTTGACTACATTACACCTAATGATGCAGGCTAATATGTTTTCTGAATGATTTTTACTAAATCTCCAGAAAGAATGACAAACACATCCTGTATCATTTTATTTTCTCAAATTCATATTATCATTATCCTATGATATGAAAATATTTAAATACTATATGTGAACATTATTGAGCTTCACAAAACTACTGAAGTTAATGAAACAAAGTAACATGTCCATAGGGACAAGACAAAATGACTGTAACTATTGTCGGATATCAGAATTGCTTTACCTTTTTCCATAAATCATGGTAGGAGTATCATTATCATATAGGATTAATGATACTTCACGTTGTGAATCTGATTACAACCATAAAACAAAAAAAAATAAAGAAAAATCACTCATGAACACCTTACATGAAGAGGTTGGTATGTCTCTTCTAAATTATCGCAATCTAATTGCCCAGCGAGTCTATTAAACACCATTCATTGAAACTCACAGAGACCTAACAGAGATTTTCCCGATGATATTCAAATTCCTGTTAATACTGTCTTCAGAAAAACTGAGTCTATAGTCTTGGGAATAGCAATAATCTCTTTTCCTCTAACCCATTTCTTATTTGGAAATGTCTTATTCCCTGTTTATGGTTTTAGGTACCTCCTACTGAAAAAAATGTATATATATTTTTTCATTATCTACATTTTTTTTCATAGTATAGTTTTCATAATATATATATTTTCATAATATACATATATATACGTAATGTATATATTTTTCATAATATATATATTTTTCATAATATATATATATTTTTCATAATATGTATATTTTCATAATAGTAGTGTTTAATTTATTCAGAGATAACATTAAACCTTATTATTTTGAGAATGTTTTCTTTAAAAATATGCTTTTAGTTCTTCAAGTTCCAATCACTGTTGTCCCTTTACAGAATATTTTCATTTGGATTATATTGTTAAAATTTCACTGGAGGCCCAAGTGAGAGTATTCTTGGCGTTAACTATTTAATATGTAAATTATCAATACTGAAAAAGAGAAGATTTACCTAGTCAGGACATTTTCCAATGTTAAGAACCATCTATATGCATGTAATAATGTATTTATAAACTACACAAAGTTCATATCCATTAAAAGTGAACTAATCCATGAATAATATATTCTGTTTGATAATATATTCTTTGTCTTGTTTTTGTTATTTATATAAATTTACAACAATAAACTTCTTTCATTAGAACAGTCCATCTTTAAATTGACTAATTTGCCTCCCCACCTATACGAATCTAAATCAGATTTATTTCTCAGATGAATATGAATTGGTCAGAGGGTATAAGCAAAAATCTCAGATTCCCAACTTGAACTGAGGATAAGGTTTCATGTCCAAAATTTTGCTAACTCCTCTGGACATTAACATTCAAAAAAATAACCTTCAGTTAATTGAGTACTTAAAACTTGTCTCAGGTCCTGTGATAAGCAGAGTGGATCAAATGATTCAGAAGGTATGGACCCTAGCTACAAAAATTGCATAATAAGCAACATAGGAATGTAAACAAATGAATAGCTGCAGGGAAATAAGTAAACTGTGCAAAAGCGTATTTGAACAGCTCAAACCAAATTGTAAGTGATAAACTATACTGATAATGAAGGGAGTAGTTGGTGAGCACACTTGGAAAGAACCTCAATATACTGTTGCCAGGACTAATTTTGCAAAGATGAAGATGAGTTTTCCAGGTGGACAACATTTAGTTTTTTTTCATGCAGATGGTACTGAAGGACAAATGTGTGAAATGTTGTGTAGTCTAAATTATGAGGAAAAAATAGATTGGAGAAGTGAGCCAGCTCTGGATTCTGAGTCTTGGCCTGGTCATAAGTCATCTTACTACATCTTTAGATGACCTCCATACCTGGTTCATTTTGCCACTATTCTAGAAAAAAAATAATAATAATAATTAGGCACAGCAAAACTTTTTGTGGATTCAATAAAAGTACAAGTTGAAGAAAAAAAAACCAGTAACTACTTTTTCTCATTGCCACCGATTGCTACATATTCTTTGTTGTAAGTTATTGTTTAGCATTTCCTACATCAAAATGGTGAGACAATAAACATTTTCAGTCACATATCATTTATTTAGTACCAACTGTATGCAGTGCTGTTTGCTTGTCATTACTATAACTCTAAAGGGTTTTTTCACACTGGTCACTGTGAGAGGGCCTGTAAAATTCACCTTTATTGGAAAAAGGAAAATAGACCACAATAAATTGTAAACACATCAGGGAGTGTATGCTTAAGCAGCAGGAGAGATTCAGAGTGAGTTTTCATGTAGAAAGAAAGTAACAGATTGAAAGAAGCACTCTGTGGGAGATGGCAAACCATAAAAATATCAGAGATATTGCAAAAGATTTGGAAATAGTCAGCTATGTCAACCCATTGTGAATTCTACAGTTTTAAGATGTGTGCAAATGCTATCCTGAATAATTTGATTAGGACTTAGCTCCTTTAGAGGATAAAATGATGGCTTTACCAGCATGTGCAAGTGATACTATGACAGATTATTTTTATTCTTGGGAATTGGAAGTATTCTATATCTCTCAATAAAAAGAGCAAACTGAAAGATTCAGCTCATTTTCTGGGTCTTTGGAAGATATGCAAAGCAAGGTAGGAAAAGAGAAAGCTCAAATTGAGGTCCTTTTAAAATATCAGACGTTACATAGATTTCAGGTGTACAATTCTGTAATACATTATCTATGTAACTTTACTAACAATTGTCACCCCAATAAACTTTAATTAAAAAAAAAACACACACAAAAAAATATGAGAAGTAATCATATATTATTATAAGACTATTGCTAATTATTACTTAGGTTTCTAAAGATGAATTTATTCTAAAGCATAGAAGTTATCTTGTTGAGATTTCCAAATAAACTGATGTTAACTTAGCATCATCTATGTTTTTAATATTCTTAGGATTAGAGGACATGAAAAGGCAAAATAAGCCCTTGACTTACTTGTAATTTATCCAAGAAGACGAAATAGGCGTATACATACCAAAAATAAAGGAAAACAAAGAAATATAATTGCCAAACTATTTAGCACAGTCTGTAAATAATATATAGGGTCAAAAGAAGAGTGAAGGAATTGAGCTAAACAATTAGTATATATATATATATGTATTTTTTTATTTGAGTGGGTAAATAGCTACTAACATACATTGATTAAATATTATAGTTCAAATTTCACTCTATCACAAGAATAAATTACAACTACCATTGATAACAACTTATTTTGAATAATATTAATTATAATGAAATGATATGAATTATCTGCCACCTACTCTTTGATGGGTTAGTTATTAATTTCAATGCTAAAAGCCGTTTTTAGCTATACATGTTTATTCATAAAATATAATTTTTTCACCATAATTAAATTTATCCCAATTACTATCTGTTGTTATACTAGCCTAGTACACTGTAGTTAAATTATTAATAGATCATATATGAATGAAGAGTAGCTGATGATTTATGCTTTATATGTGGGGTCTCTTAGATATGGAATTCTAACTTGCTATTTTGGGTTCCATAACATAATTTTCCATCAAAACTTTATTAATTGGAAAAAAATGTATAAAATTTAAGCCTTACTTCCAATACTAGTTGAACATAGTTTTATGATAGTTCTCCATTTGTTTAGATTTTTGTTCAAATACCCTAATGTTTATAAATCTTGTATTTTCCATAGCGTCATCTTCTTTACACCCCAACATAAAATATGTTTTCTGCTCGTCATGTTTCATTGAAGGGTTTTGAGCAAATGAGTAATTGAAGTGATTTATAGCAACTCTGGATATGACTGTGGGGGGGAAGAACAGAAGGAATTCAACCAGTTAGACTCTTGCAGTTATCACAGCAAGAGATGTTGGCGACAAGAACTAACAATGGAAGTAATAAGAAGTGGTTTAATTTTGGATATGTGTTGAAGGTAGAAACAAGCAGGTTGTGGGATAAAAAAGAAATTAAAGAATCTATGACGACACCAAGAATTTTGTCCTGAACATCAGGAAATATGTTGTGGTCACTGACTGGTGGTGGTTAAGTTTGGGAGAAGCATATGAGATCAGTTTGGGACATACAAAATTTTAGAGATCTTTTCTGTATCCAAGTGGGGATGTTGAGTAGGCAGTTGAATATGTGAGTTGGGAGTTCTGGAGAAAGGTTTGGTCTGAATATATACAAGTGGGAGGCATCAGAATATGGCTGATATTTAAAGCTGTAAGATTAGATGACAACACCACGGGAGAATCTGTATATAGAGAAGAGCAGAGATCCAAACACTCAATTTTAAGAAATCGTACAAATCTCCTTCTGTCACCGTATATTGACTTTGAGTGGTGAGCACACAATTCAATGTATAGATGATGTATTACAGAATTGTACACTTGAAACCTATATAATTTAATTAACCATTACCACCTCAATAAGTTTAATTAAAAAGAAATTTTATAGAAATGGATAAATTATCACATAGGACCAGTAAGAGCAACTCATGAGATAGGAGGAAAACCATGACAATATGATGTTCTAGAAGCCAAGTGAAAATACCTGTAGCAAGTAGGAGTGTATGAGAACCATGTTAAATTTTGCAGATGGGTCAATGTAAAATGAGGGTGAGAATGGACTATTGAATTAAGCAATGTGGAGGCCATCAGTGGTCTTGGCTAACACTTTTGTTGGGGTGGTGAGGGTTTAAATCTAAGTGGAGTAGCATCAAAACCTTCCTCAAGAAAGTCATTATGGATTACCCTAGATAAAATCCTCCCTTCAGATGGTTTTAGAACAAGGTTCACCTCTTTGTCTTAATTCCTTAACTCTGTCACATTGTAGTTTTGCATTGTGTGTGTGTGTGATTATTTCATTAATGTGTACCTCCCCCAGACCCACAGGAGAAGGACCATGGATTTGCAAGGACACATTAATGCTATACTCAGAGTAGACATTAAAAACGTTGTCTTTTTTTTTTTTAAGAGGTGCTTTAAATTGTTGGACTTCTTACTTCTATGCTCTTAAATGTGAGAAGGAAAAAAAATCTCATTTTCATCTCTTCTTTGGAGTACTGTAGTTGTTTTTTTGTTTGTTTGTTTTTTCTTTTTCTCTAGATATAAATTGAGTTAGCCCTTGGATCTAAATGTGGTGCTTAGCAATCTTCCAATATATGTGGATGATAATATATCAAAATATGATTTTCCCCAGCACTTTTAAAGGTTGGAATTTGGATGGACATTCCAAATTTATGTCTCTGTTACGTGGAAATGGATAAGTTAGAATAATGAGGACTTTCAATCCTGAAATATCTTTATAGCTTGCCAAGATCTATCATAGCTAATGCTATGGACCAAAATAACTACCGTATAACAATAATTTTGAATCCCATCTTGTCTTAATTACATTCACTATAGTAAAATGAAAATGCAGTAACTCGCTATTATTATTTTTGCAGCTAAAAAGGTGGATCAGAGGTCAGACTTTTTGGGTTTGAATGCTGACCTTGGAACCTTTGCTTTCTAGTTTTGGGACTATGGTACAGTTAATAGTTGTATGCTTCAGGTTCTTTTATCTGTATAATGTATACTAATTGAATCCTACAAAACTGTTTTGAGAATTAAAAGGGTAGATCCATGTGAATCCCTTAAAACAGTGCAAGGCCATAATAAGCATTCAAAAATGCTATTATCCATAATTTATTATTATTACACATTGGTTAATTCCTTTTTCATTTTACAATAGTAAAAAGAAATATTTTGTGTGTATTTAATGAAGATCTGCTGAGCACCTATTATATGCCAGACAGTGTCCCAGGTCTTGAAATATAAATGATAAGCCATTCATTTCAGAAATGACACACTTCACTCTGTACAATAATGAAACTCAAAGTGTAAGCAAAAATATTTATAATTTTTGACAGTGCAGGTTTAGCAAAATCTTGACGGACATGAAGTTTTATTAACTATTTTTTAAAGTCCATGTCTAACTATTAATCCATATATAAAAGCATACGCAAACCCTGATTTTATCCAAAAATCTATGAGAAGACAGCCACCAGATATAGATGGTAGTGGGTGAATAACAGGAAGCCCAGAGCTTAATTCTCTCCTGTCAAGGCATCTGAAGCTTTTATTTTAAGCCTCCTGGCACCTGGTGTCATTCGCCTCTTGAAAGGCTTTGCTTTTAATGCAGCCAGTTTACTTTGAGCTGTCAGTTGATAAATTTCATCATTTCATTTTGTCTCTTTTATTTTAAATGGATATATGAGCACAAAGTAAAGAACCATTAGGAAACAGTGAAAAGAGCTTTGGCCTAGAATTAGTCCCTTCCTGACTCTATGATATCACCCTCTGACATCTTTCCTGAGCAAGTTACTTCCTCCTTCTGACCTTATTTCTCTCTTCTATAAAACAAAATGGGTGTACTATGTGATCTAAAATCCCAGGATGTCATCCTGGCCTCTCTGAGCCTCAGTCTCTCTGTCAGTCAGGTGAGAGGACCTGTCCTGACTGCAGCAGAGTATATGAGTCACAGAGCGTGCATGTGGCTGGGACGCGGCGAAGCCTGTGTCAGTGTTGTTATTCATGAAATGACTCTAAACCCATTTCGAAGTTCTCTTGGGTAATTATAAAAGTTTTTGTGCAATTTGGTTTTCAGAAATGACAGCACAGTGAAAGCAATATGCTCTAGTGCCAAAGAAGTTCACCAAGATTGAATGAAGAACAAATGTAATTCTATCACTGTTGAATTTTCTCAAGTTCTCTCCCACAGTACCAGCTAAATGGCATTTCTAAAGTATTTAGGAGGGCAACTTCACAGAGTTTTTGCCACTCGCATGAAAGTTTAGCTGACTTCTGGGGAAAATAAGCAAGTCTGAGAATGGCCTTTCTGCAGGGGAGACTTTGCCACTGTTTATCACTCCATGAGTTCATATTTAGGGGGTCTACACAGGGGACTAACCAGAATGGAAAGTCCTTCAAATTACTGTGTCTGATTCAGACAGAAAGTTGAGTCCCAAAGCAAACTGCATAGAAGGAGGAGGCAGGAATTTGTGGTAATATGCCCCCAAAAAGGATTAATCTAATTCAAAATCTCAATTCTGATGATAAAATCCTGCCCTAGTCTGCATTCCTGGGACCCATATATGCACTAGCCCCAACGCATGGGAGAAGGTGGCTATAAAGAAAACAGGATAAGCCAAAATATACAAGTGAGCTTACTTGCCACCGTATATAAAGAGGCAAATCCAATTACAAACCTTCCAAAGTAATACCCGCATTGACATTTATTAGTCCCTTCTGCTCCCAGTGTAGTATATTCTATTTGTTTGTTTCTCAGCTTTCTAACCCTATAAAGTTTATGGCCTTCTGAAATTTTGTATTCTTTTATCTATTTTTTTTTCCTTTCTCTGTTTAGATAGGTTATCTTGATAGCATCTTTTAAGATATAAAAGGAAAGGACTTGTGGCTTTTTCAACTCTGCATCCTTACTCCAAACACTGTTTCTGGTCCAAAGAATGAATGCTTGCATGCTGTTTGACCCATAGTTAAGAATATAAGAAAACAAGACTAGGCATCTTCTAATTTTGATCTTTCCTTGTTTATTTGAATTGACATGATGTGATATGTGCTGTAAAACAAAGACCATAACCTGCAAGACAGACTACGGACAACCAAACAGTAAACATTTATCTTTTCAAATTAATTTACTGTAGACTATGGGTCGACAAACTATGGCTTGAGAACCAAAGCTGGTCTGCAGCCTCATTTTGTTAACGTTTTCTTTATAAACAATGACAGTCGTTCATTTACATATCATCTCTGGCTGCTTTCTGGCTTCAACCACAGAGTTGGGTAAGTTGCAACAGAGACCATTCAGCCCAAAAAGCTGAAAATATTTACTATCTGGCCCTTTACAGTTAAAGTTTGCCACTCTCTGCTGTTGATTATTCAGCAGTAGAAAATGAAAAAATCATCATTTGTTAGCAATTTGTTAAATCCAAAGAAAGTGTTCATATGCTACAACTAGCTAACAAGGTCTTATGATTTTGTTTCAGATATTAAATATTCTCTAAACATATTGTTCACACATGACATGTTAATGGAAATAATACACTGGTTAAGCTGGGTTTATGGTAGATAAAAATCATCTGCTCGGCACGACTAAAGTAGTGTTGCTCACTGGACAGTCATAAATATAACTCTCATCCATTGTGACATCATAAACGTCTCTTTTGTAGTTTACCCTAGTATCAATAGCACTCTCTCTGGTGTCTATGACCCACTGTGGCATTCTGACACTGAGCTACTCTATGAGACAAATGAGTCTAGCTTCCCCTGTCATTCTCGGAATTCCAGGGGCCTTTATTAAATGGGGATCCACTGTATGTCATTCGCATTTTTTTTGCAAAAGGAAGAAGCAGTCTCCTGGATTCACTCAGGAATGTGTTGGGAAATAATCTTTGGACAGGAAAAATAAAAGAAGAAGTCAATGCTAATACAAAAACAAAAACTTAGGACTGTCTTGTTTCTGAAATGCCTTTCCATCTTGCTTTTTAGGGAACATTCCTAAAAACATATTGCCTTTGATGATGGGCTCAGTCAAATGAGCAAAATCCACCCCCCTTTTTTTCTTGTGGATTTTGGATGTCCTCTAATCATTCCTAGTTTCAAATTAACTACAGTGGCAAATACTTAGGCATCATAAAGAAAAATAGATATAAATAATAATAGCTGAATTAATATTTGGATACTCCATTGTACGTGATTACGAGTATATATTAGTTAAGTATAAGATGATAACTTCCCTGTTTGTGAAGCTCTGTTTCAGTCCCCCTTCCTCTGGCAAATCCTCCCAGATGAACCCAACACTGCTCTTACTGCTCTTGTACCAAATGACTGTTCTGCAAAATTAACACAATACCTGATGCTGTCTGTGAGTATGTGACACATGATTTAAACCTGCCTCATATCAATGCAAAATGCTGATAGTGTCTGATAATCTCTTTGATTCTTTTCTGTATATACCTCACCACTCTGCCCCTCAAATCTATTGAACGTATCTTTATGGAAGGCTTACACTTATTCTTTTAGACTCCAGAGGAGCTACACTTATTCTTTTAGACTCCAGAGGAGCTAACAGGGCAATAATAATATCTTACATTTAACTAAACATTTCTTCTGTGCCAGGCATTTGTCATTTTATCTTCACAATGTTCTTATAGGATAGTTCCTATTATTATTATATTATCATTCTTATTTTATACATGGTAAACCTGAGGCACAATCAGTCTAAGCTAGTTGCCTGAGGTCACAAAGCTAGCAAGAGACAGAGCTAGAATGTGACCTCTATAGTCTGGCCTGAATGTAGAACTCTAACCACTGTTCCTCACTGTAGGTGCTCAGGGCCTAAATCCTGTGTGGAGTGGATGGTAATTAATGCACAGAAATGACTCTGGCAGTGTAAGGACTTGTCATTTAAGTTACCCAAATTCTATGTAAAGATGATAAAAAAATAAACCGTTTAAAATATACTTGGAAATAGGTCTGTGTGTTTTTTTTACCTGAATATACTAAATAAGAGCCTAGGGCCTTGAGTGTATTAATGAATGAACACTGTCATGACTGAATTGTGGTGGGTGACAGCATGCAAAAATAAAATCAAGGAAACAGTTTAGAGGATATGGTTTGTAAAAGTTTCTTCGAGCTCCTTAGAAAAGGCAGTAAATGTACTGTCCCCAAATCCTCCTCCTCCCCATTTGGAAGATAAAATGGCTATTGTAATCATGGGTCACTTTAAGTTCAATGGAACTTACTGTCTGAGGAAAACCATGGGCAAATAAAAAGCAAGCTTCCCATCTACCGCAATGATAAATTTCTGACCTACTTCAAGATCCTTTTGCTGAGGGTCAGCTCATTTCCATGCAGTCAGGTTGGACCTGCCAATAATGATGGAGAGCATGAAACACCAAGGATTCTGCAGATTATCGCTTGTGCTCTGCAGACAGACAGCACTTCATTTAAGCGGCTTTCTGGGTATCTCCATTGTGGATCTGATGGGAGGATTTAGCGTAAAACCAGAGGTTGTAACCTTTCATCTGTGAGAAGCAGCCTTAGACTAGAGAGCATAGCACAGAAACCACCACCTTGTGACATCCTGGCTATGCAGCCAGCTTTGCTGGCCCACACTGCTTTCACAATTGTGTCTTCTCTCATCAAGGAGCACGGTAATGAAGATATTTCTTCATCTCTCATGCGTTGCAATTTCCTTCTCAACGAATCCAACATGTTTTGATTGACTATAGGGGGAAGAGTGATTCAAAGGCAGAATTCCATTAATGTCGGAAATCTATTGGCCTGTGCCGTGCTCACTGCTGCCCTCAAGCCTTCAACTCATGGTGACTGTATTGGGATATTATCATAGGTCAATTTAAATAGGTGGGAATTCTCTGAGTTCACATGATACGAACGGAACCAAACATCATAGGTTAAAATTGGGTAAGAACCACATAGAAATAGAGGATATGAGTCAAAGCTGAAGGGCACTTGATCAGCAGAAGCACAGAGTTATTGGAGCCAGAATCAAAGGCCCAATGTGTCCAAGATCAAGGAGTTCTGCAAACTTTGAAAAGCAGATAAATGATGAGATAGTTCATTCTTCTGATTAGGAAGCTTCTATGTACCATCTTAAAGGCCAGGCTGGTTTATGCTAAAACCTGGAAATAATTCAACTGTGCATCCGTAAGAGAATGGGTAATTAATTGTGGTATAGCCATGCAAAAAAATACTACTCAAGAGGAAGAAAATAACAAAATACTGAGAAGTGGACTGATGTGGATGAATTTCAAAGACGTTATGCTAAGCCAGAGTCCAGACCCCAAGGAGTGACTACTGCATGATTCTCCCTTTACTTGAAATTCTGAAAAACAAACAAACAAACAACAGACAAAAAAAAGACCAGAGTTAATCTAGACTAGAAGAAAGCATATCAGTGCTTGCCCAGGGCTGGTGGTTGAGGTGGGAAATGACTGAAACATATACCTCAATAAAGTTGAGTTTTATAAAAGTAAAGCTATTTCCAGAAATTTTGTTTTTGTGAAACTTTCGAGACTATTCGCAATTCATAGAATGAAATTGCTTATGTTATGGTAAAGTGACTTTGGGCAACAATGTTATAGGTTGCATTTCCATTACAGAAAACTTTTTCTGTAGAAAACTTGGAGCATTTCGTTGTCTGCTTGATAAATCGATTGTTCTTTTGAGGATACTCTTCCATTGAGATAGATATGATACCCTTTGAACAGAGGAGTCTGCAGCCTGGGGGTGGATATTTGGCTTTGCTATTCATTAGCTATAGGATGTTGAGCAAGTTACTTAACATCTTAAAACCTCCATTTTCTCATCTCTAAAATGGCCTTTATCATAAAACCCTCTTCATATGACTGAGAAGGTTGTGATTATAAAACACTCAGTACCATGCCTGTCCTGTCATAAGCTCTCAGGACAGGCTAGCTCTTCCATCTTTGTGACTCCTTCTCTGGAATCTTCTGCATCATATCCCCAATAGACTGAATTAACACTTCATCTATTATGGGTTACATCATTGTTGTGTGGTAACGTTTCACCTTTCCTATTCTGCAGTGAGCTTTTTGGGATTATTACAATTGTGTCTTATCTATTCCTTTGTTTCCATCACCCAGCACCACAACTTTTACATGGCACCTTTTCGGTTGGGGTAGGGACTACATCCTTGAAGCTTAAACAATTAACTGTGCTTTCAGTCTTACAATTTTCATCAGAATGATCTGCAATGAGATTCAACAAGCCTTGTTGTTAGACCCAAGCTTTTATGGACCTGGAGAATTATGTAAGGAAAACAGGAATTAGTCAGAGATGAAACAGCATCTGTTCATGCCTCTCCACCTCATATTGGAAACATGGAAATCAGAGTGAAGTGCCTGGCATTACTCTGAAGAATGCTTGGGCAAAGCTTCCCTGGATTTTCTAAAAATCAGGATCAAATGAAGAATGTGTCCACATTTGAGAGAGACTTCAGAAATGGTTAAAGTTTGGGGCATAATATTTTTGGATTATACAACAATGCTTCTTCCCCATGGTGCCCATTTGTCATACTAACAAACTTTGAGTTGCTTTACCAGCTTTTGTTCTCTGCTGAAATTCATCCTGTCCTTTGTTTTTCAGTAAAGTTAGTTGGGTTCTCTGCATACTTGAATACTTACTTTTAGACCCTAATTCCCAATAGTCTGTATTATCAAATTTAATATTTCTTCCTGCATAGCAACATTTTCCTATGCTATTTTCTATTAAATGAATAACAATTATTTTATAAATCACTGTGATAAAAATAAGTAAGATTACAAAATAATAAATAAAATAATAATTTGGCTTAGAGCATCATGACTTAAATGTGCAACTTTCATACAGAAATTCATGTTGGCTTATTGTTTTTCTCATCAATCATATCCTCACTTTGGATATTTGTGGATATAAGAAAGAAGTTAACTTTGATCACAGCATTTATGTAAAGGTCTCTCTCTCTCTCCCTCATTCTCCCTCTCTTTTGCCCTCTCCCTCTCCCCTCTCCCTCCTATCACTAAACTGGAAAATAAATGCTTAGGCAAATATCTGGTACTACCCAAAGGTATTCATCTCACCAATACATTTATAAAGGAAATTTTACACACACCTAATGTTTCAGAGGCAAGCAGATGCACAAAACCAAATAAAAACCAAGATAAATCAAATGTATGGATGTAGCATTTTTTTCCCTGACTGGACACTTTTCTAAGTTTATCAACTGAGTGATGCAACAAAACACATTGAAAATGATTAACCTTTAATCACCATATACTGTCAGCTTGAAGTCCCTTTCTATTTATAGTCTTGGGTGGGAAAAGGTTTCACACATTACTACACTTTGCAGGTGGATTGGCTTATGCTCCATTTAACTTCAAATGGGAGACAGGGTCAAATCAGTACAAAGCATAAAAGACTTCAAAAAAAAAATGATTTTCCTCAAGCTGAGAGAGTGAATAGAGATGTGGCATGTGTTTACAGTCCTACTAATATGTCCAGTTTTCTCAATAGTGGTAGACTCCTGTCTGACAGGGTCCATCTGCCACTCTATGAATCTGTCCCTGCCACAAAGGGGTGTTAGCAAAAACAAAATTCCCTAACAGCATAATAGTATAAGGAGCTAATCATATGATGTATAACAAAGATCCAATAATTTCTTTCCTTTGTGCTATTGTCAGCTGTTTTTGTTTTTGTTTGTTTTTTTCCCCCCAGAAATACAAGTGTTTCTTAGAGGGTTTGCTTAATTAAGATGAGGAAAGGCAATGGATTCTCCCCCTAGAGCCTCCAGAAGGACCACAGCCCTCCCAACACCTTGATATGAGCCCAATGAGACCCTCTGTATTTCTGATTTCCAGAACTCTAAGACAATACATTTGTATTGTTTTAAGCCGACCCATCCCCCCAAAAGAGGTTCACTTAAAATTGCATTGCAGTCACCTCAGAATTCATGCCTGGGTCTCACATCCCTGTGATTTCTCAGCCACTTAACATACATTCATGGAAAGCTCCAGCATTTAAATATTTCACACAGAGGGCAATTTTAAAGAGTGAATCAGTAAGTCCCCTAGAGAGTGTCTTAACTGAAGGGTGTTTCCTATATTCTTTCTAGACACACTCCTTCCACTGGGTGATACGGTTTTGTAATTTTTCAATACAATAGAGGAAAAAAGGAAATGAGTAAACAACAACAACAACAATTTTGCTTGGTGTTCTCAAAGGCTAGTTTTATTTATTTTATTTTTAACTTTTTGGGGTGACATTAGTTAGTAAAATTATATAGCTTTCAAGTGTACAGTCTGTAATATATCATCTGTATATTGCATTGTGTTCACCACGCAGAGTCAGTTCTCCCTCACCACATATTTGACCTGTTTTTACCCTCTTCTGCCATCCCTTCTCCCCTCTTACCCTCTGGTAACCACTAAACTGTTGTCTGTGTCTATGAGTTTTTGTTTCTTTGTTTGTCTTCTTTGTTTTTTGCTTTCTGTTTTATATACCATGTATGAGTGAAACCATAAGGTTCTTGACTTTATCTGTCTGATTTATTTTGCTTAGCATAAGCATCTCAAGATCCATACATGTTGTTGCAAATGGCAGTATTTCATCTTTTCTTATGACTAAGTAGTATTCCATTGTATATATGAGGTGTGATCAAATACTACAGTGAATGTTTAAATTAAAAAATGTATTAAAATAAAAGAAACATTGCCATTAATCCCCCTCAGAATAATCCTCCTCACTGCAAACACACTTATCCCATAGTTCTTGTCACTTTCTGAAGCAGTTCTGGAAGTCCTCTTTCCTAAGTGTCTTTAGTTGTGCTGTCATGGCTGCCTCGATTTCCTGAATGAATTCAAAATATTTACCTTTCATGGTCATTTTGACTTTGGGGAAGAGCCTGAAGTTGCACGGTACCTGATCCAGTGAATAAGGTGGATGAGGACACACTGTAATGTTTTTATTTGACAGAAATTGCCATATACCAGAAGCAATGTGTGACACAGAGTGTTGTCATGATGGAGGATGAAATAAAGACACCCACAAAAGAGGAATTCCAGAACTGCTTCAGAAAGTGGCAAGAATGATGGGATAAGTGTGTTCAAAGTGAGGGGCAGTGTTTTGAGGGGGATTAACGGCAATGTGTCTGTTACTGTAATTTTTTTTTTTTAAATTTAAACATTCACTGTATTTTTTTATCACACCTTGTATATACCACATTTTCTTTTTCCAGTCATCTAAGGACATTTTGGTTGTTTCTACGACTTGACCACCTTGAATAATGCTGCAATGAGCATCAGGGTATATATATGTTTACAGATAAATGTTTTTAGATTATTTGGGTAGATACCCAGAAGAGGGATTGCTGGGTCATATGGTAATTCTATTCTAAATTTTTTTGAGGCTCCTCCATACTATTTTCCATAGTGCTGTACCAATTTACATTTCTAACAGCAGTGTATGAGCATTAGCTTTAAAAGAATATTTTGCAAAGAGAACAATAACATTGGAAGACACAGAGTACCCTAATGCCAGAGTTGGCAGTTTTTGTCTGAGCTCTGCCTTACCTGTGTGATATTGAGCGGATCATTTACATGATGTGTCTCAAGATGAAAAAGCTTGAGTTTCAAAGGGACAGGATTTGAATCTACTGAGTGAAGGATCTGGACTTTCTCAGGTTCTAGGCCACCACTATCTTTTCCTTTTCCTCCTTCTTTCCTCACATAGCCTCAGTAATTCAAACTGTAAGCCAAGGATGGTAACATTTTCTCTTCAGGTTGTTGTAAAAACTAGATGAGGTCTTATGTGCCAAGAACATAGTGAATAATTTGGTTTATAGACATATCTTAGTAAATGAAACTCTCCTCCTCCTGCTTGCTGCAGTCACATTTTTACAAGGGCATCTGCTCCTGCTACAAAGAGTCCTACTACTATTTTTCCAATAGAAATTACCTCGTGCCCTAATAACAGAGTTTATTTCCTATGTAAATATGCCACAGAATACAAATTTGTTTAGTTTTTATTGTAAAGTATTAGGATTTTTTAATCTAGTTTTATAAAATAGTAATATAGAATAGCCATATAGAACAGTAGCCAAAACTTACTTTATGAGCTAAATTGTGTACCCCCAAACTTCACATGTTGAAGCCCTAACCCTCAGTACCTCAGAATGTGATTGTATTTCCAGATGAGGCTTTTAAAGAGGTAATTAAGTTAAAATGCATTGGACCCAATCCAAAAGAATGAGTTTCTTATAATAAGAGGAGATTAGAACTCTCTCTCTCTCTCTCTATCTCTCTCTCTCTCACACACACACACGCGCGCGCGCGCGAAAGACCGTGAGAATACAAGAGAGAAGACGGTTATCTACATTCCAAGGGGAGAGGCCTCACAATGAAATCAACCCTGCTGATAACTTCATCTTGAACAACTACTTGTAGCCTCCAGAACTATGAGGAAATACATTTTCTGTTGTTTAGCCACCAGTATGTGGTATTTTGCTATGGCGTTCCATGACAAAATTAGTTATAATTATTAGCAAACTATATGCATACTAACTTAAAACAACAGCAGTATCTGTTTTGCTCAGGAATCTGCAATTAGATCAGGGCTCAAAAGACAGTGGGAGCAGTCAGTGTCATTCTGCTGGGCCAGCTGGCGGGCCAGGAGCTACAGTCACCTGAGGCTCACTCACACCTCTGGTGGCCAATGCTGGTGGCTGGCTGGGACTTTGGATCTGTTGGCCTAAGACCTATGTGGCCTGGGTTTCCTTATAACATGGTGCCTCATTCCAGGGTGAGTGTTCCAAGAGAGATCCATGCAGAAGCTCTCACATTTCTAGCCTAGCATTAAAGGGTACACAGTACCACTTCTGCCACATTTTATTCATCAGAACCAAGTCATAGTAGCCAGCCCAGTAAAGGGGACAGGAATTAGTCTCCAGTTTTTTTAATGGGCATTATGTCAAATAGTTTGCAGTTATATTTTAAAATACACAAAGTTGTGCAGTCAAAACTAATCTCTCTCTCTCTCTCTCTCTCTCTCTCTCTCTCTCTCTCTCTCTCTCTCTCTCTCTCCCTTCCTCCCTCCCTCAATTCATTTGTATGTGTGTGTATATATATGTGAGGACAGAATCAGGAGTGCAGTTTACAAGCTCTTGGCCTCACATGGAAAGGTGCTCACTCGGGTAGTAAGTGGCCATCAACTGTGATTGGATGGTCATAAGCTGTGGCTAGTTGGCCGTCAGCTGTAACCAGTGAGCCATTGGCCACTAATATAACTGCTGTGGCCACACTAGCAGAAAATGGGGTAGCAAGAAGATGGTGGCTGAGCTGGCAAGTGCGGATTGCAGTTAGCAAGTGGAGTCAGTCAGCTGGCAGGCAGAACAGTGAACAGCAGGTCGCACGTCGTGTGAATCCAGCCTCCAGTGAGACTATAGTGGTATGACTCCCCTACCTATGGCTCCGTGGGTGTTCCTTTTTGGCCTAGCCACATCCTGTGTTCTTATGTGGGGAGCGGAAGCTGAGACCCTGCAGGCCCCGCGCACGACTATATATATATAATATATATATATATATAATATATATATATATACACACACATATATACATATGTATATATATACATATGTATATATGTATATATGTGTGTGTATATATGAATTTCATATATATATACATGCGTGTGTATATATACATGTACATATATATGAATTTCATATTAAGTATTAAGACTTTTATATGTGGAAAAATATAAACAGTTAAAGTTAGACTATTACAGGTACTTTTTAGAGAGTCTATATGTGACTTCTATTGTATTATTTTGATATTTCTTAATATTTATTTCTGCTACCCATTTCTTTCTAAGGAAAAGCAAGACAATTAAAAGTATCCATCACTACTCTGAGGTTAAGTTTTAGATGACATCACTAATCATTGTGACAGCTGTACACAGTCTCTGCAATGTGGAGGAGGCAGGATAAAGTAGGTGGCTCAAGGTATAACAGACGACACATGCTCCAGCATCAAACAGACTGTAAATCTGCAATTTTTTTGTCATTTACTAAGTTGTCTGACCTCTGACTAGTTACTTAAATACCCAACAGCACCAAATTTTTCAACTACAGAGTGGGGTTACTAATACTATCTCAAGGGAGTGTTGAGAGGATTAAATAAGATATTGTTTATAAAGCCCCTAGCTTTGAGCTCAGCATATTAATCATACTCCCCTTAGCTCTTTAAGGTAATAAACACAGATCAAAATATCACAGTTCTAGTTTATTAAACTATAATGAGTTCATAGAGGACAACAATCAGTTGTCCTTAAAATAACCCATTTGATCTGTGCTAATCGTCTTTTCCCTCAGTCTTTGTGTAACAGCAGACTAAACATCATACCAGGATTTCACAATAACACTTCACTACAGTGTAAATTTTTATGTCAGACACATTTTGTCCCTTTTCCAAAGGTTCCCTTATATCGGAACAAATTGGAAGTCAGGAGTTATAACACATCTTCAGTGAGTTCCACTTTTTAATCTAAGTGTAATTTACAAGTTTATAACATTTCTCTCTTGTTGAAAGCACTGGTTTTGCTTATACCTATTATTATGGTAAGACGGTGTTACTGGTACAAAGCACCAAGATATCCTCTGTCTTTCTAAATGAGGATCTTTTTGAATGTCAAAAAGCAGGAAAACAAAAGTATGGTGATGGAGATTCAGGTGTTATTTTTTCACTCTGTACTTGAAATTTTATTGTAAGCATATTATTAATGAAGATGATTTTTGCATTTAATTTTCAATGCATTTATTTTTTGATTAATGTAGTACCTATTTTTCAGATAAGAAGCAAGAAAAGAAGTAAAACCTCTTTTCAGACTGATTGCTAATTTATATGAATTCATGTATTCAAATTTACGATCTTTGAATCAAATACCAGTGTTCAATGCTATTTTTCAAATCTCTGACTTTATTTACGTAAAAGCCTTTTCTGAAATATCAAAGGAGATTGTTTGTCATTGAGGAAATTTCAACAGTATCCTGATGTTTCCTGAAGATGTTTTGAAGGTATGTGAGAACAAAATACCATTTGGAAGTTAAAGCTTGGCAGGGACAAACACTTAACACGTAGAAATATCCAAATGGTTTTTTCTTTGCTTTTATAGCATGTTTCAAACTCTGATACAAAGTTAATCAAAAGATCTCTTATTATTGTTAAAAATACAAACTTTATAATAAAGAACAGTTTATCCTATGCCATGTATTCTTACAAAGCAATGTATTAGTTTCCTCTTGCTACTATAACCAAATTACGACAAGCACTGTGGCTTAAGGCAACATACAGTAGCAGTTCTCAATTGGGGTAATTTTGCCCCCCGGGGGACATTTGGCATTGTCTGGAGACTTTTTTGGATGTCACAATTTGAAGGATGCTGTGGTTTCATGTGGGTAGAGGCCAGGGATACTGCTAAACATCATACAGTGCACAGGACAGCCCCCCACTACACAGAATGATCTGACCCACCACGTCAGCGGTGCTGGGATTGGGAGACCTTGATGTAATGTGATCTGGAACTTGAGTTGGAACAATCTCTGTCAACATTTCATTAATATGATAAATACACCCATTTCTAAAGATGAGTTTTCATGCACAAGTAGGGTTGGTCTTCAAACCTTCTCAAATTTCTCTGTTTCCCCAAGCCAGTTGCCAGCCCTAACATCCCCAATTCAGGTAAGGCACCACCATCCACAGAGTGTTCATATAAAATAACTCAGTGGCACCCTTGACTCCTCCGTTTCTCTTCTTGTCCACACTCAGTCCCCTAAGATTCTTGATAATTCTGCCTTCAGAATCTATCCTCACTGTGACCACGTCTCCCCATCTTCACTGCTCTCTTCCTCCTAAGCTACCATCTTATCTTAGCTGGACTGTGCACAGCCTCCTAACTGGTCTACTTGTGTTGTTTCTTGCTCTTGGCAATGCCTTATTCAGCAGCCTGATTTTAAATTTTGCATCAGATCATGTCGTTCCATCTCAGGGCTTCTCATTGCAAATAGAAGGGAATTCACACTTTTTACCAGGTGTACCAGTCCCTACCTGACTGAGCCCCACCTAACCTTCTCTCCAACCTTAGCAGCAGTGATTCTGTCTGTCCAGTCTAACTAGCCTCCCTTGGACACACAAGCTTCTTCCTGACACAGACTTTTTTTACTTGCTGTTCTTCCCTCCTGGAATGATCCCCACTCCTTCCCTATGCTTGGCCCTTTCAGTCATCTCAGCTCAGAGATAGCATCTAACATGACCTCGTCCTACTCACACCCCATCATATTCTGTAGTCTTATTTTCCCCTTAGGACTTATCATTATCTAAAATCATTGTATTTAATTTTGTACTTATTTTAATGTGTCACTTCACTCCCCTCTCCCACTTCACACACACACAAGTTCAGGAGGGCAGAGTTATTACCTCCACCGTAACTCTAGTGTTTATCATCTATACTCAAAGTAAAGCTCCTTTTAGGTGATGATACCTATATGATTCTCAGCAGTTTTCACGTAGCTGTTGAGATTGGATTTGATCATGGTAACCACCATAATCTTAATAACTCATTTTAAAAGAATTTTATTGCATCCCAGTTATAATTGTAATATGCCATGGGATCAGTTCAAATTATCCAGAGGTGTTTAAAATGACAATCAGTAGTCTCTACCAACCCGCCTCTTTTAATTACCAGTTTTCCCAGGCACTGAGGGAACAGTATATATCTATTTTGCTCAATACTGTGTTTTTGTTCTGAGAGCAGTGCCTGCACACATGGTGTTTTAGTAAATATGTGTATCATGAATGAGATGATACAGAGAGAACAGTTAGCATAGTATGTGACACCTGGCAGGTGCCCAATAAATGATTCATTTGGCATGGGAGAGAGATTCAGGCTAATCATCTGGCTCCTGCTAGTAACAAGGCCATTAGGGGAACCCACCAGAGACATAATCGTGGAGGAAGAGACAAGCTGCAGGGAACAGAAGACCAGCTCCTTCTCGAGGGAAAGACTCAGTGGAAGAACTGAATGGGCCTTGTGAGGAAGGCTGGTATCAAAATTAATAACATCTTTCTAACAAGGCTGAGGAATTTAATTAGAATGAATTTAATTCCAAAGCTAGTTGCAGTACTGAGATGCCAGACGCAAGAGCTGACCAATGGTCGAGCCCATCCACTCTTAAGCAGCAGCGTGGAAGTGCCCCTTGCACAGACCCTAGAAATCAAACCAACAGCTTGCTGTAGCTGGAATTAATAAGAATTACAGTAGCAATGGGTATAATATTTATTTTTTCTTTAAAAAGTACCATTTGTACCCTTTTTGTACATTGCTTAAAACAGAGGAATGAAAGATTAATGATATTTTTAGTTTTTAGGAGAGTCATGTTTTTGGAGGAAAATGTCTGCAAACTTACCACCAGAACCTGGAATAAAAGCTCACCTTGTATCTTAAGTAACTCTAACTCAAGTAATACTATTTGGCTTATATTAAATAATAAAGCTAAAGACTAACCATAAAGCTAAGCAAAATAGCAGTTGAAGTTAGTTTGTGACAAGCATACGTATCATTGTGCCATGACATGGTTTCACAAGATGAAGGACGCATGGTCTAGCTCAGAAGACACTCAATACATGCTTTTCGTTGCCTAAAAATGAGAGGTTCTGAATGGGTTAATATTTATTTCTCTTAAAGATTTTCCTATCCAAAGAATCTTTTAAAAAATATTCTTACATTGCTGTTAGAATCTGATAGTTGCAATCAAAGGCAATTGAAAAACATTTCCTTCATTTTTATCCAACCAATGTATGTCCTGTTTTTGTTTTTTTTTAAAAAAGGAATCCTTTCTTCTAGAATTATCTAGGAAGGACAAATTTTGAGGAGACTTTTTTTAAGTCAAAATTAGCAAACTCTTTGCTCTCATAGTAAATGTCAAGATAAAAGACTTATTTAATATCGCCCACCTTTTTATAGGTTCATCTTCTTCAGATGTGTTGCACAAGTGCCTAAGTCCTCAGCACTCAGGTCCCACAAGTCTGAACTCTCAAGATGCATTCCTCTCCATTTCAGCTCATTTCTAGCGGTGTCTAAATTGTTGGTAGATTTGGACATTGCCGTAAACTTTGTACTTAGGGTGAAGGTGACACCATCCCATCCTCAACATGACAAAATGTAGGAATGTGTGTATCTTCCTGCAGGAGATATAACTAACACTGCATACATTTGCTTCTATAGGCATTGGAAATAGATCACACAATTAAGTAAAACAGCTATGGATTGAATGTATTATTAGCACTTAAATTTTTAAGTTAAAGTTAGTAATTGATGCATTTAATATCAAACATGAAAAATAATTGATTATGCTAGTACATATGCGTAGTGCCTATTTTACACGTATACATTAGAATCTGATCTAGTGACCTCTATAATAAGCTGAATTTCTGACGCTGAAGTGCAAAGAAAGAAGCACATAATCTAGAATATAAAATGTAATCCACAGGTATTTTGGGAGACATCTTTTATAAATCCACTGCAAAAATGTTTTTTAGTTACCTCTTTTCAAAATTTTAGACATTTACAATAAACTTTTTTATTAAGAAAATCTAACGAACACACACATAATGAGGAGTAATATGACATAATTTTCTAATGCATTCAGCTTTCCAATTTCTATTCCAAAGAAGCTGTTATAATATATAAGATAGTGTGTTCTAATACACAAGATATTATATGATTTTTAACTTTGCGAATTAGTATATGATAGACTCATAAATCACTGAAATCTGTGTTAAAGGATCCAATTCTTTAGTTTCTATTCCCAACAAATACTTCCTTGATTAAGTCTGTCCTTAATGATCAATAGCAATAAGTAGCACGAAGATAGAGATCTGTTTTATGTAATTACTGGAAATTCTCATTTTATGTCTTGGAAGAGCTATAAATTTAGAGTTTGTGATATGCGGAGAAGATAATACCCTTTCTGTTACTCTGTCTTCTGTGATAGAATCCTGGTAGTATTTGGCATTGGTAGAGACAGAATAGCCTGGGGGTGGCAATACTCATAAATGAGTCTGGGTAATGTGAGGAACTGTGATAGCATTAATAAATAGAAGAGTCAGAAGGCGGAGCAGGTGCTATCAGAGAGAACATTATAAATTTGGTTTGAAAAGCAGTAAGTATTCAAGTTATCCAGAAAGCAGATATAAATGTGAAAGTTCACCTCGGGGAAAATGTTGATGCTGAACAGAATAATGTGATATTCATCTAAAAAAAACAAAACAAAAAGTGATGATTGTGAGAGCCCTGGAATAAATGAGTTTGCAGAGAGAATGAGAAGAGACACAAAAGAGAAGAGGGGCTTGGATGGTGTCCTGGGAGAAAATACTTTTAAAAGAGAAAGTTACAAAAAGCAAGAACAACAGTCAAACAAGAGACGGAAGGAAAATAGGTCCAAGGCAGATAATAAATAAGAATTTCTTAGAAATCAGAACTTGAAGAGTAATCAAAAAGAAGCACGAAAGATCAGAAATATGTTTATTTTTTCAAGCCGAGGAAGAAGGAATTTCAAGAAGGAAGAGAAGGTCAACAGTATCAAAATCCAAAGCTGTCTAACCACAAATGTCAATTTGTTAGTTCTGTGCATAGCAAATCCACCATCATTCAATGCTATCTTAACTGTTCTTTGTTTATTAGCCACTACCTTGAGAATCCTGGAACAATCCTTGAATTTAACCCCAGTAATGATGCAAATTCCTTTTCCCTATCTGGAAGCTACAAATGGGATGTGTGTGGAGCTAGTGTGAAATGTGCTGGGGAGCAAGGCCTGCTCTTATAGTCTCTGTTCCCCTTTGGATTTTCGTTTTTCCAGGTTATTAAGTTATTACCAGGGCCCTAGGAAGCAAATTAAACTTAATTATTTCTTTGGAATGATGGGTGTTCACAGTTAATAATAGTATAAAATTTAGCAGAATTACAGGAAAAAGAGAGTGAGGAAACCAAGCATTCAGAGATAAATGGCTGGATGTCTAGAAGGAGACTTGCTGGATCAAAGAGTATGCAAGTTTTTGCAGCTTTTACATTACCAAATTGCCCTGCAGAATGACTCTATCAATTTACACTCTGCCAACATGGTTAATGGGCTGTAGTGTAATTGTCTGTTTATCTATCTGTTATCCTCATTAGGCTATAAGCTCTTCAAGGATTTTCAATCTCTCAATGCCCAGCATGTAGCAGTTAGCCTGGTACAGAGCAGGCACTTAATAATCTACTTCCCTTTCCTACCTCTAAATTCTTTGAAGTTCCAAACAAGTGGGGCAATTGATATGGTAGAACATGTGATAAGGCATAGTGGGTTGCAAAATGTTCCAGAATTTTTCCCCAAAACTCAACACATTTATAAGCTCTTAAAGTTTAACATCTATGTTTTAACCCAAACATGCATAAAGCAGTCTTTATTTATATTTAGCTTTAGATAATCCTTTGACAGGTACTGTTTGACATGAATGAGCATGGAACATTGAAGTTACATAAATGTAGAGGTATGGATATTTTAAGTAAATATCTTCCAAAATTCAACTATTTTAGTAAATGAAATTGCAGTAACTTCCTGAAGAGTGAAAATTTTGAGAGCATGTTACTATGGCAATTATTTTTAAATGTCATGTAAGATTATAGTTTTCCTTTTGGGACAAAAAATAAATCTCTAAAAATCTTCAAACAATGCACTTGTATGTGAAATCTTTGGTAAAGTTTAAAAAAATCAATATTATGATACTTTTCATTGAAGAACAAGATAAAGTTCCAAGATTTTTTTCTTAAGACATGAATGAAACAATTATATTTTAAAGAAATGCATCTATGGTAAGGGTACGAAGAATCTATGACACATGTGTGACAACTAGAACACACATTTTACATATTCTAGAATAGGAGATGGGCATATAAAGAGGTAAGTTAAAATACAGTAAGACAACTTCTATGATAGAGATTAAAAACAAAATTCTGTTGGAAGAAGAGGAAGAAATAGCTCACCTTAGAGCTGTTTCCATGTGTCAAGTTTCATTTGAGATATTTCCATTTCAAAAATGTTTCTAATAATCCCAGTGGGAATGACTCTCTTAGTAAGTCTGAGTAAATTTTCTGCACATCTTCTTACAAGGTTAACATTTACTGAGCATCTACGTGTTCCAAGTACATAGGCATGAACAAATGCTTCTGGCTGACAAAGAACTTTAATCCCTTTTGTTACAGATTTTATATTTAACAATTTAAGTTCAGTCCATGTTTTATAACTATTTATATATATTTTTGTGTGTATGTAAGTAATCATGAAAATACTTATTGTTTTTATTAGTTATACTGTGCTTAATAAATATCTGTTGAATGAATAAATGACTAACAAGTAATAAATTTATGTATTTAATTATTCAAAGAACCAGATCATATGATTTACAAAATAATAGCTCTATGCCACAATTCTGTGACTTTCAAAAATATTTGGCAAAACCATAGTCGAGGCAGAATTAAGAGAAAGATAAAAATGATTAGAAGAGTTAAAATAGTTTTTAAAAAATGGTGAAACAAAAAAATATTTTTCTTAACAGTATGATTTTGAACAAAAACATAGACCTAAACTCTATTTTTCATTGCTGGCCAGCTCTATATAATGAAAATGTTCTAATATTCTAAAAGTACTAATATTTTTAATGTAGGTATTCCTACCCAAGTAAGACATACCTTAGACATTTAAGAAGCTTCTCCATTGATAAAATGTAACAAATTGTCAGTTCATGAGTGATGCAATCCAAGTAAATGTCTCTAATAGCACTTTTGTCATGTTGGCACTGGAATTGTAGTGGCATTATAATACTATAAGAATATTTTTAAAAGTTAAATAATAGTAAATGTGAATCACCATCATATTCTTTAGGGGCATGAATAAAGTGCTTAATTGAACTAGTTGAGGAAAAGATAGAAAGGTAACCCTAAGTAAAATGGAAAAGAAAAATGTGAACCCCCTGTGTGTGTCAGAGAGATGAGATTTTTGCCAGTGATACAGCTAGCAAATATATTCATAGTTCAGTTGGATTATAGTCATGAGAAAACATGAACTATTGTTTTTTGTGGGGTTTTTTTTCATTTATGAGAGCATGTAGAAGCCTTCTGCACAGTTACTTTAATTGGAATGTTATTGAAATAGCTATCAGTGCATTCTCACAGAATGAATAAAATATTGAATTTAACTGAAATGAGATCATGGCTATGCCAAAGTTTTGGGGTTTTAAATTGGCAAGTGTGCAAAACTATCAGCATCAACACATTTTATTCTAATGCTTTCTCTCTGGCTTTTAGAATGTGGTCTTGTTTTGGATTCAAAGAGCATAGTTAAAATAATTGGCAGATCTACTGGAATAGCACTGTTGAGGAAAAGGCAAAAATATCCAAACTTCAATTAAAAAGAGCTTTAAAAAATCAGTGGTGGTATGGATAGAGTTGCATAAGTCGGGTTGTCGCTAGAGGGAACATTCTGAGTAGTTGTCCCCAGTGGGAAACCTGGCTGTTTAGCACCCTGCTAAGTCTTCAGCATAAAAGTCATTTGGGAAGTATCAGGCTTAACGTGAAAAACTTTTATTCTGACCTTGAAAACTTTTACTATATTGAAGAATTGTATAGACTCTGACCCTTTCCCTCTTGTTCTGAATGATGGCTAGCAGAAGAGGGGGTGGGGTAGTAGACCATCCCTAAAAATTGAAATGGATCCCTCTTTCATTGCATGATTCCTATGTGATTTCTAGACTCTTTAAACATTGATTGACAGACATGTGATGACTTTTGCAGGTTTGTATTATACTCGTATTCATATATAGCTGGTTTGTCTCTTGTCATTGATTTTTTTGTGTTTATTTTCTTATTTTTATCTCAAAATTATTTCACTAATAAAATTTAGATTATTGGAAATTTGATTCTCAAACTTGAATTCTAGAGAGTCTATTATATCACTTGAGAAAGCAGTACTTAATATGATTCATTTTAAATTATATTTTATTTTGATATATGTGGAATGCATGCTTTATCTGGGCTTACTATGTTAACAGTTTTTGAAACATTGAATCACATTCCAAGTTAATTTCTTATGAAATGTTGTGCACATTGGTGTGTTCATGGTTCCCTTCTCACTTTAATTCAAGAATAAGAATGCATGTTTCCAAAATGGAAGAGTCCAGATGTAAGTAAATATATATTTTTAGACACTATCTATGTATATATATATATATATATATATATATATATATATATATATATATATATATATATGTCTTTAGACACTTTAGAATTATCTGTTTAGAGATTAGACATCACAAATAACACACTCTAAAGTTATACAATCATATTTTTAATTAAACATGATGAACACAAAGGTTATCATGTATTATCTGAAATGTATTTTCCTTCAAATACACTCATTTGACTCACTGAGTATAACTATTTTTGTTTTTTAACGTGATAAAAAGATGAGGAGAGAAGATGAAAATAAATAATAAACATAATAATAAATGTAATTTAGCTCTAATAAATACAGTCAAGAATGATTGATGTAACAGTTGATTAGTAGGTTTGAATTTATGTATCTCAAAATATTTTTAACACTTATGAATCAAATTGTTATGGAACTAATCATGACTTTGAATTTGAGATGATCCTATCTTATCTGCTATGTAGTATCTGCATTTGAATACCTCACTGATACTGATACTTCTTATCAGTGAAGATAGCTGCATTGACCTTGGGAGTAAAGAGATAATTTGTGGGAAATTACAGCAACACTTTAGTGGCCCCACTAATATACCTTTCACTGTCATGAAAGAGTTTCAGTGGGAAATTGATGACTTAATTACATGATTTCTTCACCTTTAGTTTCTAAAATGATACAGTCTCACTAAATTCATGGAAGATGGAGTCATAAAGCAAGACAACTTTTAGTTTTAATATACAATCAGTTTAGGTTCCTCAGTGTGTAGTACTAAGAAAAACACCAATTGATTTCAAAGGTACCAAGACTTTCTATCTAAAACTAATAATGTAATTGGCCTATTAATGAACATAACTAGATCTAGCCACCAAGGTGATCACCAGGACATTCTGTCTGTGAGTTCTGGCCCATGGCCAGCAGTGCAACACAATTCACAGGACCTGTGTAATGTAATTGATACCAAAACAAAGCCAAGAATGCCGTAAAACATTGTATATCATATGAATCAATCCTACAAAGTCCTTTTTGTTGTATATTCCTTAGTTTCAGTTATTTTAGCATCTGCTAAACAGGTGACATTGCCTAGAGAAGTCAACAAAGACAGTATATGATTTTTGGACAGTAATTTCCAAGCTGAGGACATTTTGCCTGGTCAACTTCTAATCAGTTACAAAGTGGAAGATATTAAGCAGTCAGCTCAGTTTTATTCAGCCTGTCTTATGCATCATAAGGTTATCATAAAAATACACAAAGGTTCTAGGATATAGCAGTAATTGATTTTTTCACATTGAGTAGATTATTTCCTAAGACAGCTGAATGTTGTTTTATTAGATATGCATAGTGTGATGGATCATCATTGGTTTTTTCGAGATATTACGCCTAGTAGCATGTCTCTGAGGTTTAAGAGATTCCCTTTTGGTGCTGTGCCTGGATGAAACGTAACCCTATGACAGGGAGATTAAAAACAATATTAATTCCTACAATGTACAGAAGCCAGATTAGACTAGGACTATACTTTGGAATTATCTGATCATATGGCTAGAATGTGTAAGCTGGTAATTAACTAGAATGCCCTGCTCTGTGAAGATCAGCAATATCCCCTGGGCCTCATCTGAGGTACGAGACATTCTACTATCATATGCTCATGGTCATAAGTTTCTTCTTGAAGTAGTCAGGAACATAAAAATCACACAACATTAAATTTTTCATGAAAGAAATACCTATATTTTCAGAACACATAGCCCCTAATTAGAGTAAATTACTCCTGATGGAATAAGCATTCTGCAATAGCAGGAAAGAAACCAAATTTAATTTCCCAGTGCCATAGGGAGGTCTTGACTATTCAAAAACTGTCTCTAAATCTTAGAACTATGCTTTCAAGGGCTAAGCTAATAGAACTGAGCAGGAAATAAGCCTTATTAGCATTTTCTAAGTAATTTTGAACACAAAAGATATATTTACAATAATAGCCAACGCATCATCTACAATTGAACTCAACACTAGCAAAAAGGAAAAAGCAAATTGAAACCATTAAAATGACATCAAATAAATTATGGTATTCATTTGCTTGTATACTGCTTATCACTTTTTGATATTTAAAAATGTGTTTGGGCATCTCTAGATCCTAATAAGAGTAATGGGTTAGCACTGATTTGGGTGACTTCTGAAACATTTATACCAGCGTTATTCACTTGTTATTCTTAATTCATAACAAAGCTTTCTCAGGGCCCCTCACTTTAATACAGCCTGTCAATCACGGCTATCTATAATAGGGAGGCCTGGAGGGTTGTATTGCTTTTTTCCCAAGCAATTTAAAAGTATAACCTCTGGCTTTTCTCTAAAGAATCCTTCCACTCGGCACAGGGTAATTGAAGCAATTTTTGTGGTTAGAAATACATAGATAATGCTCAGTAAATGTAAGTCTAATAACCAAATTATTCACCAGGTTTGAAAAGGAAACGAGAATTTCATGAGACTCTAGTTATAATCAAGGGAACAAATAACCTTTTTTAGTAGACTTTTAATATAGGCTCCCCCCACACCATTTGTAATGTTTACTAGATATTTCTAAAATTGCTCTGGCTTGGGTATTCATAGACTTTATAATAAGGATAAGTTTGTGGAGGAGAATAGAAGTTTCACTTTCTGTTGAGCAACTGTCTCATCTTGCACTTTCACAAGGAGTCAGTGAAAAGTCAAAGGTGTCTTTTCTGCTTGGACCCATGAGGAAAGATTGGCCATTTGATAACCACAGTCTACTTTCCTGTCTCTACTAGGTGTTTGTCACGGCCATTTCGAGACATTCCTCTAAAGAATGATCTGTGCCTCTTGCCTATATATAGGGGTGACCTGCAAAGGCTTATTTCTCCCAACAAACCACATATTCTACTATTTTGGTGCAACCACTAATTCAGTGAAATGCATAGATATAACCATACCATTTTGTAGAAACATTAATTTTTTTAAATATCTTATGGAGAAAAAAATATATACGTGGCTTTGGCAAAGATATTAAATAAAGCACATGGAAGTTGACATGATTAAAGTAAAACCAGTTATCACTTCAGCGACCAAAGTTCTTTCATGTATGTTGGCTGTCTGTCTGGCAGAGCTAGGCATCTTTTGATTACATAGGATACATCCCAAATATTTGCTGTGGATCCTAGTGGTTTCTATGCCAACGATAGATTATTCTATTGCACTGAAACTAATCTCTTCCATTTCCGAACTAACAGGATGCTTTATTCATGTCTCTTTTATTGCACTTAATCTGTAGGTTATTATTACAGTTTTTGTATATGTGTCTTATCTCCTCCATTATAGCCTATTAAGATAAGGAGCGTGTTCATGCCTTTGTACACCTTTGGGTTATTTGTTTACTGTACATGATAAATCAGTATTTGTTGATGGATCGGTGACTGGATTTGCAGGTCCTATTTTGAGTCAAGGACAGATACATGCAGGTTGTTATATTAAGAGTGCTTTAAAAGACGCATTTTGTTTGTTAATGAAAAGACTGCCATAGTAAAAGACTATGTGAGACAGTTTTTAGGTAAAAACTCAGAATGTGGGTCAAGTTCATTTTTTTATTATTATCTATAAGCTCATCTGTGTATATGATCTCTATAAATGACATCCATCGGTAATTTATGAACTAGATTGCTTTAATGTATAGCACATTATAAGTGGGTTTTTAGTTTACAACTATAAATTTTACTGAAATTTTTGCTTAGAAAAAGTTGTGTTTTTGTGGGAGACAAAGTTTTCTTATTCTTTTCCTCTGCTACATAATCCCAATGCTTGCTGGAGTTTTCTTTCTCCGATGCTAATAAAAGAGAATTAGACTCTTGATCATTAAGGTATTTTCCCATAGCTTATTTGTTTAATTACAAAAAGAAAATTAAAATAATGCAGAAATCTAAAATATTAATTGGATGTGTGTTTCCTGTTAGGTAATTTTACCTCACTAGAACCTATCACACTAGTAAGATATGTTACAAAATTCAAAAGGGATTAAAGCAAAAAGGATGGACATAAAGCAGTAGAAATACTGAGAGGTGTAGCAAAAAGAGAAAGCACTCAAATGTAAAGGTAATATTAACAACCAAAAGAAACACATTCCCAAACAGCTACTGATAATTACACCACACTTTCAGCCTAACTGCTGTTATTTTAATGTTTATAACATACATTGCTATGTGTACATATTATTCAAAATGTACTTAAAGTAGGAATCAGGAAAAAGTAAACTATGCTGATGTCATTATGGTTAGTGTTTTAGCCCATGAGTCAACTGCCAGCAAGAATTTTTCCCATTTTTTTCAGATTTCAATGAGGTTACTTTGTTTGCTTTTCATTCTATATATCTCTATTGACATCTGAACCTCACGAGAAATTACCTTTAAATTGGCAGTTGTACCTTAGCCTGCAATATGCTGACTTTCCTTTTCATAGCCTTTTATCCATCAGAGAAGGAAAGATTTGCTAAACCAAGTCTCCCCCAGCAGAAACACAGCTCCAGTCACCAGATGTTCAAAGCAATAGATTGGAACAGTTAAAGAACTTCAGTAATTCAGTCTCTACACAATTCACTTAAAATTATCTGCTTCTTGAAAACATGTACACCTTTTCCATCAGCCATTTTTGTGTATGTGTGTGTGTGTGTGTGTATGTGCACAACAGATATGTTAAGCAATCTCCATACTTTGAAAAAGTGTATGTATAACTCACATTGATATTTGGCCTAGAATGAATTTAGATGTGAGAGGATTCAACACATGCACTCGAAAAATATTTAGTGTTAGTTTTCTGCCTGATGGGTAGCAGAGGAAATGAAAACATGTTGAAAATTAGAGAGCGATATCCTGACCTAACCTTTTATGAAGTTTCTCAGTTTTATTCCTTAAGCATACAGATTTAATAATCAGGAAAAAAAAACTAAATATTTTGTTATTATGAACCTGAAATTAAACACTGGTCACATGTGATCGCTTTAATTCTATAAATACTTATTTTTTTGTTTTAAAATTCATTTTGTGATTTAGTTATACAAATAATTATTTTGCAATAAAAAACAAAAAAGTTATACATTTAAAATCAACATTTTTTGCATCATATAACACAGTCATATATATAAAATACACATGTAATCATAAAACATAAATAATAGTTATCAAAAGGCAGGTAGATACAAAAGTGTTCACATAACTCACTCTTCTGTAATCTACTTTTGACACTCAACAGCATGTCATTAACCTCTTTGCATTTTCATAAATCAAGATCTTGTTTGAATAATGGCTCTTAAGAATCTGTATAGTGTTTCACAAATATATTCATTGTCCTAGGTTACTCAGCCTTTTATCTTTTAACTGGATAGTAATGCTGTCATCCCTGCACAATGTTTGAATGTATTTAAAACAATCTCTTTAGGAAAAATTCATAAATGTAAAATTTCAAAAATACATACCTTTTAAAAGCTTTTAATGCATATTGTCATATTGCTTTCTAACAGCACTGAGAAATAACAAATCTTTTGTCAAGGCTGACTATTACAATTCCTTTCATTTTTGCCAAACTGTCAAAAAGAGTGTCTTGAGTGGATTTGCTTTTTTAAACAAAAATTACTACTGATGTAGAAATATCTAAAACAATCTATTCATTCTTTTGATTGTTATTAGAAGATTAAAGTTGTCATGTTGGCTGTGGTATTACATAGAGTTTGACCACAACATAAACCACTAGGTCTTTTCTGGCCCTTGTTAAATCAGTTCTTTCATGTTCTCTATTTGTGCAATGAGTAGTTGAACTTAAGTATCGATATTAATTTATATTTACTCTGAATCTTTTTCACTTAAAAATATTATTCTCCGTCATTTAATTATTTTGAAGTGCTACAATACTTTAGGGATTCTTGTTTAGTCATCAAACTTATTGCTTCTCCCTTTCAGCTCTATGTACTGTACAAATTTGGTAAGCATTTGTCACATTGATAGAAAGTTGACTGGGACAGTCCAAGAGCCAAGCTCTCTTTCTCGTACTTCTAAGTTGACAAGACTGTTTTCAACCTTCTTGCAATTAGGTTGTTCAATCAGCTCTGAATCCACCTAATATCACTACTATTCGGCTGATTTTTCTTCTCACCCACAAGAATCTCACGATACACAATTGTCAAATGTCATATGGAAATTGGTGTCTGGTGAAAACAGGATTCAACAAAAAATCCAAAGACCTGGGCTCTCTTTACACTTCTGATTTTTACTAGCCAGTTATTTTGCTGTAATTTTGTTTCTCCATCACCTTTCAATTTTATCAGCAGAACACGTTAAGCTTTTTTCCAAAACCCAAGATAAAATTTTTTCCATAGGAGCAGCTTTTAATGAACATTATCTAAGTCCTTTTCCTCAATCAAGGACACCTGTCCATCTGCAGTTCACATAAATACCAGATGCTTTAGACAGGGCGACAAACCCAGTGGTGGCATCATTAGGTAACTTCGACAGGAAGACAAGCACTACACACACTCTTTGGTTCACCATCTCTTCAATAATAAATTGAATTAACATCTTTTAGCTTCTTCTGGACAACCTGTTGAATTTATTTCGTTGAATAAATTTCTTATTACTTTATAAGTTCTTCATTGTTAAAGCTCATATTTTTCATATATGCTCATCAAACTATTTTTCCACATATGTATTATATCTTGGCAAACTTGAAAATGACTGTATAATGAAAATAAAATTATACTATGTATTTATGGATAGTTAGGTGCAACAATTTTGATCCAAATTGCAATAATAGTATTACATGTTTTATTTAATATTTACCCAGAACGTCTAGCTTGGCCATTGATTCTTCTTCAGAAAAGATTGGTGGTGGTGGTTTTTCCTTCATATGAACACTTTGACTGATAAATTTGTAGTTTTCACTCATATTCATTACAAGCAGTTTCACAGGTTGATAAAAGAAAGTGCCAATTTATATTAATGCAGTGGTATGTGAGACTACACATAAAAATTCAAATTGAGCCTGTTTTTTAATGACTAGTATACAAAGGGACGCTTTATCTTGGTTTTATGTTTGAACTCTGTTTTTTATTTATGATAGTCTTATTCTGAAATACCTATTTCCCAACCATCCTTTGGGCAACAGTTTAAATTAACTGAATGCATATATAACCTTCATAATGTTGAGAGAAAGCACTTTCTTTTCTCAGACATACTCTTCGACACCAACATCTCACAGCAAATTGATACATAGATAGATGATAGATAGATAGATAGATAGATAGATAGATAGATAGATAGATAGATAGATGATAGACAGACAGACAGACAGACAGATAGATAGATACATAGATAGATGATAGATAGATAGATGATAGATATGTGTAATGTTCACACAAAAGTTTCTACTATGAACCCTGCATGAATTTGAGGCAGTGCTATTCAGTCATCTGTCATGCTGTATGAGGTAAATAGGTTACAGAAATAGAGGCACATTACCAACATAATGTTTCCTTTAGGAGTTACTTTATTGTGGCTCTCCTTGTGGTTCGACTCTAAAGAATTCTTTAAATGAAATGGAAGTCTTGCTTGGGAACTGATTCAAATGAAAAGAGAAGCAATAGAAAATGCATTTTAATTTTTCGTATTTTTCTTTCTTTGGTGCTTTTCCCTTCACCTCCACCTATTTAATGGCAAGTTCATTCATATACACCATGACGATTTCCAGAGTTGTTTAAATCAAGCCATATCTTGCTTTCTATGAAACCAAATAACTAATCTGAACTCCACATACCACCTCAAAGATAATATTATGGAAAAATAACCAGCTTTTACTATTCTGGAAGAAACAAATTCGTATCATAACACAACCACCCACAGGTGTGAGGTGATGTATGGATTTAAGTTTGACATGTGTGCTCAAACTTTTTAAACCTTATCAAATGCTCTAAGACAGCCTTCAGGAAAGAAAAATTTTCCCACCAAGCTTTATAAAACACTGTTTTTCCCTGAGACATGGGTAAATATTGCCTAGTAGGAAACCATTTTTAATGCCTACAAACTTTTTTTCCATCTCTAAGTAACGGCTTCCTTATAGGAGTAATCTGCACATGAATTGATTTTAAATAAAACACAAGAAACCACATTTTTTAACTTTCAGAATCCCTTTAGACTCAGACCATTTTTTGCTTGTTTACGAAGTTAAATGATTAGTATGCACTTCAATGAACCAGAAAGGAAAATGTAATCCCCAAAAACTTTCCAATCAAATTTCCGCAGCAATTAATAAAAATTATGTGACAGGAAAAATGTAGTTCAATATGTGTTATTGCCCAATATCAGAATGATGTTACCTGTAAACACAGTCACTATTTAAGTTCAATTTTAAATAAGAGAGAGACTAATATATTTTACCTTTTAAGCACTGTTGAGTTGCTATTGACAGTTGCCCATTAAGTTTCAAATTAGCCTCTTATCCACACATCAGTTTTATTTCATGTGGATATCACTTGGTTTAGCCATCTTTAAAAATTGACAAAACAATTGAGAATATGAATTGAATCTTGGGAACTTCAAGAGAAATAAAAATAGAGAGATATACAACTACCTGCCGATCTCCTAATCTAAGTACAACATATATTTAGAGCTCAGAACCGATTACTGAGGCCATCTAAGTGAGGCTGCGTAGGGTATGGGTTTAAGACTTTTCATTCTTGTTTACAAAATTTCCTAACTGTTTAGGACTTTTTCCTCAAGTATTAACTGTATTTCTTTCTAGAAAATCATGTTTTCCTATTTAAAAAGCACACAGCCATTTAAAATATGATTATGGCATATTCCTATTAATAAATGATTTGAAAATATAGCCTCTTCAAAGTCATGCTAGGATTTTACATCCATTTTTCTCTTAAATGTTGAAAGCATATAGCCATGTATTCAGATTTATGATATGCCTTATTAAATGGTGCACCAATTACAATGACTCCTTCAGGACTGGAAACATTCAACTATAAGACACTAGTCTCCTGCTCCCTTCATTCATTAAAAACTGTCCACCAGGGTGGAGACTCAGCTACTAATGACTGAAGGCCTTTAGGTAATACATATGCGGTTATCTCAGAAAATGCTTGATATCTACTTTGTGAAAAATTCCCTCATTCCCGTTTTAATGTATTTATTTCTTCACATATTCATTATAGTTCCCCCATTCCCTATATCCATACTTGCTTGGCTTTCAATCACATAATCTAAAACTATAGTATACTTTTCCAAACACATGAGGAATACAAGCATAAACAGCAAAATAGTGGCTGAGGAGGTTTTCTGTTATCCAAGGAATATTTTTTTGTTAATTTACTATAATTAAAAAAATACAACTGAAGCATTTCAGACAGTCTTTCTTGGGCTCTGAAACTGAAGCAATTAAATGAGTATTTGGATATTAGTTACTGTCTTATTGAATCATATGGTCATATATCCTAATGATAACCTAAATGTCCATTTATTCATTCAAACAGCCTTCATTGTGTTTATTGCTCACTCTGTAGACACCGTAATGGCGCTATGGATTCAGCAATGAAGACAACATAATCTCTGCCCTTATGGGCTTATAATAGAAAAAACAGACATTAAACAAGTAATTGCAAAAAGTAATCATGTTACAAAAAAGAAAATGGCATATGTTAGGAAAACATATCAAAATAAAACGTCTACACTTAGCTTCCTTTTTTGCAGGACGTCTACATGAATGACTCTGTACATGAAACTTATTTTGGTCTAAAGCATGAAATGGAGTCTGGGCCCATATCTAAACAGATTAATCAGCAGACTGCCCAGTTTGATTTAAGAGTTGTCAAAACCAGAAAATATCCAACTCAGTTTCCATATCTAATGAATGTGTTTTTTTTCCCAAATCCCCAGACTGTCTTTGTTTTATGTTGTTAAGACAGTGAAATCTGTTGTTTTACTATTATCTGGGAGACATTTTCTTCAGCTATAAACTAATGGCATTGAATAGGTTGTGAAAAAATGTGGCCAAGTTTTATATAAGACAGAAGGGAATTAGGCAGGACAGCAGACACAGAACAGAGTTTAGGAAGAGCAAGCCCAGGTGAGTATCAGGAAAAGGTTCCTACATAGGTACTATGCTGCATACATTTTTAGAGACAATAGATTTTAGTGAGATATATAGATATAGATGTAGTTTCTTTGTTTTTTTGTTTTTTGTTTGGTGGGGTTTTTTTGTTTTGTTTTGTTTTTTTGGGGGGGTTGTTTGTTGTTTTTTGGGTTTTTATCTCCAATACCTGTCTGCTTTGTCATTAGCTGAATTTCGCAGATGCAAAAATGTATGTAACCATGGTCTACTATTAGCTCCTTTTGGTGGGGGAGGTTTAGTTTGAGGATCCTGCAAACTAATTTATACTGAGAAGCATACAAATTTGGGGGAAGTTCCTGCTGTATAATAATTTGTCTATTATCCCATTTCATCAATTTAGATCAAGTTTCCATAGCAGGGGGCTTGGGGAGTTTGTGGCAATAGATTCCAAAAGAATTGACTTCCAGAGCCTTTGAGACTTCAAGCATTGCTGTTGTATTCATTATACTGAATAAAAGTAGTCTTTTGTGCCATGTTTTTTTTATTCCGTTGGGAAATATATGTTTCTCTCAGCATCCCTTACATAATGTATGTGCTTTGATGACTTCTGGGCAACCAGTCAGATTCATTCCTCCACTGTCAGTCAATCAGCCATTTAATCATTCTTTCTTCCATTTAACCCATAATTTTGAGCACTAAATATGCGTGGTGTTTACTGCTGTGCAAGAAGTACTTCACAAAGTCCATAAAATGGAGTTTGCCAAGTTTTAGGCAAATAAGACTTATTTGACAAGAAAGTTAAGTAACAACAAAAGAGTGCACTAATTAATTATATAGGTCAGTACAAGAATGACTTGGAATAGTGGCCAAGGTCACTGTGAGTCAGAGTGGTCAAAAACAAAAGTTGAACTTGAGTGAAACAAGCTGATTCTTGAAGAATGTGTGCGAGTTAGTTAGATGGAGAGGAAAGAGGTAAATTCCAGGGAGGGACAAAATTTGCAGCAAAACTTGTATCGGGCATAGCCAGGAAACAGAATAAACAAATGTGGTATATATTACCTGGAATGTATTAGATTTTTAATGAAAGAATGAATAAATGCATATATATAAACAGGAACTGTTGGCAGTAAATTTTTAACTGAAGATTTCATAAACAAAATGATTGATGGAAAGCTATAAGATAATGAAAAGGCCTGAAGAGGTCATTTCACATACAATCTAAAACAACCAGTATCCATCTGCCATCAATTTTATTTGTGTCTGTCAAAGCCTTTGAGGAAGTAGAAAAATCAAGTTATTTATCTAGAGAATATAAATATTAGGACAACATGTGTTAATTAAGGAATGTTGATCAGGCATCCGTGCTTCAAAAACATGTTTCTGATTATATGGAAGTTACAGGTTAATCAAGTAGTTTGGAAAATAATAAATTAGATAATTTTACAGGTTAAATAGTATCGTCAGTCTCTTTCCCTTGCACAAATGCATCAATTTTACTTCTGAAAGTAATATGTGTAGTCATATAAAGTTCTTCACCTTCAGCCTTCAACTACAAATCTGAGATTGCTGATGAAATGTATGTCTTAAATCTCCCTTCGTTTTCCTGAACTATCTGTATTATTTAAGAACTTGCTTATTTTTTTAAGTAACTGAAGAATCTTCAGTGCTCAATTAAAAATCATTATTCCATTAACTCTCAGACCTAAAAAAATTAATGGCTTCATGAATCATAGTTAAGGCTTTTAGTTTTGGGCACATGAAAAACCACACGTTCAGTTGGCCTCTTCCATATCTATTTAAGACACTCTAGTGATTCATTTTTCATTTTCCTCACAATTTAACTCAAATGTCTGGGCTCTCTTTCTATTGTTGAGTCTCTAGAGATGTACAATCCTTTAGTCATGAAACAAAAGTGACATGAAAACACATGAAGGTATAGAATGTAGTTTTGACTGAAAGCAGGCATATGTTTTCTGTATCCCTGCTACCATGTTACAACTCTTACATAAATAAATGACCAGATGTTTAAAAATAGAAAATTGGTAAATCTTTTATTTTTCCCTACCCTTTACCGTTTTGTCCTATTCTTTGATCTAAGTAAGAGAGTTCTGGTCATAACTTACTTATTCAAAGTATTATGATTACTTTCCTCACAGAGGTTTTGTTTACAGAAAACTTCTTTACAATTCTTAGTAAAACCTGGATAGCATATAAAGAGGAATGCAAAAGAGGTATTGGCATGCAAAAATATTAATGGCAAAAAAAGACGGTATGGGAAAAATAAATCAATGTTTTTAAAAATTAACTGTAAACAGGATTGTAATGAGCATATTATTATAGAGGAGTCTGTGAATATTATCAGAGAGGAATCTCTGTTGGAGAATTTTGAATATTATTCTAAGAAGAAAAAATCCCATGTGGTACAGCTGGTTTTTGTTAGATCAGGCCCAGCTGTGCTATCCCACTTCTTGGTCATAGCTAATGGAAAAAGCCAATCCTGGTTCTCCTTTTCAAAAACGCTTATACCAAATATTCATTGAAAAAAGAAAAGAAATAGGTCTTTGCTGAGAAAGTGGTTTATGCAGTGTTTTTTTGGTTTTTTGTTTTTGTTGATATATATATATATATATATATATATATATATATATATATGTTTTTGTTGTTATATATATATATATATATATATATATATATATATATGAAGTTTTTTAAATTATGATCAATTGACTAACTGGCCAACAACATCTAAGGCATTGTTGATAATGTTCCCAACATGGATTTCTCTACTTAGATGTCCATTCTCCAAGTCACTACAAATATGTACTCTTCTGTAGAAAAAACTAGTACTAGAATTGTTTGTAAAATGTGGTAAGCATAATAAAACTAAAATGAATCCACATATTTTTTAACAATTTTCTCCTTGGACTTTATAAATATTCATGTTATGCTTTTATCATTATAACCATACTTCACTAGTTCATTTCTGAAATGAAATTTTACTTCTCATAGAATGCAAAAGATCATTTTAAGTTTGGAGTGGAAACTAGAGCAAAATTTTAAGAACAGGTATATTTTTAAAATAGTATATTTTAGTCTTTTTTTTTTCATACTTCTTTTCTTCCCAGACCAATTGCTTAACAATTCTAAATCATCTGGGTGAGAATCTGTGTGGTAGAAGCCCTCTTACCTAACATAAGAACAAGATACAGCCCTTTTCAATAGCCTAGCTTTCCCTTTCTTTCTCTTTTTACACCAACTCTATAGTTTTAACCAATATTGTTATGCATATCAACTGTTACTTTTACCTGATCTTCATTATCAGTACTTTTTCTCCTTCCATTTTTCTAAACCATTCCTGCAACATATCCTTTCCCTGCTCAGGAATTTCCAAAGGTATCCATCCAATTGCCTGCAGTGATGTCAACTGTAAATTCCAGTTTACTTTTCTTAGTGTTCCAACATTCTAAAATGTGTTTGGCATGTTTGTCCCTCCATGTCTTCCCTCAGACTATTTATTGTAGTATAAACTTTGAGAACATGAAAGTCTCTGTTTGAATTTCTATTCGTCCCCTTGATCAAATGACTCTGTGAGCCTCTGCTACTTATCTGTAAAGTTGGAGAAAAATACTAATACAAACCTTAATAATTTGCTGTGGGAATTCATGATGATGAAGGTTTGTATTAATATTGCATATAAATGCCTTAGAATAGTGCTTGGGACATAATGAGTTTCCACAATTAATAGTTGCTAGATGCCTTCTACTGACCCCCCTGACCCCCATTTTTAAAACTCTCGCCCGTCTTCCAGACCACATTCATTGCCCACATTCTCCATGAGGTTTTATGTGATGAGTTATTAGAGCCACTCATGTGGCTTGTACATTGTCTTTTCCTGTGTACCATCCCCCAAACTAAGTCACAAAGAACAGCACATTCTGTCCCTTAATACTATGTTTTGCACATCTTGTGTTGATTAATACTTTAAAGTGATACTTGTCATAACAGTTTATCTAGATTGTGCAAGCAGAGAATATGAATGACAGCAGGCACCCAAACAGCTGTTACAGGATGAACTTAAGCGCAGGGACCAGAGGAGATTTATACAAACTACCTGGGAAAATGGAGCTTTAGCCATTTTGAATGCTGGGAAATCACCACCTCTGACAGATTACATTGGTATGCAGTAAGCAGATCTGCAGAGGCTTATTTTAAACAAAGCTTTTGGGTAGATTATGAGGTTGAAGAGTAGAACTGTAAAAAGAAACAAACTTTGAAATAACAACTACAGCTGCAAGGAAAAAGGAGCGTCTTTATGAGAAATCGTTGTGGTAAGGAACGCTGGTCACAAATCAGTAACCAGCTATACATACAGCCCAAAGCTATTGCATTAGTGATATAATCAGCTGTGAAGATTAGGATATAATGTACAATCTTAATTGTGCAGGAGAGAAAATTAAGTTCTGTTTCTGGAAATGTCTAGTAAAAAATTTTACACTATGTGATGGTAATACATTTTTTAATTTAAAAATTTGAAAAGTAATCATTTTACTTTTAAACTTATGTTAATTTTTCTAAGAATTCATATATATATATATATATATATATATATATTTTTTTTTTTTTTTTTTTTTTTTTTTTGTCTCTCCATGTTATGAGGAAATGTTTTTTGGTATTTTTCTCCTTTTTTCATTTTATGATGTATAATAGTGATTACTTATTTAGAATCACTTAGTATAATGGAAACAACCTTAGTATTGAAATCTACAGGAAACTGGATTCAAATAAGAGTTTTCCTCTTACTGTATATTCTTGGAAAAGTAGTTTAACCTTAATAAACCTCTCCATTAAACCTTATAGGGCTATTTTAATGATTATTCATACTACATAAAAAGTACCCAGAATAGTGTCTAACCCATATAAAGTACTTGAAAAAAGTAGTTATTATTGTAATATATGGTTAAAAAGAATTTCATTGATTTTCCAGCCAGTCATATTGGTAGAAAGACTACAGCAAATTATAATGATTTCATTGTAATTATCTTAGGAACCACACTTTTCTAAATAAGAATGGTTAGGTTTCACGGTCAAATGTAGGATTTATTAAACTCATCTGTATCTGTATGAAGTATTTACTTGATTGCATCAGTTAAGAAGATAAATGCTAAATAAAGGAATAACCATGTTTGGAGTTTGGTTTCACCACACAAAAGTATGGAGGAAAGGCAAATAGCTGCTTTCCTCTTTTCAAAATTAGGGAGACTAATCCAATTTGAGGGATCAGGTTTTAATAACCTGATGAATCAATCCACCTAGGAGTTCTGAATCCTATGTTAAGTCAAAACTGACAGATAAGAACTGAAATAAGCAGAAAAAGACCCAGACCATGAGAAAAATGAAGAATGAAAGATCAAGATAAAGGACTAAGAAGGTTGTGAAGGATCTCACCCACAGTAGTGATTTTATAAGTTATAGTTTATTTCTCTGAGATGATATCAGAAAATTAAAATTCAATGAATAGTAGAACAAATACTGACTTTGAGTTCTCTGATATTACTTCGGAGATGTTACTATTAGAAATTGTTGATTGTAAGCAACAAAAACTCATTTGTTAGCTTTAACAGAATAAAGGGGAAATTATTGTAAGGATCCAGGAGTGTCTCAGAACCCCAGGGCAAGAGCGCAGCCTGGCTCCCCGAGCTAAAAGCCAGTCCTTCCTCTCCTGTCCTTTCTTCTCCTCTCCTCTCCTCATTTGGCTTGTTGACATAATATGGTGCAAAAATAGAATTTTCACCTCCATTTTCGATCAGATAGATTGTGGCATTATTCGGGTTTGTATCCAATTCTAATTTTTCACCTAATTTTAAAGATACTCGATCTGTACTCCTTAAAAACTGATGTTAGAAAAAATACATTTTTTTGAACAGTGGATTTTCATCACTCTCTACAGAAACATCTATGGTTGAAATCTTCCTCTATACAATAATACTTGGACATCATTGTGTTTATGTCTTTACTAAGATTTATAGATGAAGAAGTAGTCAGAGATTAACAGTTCATTCAAGGTTACTAAGGGAGAGAGAGGTAGGACCAGATTAAGCTAGACCCCTGAGGTTATAAGTCTATTCAGTAACTACATCAAACTAACAAAAACAGATAGATTTACTTGCCTGTAAATAAATAATCAATATCAGACAAAATATAATTTGCAGCTTGGTCTGATCTTGTGGCAGCAATTCCTTCTCAAATGTAAGTTTATAAGAATTACAGATGACCTACTGCTTTAGGAAAGAAACAAAAATATATGAAAACCTTAGTTGAGAGGCAATAGGTTGTAGAGAATGAAAATCTAAGTTAAAGGAAGGAAGGAAGGAAGGAAGGAAGGAAGGAAGGAAGGAAGGAAGGAAGGAAGGAAGGAAGGAAGGAAAAGAAATCTTATGACCCAAGAAGAGTTTCTTCATAAAGATTAGTCATTTAAAAAATTTTATCACAGCAGTTTGCAGCCACAAAGATTTCTACCTAAAGGTAAAGAAAGATTAACCAAGTGTGAACAACAGTTCAGCCAATAACTCAGATTAAAAGAGAAAGGAATAAATTGCAGACTTCATAAATGCTTTCAGCATGCCAAGGTCAGATAAGGACAAGGGTGTGAATAGAAATGACTTTGGAAGTCTATGAATAGTTATGATACTATGTGATTAGAGTAAAAATGAGGCCACCTACTATGTTTTGGAAATGACAGATCATGTTCTGATTCAACTTCAGAGTCCCCAAATAAGTCAGTGAATACAACTACAGACAATGTGAAATCAAGGCTGAGAAGTAACTATGGCACCATGGGTTTCCCTTTGTGTTTGTATCATTTACACTTACTTGTGTTTGGTGATGACAAAGAATAAAACAATAGTGAAGGCAATGGTGGTGATCCTCACTCTCTTCTAAAGCTTTAGTTTTCTTCTTATCACTTATCATGACCTGAGTCATGTATTTGTTTATTAACTGTCTGTCTTTCCCAATAGAATAAAAGTTATACAAGGGCAAGCATCTGAGTGTCTTGTCCACCTTTTTATTTCCAGAGCCTAGACTTGTGACTGGGACACAATAAGTATCTGCCAAAGGAATGAGAAATAGTTGTGTTTTTTGGAGAAATATAAATGTGTAGGTCACTTAAAGTCTGGTAGGAGCCCTCTGCAAAGAAAATTCTAAAATAATAAAAACCACATAGTGTTCAAAACAAAACGTGAAACGTAATATTGACCTTCTTCTGAAAGCCTATTATTGAGAGTTCAGGGAGGATGAATTATATCACTGATAAAACGTCGTGGACTGAATAAGTGAAAAAATGTAAGAAAAACATAATGAAAAGCAAAATGAAAAGGCAGAAAGTAGCACTGCTGATGTTAGTTCTACGCTCCACCCCTTAGAAAAGCCTCAAAGGAAATTACCCTAGAGAAAGAAATGAGAAACTATGAATAACAAATAGGACTTTGCAGCCAATCCAGTTCTCACAATAAAAGTTCATTGTTATCATTCTGTCTGATCAAGTCCTGTTTGAAATGTCTGACCCCTCTTAAAGAGGCCTTAGTTATCAACCTCACCCCCTTTGATTTGATTCATGATCAAATGCAGAGATATACTGAATGAAGTGAAAAGGTTTTAGGAAACATTTCTTGGAAGTCAAACTTCTTAACCTTTGATTTAGAAGCAGCTTTAGACATAAAGGGACTTTCAAGCTATCTTTCTGATAATTTCCCATTTTCCAAAAGGATTTTTTTGCTTTATGTATAATTCCTCTCTCTCTCTCTCTCTCTCTCTCTCTCTCTCTCTCTCTCTCATCACCAATTGTAGCATTCAACAATCCCCACCCCACCCCCTTTGCCTATCCTGAGACGAGGGTATAGAAGCTTCTGTTGAAATTTCTGTGTCAGTCTTTTGAGTGTCAGTTTGATTCTATCGAATCAACAACAAAGCTAGAAGGGAATTTTATAGCTGGTATGTGTGAGAGAGTTTGGACTTCTGTTGAGGTAGAAAGAAGGAAGAGGAAGGGATTGGGGGAAAGATTAATGGAGTATTTATCTGGCCTCCAGAGAAATGCCTTGGGATATTTTTATCTCTAAGTTGTCACCCCTGACCTTGAACATAGAGGGTTCTCATTGGCTCTTTTGGTGTGATGGTCCCAAACCCCCAAGTTGATGGAAGATACAGGATACCCCAAAGTCATTGAATATGCATAAAGTAAAAGGAGAAAAAGAGGTTCAGCCTCCTAAAGGCCTTGTGTCACTCCCTTAAACCAGTCAACCATTAAACAGATCACTTAGCTTAACAAAATCAGTAAATTTTACTGAATTATTCAGAATTGTTGTTTTCAGGTATGATAAGCTCCATTTCACAGCGGGTATGCAGGCCCCAAGGGCACCCTACAGTACCACATATCAGAGTTCTCATAACCAGAAGCAATGCATACATTTCCTGCTCCTGCAATTCAAGACTGTGTTGTATCCTCAAATACTCCAGATACTCAACCAGGGCCTTCTCTGAAAGCAGAAAGCAATACTGTCTCTGGGAAGTGGCAAGATCCACATAGATTCTTTGCATAGTCCATCCTTAAGAAAATCTAGAATAATCAGAAAAGGGATCTGATGATATTTCCTTATTAGAGAATCTATCTGGCAACTGCAATTCTCATATAGGTATTAGCCAGACATCCAGAAAAGAGAAGCCATGACCAAGGAACAAGATTGAAGGAAATACACACACACACACACACACACACACACACACGTATGCATATATCACCATATATATAACCACAAATATATACCAAATACCTTATATTACATGCAGCCAATCCTTATTATTCACAGATTCTGTGTTTGTAAATTTGCTGACTCAATAACATGTATTTGTCACCCTCAAATCAACTCTCACAGCACTTTTGCAGTCATTCACAGACATGTACAGAGCAGCGAAATGTTTGTCACCCACATTCCCCGCTGCGGTTGAACTAGGAGACACTATTCCCCTGTGATTTCAGCTCTCACACAGAGACAGCCAGAGGATAAAGACGGGACAGGGCAGTACACTCTAATGCAAGAAGCTCTGGCTTGGGGCCAGTTCCATCCAAGTTCCGGCACCTGTTAGTAGTGCAGCCCCAGGCAAGTCACTTAACAATAAGGGACCTCATTTTCAATTTTGTAAAATAAAATAACTACCAGAAAGAGTTTATTTGGGGAGTTAAGATTACAATGTATGTGAGGTGTGTGTGTGTGTGTGTGTTTCCTCTAAGAGCAATGGTTCAGTACTCACTAATTCCGTATTCTCAGTGACTTTGTGGAATGTAACAACAGCAGATAACAAGAATTAACTCTGTATGCGCATGTGCCTATCTATTTCCTTATTTACTCCCTTGGTCAATGACAAGGGTACGTATTCCTAGATACAAAGATATGAGGCATGATATCGAGATATAAATAGCAGCCTAGAAATACTAAACTCTGTCTAGAGGTGTTGGGAAGTCTCCCTATACATGACATTCAACTGAGTTTTGAAGGACGAGTAGGAGGTCAGCTCAAAAAAGGAAAGGGTGTGAACGTGGGCTTTGGTATTAGAGAGCTATAGATTCCAATAAAGACTTACTGACTTGTATGACTTCGGGCATATGCCTTGACTATTATGACTGCTTCCCCATCAGGAAAATGGGAGTGATAATATATAGCTTTCATTGTTATACAAATGATATGAGTGATATAACTACCTATCATATTAACTGGTTGATAAATGGTAGAAGCTAAATAAATGGTTACTGATATTAACTAAGAAGTTTCAGAGAAAGAGAACAGTATGTCCAAAGCACAGCGGTGTTGAGTGTAACACACAGTGATTTCACTTTGCTGGATACAGAGGGTATTTGAGGGAGGGTAGGTGATGATTCAGGAAGACGAACAGCATCCAGATCACAAAGACCGAGGCTTAGTCGGCCACACTAAAGTTCATGAGCTTTATTCTGTAGTTCATGGGGAGCCCCTGAAGGATCTGTCTATTAATTACAAATAGGATCATTCTTAGACATACATTAACCCTCTTTCTGATAATATACGTATACGTGAAAATATGCTTCCATTATTCTTTATTATTACACAAGTGCTTTCCCTCCAATTAGTTCAAATTAATGAGGTTTTGCTTAGAGTGTTTATAGCAAAGCAATTGTACATTGGATTATTTTTAAATTAGTTCATTTTTGCTGTAAATACTCTCATGAATCCAAGAATGTAAAATTTAGTAGGTGGTTTTTTTTCTGTTTTCTTCAAAATCAACTTTTAGATTCTTGTTATTGATAGGGTATATTAATTACTTAGGGTTGCCGCAACAAATGATCACAAACTAAGTGGCATTAAACAGTAGAATTGTATGCTCTCACAGTTCTGAAGCCCAGAAGTTTAAAATGAAGGTGTCAGCAGGGTTGGTTCCTTTTGGAGGTTCTGAGAGAATATGTTCCACACTTCTCTCCTATCTTCTAAAGGTCTCAATCATCGCTGACATTCCTTGGCTTGTTGCTTCATTACTTCAATCTCTCATGTGGCTTTCTCCCCTCTCTTTTCTCTTAGACTCACACCAAGTCATTGGACGCAGGGACCACTTAAATCCAGAATAACCTCATCCCACAATCCTTAATTACATCTGCAAATACCCTATATCCAAATAAGGCCATTGTCTTAGTATAGGCCGCTTTAACAAAATATCGTAGACTTAGTGGACTATAAACAACAGAAATGTACTTCTCACAGTTCTGGAGGCTAGAAGTCCAAAAACTGGGTGCCAGCACTGTCAGGTTCTGGTGCAGAACCTCTTCTGGGTTGCCGATTGCCATCTTTTGTTGTATCTTCTCATGGCAGAAGGAGGGCAACAAAGTCTCTGAAGTCTGTTTCATAAGGGCACTCATTCTATTCCTGAGGGCTCCACTCTCATGACCTAAGTAGCTCCCAAAGACATTATCTCCTAATACTATCACATTGAGGGTTCAGATTTTCAGCATATGAATTTGTAGGGGTTATAAACATTAGTATTTAACAGTCAAATTTACAGGGACTGAGGTTAAGACTTGGAACTATCTTTCTGAGGGACAGTAATGAACCTATTACATAGCAAATGAGTTAAAATATAATTGAAAACCTATTTTAAATATTCTAGTTATCTACACACTGCCTACCTTTTCCCTGTTAAAGAGGCCAAAGAGGAAAGACTCTAACAGAAGATGGCTCTTATTGAAAGTGCCTAATCTTGCTTCCATTGCACATAAGTCCCTTGGCATCAGTATTCCCATCAGGGGCAAAAAAAACAGCTTTCCCTGAGAAAGGATGCTGCAGGTCACTTCTGTACAACATACAGCAAGAGAAACACAGCCTTTACAAATCTGTCACTAATTGGAAAACCTCTTCACTCACAACGGTGATCCTTTGCTATAATATTGTTGGAAATTTTTCTTTACATTGAGCCCGTTTTCTCTCCTATCGTTTGCTTTCTGTCTGGAAATGAGCACTCTAATTTCAAGTACTAAAGATTTCTAGTATCTCCCCTTTAACAAAATCTCAGGTGGATAGTAAATGATTATGCATTTTGTTTAAGATGTCATTTCTTCTTTCTTCCTGTTTGGGAGGCGTGGGGTAAGGATATTATCTTCACACAGAGAAAAGGAGGGGATGGCAGCACCCTGTGATTAGTCAGAATGATTCATGATTGAAGGGTTAACTCTGCAATTTTAAAGCTTCAGGACATTGCAAATTTGATCTAAGAACCCCCTCCCCCAAAAATGAAAGAAACAAAGATCCAATTGTCTGCTGACAGGACTTTACTGTTTCTCACTTGTCTACTTTCGGCTTCCCATACTTTCCATTCCTAGATTTTCCTCTTCATTCTATGAATACAAGTTGGCTGCACTATACAGGTTTATACTTTGCTTCACTGTTTAATTTTATTATTGCTCTATATTGTAAGGTTTTTTTTTCTTTAATCTTTCTCATTAGATTTTAAACTCTTAAAGTACAGAAACTGCATTGCTCTTTTACTTACGTTACAATCCCTGGTGGGCGGGGAAGCCGTTACTGAATTCGTTGAAGTGAAAGATCCAAATTGATTTTAAAATTTCTCGTCGGCCTTATTCCCAAATAAAAGTATAGACATGTGTGTCATTAGGATGCCATTTTATCACATCTACTAATTAAGAGCAGAACTTTGCTTTAATTATACTTAACTAATAAGGAGGGAGGAAAGTAAAGATGGCCAGGAGAGAATAAGCAGGATGTAAATGAGTAAACACTCAAAAGGGTAGAAAAACATACATAAGATTTAAAAAAATAATTAAGGACACAGAGAACTTGTAAGATTAGAAAAGAAATTCCATAACTCGATGCAAAAAGGCAGTTGTGTCTACCCTACTCTTAGCAACGTGTTAGTAGTTCATGAGTTTTAAATTATGCAGTTTTTTTTTTAACCATACGGATTTTATATCCCCTGACCATAGTTGGCAATCGTATTTTTCTGTTTTTCTTTTACCTTTATTAACATATAACTGACAAAATTGTAATATATTTAAAGTGTGCAACATGCTGATTTGGTATATCTATACATTTTGAAACGATTCCCTTAATCAACTCACATATCTAGTTTCTTTATCTTTTCTTTTTTCTTTCTTCTTTTTTGTAAGAACACTTAAGTTGTTTGTGAGAACACTTAAGTAAATTTCAATTACATAAAGTGTTACCAACTGTAGTCGGCATGTTAGATCCTCTGACCTTACTCATCTTATAACTGAAAATTTTTACCCTTTTGTCAACTTCACCCTATTTCCCCCAACACCCTCGCCTCTGGAAACCACCGTTCTACTTTCTGTTTCTGAGTTCAACTTTTTTTAGATTCCACATATAAGTGATACCATACAGTATGTTTTTCTCTGTCTTGCTTATTTCATTTAGTAAATGTCCTCTAGTTTCATCAATGTTGTCACAAAAGACAAGATTTTCTTCTTTTTTATTCCTGAGTAATATTTCATCACACACACACACACACACGTATGTATACACATGCACACACACACATATCTTGGGTATCGTGATAATGATTCAGTGAACATGGGAATACAGATATCTCTTCGAGATAATGATTTCATTTATTTTGGTTATATACCCAGAAGTGGGATTGCTGGATCATATTATAGTTCTGTTTTTAATTTTTTGAAGAACTTCCATACTGTTTTCAATAATGGCTGTACCAGTTTACATCTCACCAAAAGTGTACTAGGCTTCTCTTTTCTTTACATCCTTACCAGCATTTGTTATCTCAGTTCTTTTGATAATCGGCATCTTAACAGGTGTGAAGTGATAACTTATTATGATTTTGATTTGCATTTCCCTTATATTCAGTGATGTGGAACACTTTTTCATGTACCTATTTCCCATTTGTATGTCTGTTCAGATACTTTGCCTGTAGGAAATGATTGTGCACCCATTTGAAAACTGTTTTTGTTGTTGTTATCGTTGCTATCATTTAATATGGTCCCATGGGACTGGAACGCTGAGCTCTGTTGGCTACCAGAACTAAGTGATTTGAGGACCGATCCTTCAGATGAAAGCCGCAAAATTTGGGGTGCTGGATGTGTAGACAAGCTCCTTCCAGGAAGAAGAGAGAGACTTGGCTTTATTGTTGGAGCAAGCCAGAGGGAGAATGTGGGAGAAGTGTCCCCTTGGTCTTTCAGGCTCCTCTGAAGATTGTACCCAGCACCTCGATGTGCTCTGATTCGAAGCTGACCCTCAGGCACCAGCTTATAGAGTGTGCAGTCAAGCCCCTTCCAGGGGATGACTGAGAGATGGGCGTTTTTGCCTGTTCCCTCTGTGCTAAGTGCTGGGGGGTAGAGCCGTGATGAATCACACATGCTGGTTAACAACAGCTTCTCTATTTGCTATAGTCCTGTGGGCTCTTAAACTCAAGCCTCATTGACTTCCAAAGCTAGATGATTTGAGGACCAGTCCCTCAGGTGACAGCCTAAAAAGTGCTGTGATAGATGTGTGGTCCAAGCCCTTTGCTCCTCAGGGTGGAGCTGGGAGTTGAGTGTTGTGTTTCAATCGTATGACAGTATGCTTGTGGTAGGGTTTATGTCAGGAGTGTGTCTCGGCCTTTCCTACCTATTTCGGTGTGGGTATTTCCTCAGCCACCTGATATGTAGGAGTCACTCAGCTAGTTTCTGATTTCTCTCAGAAGGAATTGTTTATGTGTAGCTGTTTAGTTGCTAAACAATTATGTGTAATTGTTTAGTTGCTCTGTGGGAGGAGAAATATTCAGAGCCTCCTGTGTTGCTATCTTGGTGATGTCCCTTGAAACCATACTTTCCTTAATGAGCATTTTCTTTTCTGATTCTTCAAACTCAGCATGTCACAACCTGAAATAATCTTTCCTCTCAAAACTACCCCTCTTGCTGGTATTGTTAATGGCACTACGTGTTCTCCTAGTCGGTAGGCTTTAAGTCTTGGGATTCTCCTGGGCTTTTCCCTCTCTCCCTGACAAATTAACCAGGAGTCATTAGCTATCATTCATTGAGTTTCACATCTTATGTCACTAGAACTTTCTATATGTTATCTTGTTTAATTCTTGTGACAGCCCAATGTGGTACATATTAATATCCCAAGAGAAGTTGTGGAACTCACCCAGAGTATAAGTGGTGCCACAAACATATCAAAAGTGCATTTGAAAGACTATATATTGTGGGATAGTACCTAAAGGCTAGGCTAGCTGTGCTTTCCTCTGTACATGTTAAAATTCATCATACCCCATGGCGTTGTTAGCCCTCTATAGCTTTTACCAAAACAGTTTTACCAGTATATTATTGTCCAACATTGAAGTGTTGAAGAAACAGTGCTATGAAACTCATTCTTTTTATTTACTATTAATGAGGATAGTATTTATTCTCTTAAACAGTGTCAGTGTCCCATAGAAAAGTTTTTTCCCTGACTCAGTATAAAAAATGGTTGTATTCTGGGCAACTAGCTTGATCTCATTTTATTGATATGGTGAACCACATAACTTATAATGTTCTTTTCTACTTTTGCCTGTTGGAAAGCTCAGAATCAAATATATGACCTAAATCTAACAACTGAACTGAACCTACACTATCATCTTTCCAGGTTCCTATGATCACCTCCTTCTTTCTTGGCTGACTCCCCACTTAAGCCATGTCTCCCTCTGCTTCTGAATTTTAATGGAACAAATAAATGCACAAATGGGATTTAACATCATGTGTGGCTGTAGAGGGGCCAGAAGCAAACAGAAGTGCAGGGGGGAGAGTGCCCCATTGGCAAGGTATGACATAAGGAGCCAGTCCAAAGATGTTCTCCATTCTCTGTTTCCTGGATCACTCCTAGGTGTGTTTCCTCCTTAGAACCCTTCCCTGGAAGTCTGGCTAAAGAGTGAAAAAGGATGCCTCAAAGAAACCAGTCACATTTTGTGGTGGCTCATTGTGAAGCAGTGGCCATACAGTGATGCGTCGTATCACAATGCTTTGCTTATTTCCTTCTCTCACTTTTCTTTTTTCCGTATGCTCATTGCTTTCGGCTTATATCTCTGAAATAAAATGTTATCCCCTTGATCCATCCTTCGTGCTCTGCTTTCTTGAGAATTTGGACTAAGACAAATATAAATGAATTTGTTACGGGCATAAATCAGACCTTCTTGCTGCCTTTTAGTTGGTTGGTTGGTTTTTTTATCTGGTCTGGGTCTACATTGCCAAGAATTTGTATTTGGCAGAAACTTCCTTTTGATGTCTTTCTTAACAGAAAACTGAGACTAAGTGTAATTCCAGTGTTATCCCCCAAACTCCAACATTTTGACCCCTTGTTTAGTTGGAACTGCAGGAATGTCAGAAAGCACAAAAGAGCAACTGACTGTAGCCTGCTGTTAATATAGTTGAAATAACTGTCAGACTTCCACTGTGTGAAAGCAGATTTTTTTTTCTGCTGGCAGAAACTAAAAGAGGTGCCATAAAATCAGAAATAAGCTGTGAAATGCACTTTAAGTTAATATGAAAGTGTGTGGTTCCATTGACCTAGCATTCCGAAAAGCAAGCATTGTTGTCTTCTGAAGGATAATAAAACTGCAATGAGGATTTCTTGGTTGCAGGGGGGGGGGGGTGTCTTTTTTTTATTATTATTTATCATTGTTTTGCAAAATAAAAGTGACAGTTCTCTGTGACCTAAGTCAGAAAAAAAAATATCCTAAAATAAAATGCTAGAGATTTTGATCGTTCTTCCATCTCAGCCACCCTAACAATAAAATATGTGCAGGGTTTCTATGTGTATCATAAGCTCACTTTTCCTCCTAAATATATTTTTCTTATAGTTTTGTAATTATTTTGGTGTTTTATAACACGTAAACAAGACATCTCTTTCATAAATAAATGTGAGTGTTTGACATTAAAGGGACTTTATTTCCTCCTCCACGGACTCTATTTGGTCAAAGTGGACTATGGCTAGAAAACTCTACTCCTCCCAAAGACTGTTTTAATTTTATTACTATTTTTAATAGTCAAAAACAAGTCATGGCAGGGGAATAATCAGCTGCGGTTAAAGGGAGGCCAGTTTTGCTCCTTATTTCATGTTTGCATTTGTGAGAACTCAGTGAGGAACAGAAAAAAACTGTTGTTAGAAACTATCCACAAAGTGGCATAGAGCAACAATTGGCAAGGAGAAACTCAGCATTCTTTTTTGTTTGTTTGTTTCAAATTTCAAATCCTGCCACAGGGGGTGGGAGGAAATTACATGGAGGTCTATTCCAGTGCATCACAAATCTTTTGGATACACCATAGAATCTGTTCTGAAGCCATTAAAGAAAATTCTCCTCAACCCTGTTTCCAAAGGTACCATTGGAAATAGAAAGCCTTGAGCTTAGTGAAAAAACGATGACATACTCTACTGTGGCCTGAGGACATTTAGAGTTGAGAAACTGTGGAAGCATAGTGGGGTCTGATCTCATGTCCCTGCGATTAGAATTTGCTATAGACCTACAGGCTGGATACTTGGGAAGCCAAGATTGGGAGCTTGACTTTGGAATGAGAGGCCTGGGTGGGATCCCAGCCACCTCAGCTGGGGCATGTCACATTATAGTCTGCCATAGTCTTGCTCTCCTCAGCTGTTGAAAAGACAATAATATGCAAATCTACCTCATAAAGTACTTGAAGATCAATGAAATCATTTTATTATGGCTGTTAGACTATCATAATTTTATGGGATGGGGGGAAGATATTTTTCTGTCCTGTTTTTATCGACATGTTTTCAATACATCACATGTAGGAGACCCTCAAGACTTATCAAATACTTTATAAGGACTTAAAACTACCGATGACTGACCTAGGTGCCAGGTACTATTATTACTGGTACTATTAAAGCACTATTTTGTTCAGGATTTGATTGGTTTCATGGAAGGTAACCTAAAAGGGTGGTTTTTAAGCTCCACTTCTTCAGAGATGTCTCCAGGTTTCTGTGGGCTATTAACGAGGGCTAAAAGAAATGTGACTCCAGCCCTATTTGTTCTCCTGATCACCAAAAAGTATCTCTGTTTCTATCAATTTTCTCCTCTGAGATTTCCTATTAAAGTTTAATTGATAAGAAAGTTCCAGAGTTAAAACACAGTTTGGAAACTACTCATCTCAACCAGCTCAGCTTCTGCACCAACTGATGTTTCTCCCAGAAACAATGGCCTTGTTTCTTGAGTCTTTGTAGTGTCCACCTCTGTCAAGAAGCTCAAGAAAGGACTCAACTCCTTGGTTACATCTCCGTAGACTGGGCCTTGTCTCTATTAACCTGACCAAGCAGACTCTCACATCAGGCATTTGTGTTTTCAACATCTCCATTGGGAGAGGGACCACCTTCCAGGTGCTCCGAGTTACATTTCATTCCATGTCAATGTGTAAAATAGAGTGTTGGGCTTTATGAATCCTGAAACATATGTGCTCAGTGATGTGGTAGTGAATAAGGATGGAAGCAGGTTCCTCTATGGCTACCCTAGTGAGAGCCTTCCCAATCTGTGTGAAACCACTGCTTTTATGGCACTGCTAGCAGTTTCACTCAATAAATTATGAACATATTGGCTAATGTAGGTATTACTACATGACACCTCCTTCCTACATCCTCTTTAAGAGTTGAAAATTTTCTTTGGCCTGCCTCAATGCTTTCAAATGTGAGACTCATCAGACTCATCAAACATTTATTTGAAGTAAACGGTGCTGGAATATTAGGGCCAGGGCCTCTGAGAGGAAGCATTAATGAACAATTTGGTTAATGAATCTGGAAGCTGAGAAAGGATGGCAAAATAATCTGGAATTGTATGTTTTTCTTGCCCTATTTTTAATAGTGTAAACCTAAAATGTTGGTGTTCCTGTGCACATTTTTAACTCTACAACACTCAATCATGTTCCTTTTCATTTCTGCTTCTCAGGCTCAATTCTACTCCCTCCCCACCGCTCCAACCACAGTTTAAGAATAGATTGAGAAATAGAAGCGCTTAGAAGAAGTAGCTTATTATTAGGAGTCAGCTATTCAGGCTTTCTTCTTGCTGAATAGGGACATGTTAAGAGGCCTCTAGCCTAGAAATGCACCCACTCCTTCATAACCCCACCCTTTCTCTCCTCTCCTTTCCCAGCAGGTACTTCCTGCCTCACTTTTCTCTGCAGATTTTACAATCCAGTTTCTCCCATACTTACCTATAGCAACTGTTTCATAAGTGGTCCATCATAACCTCCTCATAATAATCAATCCACAAGCCTCTCATCAACATTTATCCTCCTTGACCCTTCTGTAGCTTTAACCACCCCCAATTTCTCCAATCTAACCTTGCTTAACTTTTATTACACAGTGATACCCTCATTCTGTAACAACCATTCTGATTATTTCTTCCCTGTCTGTTCATTTCTTTCTATTCTATTTTCATACCCTCAAATGAGACTATCCCCCAATATCCTGTCTCTTTTTCTCCTCTTCCTCATCCTGTTTCTGTGGCTTTAACAATCACTCCATAGAAATGAATCTCACTGTCCCCCAATATTTCTTCTTCCCAATCTCTCTCTTTAGCTTCATTCTAATATTCTGAATTGCATGATAGAAATGTCTACTTGAAGGTCTCCCTAATATCTCAAGTTTAACAAATCCAAAATTGAATTCATCGTATTTCCCCTACACTGCTTTTCCTTCTGATTCTGTATGTCTTTTAATGTGTCCATCATTCTCCCATAAGCCTTGAATCAACTCTGATTCAGTCCCTTTTTTTCACACTGTATATAGACCAGGGCCATTCTAACAACTATCTCACAGTTTCACTTACTAACTCTTCTTCATCTTCCCCAGTGCTATCCCTCTCGTTCAAGTTCCCGTTACTTAACTTGTCCCCATATCCATTTTCTGTGCCTTCCCATCCATTTGTCCACTGCTGTGCAAATTAATCTTGTTCACACACCTATTTGCTTATGACATTCCTTGCTCCAAAATCTTTAAGAACTCTTTGTTATTGCCCAACAAAGTTGGAATTTTTCATTATCCTTAGGTCCCTCCATCTATAGTTTCCTAAGCCACCCAACACTACAAAAAATTAAATTATAATTCATTCTACAACAACACTCTACTCTTTGCTAACACTAAGCTTTTGTTCATCAATTGCCTCTGCCAGTCTTTCCAGAAAGTTCTAGTTCTCCACCCATCCCCATTCAAAAGAAAAAACAAAAACAAAAAACAGAAAAAAGATTTCCTTAATCTAGTTGTTATGCTAAGCTCAGGAAAAAAATATCCTCACATTAAATAACAGTATTAAATGTGTAAATCAGTGTTTCTCAATCTTGGCACTATTGTCATTTTGTGGCAGATAATTCTGTTTTGGGGGGTTGCCCTGTGCGTTGTAGGATGTTTAGTAGCGTTAGTAGTCTCTACACACTCGATGCCTGTAATATCCTTTGACCCCCTTCTAAGCCATAAAAAAAAAAAAAAAAAAAAAAAAAAAAAATTTCTGTAGACATTGTCAAATATCCCCTGAGTAATAAAATCTAAATTTAGATGAAGATATGCATGGTTAAAATGCATATAACTCCCCAAAAGCATTGAAAATGGCCATGCTAACACATTTTCCTATGGAAAAGCAACTGAATTCATTTTTAGCTCATCACTCCAAAATCCCTCCTGTTTACAGTCCTTTCAGCTCAGCTTCTAATCAGTTTGTATTCTGTAATATGATGCAAAATTCTGTAACATCAATAATAGTTGACAGCTATGAAACAGGAAGACTCACAGGCACCATTTTAAACTACCTTTTAATATGAATATACAACTATGAAAGGAAAGAGCCCAACTGTTCAAGCTGTGATAACTCTTGATTGGGATCTAGTGAACAATTCAGTTGAAAACATGCCCTCAATATGGCAGAGCAGACAGATTTAGAAGAAGAAGAAGGAGAAGAAGGAGAAGAAGGAAAGACATCATGCTAAAATACATTTCTATATGATAAATCCATTATCCTTTTAAACAACGTCCCACATTAATAACTGATCTGTGTACATGAAGTACATTTTATGTTGCGTTTCATTTTGCCTTTATGCAAACACAGTACCGAACTATAGATGCACTTCATTAATTTTTATGGTAGTACTGTTACTTGTAATGCTCTTCTAAGGGGTAGAATGAATCTAGAATGTTAAGTAAATTTTTAGTAGAATTACAAAGAGGCAGTAATTGTGTTGGAACAATGGCAGTTGTCTTCTCTTGATATTCACCTGCTGAGTGACAGATTATTAGGTGACTGTATAGAACTTTGACTCTAATATTACAAAATCCCATTCGCACAAGTCAACACAACCCCTTGGAAAGGTTACTACTCTATTTCAGATACAGATTTTAAAAAAAGCAAAAAAAAAAAGGGAAAAAAATCTACCATTCTGCAAACTTGTTTATTTTTTAAAACTAAATAACCACCCTAACAAACAGATTTCTAGAATTTATGTCTTAAATTGCTTTTCCTATAAAACTCAAAGAAACCAACTCCTCATGTTTTGATTAAGGCCATAGAATATGTTTCACTCTTCAAATACAAAATTTGTTAAAATAACCAATGGCCAAGGGGTCAGTGGTTGTGTTGTATATGTACTTTATACAATTACTGTCAGTATCGGATATGTGTCAAATTTACTTAAACTCCGTTCTCTTAGTTATCATGTATTTATTACAAAGCAAAGCTAATTTACTACTCATGAGCATGTCATTCTCACTCTGCCTATTTATCATTCAGCTTCTTACTTGCGTATGAAGTGATGTAGCTTCCAATTTGCGAATGCACACAAAGTGACATTGTGTGCGCAACAGCAGTGGGACCAAGGCCTTATTTCATTTTCTACTTTTTTGCATTGCTGATTAGTCTACTGGGAACTCTCTAAATTTATGGTGTCTGTAAAATCCTGAGTTACCACAGTTCTTCAGATGTTAATCATTGCCATTCATACACTCTAGTTATTATACACTTGATATACAGTATATATGGCTATTCTTTGTACTCCAGGGTAATGCTACTAATGGCGATTCCTATCTGTGCGGCCGCTATTGCAGAAAAGAGCAGTGGTGTCTCGCAGCCCATCTCCCCCGCCCACACACACACACACACACAAACACACAGGGCAGTATTGAGAACAGAGCAATGCCCAGCTTAAATTAGAGCTATTATAATAGTCGGCACTTTCTCCTCCATCAAAGCCACCAAGTTTATGGTATTTTAACAAAAATGTTATACTAAGGAAAAGGAAACAACAAAAAGAGTTTTCCCAAAATTGTATTATGAGTGTTAGGAAAAGAAAGCATTTTTATACATCCTGGATCTGGTGTAAATTCTTTTTTCAACTCTCTACTCATTTAAAGGAAATAAATGCTACTAGTTTCTCTTGAATTCAAGGTTCAGGATGGCAGCTTTTATACTTGAATGTAAACACCTCCTTTGATCTAGATTAATTTATATGTTAGCATGGTTGTAGTTTTCATTTTTAAAAAAAGCTGGGGTATCACTTGTTCAAAGAAAATCTTATGCCAGAACATAAGAGCTTTTATATGTGCATGTATACATATACATGCATATAAATATGTGTGTGTGCATATATGTGCATGTACACACATGCATACATATGAAAGGTTAAATACAGGATGGGAGCCAATATAGTTCCTCCCACATGCTACTCCCTCCCCTCCCCACAACTCTTGCCAGCACCTCAGGGAACCTTGAGGAAACCCTCTTACTGCCTGGAGTCCACACTGAAAAGCACTGTCTTAATAAATAATCCCAAATGGTAATAAAAAACTAATAATGTATACAATTTTATATCATTTGTAGAGCCTTCAAATTGCTTTGGCTCTGATAGGCAGATCAAAGCACTCATTCTCCCTTTGAAGAAATTACAGACACTAGAAACAGGGAGGTGACACTTTAAGGTAGGCCCAGGATAGCGGATAGAATGTGAAACAGATTGCATCTAATGGAAAGACGTATGATGTGAGTGTGTCAAAGAAGTTAATGTCAATAGTACAAGAAGAATCAGCCAAGGAATGACAACTCGGGAGAATTGCAAGGTCACATGGCGAAAAGGGTAAATAATGGGAGTGAAGTTTGCTAGCATTTATGTGCCAGTCACTACACCAAGCATCTCATGCGTTGTCTCCTAAATTACTCTATGAAGCCTGAGGTCTATAGTCCCATTTTAGCTTGCAGAAACTGAGCATGCAGGAGATAGACAAATGGAAGTGCTGGACTTGAACTCAGTCCGTGGACAACAGGCTGGTGCCCTGAGCCACTATGCCATATACTCTATGCTAGAAATAAAAGTAATTGTCACAAGCCCGTATGTGGAGAACAATGGATTAAAAGCCAAAGATCTCTCCACAGCCTCTTCCGTATACCTGAGCTGTTGCCTGTGGCCAGCATGTCACAGAGTAACTGGCACTATTCTAGGAGAAGAAAAGGTCTTTGTCCCAACTTTATCATAAATTTGCTGTGAGATGTTGACATTTTTACTTCATTTGTGCAAAACTGTTTCCTCATCTATAAATAAGGGAGTTCAGACATATGATTTTTGTGATCCCTTCCATCTTCAAAGATCTGTGCATGAAACTTAAAAAATGTGATATCCAGAGCTTGCTGAGTCATGATGTGGTATCATTCCCTGCCTGTGAAAGCTAGATTGGTATAATTCACACCTGCCAACACTTGTTTGCAAATATGTCTTGAACCATGCTCATCCATTCGTCTACTGGGATGGTGCTTTGTTACTCTAACCCTCCCTGGGTACACATCAGAGGTGATGAATGACCTGAAAGGTAGAAGGAACTCACCTGCAGGACTTTCCCTTCTGAGTTGGCTTCCTCAGATCTTAGGTGACAGTAAGTAAATTATGATATCCAGTTTTGATTACTTCAACTTTAGAGGTCTATGAAGAAAAAAGATGCATAAAAGGCAGAAGACAATATATTTAAAAGGCTACCACTTACTACATTATTATTACATCTAACACAGTGCTAAGCACTTTATCTACTTTGTCTCATATTAACAAAGATATGATTTATGTACCATTACCCCATTTTCAAGGGCAAGTACCTGAAGCTCATTGAGATTTACAAACCCACCTAAGGCCATACAGTTTTTAAGTAGCAAAGTTGAAGTCTAAATGGAGACCAGGGTCTCCTTGACTCCAAAGCCTTTTCTATATTTTATAATCCTGTTGTAGAGAAAGATAGCTGGTAATTTAAGAATGACCTTTAGATATAAAGGGTTATTTCGTAAAAGTCTGTGACTGGATATTATCTATATTATCTACGAATAGAAGAAATAAAAGGAATGAGCTCTATTTGTAGCATGAGACATTTGAGTTGGTTAAAAAAAAAGAAAGAAAAAAATAGTTTCTTAGAAATAAAAGGCAGCCAAACTGGGAATGAAGAAGTCAAATTGTCACTTTTTTGCAAGTGACATGATTCTTTATATAGAAAGTCATAAAGACTCCACCAAAACTCGATTGGAAACAATCAACAAATACAGTCAAGTTAAAGGATACAAAATCAATGTATAAAAATCCATTGCATTCCTATATACTAACAATGAAATTTCAGAAACAGAAATGGAAAAAACAAAACAAGACAAAAAAAATTATTTTGCAATAGGAACAAAAAGAATAAAATACCTAGGTATAAATTTAGCAAAGGATGTGAAGGACCTATACACTGAAAACTATGACATTATTTTAAAAAATTGAAAAGACACAAAGAAATGGAAAGATATCCCGTGTTCATGGATTGGAAGAATCAACATAGTTAAAATGGCCCTTTACCCAAACAAATATACAGATTTAATGCAATCCCCATCAAAATCCCAGTGGAGGGATCTTGAAATTATTATGCTAAGCAAAATAAATCAGACAGAAAAAGTTGAGAACCATATGATTTCACTGATATGTGGTATATAAAACTGAGAACAACAAAGGAACAAGACAAACAAATGAAGGAAAAAAGCTCATAGACACAGACAATAGTTTAGTGGTAAAGGGGGTGGGGATGGTAGATGAGGGTAAAAAGGATCAAACATATGGTGATGGAAGGAGAACTGACACTGGGTGATGAATACACAATGTGATATATATGATATATTGTGGAATTATACACCTGAAACCTATGTAACTTTGCTAATAATTTTCACCCCAGTGAACTTGAATTAAAAAAAAAAAGTCCCAATGGCAATTTTTAAGGAAATCAAACAAAAAATCTTCAGATTTGTATGGAATAACAAAATACCTCAAATAGCCAAAGCAGTCCTGAGAAAGAAAGAACAAAGTCAGAGAGGGATCACACTCCCTGACTTTAAATTATACTACAAAGTGACAATAATCAAAACAGTATGATACTGGCATAGAAACAGACACACATACCAGTGGAACAGAATTGAGTACCCAGAAATAAACCCACGTATATATGGACAAATAATTTTCAACTGAGGAGCCAAAAACATACAGTGGAGAAAACTAAGCCTTTTCAACAAATGGTGCTGGGAAAATTGGAAAACCACATGCAAAGAATGAAACTAGACTGCTATCTGTCACCATACATAAAAAATGACAAATAATGCATCAAAGACCTAAATAGAAAACCTGAAACAATAAACAAATAGCATAGAACAAAACATATGTACTAAACTTACAGACCTCAGTCTTAGGATTTTATGAATTTGACCTCAAATGCAAGGGAAGTAAATGCAAAAGTAAATGAATGGAACTATATCAAACTGAAAAGCAGTAAAAGAAACCATAAACAAAACAAAGAGATAACTAACTAAATAGGAGAAGATATATACAAACAACACCTCTGGTGAGGGGCTAATATCCAAAATATATAAAGAATTCATACAACTCAACAACAGAAAAACAAGCAATCCAATTTAAGAAAAAAAAAAAAAAAATGGGAAGAGGACCTGAGCAAAGATTTCTCCCAAGAAGATATACAAATGACCAACAGATATATGAAAAATTTCTCAACTTCACTAGCTATTAGGGAAATGCAAATCAAAACCACAATGAGATACCCCTTCATACCTGTTAGAATGGCTATTATCAACAAAACAAGTAATAACAAATGTTGGAGATGTGGGGGCAAAAGGAACACTCATGCACTGCTGGTAGAAATGTAAATTGGTACAGCCACTATGGAAAACAATATGAAGGTTCCTCAAAAAATTAAGAATAAAATTACCATATGACCCAGCAATCCTTCTTCTGGGTATCTACCTGAAAAATCTGAAGACATTTATTCGTAAAGTTATATGTGCCCCTATGTTCATTGTAGGATTATTTACAGTGACCAAGACATGGAAACAACAAAAGTGTCCTTCAATAGATGATTGGATAAAGAAAATGTGGTGCATATATACAATGGAATATTACTCAGCCATAAGAAAAGATGAAATACTGCAATTTGCAACAATTTGGATGAATCTTGAGAGTATCATGCTAAGTGAAATAAATCAGACAGAAAAACTCAAGAACTATATGATTTCACTCATATGTGGGATATAAAACTGAAAGCAACAAATGAATAAGACAAACAAATATTCATAGATGTAGACAACTGTTTAGTGGTTACCAAAAGGAAACAGGGCAGGGCAAATGGTAGAAGAGGGTAAAGGGGATCAAATATGTGGTGACAAAAGGAGATTTGACTTTGGGTGATAAACACACAATGCAATATATATAGACGATGCATAATAGAATTGTATACTTGAAACCTATATAATTTTATTAACTGATGTCACTTCAATAAATTTAATAAAAATATGTAACTAAATATAATTTAGTTTTTATATATCTAAATTGTTTACATGAAATTATTAAAAAAAGGTTTCTTGACAAATCTTGTATGTGTATCTGGGCTTCCCTTGAAAGGGCATATGTCAACTCCCTTTTGAAGTTCAAGCAGAACAAATTTTACATAGGTCTTAACTTTTAGAATAAAGTCACTTTTAGCATTAAGTATTTAGGGCACTGATAAAAACGTAATCAGGTTATCTTATTGCTGTGTAACAAACTACCCCAAAACTTAACAACATAAAACAATAAATATGTTTCTCATGATTCTCCATGCCTGGAATTCAGGCCAAGTACAACTGGGACAGTTCTTTTTTATACCATGATGTCTGGGGCCTCACCCAGGGTAACTTAAGTAATAAGAAATGATTGGAATGGCTCAATTGTGATCATGTATCTCAGACCTTCTTTATGGCTGTTTGCTGATTTCCTCGGTTCTTCTCCATGTGCCATCTCTTGGGACTAAAATGCACAAGATGGCTTGTTTACCTCTAGTATCCTAGCTGGGATGCCCAGACCAGCGGAGGACTGTCCAGTCATCTCTCTCTCTTGCTCTTTATATAGTCTCCTCATGTGGGTAACTTGGGCTTCTTCACAGCATACAGGTATCAGGTTAGTTGGACTTCTTACACTGCAACTGGCTACCAAAAAGCATTCCAAAAGATCAAGGTGTAATTCTCAAAAATTACCAAAACCTGGTCTCAAAAGTCACAGTGTCACTTCTACAGTATTCTTTTGGTCACACAAATGATTCTAGGTGCTTTGTGGAAAGGGAGTAGACTGGGGCATAACTCCTGGAAGCCATAGCTTATTGGAGGTCATCTTTAGAAGCTACTTACAATAAACCCCATGGAATTTTAAGATTGACAGAGACATAAGTAGCTGGTTAAATATGCTACACAAATAAACCATTCATGTAAGGGAAACAAACAGAATATGCTATAAATACTCTTCTAGACCACCAAGGACAGTTTTGTATATGGATTAAAGTGCTGTATCCCTACAATATTCTAACCTCTCCCTAGGCAAAATCTTCATACATATCAAGTGAATTACATATTAATAATATGTATGTTCTCATATATAAGGGTAAAAATTGCTTGGGGCTATAACTTACAGCTTTCAATTTGCATCTTCTTACACCAAAGAATGCTGCTATATGACGCATATGTTTGACTATCCTAGCTGAAAACCAAGTAGCATGGGTTTAAGTCTATTGGCAGGAGACCAGCTTTCCATAATTTTAGCCTAGTGAATCATTATGGGCCATAATTTAAATTTAATCATCTGACTCGTTGAAATGATAAGGTCCCAGTTTAGGGCAGGCATGTTGTTGCTTCACATAGGAAAGTCTGTTATTTTAGATGTCAGGTACTCCCACCCCTTTTCTGTGTACTTTTAAATAAAAGACAGACCTGTCAGCTGGCCCTAACAGGGTACATGATTGAGTCACAAGAGCTTATGTGAACATGTGTGGTTCTGTATTTGAATCTAGTGGGTCCATCACTAATGACGCTGTACAATTCAGAAATTTTACTGTTGACAAAGACCATATTTTCCCCCAGCAGCTTCCTGTGTAATGTTCTGTTTATTGTGTATTCAGCAGAGGATTTGAACAGCTTTACCTGAAGCAAAATATTCTATCCACAGACTGTTCTACACGATGTGCTGTATGAAATAGATACATGTTTCTAAAATACGTGACAAGTGAGCTCTCTGACTAAAACAGCCTTGAATGAGGTAACTGCTAAGACATGCAGTCTCTTAGCCCATCTGTGGAGAGTATGACGTATGTTCAGGCTCACATAAAACAAAATACATAAAAAACTAAGACTTATTTATTTACTTTATTTTTCAATTATAGTTTGCATCCAATATTATTTTACGTTCAGATATACAGAGTAGCAATTAGACATTTGTATAACTTAGGAAGTGATCCCCCTGAAACTAATTTTAAAACATAGCTTCTGTTGAAGGATAGACTATGAATAATGACTTCATTTCTTCTACCTGCTCATGGTCAGAAAGGTCATCTCTTACTTCCCCATTGGTGTCCTCTTATCAAACCTCTCAAGGTAAATTGGTTACAGTCTTTTACTTAGAAAGCTGAGTGGTTAAATATGACCAATTTGATGATCAGAAAATACTGAACAGGACCATTTCCGGCAGTGGTTTGCTTCCTTGCCCTACTGTTTTGACTGTTCAAGATCAAAGGCATGCACAGTTTTGGTGGTTTAAACAGTTAAAACACCCCCAAAATATGCATCAGGATGAAATCCTGGATCTACCACAAAGTACAGTGTGACTTTAGCAAGTTACTAAATTTCTCTTAGTCTCAGTTTGCTTCTTTGCAAAAAGGAGATGAAGAAATTATCTACCTTCTTAAGTAGCTATAGAGGTTAAATGATATGATTAATTCACACATTTAACATACTCCATGATATATAAGCACTAAGTAAATATGAACTTTTATTAAAAACTTTGGATTTTTTTCATCTACAACTATGTTATTACTCAAACTTCCAATTTTACAAATGAAGTCATCTGCCAATTAGACTCAACTGAAAATTGAGGGGTGTTTTGAAATTAAACATATTATAATACTTTGAGATCACCTATTTCTGATTTCTTTTGCATAGGATGGGCAATTAGTTGGATTTGGCACCTACGTTCACTTCCTGCCCAGACTCTTATAGTAAAAGGTCCAATTTTCAAGTGTTCTGTGGAACCAGTAACAACTTCCAGGGTGGCCAGTTTAATCTCATCCCCCACTATAGAGTAAACTGAAAATAAACTGAAAAATGGGGATGTAGGTGGCGAGCCACCCTAATTACCATAATTCTATATCCTGAAAAATTAAACTTCATAGAGAAACAAAATGTTCTTTCATGGTTTTCTTGACATACCAGTGTGGGAATGAAGGTGTTTATATGTTAGGTTGATGCAAAAGTAATTGTGGTTTACAAGGTTAAAAATAATTGCAAAAACTGCAATTACTTTTGCACCAACCTAAAATTTACCTCAACCACAGCTCAGATTTTGGAGTTTCTTTGATTTGTTTTAAAAAGAGGAAATGTATAAAGTGTAGCTATTCTTTGTAGTTGCTGGCAAGATAATACAGCAATCATAAAGATGTTGTATGATGAAATTTGGTGCCTCAAGTAGTAAATTAAGGAGCTTATAAAACAATGGTATAGGTTCAAAAACTCTTAACAACAGTAGTAAGGAAAAGAAGGGAGAAAGGTCTTCAAATCTTCATTTGTTTCAGAATGAAAATAACTAGAATTGCCCTGAATAATACATGTTCTTCCTTCACTCAATATAAACAAGCAGATGCTCGTTTTCTGGAGCCCAATTCTGAGGCATCACTATAGTCCAGAGCAAGATAATTCTGTACTAGTCGTTGAGGTAGAAAGGTGAAAAATGAGAAAAGGAGATGCATGTTGCCTCTGTTTCAGAGAGGATTCTCTTCATTGAGATATCCTAAGAGAGGGCTTTCTTTTTGCCCTGCATATGTGTTGATGTGCGCATGTGTGTGTTCGAGTGTGTATGTGTGTGTGTCTGTGTGTATGTATACAGAGGGTGCCAAACAAAATTATACACATTTTAAGAAAGGAAAACTGTATTAAAATTGTAATACTCAATTTATACTGATAACAAAAGATGAATACAAGTCACATTTAACTTCTGCAATTACAAGAGGTGCTCAAAGTGGTTACCATCAGCGTCCAGACACTTCTGATTATGGCAAACTACTGCTTCAGCAACGTTGACCAAAGTGTCCACTTGTACCATTGTGCATGCTGTTTCAATTTCTTTCTGAAGCACCACCAGTGTAGCCGGTTTTCTATGGCACACCACAGCATCCTTTAAGGGCCCCTATACGTAGAAGTCAAGGGGTGTTAAGTCAAGAGAACGTTCTCGAATTTCAAATACCACTTCAAAATGATCTTGTGCTTCTCAAATGACAACTGTGAGTCCACCATTTTCTTTGGCTGTCCTGCCTGTCACATGGTGATGCTAGGATTCATTTGATTAACGCCATCTTTTGAGTGAATGTCGTACTACACATTGCTACTGTAATTCACTTCAACTTCAAAAAGTAATACATACTCACATTAGATAACATCGCTTAAAATGTGTATACATTTTTTTGCCACCCCCGGTATTTTTAATTTCAAGTACTAGAAACTGTAGGATATGTTTCTACCTTATCATGGGTTTTACCTCTTCAGTTTCAACAAAGTTTTCATGTGGAAGAAAATACCATGTTCTGTTGAGTGTGCTTGTCATTGACAATCTCCTGACCCCGGTAGATACTTCAAAAAGTTATGCCAAATCCTCCCTGTCTACATGGGTTGTTGTTTTTTATGATTCAGACCTGGCCCTGTTAGTGCTTGCCTTTCAGGTCAAAAGCCAGAAAGTCAGCCTCTACAGAAGTCTGATTAGCACTTGAACTTCAGGAGATTTATGACCACTAGACTTGATTTTTAAAGCAGTTTTATCCAAGTACAGACCATTTATTCTGTGGACAGTGATATTTATCTTCCACCATTGCCATATGTCTTACACCTAAAATATACATTTTTGTTACTCTTGATAATGTATATATTTGGGAATATTACTGTTATCATCCTCAAGTAGAGTAATACCATCAGTTTAATGTGAATTTTTTTAAAATTCTCTAATCAATAGGTTACTGGCAATGAGTGATTCTGACAATATATCAACTATACTTCTACTTCTGAATTTATGACCTCTATTTTGGAACTCAGGGTCTACTACTTGCCCTACATTCATTGCTTGCCTGCACTATACCAGGAAGTTGTGGGAAGTGAAGAAATTACAAAGAAAAAAAAGGAACTAAACCGTCTTGCCCATAAAGCATCCAGGGTCTAGTTCAGCAGTGTCCAATAAAAATAAAATGTGAGCCACATTTGTAATGATAAAATGTCTAATTGTCACATTAAAAAAAAGTAAAAAGAAATTGGTTAAATCAATTTTAATAATATATTTAATTTCATATATCCAAACTATTGTCATTTCAACATGCAAACAATTTTAAAAATTATGAATTAGTTTGTTCTTTTTTTTTTTCCTGTTTTGGCGATTTATTTATTTATTTTTAATTTATTGGGGTGACAACTATGTTCGTGTGTGTGTGTGTGTGTGTGTGTGTGTGTGTACTGTCTTTGAAATGCAGGGTATATATTACTCTTACACACATTTCAGTTAACGGCACATTTCAGTTTGCCATAGCCACATTTTAACAGCCCAATAGTGTCATGTCATTTGGAGAGCTTAAGTCTAGTTGTTGGAATAAGAAGAACAATACCATAAACATAGGTTGATAAAATTATAACCTTGGTGTTATAGGAGGACAGGGTTCCTACCACAATGGATAATCCGTCTCTGGCAATGGATAATCAGGCTCTACTTCCAAGTGAAAGTCACATTTCACTTGTTCTTAAATGAAAATAACGAGCCATGTAGGCCAGCAGAGTTGCAAGAGCAAATTCAGGAGTCAGATACTCCAAGGTTTGAGTCCCAGCTTTGCCATTTACCATCTGAATTCCTTGGGCAAATTACTGACCTTCGTTGAAATTCCATTTCTTCTGGTAGGGCTGTGGTAAGGTTAATGTGAGAAATGCACCCACAGCATTGACTGCGATATACTAGATATGCTTAACGGATGTTAGCCGCTATTATTATAACTTCACAGAAGAACATAATGCAAAGTATCCTACTAAGTTTGTGTGGCTGAAGGATGAATCATACTCAATTCTGTGTAGACATTAGAATTATCTTAGAAGTGTCAAAATATAATGATGGAAATTTCAAGAAACAGACAAGTCAAATGACGTCTCAAGGAAACTGATTATAAACCCAAAATATAGTACATTCTACAGGACAATCAATCCATTTCTAGTAAATCAGTAGCACAGGGAAGAGAGCGGACTAATTGAAAGGGCAAATCCTGCTCCAGATTTTGAAAGATTTAATGAATTTAACAACCAAATGTGATATTTTAGTTTACTTAAATCTTATTCAAGGAAATAACTGCAAACAGACATTTTTGGTAGAACTGGGAACATTTAGTATGGTCTCAGATATTAGATAATAGCGAATAATTATTGTTAATTATATGGTGAGGTCAAGAATTTGTTTTAAAATATTTAAACAAAAAAGGAATCTATCAACAAATATGGCAAAATATTGATATTGTTGGAATCTGAGTGATAAGTATATGGATATTCATTGTACCACTCAATTCTTTTGATGAAGTTTGAAAATTTTTGAAATTAAAAAAATACATACTTATCAAATAATATTTAGAAAACGCAAAAATGAAACAAAAGACTGCTTTGTGGTCTTCAGAGAATCTATTTAAATTTCACTAGGTAATGAATGGAGACTGGGGCATTGCTATTTTTAAAAGCTGCTGAGATTATTCTAACATACAGACACTGTTAACAGGTAGAAGCCTTGGACCCAGGTATTGATTTATATAGGAGGAGTAGGCAGGTATCCTGATGTCATAAAGGTTATTTAAAGGTTATTGGAAGCCAAGGATTTTAAGCTAGGAATCAATTTGCACACACATTTTACTAAAATTCTGAGAAGACTATTGAGCATGGGTTACTAATGACGAAAAATTGAGGCAGGGAAGGAGATAGGCAACAAATGATGAGGGTAAGAACTCAGGTAGTGAATGCATAGGTTTAAAGCAGGGGTGTCCAAATTGCGGCCCGCGGCCTGCAATACATTTTTAATTGGCCCGCAGCAAATTCCAAAAATATATTTAGTTTACTTAAATAAACCAGGTGAGGCAATACGTACTTCACCTCGAGTGAGTGGCCCGGCTGTTTGTGTATTTTACCGCATATGGCCCTTGGTAAGAAATGTTGAAAAAAGTTTGGACACCCCTGGTTTAAGGGGAGGGGCATGGAATGATAGCTATCTTTGAGGTAGCATGTACCAAAGTTGTTGAGATTTGTTAGGGTGGTAGAGGACTGGTGGTGGCAAACCAGAAGAAGGAGACTCTAATGGTACCCTCGTTTCTTATTTGGGCAATTGGATACATGGATGGAGGTTCCAATTGTTGAAATGAAATATCTCAGTAGATTTTCAGGGAACAAAGAGGAAAGGCATGGTTTCAGTTCTGTATCTCATAGTTTGAGGTCACAGTGGAATTACCATATGTAGGTAAGTAAAACATTTGGAAAGGATTCAGAGATATCTTAGAGTTATCAGACATTGTGCTAAATGTTTTATTTGTGCTCTCTAGGGAATCCTAACTGCAGCCCTCTGAGGCAGATTCTGTAATCATGTTCATCTGACAGATGAGGAAACTTTAGCTAAAAGTGGTTCAATAGTTTACTTAGTGTGTCACAGCTGAAGACTTGGAGCTGTCCGGGTCCAAAGTCCATGTTCTCAATCACTGTGTTATGGAGCCATCCAAAGTGGGAAGATGATTTGAGAATTGGCAGGGAAAGGATAAATAATGGATTTGTAGGCATTCACTTTGGAAGCAAAACATTTAGAAATGCAAATAATCCATAAATGTATTTGTGATAATGAGGCCTTTGCATAATGAGAACATTTTTATTGAATATGATATTACTTCATTCAAGGATCTATTAATGCCTTTTCAGCATTTTAATTGTCTTGCAAACAGGACACACAGGTCAGATTAATCTGCTGCTTAATCATAATGCTGAAAAGAAATGCTGATTGCAAGCTTAAGTTTTCTTGATGTTACATAGATTTTTTGAAGGAAATTTTATACAGATAGACATCTCCAGAAGTTTAAAAATGAATAGGCTAGTGAAAATGATCAGAATCAATGTAACACAAGTGTTTAAGGACATTAGTCTGCGTTGACCACGGATTTTTATTTTCTTCTATCTTCACTCTTCAAATCTCCAAGAATCTCTATCCCAGATTGACATGGAAATCACCAGAATCTTCTCAAGTGTAACCAACAATTAAAGTGAAAAAAAAATAAAAAAAAAGGAAGAATGCCTTTAATATTGCCTTCTTAAAGTATTTTTCAACCTAAAAAGGAATGTTTGTTTCCAGACCATCCCCCCATAAGAGGGTTGCCTCTGCTCTAAGTCTTCAAGTAGTCAGGGTTGTGTAAATATTATATTATATTGGGGTATTGGGGAAATGAGTGGAACACATCATAATGAATAGGAATTTTGCAGTGTGTCCTGGTTTTAAATATTGGTTCTACCTGTCCTGGCTTTGAGACCCTGGTCAAGTTATTTAAAGTTTCCAATCTGCAATTGCCTAATTAAGGAAATGGGAATAAGAAAACCTACCTGACAGAATTATAGTGAATTTTGACCAAAACCTATTTTCCTTTTCTATTACCACTATAGCAAATTCCCCATGGCTTAAAACAACACAGGAGGTCCGAAGTCCAAAATGGGTATTGCTAGGCTAAAGTCAAGTATTGGCAGGCTGGTTCCTTCTGGAGGTTCTAGAAGAAAATGTGTTCTCTTGCCTTTCTCAGCTTCTGGAGACACTTATATTCCTTGGCTCATGGCCCCTTTCTTGCGTCACTCCATTTTCTTACTTCTGTTGTCACATCTCCTATTATAAAGTATCTCCTACTCACATGTACGTTCTTATAGGGAGGCAGTTCAATATAGGGCAGTGGTTTTCAAACGGATGATTTTGCTCCCCAGTGAGAACATATCCGGAGACATTTTTCATTGTTACAACTGGGGGACAAGTGGCAGAGTGTGCCATTGGTATCGAGTTGGTAAAGTAGGAATGTTGCGAAGCATTCCGTAATACTCATGGCAGCTCCCTATAACAAAGAAATATCCTCCCTAAAATGGCAATTGTGGTGAGATTGAAAAAACCTGGTATCTAGATTAAGATTCCTGACCTCAGAGTCCAAATGCCTGTATTCAAACCTGGCTTACCAAATCACTAGTTTTACCATGGTTGTGAATTTTTTTTACATTTGATCAGTTTGAACTACTGCAGTTTTAGAAAATATGCATTCAGTGCTCTCCTCTCAGCCTTGAGTTTCCCACATGGTAGCACTAATCACAGGTAGCTATGGTCACTTGAAATGTGACTATTTCAAATTGAAATAGGCCATTATATATAAATTGTATATGACATTCTAAAGACTTAGCATGAAAAAAGAACATAACATCTCATTAATAGTTTTATATTGATTACATACTTGAAATGATAATATTTGGTTAAGTAAAATGAATCACTAAAATTAAATTCACCAATTCCCTTTCATTTTTACATGGGGCTACTATAAAATTTAAAGTTACACATGTAACTCACATTATATACTATTGGACAGCACTATTCTAAACTTTGTTCTTCTGTGTCACTCTGAGACAGACTCAGCGTGAAACAGCCTGTCTTAAATGAACAGAGCGTGCCAGTGGACACAGGGAGGAATCACAAAGGAATTTTTAAAATGGGATTTAAATCCCCTCAAGCAGTGTGTCTCAAAGGCTAGTTCTTGAACCGCCTGCATCAAAATCTGGAAAAATAAAATGCAGATTCTTTCATTTAATTCAGCTGTAACCACTCAGAATCTTTATGTCCAGGTATCTGCATTTTAACAAATTCCCTCCTGATTCTTACTTGCACTCAAATTTGAGAATAACTGACAAATTTTTCAATACTAAATGGAAAAAATAAGATCAGATAACAAAAATACACAGATAAATGAACAACAATAATACACCTGATGTAATATATACAGTACTACTCACAAGAAATAAGTAGTGGGTGTCAGTGTGTCAGGTCTGAGTTAAAGAGGAACTGGAATTCCAAAACCATTTACTTCTACATTAAGTTCTATTATACGTCATAGCTTTTGGGAATGAAAACTCATTTTATTGAGAAAATATAAATGGAATTTATCCATCTCTTTTCTTCACCCTATGAAGTCATCCATAGACCAAACTGCAAGAAAATATTGGGTTTTTGTTAGGTAGAAATATCGGTTGTCAAAAGCGTACCTCTTAAAGAACAAACTTCCTTAAGTAAGGGGGAGTGCGCGTGTGTGTACATATGTGTATATATTTTTTCATTATTGAGTTAGCTAAATAAAGTACATATTAGAAATCCAAAGAAATCATTTGTGTGATAAATAAGGTTGCTTATTACTAAGCTACTATGATTATAGCAGTTTTATGAAATTTTAATTACATTATGCACCTATTCAAATATTGGTTTTGAACATTAATCGAGTTACTTGAAAAGCATTTCATGGAATGGGAAATAAAAATGAAACGGCTTATTTACTTATCCCAATTCATTAAAATAAAACTCAATAAGGAATTTCATAAGAAAAAAAAATGAGTCCTAACCAGAAATCTCATTCAATAGAAACCACAGGTGGGTTTTCAGCTGCATAAACCACCTTCAGTGATTGAATGGCACCATAGCTCACAAGACAATGCTAAAAATCCAATATATGTGACTTAGAAGTAATGGCATACTGTTTCTTGCCACATCACAAGGTTAGAAACCCACCAGTATGTTGCGGTTACTAGGTTGGAAAGATGCCTCTTAATTCTATTCAAAATCATTACTATCTGTCAGGTGCAGTAATCAATAGAAAGAATGGACAAGAAAGTGGTAGTGAAAGCATAAGAAGTAGGGCGAAAGTCAGGTGTTCACCTTGGTGAGCTAGACTGACGCTGAATTGATGTGACAGTTCTACGTTGTGCTACTGCATATGTTTTCTGTCCCAGTGATTTCTTTCCTGTTATAAATTACATGGGACAGTGACTTTGCTAAAACCTAGATGTCAAACTGCTGTACTACTTCATATATATTTATTTGTTAACTATCCTCAAAAATATCCTAGATTCAGGTTACTAGCCAGGTTGAAATGGAAATTTCAGGGAATATCCAAGTGTTCATTATATTCAAGAACAGCCTTTAAGCAAGTATTGTCAGCTGCTTAGTGGCAAAGGACTTTTGCCAGTTGTCGCATCTGTCATATCATTAGATACATGGAGGAATGTCTTTTGGAATCTAACTGAGACACCTCCAAATTAGTTCTATATTTATCTAAAGTCAAAAAATATAGCCTTAAAAAACACATGGAGAGTAGAAGTTCCCACCTAGGTGTAATACTCTCAAAAATTGAGCAGACTTTATACATAACATTATTACAGTTTTTGGTTTTTGTTTTTATTGAGAGAAGATCGGTTTACATTATGTAAGTTTGAGGTGTGCAACATTATAATTTGACATCTGTATATATTATTCCCTTTTAATACAACTTCTAAGAAAGAGCGACTGATAAAAATGCATTACAGAATTCAATACTTAACTTTTTTTCCAATGAGTCACTTATAATTTTTAAAGACTTTTACAAATATAGAATCGCTGTTCTTATAAAAGAAATTATAATACCCTCAACACACACACACAAAATCCCTTTTGATTTTAATGGTAGGAACCAATCCTCTAAGATGGTTTCCTTGGCATGCAAGTTTATTCTAAATGCTGATATGACATCTCCAATTTCCTTTTAAATATTAATATAAGTAGAGCCATTTTTTCATGATAATAATCAAAACTCTGAAAGAGAAGCAAGTCCAATTGATGCTGAATTCATAAATGAATTCATTTTTAAGTGTTATTTAATTTGAGTCCATAAATAATGTATTTAAGCATTAAACCCTAAAATGTTGCTTAAATTCAACCAATTTCATTTGAGTGTAACTTGAATTCCAATTATTCTTTCTTAATTTGTAGAATTAAGGTTGAAGTGCCATAGCTGGCTCTATCATAGATTTAATGCTCATAGATTCTTAAAGCTTTAGAGACTTCACCATGTTGTTCTAATAATAAATTGCTTTTAAAAATGAAGTTAGGTATATAAAATGGTGTGGCTGAAAAATGGTGTTTAGCACATGAAATTCCAATGACCAAGATTTTTCAGACAAATAAAAAGAGAGAAATTTAGAAAGGCTTTGAAAATTGAATGACAAAGAAAATCCTCCCTGATGTTCTGAGAGCTTTGAAGGTTATGAAGGTGACAAATTCTAAATTAGAAGCATTCAAGTCACATATTAAAAAAAGAACAGAGCAGGATTTTTTTTTTTTTTTTTTTTTGTGGGAAAGGAAAACACATCATGCTTTATGATAAAGGGAACTAGCTGTTGTGTCCTGACTGACTTGCAATTAAAACTAAAGGAGCAGTTGAGCATATCTGAAAACATTTGATTCTCTATGCATTGGGCATGCCTGAGTTGTTTAGACCATCAAAAGATAGAAATTCTTCTTTAGTGTTTGGAGAAAAGCATTGGCTTGCCCAAAATATATTAGGGACCTGCAAAAAATGTACCATTGTTTAATGTAAAACAAGAATTTTGGCAAAATGATTGTATCTTAATCATTTTGCAGTTACATAGCAAAGAAAATGCTTTATTTATTCAAAGAAAGACTTAGAATTATGTTTTTTCAGTTTGCATCAGCTGAAATGACAGGTAAGCCAGATAAAAACAGGCACACCAAAATTTTAAGGACACTAAACAGTATTTTTTAAAAAATGAATATCAGTGGACAAGTGCATACTGCAAATATATAACATACATTGTCTCATTACATGCTCACAAAAACTGGAAGGTAAATACAAACATCTGTCCATTTTTCAAAGGAGAACACTGAGCACAGATGCAATAAGTACCTTATCAGACTTACATAGTCAAGTGTCACAGCTATTGTTATTGAGGATGGTAACTTTAATCTTTTCTTATGTAGATTAAGAATAATATGTATAACTTATGCAAAAAAAATGGAAAGAAAAGAATTCTTTTACCCTTTCTCTGAACTCCTAAGTTTTTTTATTTCAACTCTTCTTTGATACTTATTTTCTATCTTGAATTTTCTATCTTGCATTATTATCTACCAACTTTTCCTATGTCTCTGTTGAACTTTAAAATTCTCCTTCACAATAAGTAGTTTCTTGATGTCACTCTTTTTTACATGCATCTGTTTTAATGTAATAGAAGCCATTACTTTAAAAAAAAATAAGAGAATTAACAATATTAATGTGTTTTCTTCCACTGTCTCCAAAATGTTTGAATTTTGTAATAGAAAACCTGTTCTGTATTCTTTCAGAGGAAGTACTGGAACTAGTGTGGATGGATGGATAAATGTAGAGGGTGCCAAAAAAAATGGATACACATTTTAAGAAAGGAAAAAACTGTATTAATTGTAATATTCAATATATACTGATAACAAAAGACAAATACAAGTCACATTTGACTTCTGCAATTACAAGAAGTACTCAAAATTGTTACTATCAGCATCCAGACACTTCTGATTATAGCGAACTACTGCTTGAGCATAGATAACATCTCTTAAAATGTATATACATTTTTTGGCACTCCCCAGTAGATAGCAGACATAATGAATCACATCTGAATTGAATGATGCCTCTAGATCTAAATGTCAGGTACAAGAAACAAATAGCACTAAAAAGGGGTGAGCGAAGAAGCTTCCATAGATTTAAAGAGCCCTAATTGATATATCAGCCAAAGGGAATGGGTGAACCTTGTTTATATCCTGATTTGAACAAATAAACCATAAAAGTACCCATATAAGACAGTTAAAGTCTGAACACTGATAATATTGAGGAAGTGTTTTAATTTTAGGTATATTCATGGTACAGTGTTTATGTTTTCAAAGGATCTTTATCTCTTATCAACATATACTGAAATATTTATGGATAAAATAAAAAAGATGTCTGAGATTTGAGTTAAATACTCATCTGTGGCGGGAGAAGTAGAAAGAGGCAAGCAAGATCAGCTCTATTAATAATTGTTGAAGCTGCATGACAGGTACCTGGACGTTCTTATTTCTCTGTGTGTCAGAGATTTTCCAAAATAAAAAGTAAAAACCAGGAAGAATTTTTGACACATAATTGGTATTGCATTAAATGAACAATTTCATTCTTTAGCTTCTCGTAAAACGCTATTGTTAGACGAGCGCAACGGGGACTAAAACAACACGCTTCAACACAAACGTCTGTCGTACTTGATACAGTGCACTCACTGAATACCTAAATAGGCCATAGAAAACCGCTGTTATAGCCAATAATATAAAACCTTTGAACAGCAAAATAAAATAGAAGTCAAGATTTTAAAATTTTCGAAAGAGTAGATAGCAACTGAGTAGTGTATTAGAACACGGGCTGGTGGCTGGCGGCAAGAGATACTTTCCTCATTTTTAAAACGAAGGGGATGGTGTGAGTGACTGATTAGATGATTGCTAACATCCATTGTAACTTGAAAACTTGATTTTTTTAGATCCACTGGCCCACCATATAAATTCATTAGAGTGATGTGAACTGTGGTCTGTGATTAGGGTACAAGCCCGTGGTTAGACATGTTGACAGAGGCAGTCTGGTACTAACGGCTCCCATGATGTATTTTGATGATAGCCAGTAGTGGAGTTTGTTTTTATTTTCAAAGCCTTGTATAAAACATGGACTAGCTGGGTGATTTCTGACGCGGTCAAAAATAGGAACTTCTTCCACATGAACAAACCAAGGCACATTTTAGTGCAGCTGTTTTGAGTGTTCTTAGAGAGAAATGATATGCCAATCATCCTAACACTAATAAAACCATCCAGGATATATTTGATGTCTATATTCATCAAAATAGACACTTAAATATAAACTCTTCTGTAGGATATTGTCCCAGATCTCCAGGGCCTTATCCTAGAGAATAGGAAATACATCCTTAGTTTGGCTAATCCCCAGGACTTTAAAAAAGTATATTTAAATTTGTCTTTATAAATATTCAGAAGTTTAGCATGGTGTAAAATGTTGATAGCATTAGTTCTGACTCTTATATTAGTAAAGTCTTTCTTTAGAAGTGCCTGCTGTACAGAAATCTTTTGTACAGTGCCATTTGGGCTGGTGAACCATATGTAGGAAAGGTATTGGAACAATAAAGATAATTTCTATGTCTGGGCTGGAATGCAAAGGTTAACATTGCCTAAGAGGAACTTTGTCTAAATGGGAAACTAGTAATCTCATTTGTGGTAGTAGAAAGTTATTTCACAAAGGGTAACATGCTAACTAATTTAGTCATCTATTGCTGCATAAAAAAATTACTCCAAAACTTAATAGCTTAAAACAACACACATTTATTGTCTCAAACTTCCCGTGGGTCAGGAATGCATGTAATACTTAGCTGTGTGCCGCTGCTTCAGGGTCTCTCTCAAGGCTATGGTCAGGGTGTCAGCTAAATCTGTGTTCTCATCTGCAGGCTGTATGGGGTTAGATCTGCTTCCAAGCTTACTTATGGGCTGTTGCACTGAGAGGCTCACGTCCCCATCATCTGTTCGCTGCAGGCTTCCCGTAGTTCCTTATCATAGGCTTCTCCACAGGGCAGTTCGGAATATGTCAGCTGCCTTTCCTCAGAGTGCACAAGCAAGAGAGGGTGAGCAAGAAGGAAGCCACAGGTTCTTTGTAACCTAATCGTGGAAGTGATATACCACCACTTTGTCCATGTTCTATTCATTAGAAGCAAGTCACTACGTCCAAGGGAGGAATTACACAAGGTTATGAATACCAGGAGGTCGGGATATTTGGGTGCCATCTTATATATTGCCAACCATACAAATCGTATTTTCAGACTACTTATAAAATGTTGCATGAGAGTAGCAGTAGAGAATTGTAACTAAGTTTTGATGCTAATGGAAGGCTCTTTTGTGAATCTCAGATTTTTCTCTTTTGTTCATTTTGCTTCCTCTGCCTGGATTGTCTTACCCCATTCCTTTCACCCAAGGTCCATAAATATCTACCCATTTTTCAAAATACAACCCAAGCATCCCTTTCTTTATGGCTCTTTTTTTTGTTTGTTTTAATTCTACAAGATAGATCTGACCACTGCCTTCTTGTCTCTCTCATAGCGTTCTGCTGCAAAGAACCCCAATAGCACTGGATTGCATATAGTCTATGTGTCTCCCCATTCACCCAACAGATTATATGTAGTTTAAGACAACAACAATTAATATACATTTACTGCATGAGTGAATAATGTATTACTTCTCAATTGTTATACAATTCTATCCACAGTATGTTCTGCATGGAATCCCATCTTAGAAGGGATGTAAGGTCTAAAGGTATTAAATAAGGGAAGTGCTTAGAGTCAGAATAAAATGGCTCAAGAAACTGACCTAACCTATCAAGGTACCAACATAAGAAGAGACACTCAAAACTGACACACTGGTAAGATAATAAAAAAGTCACAATTTCTCATCTCATTCTCACTCTGGTGCATAACTTCATTAAGTAGAATCACATTCATTCCAACTGCAGAGTCCCTCATAGCGCAGGCTGAGGCCTCTATTGCAACCACATAGCAGTTCAATTCTGTCCTCTGCCCAGTCGTGTTTATCCACTCTCTTATCAATAAACCTTCTGCAATCAAATTCAGAGTCTGTTTCTAGGACCCATCTAAAAGCTGCCTACTTGCCCTCAAAGCCAAGCTCCAAGGGCCTTTATAAAATGTCTTCCCTCTCCTTGTCTGTCTATTCTTGTTTCTCATTACTGTTCTACTCTCCTGCAAGGAAATGCCCCAAGAAATGAGTAGACACTAACTCTTATCTGAGGATGAGTTAGAGGGAATAGCTAAAGACAGGTGAGGGAAGGAGGGCGGCGGGGGAGCCTCTAATCTCTTGCACATTAATAAATGCTGTCTTTGTCACAGTTCTGTGGTTTGATTGAAATGTATTTTATAAATGATGTGTTGTTCTTTTTCCTGGGCTAGCAGGATCAGTTGCAAACCCCACAACAGATCTCTCTCATCACAAAGAATCACCCCCCCCCCCCAATCTCTGCTAGAGTCCCATGCAGTTCCTGCCAGTCCTACGTGGTTCTCCTATAGCCTGGCAGCCCCGTGGTGGATTGTCAGATGAAAGGCCTTTGTATGACGGACTTACATAATTGCAGCATGTTTCCATAAAGTAAAACACATTTCAATGTCTTCTAATACCTTGGCAATTTGAAGAAAGAATTTAAACATAAGATAACTAGGTTTTATTTGTGTATTGTTTATTTAGTCAGGCTTATGGTGAATTGTTTGCAGTTTTGATTATGGGCTCACCTTCAGCAAGATTTTACCTGTGGAAGAGTAGGTATATTGGAAGTTGGGTGTGTCCCTCCAGAAAGGATCTGTGCTGACTTTCACAATTCCAGGGGTAGCATTGACTAGGACCCTTTGGAGGAAGTATCCTTGGACCACAAGTCGTATAAATTTGCATTTCAAACTAAAGTGAGACCTGACCCATGTTCAAATTTGCTTAGGAGTCTGTTTGTTCATCGATTCCTATTCAGAGCCTGTGTTTTTCCTCTGTGCCAGTAGGTCATTATTTTTTCCCTGATCCATATGTCACAGAGTGTAAAAAAAATGTGTGTGTATACACACACACACACACACACACACACACACAGGCTTATTATAAATTTTACTGGTAACAGAAGATAGTACACCTATCACAAATAACAATAAAATATGAAATACTCTTAATTTTAAGGTCCATATCTACAGTTGATTCTTGTAGAATGTATTTGTGGAAATAAGACCTCCAAATGAGAACAAATCAAGGGTCTATATTCCGAGCTTGCTATAGCAAGGGACTCAGCCATCACTTGCATTTGGCAGACACAAAGGTATTCTATTTAGGGCAGTAAAAAAGCTTTATACTGAAAAATAAAGAAAGGAAAGTTTCAGGTATGCTCTGATTGGAGGTTGTTGGCATGGGGAAGCTGGGCTAACTAGAAGTGTTCATCTTATGTGATTAGATTGGGGAGCATATTTGGCTTTCTCGGATTCATCCTTAGTTGTAAGGTGGGATAAAAATAGGGAAGCTGGAAGAAATTGACCAGGTCCAAAATGTTGTGGGTCGATTCCTGCAGAGGTTATGAGGTTATGGATCAGAGTTCTATGGTCACATACGGTCTGGTGATCTGGCCATTATCCATTCGTATATTCTTTTTGTTTTATTTTACTAAATTTATGGGAGTGACATCAGTCAGTAAAATTACATAGGTTTCACGTGTACAATTCTATAATACATCTTCTATGAGTATACCACATTGTGTGTTCACCACCCAAAGTCAGTTCTCCTTCCATCACCACATATACGACCCCCATTTCCCTCTTATACCACCTACCTTCCCCTTTATTCTCTGGTAACGACTAAACTATTGTCTGTGTCTATGACTTTTTGTTTCTCTTGTTTATTTGTTGCTTTCATTTTTATGTCTCATGTATGAGTGACATTATATTTTTTTTTTACTTTTTCTGTGTGACATATTTCACTTATCATGATAATCTCAAGATTTATCCATGTTGCTGCAGATGACAGTATTTCATCTTTTCTTAGGACCGAGTAGTATTCCACTGTATATATGTACCACATCTTCTTTGTCCAATCATCTATCGAAGGGCACTTTAGTTGTTTCCATGTCTTGGCCATCATGAATAATTCTGCAGTGAACATAGGGGTACATATATCTTTACAGATAAATATTTTTAGATTTTTTGGTAGATACCTAGAAGAGGGATTGCTGGGTAATATGGTAGTTATATTCTTAATTTTTTAAAGAAACTCTGTAATGTTTTTCATAGTGGCTGTACCAATATATATTTCCAAGAGCAGTGTATGAGGTTTCCTTTTGCCTCACAACCTCTCCAACACATGTTATTACTTGTCTTATTGATAACATCCACTCTAACAGGTGTGAGGTGGTTTCTTATTGTGGTTTTGATCTGCATTTCTCTAATAGCTAGTGAAGTTGAGCATCTTTTCATATATCTGTTGGCCATTTGTATGTCTTCTTGGAAGATGTGTCTGTTTGGGTCTTTGGCGCATTTTCAAATTAGATTGTTTGTTTTTTTGTTGTTGAGTTGTATGAGTTTTTATATATATATATTTTGGATATTAACCTCTTCCTGGAACTGTTGTTTACAAATATCTTCTCCCATTTGGTTGGTTGCCTCTTTGTTTTGCTGATGGTTTCTTTTGCTGTGCAGAGACTTTTTAGTTGGATATAGTTCCATTTATTTATTTTTGCATTTATTTCCCTTACCTTTGAGGTCAAATTCATAAAATTCTGTCTAAGACCTGAGACAATAAAATAGATACAAAAGGAAAAAAAAATAGTTACTACACTTATGGACATTTGTGTAGTCTGTCTTTCATTTTCATTGACTTTTGCTGAATTCTTGTAGCTATAGCCTGCCTATGGTTGCAAATGATAGATGAGTATAGTTCCAACATGAATGTTGGTTGGTATTTTTGGTGTGTTTTTTTTTTGTCAATGAGTAACAACAAAGATGCATGTGTGTTGGAATTGTATTTATTCATGAATGATATGAGTAACTACTAAATGGGATAAGATACATTTCAGAGATTCAGCTTTTTGTGTTGCTTACTATGTACTAACTACAGGCATGCCACGCTTTTAAGTTGAATCTACAATGTTAACAAAATGTCCGTAGTTTTTTTATGTCTAGGCAATCAACAAAGCAATAAATGAAGCCTATAGCATTTGCCCATTTCCATAGTATAATACTTCTATCGTGGCCTATTTCAAAGTACCAATGTCACATTACTGAACATGGAGCTTGGAAGAAATGCTCAAAACAACACCACCATTATCTAGTATTTCTATCATAGAGATACAATGGATATAAAAAACATCAAACACATAGGTAATAGTAACATGTAATAAATAATTAGGAATAATGCATTCTAAGTACTTATTACCTTTGTTTTAATATATTTTTTAATTGAAAATTTGTGTGATGTAAATAATGGACATTTTTGACAAGTTTACATAATTTTTGAATATTTACAGTTGACAGAATATCTTTGCTGTAAAGACACACAGAGTTTATATCAATACAAAAAATACTTAATACCTCAGTCTTCCCTTTTTGAGTTTCAGTGTGGAGTTTTGTCCCACGTTACATGGGGTGCACGCCTCATCCCTTTTCTTCAAAAGGCCATTAAAGCCAAAGCCCTTGAATGCTGGACTCTTAACCCCCTGGCCCACACACTCCAGTGGGCAGATAGGGCATATGGTGCTCTTTACTTCCTTTTTAGAGTTTGGTCCCTGGGAATTTTCTTTACTTTCTTTCCAACTCATTACATGTTGAAAGATTGTTTTTAGAATCTTATCCAGCCTTTTTCAGTGGTTCGTCATGGAGAAGTTTTTAAAGATACCTGATTTTTTAATATTTAAGAAATATTGCCAGGAATGGAGGCACCTGTCTTGTATTAGCACTCTGAAGACATTTCTAACCTTGACGTTGATTCTGTATAAGTAAGTTTTTCTGACCTTCAAAATTCAACATTTCAAGACTTGCTGATAACCAAGTTCAGTTTGCTTCATGCACAAAAACTTGAGGTACTTCAGTGATTCTTCTCATTTTTGACCTTCAAGGGACATGCTTTGATTGAGAAAAAGAGGACTAATCATTCCTAGACGAACAAACAATGAGGAACGGCTGTAGGAGAGGAGCTGCCTGTTGAATGCTTGGCTAGCTGCTTCATACACAGTTCTTTAACATGTGGATTTCAATAGATGTTTAAAGGCAAGACAGTAACACACTCTTCCAAATTCAATAATGAAAGAATCGATCCCTAAATACGAATATTCACATGAAATCATGAAATGAGGTGATAAAGTAGAACAAATAATCCACAGGAGAAAGAGATTGATGGTGACATTTCATTGGCTTCTAAAATAGTCTCATTATTACAAAATCATGCAAGAAAACTGAAAGTTTAATATAAAAAGCAATTGATGTTTACCTAAATACAATTTTTGAATTTATGAACATGAACAACCAAAATGTTGACCTCAGAATAAAAGTTCAAGCAACTGGGTAGAATGATGCCTAGTTTTCAAAAGTTACTATGATATGCGGAAGTCTATATAAGAGGAAATACACATATTAGTGAACATAGTCAGACACATATATGTGAATTTACACTGTTTCACATCAAGTGTGAGTCCCTATACAAAAGTGTGGGGTTTTCTCTTAAACACTTTTTTTTTTAACCACCACAGTAGGAAATTTCCTTCATAATACTTGGCACTGTTATTTTTGTAAATTGTGGAAACTTTCCTAAAAGTCTTTTGAGAATCAGTCTGGTCCTAAAGGAATCTTTTTCTTTGGGCAGAAAATGTACTCTGAGCATGTAAAGCTCAGTGATAGGAGGGCAGATGCTTCTAGGGCTATTTCTCACTTTTCAGTTTCCCTTATTGTGTTTCAATTTAAGTAGCATGCTTAATTTTTACCACCCTCATTATTTGGAGGTATTATTATATACTATGTTTTAACGTCTAGGATACTCTTCAGATAATATTTCCAGTAAATTTACAGTCATCAGTTACATAATTTTAACTGGTTCAGAATTGCCTTTGTTTTGTAGTGGAATCAACGGACTCTTCAACTCCTTACCAAAATAAAATTTCAACTGTCAACCATGTATTAAAAGAGCCCTTGTTAAATGACTGTGTTCTTCCTATCATATTTTCTCTGATTCAAATACATATTCATGTAACATAAATTTTATTTTATGCAGGAATGACAATCAGTTGTGTCAGGCCAGATGGATTTGATTGATTTGCTTAACAAATGTTTTCCTTTAGAAGATCCAATTATTCTTATAGGCCTTCTCGGCAAACGGACGCTTGTTCAGTAGCTTGATTCCTAGCTGTGGATTCATTTAATCATATTTCACTATAAATTCATGAAGTGCAGACAGTGGTGTTGAAGCATTTTTTTCTTAAATTATTAATAGATATATCCAATGTTGGGTGTGGGTTTAAATCGTCATCCCTGTTACAAAATATGTTTCATAACAAAAATATGATTTAATGCATAATTTATTTAAGGTTTAGCAAAGATGTGGGAGGTGTTCCTTTCCAAATGCAAACACTCTGAAAAACACTGCTAGATAAGTAAACACGATGCTTTAAGAGGGAGTGTGTGAGGCAATAAATGTCATCCCCAACTCAGATAAACAATAAAATTATATTTATGTGATGACAGAGATGTTTTTGTGGCATCCATGCACCTTTAAAACACAGCCACGATTATTGATGAATATGCCCTTTACAGTTGCTTTGGTTTGCTTGTGTTTTGTTTTCTTTGTAGTGATCTTTGACAGAAAAAATTGTTTTTCCATTAATCCCCCTTCTTTCCAATTCTTTTCTAAATCCCCATATGTTCTGATATTTCCAAAACAGTGAGTTGAGATATAAAGCTTATGTGCAGAGATGACAAGGCTTTCCTCCTTCATTTTTAACTGACATTCCTTATTGATTGGATACTTCTTTTTACCCCAACTTTGGGAACCTTCCGCATCGTTCTGTTTGGGTTCATTTTATTCCATGGGCAAAGTCCTCTCTCTGGCTCAAATTTAGCAGGTCCAAATTAAGCTTTAATTATTTTTTCATTTAAAATATGTTTTTTTAATTGATAAGAAATTTCAGGATTATTGTGAAATACTTTTTGGGTGCGTATAATCTACAATTTAGACAATGAAGCAGTTTTCAGTTATCGACTCATGTTCCGCTTTGTTTGGTACAGGCAATGATATTTTTCCTAGGAGAAGTTAATAGATTTTGGGATTGGTGTGTGCACATGTTTATATGTGAGTGTGTATGTGTGTTCAATCATGTGTTCAATTATAGTTGAACACCTGTTAAGAGATAACCAAATGAATAGACCCCTAATATTCAAGTGGCATAAAATCTGAACTTTTCAAAGATCCCCAAATTTACTCTGTGTGTGTGTGTGTGTGTGTGTGTGTGTGTGTGTGTGTGTGTTACGTGAGAATAGGCCAACACAGCTGAATTAGATGGATATGGTCAGCATTAACGTGACTCAGTCATTACTCAGGTGATATCCTGCACCAGCCTTGCCACTTGGTGAATTTGAGTTTAGTTCTGTAAAATAAAAAATGTCTAAGAAAATCTAATAAAGGTTACCAAGTGCTTGGGGTAAGAAGGAATGGGGATCTATCATTTAATGTTTACAGAGTTTCCATTTGGGATAATAAAACATTTCTAGATATTGGTAGTGGTGATGGTGGTATAACATTGTGAATGTACTTCATGCCACCAAATTATACACTTAAAATGGTTTAAATAATAAATGTCATCTTTTATATATTTTAACAATAAAACATTAGATAAATGATTAGTCTAAATTTCGTTAAAATTGAACAACAGATAGGAAATACTAAAAATGTTAGATCCCTAAATGCCAAGGATTATGCCATATTAGCTAGTGACATTTATACGTAAGCTTTAAAGAACAAGCTCTCTATTACTCTATTACACTTAAATAATACATATACAAAAATAAAGCTCAACAAATACACTACTTTTTTCATCCAGGTGTTATCTAGAGCGACTATAAACGATGCCGCTTCAATCATTCTTCAAGTACCTGTGCCCAGGACATTGATAAGAGTAGTCTTCAAAGTTACTAAATGATGGTGATATTAATTATGATAAATTTTTGCTGATTCCTCTTGTCCTTACTGGCCACAATTGCTTAGTCTGATCCCTTGTGTCCTGGTATTTTACCTAACTGAGTAATTAGCGATGATAGCAGAGGGTCACTCTCTGTTCTCTTGGATTCATCTGCAAACATATTTTTATGATTCTGGCTTTTTCTTGAATCTGGTTGTAACCTTCTCTTGTGCTTGACACAGTTGGTTGAACATCCAGAAACTATTCTAAAATCAGGGCAATTTTTTATTGTCAAAATTCGAAGGTGCTGGGTATTCACAGAGGAGAAACCTCACGTTCTGAAAAGTAATTTTGCCCTCTGAGGTTCTGGGGATAATTATTACATCATTCTCTTTTACCCTGCTGGCCAGGGCTCCCCTCTTTAGAAGAACTTGCCCAACTTGGTGGTCTGAAGGAGCCAAGGATAAGTTTAGCCAAGGCATTATTATCCCTTAATATTGCCTTTAAATTTGTAACAGAAAATTTCACAAATAGTATGTTATCTTATTTTACATGCAAGGTAAATTCAAGTAAAATATAAAATGTAACATGTATATTTCAGGAAATTTTTTAGACAGTAAAAGTAGATTTGCTATGTTCATGTCTCTCGAGTCTTACCAGCCTCTTATCTTCTCAATTAAATGCTTTTCATTCTCAACAAAAGGTTGAATGTTACTTCCTGCTAAAGCCTTCTTCAAACCTCGGAGTTCATCTTAATCTGTTGAACCCACCAAGCGAAATTACTATTTGATTTTAAGTCTATCATTCCCTTTATCCTTTGGAGCCCTCTAGGGCCAGGACTATGTTCTCATTCAATTTCCCATCATCTTCCTAAAGCTAAGGAAATGTCATTTTTCTGCCTTTTCCCCCCAGTTTTTCTTGACTGAACAAATGAATGTAATAGTGAGTGAAAAATATTCAGTCTTATACATTTTATTTATTCTTTTACTCCTGTTTTGCAGATATCCAGTAATGGCTCTAAAGTCAGATAGGGGTTTGATTTTAATTTCTATCTCTTAGAAGTTGTATGACCCTGGATAAACTACCCAATCCCTCTGAGCCTCAGTTTCTTCCTCTCTATAATAAGGATAATCATACTTTTTTCAGAAGCTCATAGTGAAGAATAAAAGAAGGAAGCCAAGCGATTAATATTAATTAACAAACTTTTGAAAAGAATTAATAGCAATCAAAATAGATGTAAACAAAATCTGGAATTTTTCTTATAAGACAACATTCAGAAGAAAAATCAATGGCCACAAAGGTCACTGGAGCTAATTAGAAACAAAGGATAAAATGATGGACATAGTTCATTGGCAATCTTCAACCTTTAATAAATGGATTGTGTTGTAGATGACTGCTTCTGAGACAATTGCCTTAGAGCTCAGAAATCCATGCTTTCATATAGACAACATGCCAGTCAATGGCTCAGTTTTTAGAACAGCCAACAAAGTGTAGGACCTTAGAATACGCCATAATAAATAGTAGTCTCACTTCAGTTTTCATACCTACCTTGTTTTATGAGGTAGTGTACTCTGTGTTCATAATTCAGACTTCCAAGAATGCATGAGATGCTCACACAATAGCAAGGTCATTGGCTGAAACACATGGGGAAAGAAGTTTGAGAAGAGAAGTTGGACAATCGAACTTATTGGAATCAGGTGATAAAATAAAAACAAAATAAAATAATGGGCCTTTATACCCATTTCCAAGAAGATAATCAAAATCAACCCAAAATCCCATAAATTAATTTTTAGGGAATCTATTCTGTGAGGAAGAACTAGATAAACCTTACTGTTAAATATGATGAAATAAAAATCCTGTGTGCCATTTTTAACCCTGGAATTGTGAAAATCACGCAGAATGTCGTGAGTTTTAATTTCCTAACAAGCAAAATGAGAATAATGGTACTTGACACAGTTGCCAAGAAGGATTATATGCTGTAATTTATTTTATTTTATAAGAAATATCTTTCTGGTGTCATTTGTCTTTGACTTTTGACCTCCAGCATTAGCTCACATCTACACACCAAAAATATATACCGTTTATTGTCCTTAAAACTGTTCCATTAAAAACATCTACATTATTCCTTTTTTTTTTCTTTTGACAGAATTCTCAAGCTTTCCATGTTTTTTCTTAAGCCATTTCTCTTTATCTTTTTCATTGTACCCACCCTTGGTTTTGTCAGAAATTAATTTTGCTTAGTGCTTCTAATCATTTTGTTACCCTGTCTCTGAACCAAGTCTTCTCCTGTGGTCTGATTTCCACAACTTTTGCTCCAGTATCTCCACTGTTCTTTTCTTTTATAGTCTCCATCTACCACTGTGATTATTTTCCTACTCCTATTGAGTGGTCTCACTTTAAGATTTTACTTAGCTTTTGAACTCTTTCTTTGGATGTTCTTTTTTCTTTCCCTTTTTGACCCTTTATATTCTAATCTTTATCTATTGTATGATTGCTTCCTTCTTTCCACCTCAACCTGGGGCCTTCAATCCATCTGTAGTGGAATATTTATTCTCTGTTTCTTTTGTTTTTCTTCCTTATTGTCCTGGTTCTTTGTGGCTGCCTCTTCTCTCGTATAGAACAGCCTCTTCTTAAATAAGTCCTCTGTGTTTTGTTCGCTTTGAACAGTTCTGTTCCATATTTGTTCCTCCATGTGCTGCTCTTCATAGAATTTTTTTTTCTTGTGTGATTTTTCTTACATCTGAAATCTAACTATCAATTCATTTCCTATAGTTTTATTTTTAATTGCCATGCAACATTCTAAATTCATCGTGATAAATACTATTTCTTACTGTCTCTTTGGATTGGCTTTGTTTTTCTGACTACTGTTTTACCAGGATCTGTTTCTGGAAAGTTTGCACTAATATATCAAATATGAAGTACAAAATTGTTGAGATGGGAGGAACCTTAACTATCATTTAGTCAGACTCTTGTGTATTACCAGGAAGGAAAATGACTGGATGACATCTTCCAAAACTCATCTCTTAAGTGTCACACCCCACTCCCTCAGAAACTTTAGGTAGAGCCTATTTTTTGTATTGATATTGTCAATTTCTACTTGTATAATTTTCAGTCATTTTTCTATTAAAAATGGATTGATACAGTGCATGTTCTTTTAAAAATTTTAATAAAATATGCATAACAAAATTCATCATTTTAGCAATTTTAAAGTGTACAATTCCATGGCATTTAGTACCTTCATAATGTTGTGCAACCATCACCATTATCTAGTTCCAGAACCTTTTTTATCATCCAGAAGGAAACTCCTTACCCGTTAAGCCGTCAATACCTAGTCCTCCGTTCCCCTAGGCCCTGGCAACCACCTATCTGCTTTCTGTCTCTAAGAATTTACCTATTGTGGATATTTCATATAAATGGAATCACAAAATAAGGCCTTTTTGTGTCTGGCTTTTTTCAGCATGTATTATTTTATTATATAACCTGCTCTTTTCACTCTCTCTCTCTCTATATATATATACACACATGCATACCTACGAGTATATATGAACTTTTTTTTCCTTAAATATTCTTCTTCATAGGCAGTTTTTTTTCCTATGTTAAAGTTTTGCACACGCTCTTTTTACAAGTGGTAGTATTGTATCTTTTTCTCCACAGCTGGAACACCTTTTCTGATGTTGAGTTTAACTCATGCAGGACACAGATGAAATATGTCTTGGGTTGTTCTGTCACAGTTTTATGCCTCTCACAGGCCTATGTGGGAAGCTCTCGGTGAACACTCAGTCTCACTTGACAGAGCGCCTTCATTCATTCTGGCCTTTGTTTGCCAATACAGTCTCTAAAATAAATCCAAGAAGTAGACTGAAGCTCTTCAAAATTCCTCCTTTGTTCCAGATTTGGTAACTCCAAATATGACGGTAACCAAAGGCCATTTCTTTCAACATCCATCATTGTTTATTGTAGTTGGGAACACTTGTGCTCTGAGTTGTCTACACGACCACTGTTTCACACTGGTTATTCTTTCTCTCCATCATTGACCTCTGCCCACTTTGGGCAGATCTCTGCCTGAAAGTCCTACTTTATTGTTCTCCTTAACAGGATGCTGGGCCCTTTGTGTGCCATTGAGCAAGGGATGAAAGGTAGCAGGTCACACTTTGCTTTAGTCCTCTGTCTTGTTTCTGTCTCTTTGGTCTTTATTACCTCTCTATTATCTCCACCATCACAACTTTTGATATCTTTCTGCCAGTGTGAGGTACAGAAGAGAGTTGGTTACTTAATTGGTAATTCTTGAATGAGACATGCGTGTGCATGCACACACACACATACACACACACACACACACACACACACACACACACACACCTGCCAAATACAAATGTTAATATTCACTGATAGTGTAATTTTGCTTTATATTAAGGAAGCAGAGTTTTCTCTAAATGCAATGTAATTTACACAAATCACCATCTTCAAAGACAACAGGGTTCAATATTCATTATCGTGCAGATTGATATCTACAACACACTCATTAACAAATAAGATTTACCTTCTGCCACTAGGTCTGTGCCTAAGAGACTAACTACATGAAAAACAGTAATCTATTCATTGATGACAACACAAACACCTGGAACATTTTCAAATTAGTGCTTTTCTGTCCCTTAACACAAAATTACATTTCTAGGCAACACCTCACCACTTTTTGTTAGTGAAATATGGTTATACGAGCATCTCCTCTACAAAGAAGGGGGCTGTTGGGAGGGATGTTAAAATGTAGGGATTGTTTTACCAGTTTCATGTTCTCTGGATTCATCCTATTTTAATTAACAATTGGAGTCATCACATTATTTCTGGCTGGGTAATTTTTATATTCTTGCGAGGCAGCTTTTTACAATAAACCTTACCTTAAAAGAATTTAACAGGTATCTCTTAGTAAAAACTCTTTAATGTTCTTACCTTCTTTCTTCTTTTTTTTCACCTTCATCTTGATAGAGAAGTCAGCACTAATTAATATATTTTCTTTTTCCTGCTTTTCTTCTCTACATTTCTGTCTTTTCTTCTTCTATTTACCCCAGAGAATTTTTAAGCTTTTTGTCTGCTTCATTTCTTTTTCAGGTAACCACAGCTTACCATGACTACCCACCCTATCTTATTCCGTATGGTTGACAGAGATGGAAACCATTTCGATACTGAAAACGTATAGCCCTATATTTCTTCATTTTCTCCAGGCCTCCTGTTATTTTCCACCTCCCCCTCTGGTCAGTGTCCTTGAACTGATGCAATACCTGCCCTTCTCCCCTCTTTCTCTTTGGTGGAGGCAATCTTAGCTTCCTCTCAGCATGCAACACTCACTCGTCAGACCCTTGTGATAATTCTCCAAGCAAGCTGGAGATATAAAATGATCATCTTTCATCCTAACAGATTACTTTATTGAAAAGATTGGGGTCAAGAACCCTGGTTTCCTACATCCAAATATGATTATTTTTTCCTTTTTAGTGCTGCCAAAATAGTGATGTTACTCATGTCAAAATTAAAACTAGTCAACTTCAAACTATTTGACTGGAGAAACCCATATTAAATGGAAATGATAAGTGCTTGTTGCTCTAGGCCACAAGTCAAGAATAATTTTCTCCAAAACAGAATCATCGAATATTTGAGGATTAGTATGTGAAAGCACATCCTGCAGACTCCACTTCTGCCCCAATCCTAGAT